>NW_026126588.1:21872500-22485000 GCF_943737965.1 Phodopus roborovskii
GGTACAGCCTCAGTGGAAGTTGAAGGCCCAGGCTGAAGGCGGTGTGCATAAAAGTTGAGACTCATCACCGTGAGGAGAGCCCACAAGAGACCATTGGTGAAAGGCATTTGAGCCACTTGCAGCAGAGACCCCAGAGTCTGGAGATGCCAGCACCAACGGATGACCACCAAGAACAGTGGCCGTGGAGAGGAGCCCACCAGAGCCTAAAAGACAGCTGTGTGCGCTGCAGAGCGCGGAGCCAGAGAAGCGACCCCAGCCCTTTGCAGGAGCCCGGAAGATGGTGAGCGGATCCCAGATGCTGGAAACCCCTTTGCTTACACTATGGGGTTCACTTTGCTTCTTCAGGTTGTGACTGCTCTTGCTCTCCACTCTCGAAGGAAGAAAGTGCAGAAGAGAGAAAGAAGAGAGAGAGATTTGGGGATTTACAGAGAACTTGGGTTTCAAGAGACTACATTTTTAGAGAGACAAGTTTTCAAGTGTTTGATTTTGTAATGCTGTGGGACTTTTTAAGTTTGGAAAAATGTTTGACTGACGTTGTAGCATCTTTATTAATGTGTGATCTCAGGGATGACCAAGAAAAGGAAAGCTGTGGCTGGACAGTGATGTGTTTATGCATCAAGTTGACAAGAGGTCAGTTGTGCTGGCTAGATTTGTGTCAACTTGACACAAACTGTCCATCCTAGAGGAGGAAACCTCCATTGAGACAATACCTCCGTAAGATCTGGCTGTGGGTGAGCTTGTACAGCATTTTTTAAATTAGTCGTTGATGGGGGAGGACCTCTCCCATTATGGGTGGTGCCAACCCTGGGCTGATGATTCTGGGTTCTATAAGAAAGCAAGCTGAGCAAACATCAGCTCCTGCCTCCAGGTTCCTGCCCTGTTTGAGCTCCCGTGCTGACTTCCTTCAGTGATGAACTACAATGTGGAAGTGTAAGCCAAATGGAGGCTTCCCTCCCCAACTTGCTTTTAGTCATAATGAATCACTGAAGCAATAGAAACCCAAGCTAACCTACTGCATGCCTTTAATCCCAGCTCTCAGGAGGCAGAGGCAGGTACATCTTTGAGTTTGAGGCCAGCTTTGCACAGAGTGTGTTCCAGGACAGCCAGGGCTACACACAGAAACCCTGTCTTGGAAAGAGACACAGAGAGAAACCCAAATTGCCTTTGGTCATGGTGTCTTATCACAGCAACGAAAGCTGTAGACACTGTCTGGGTGTGGACATGAAGGTGTAAAGGGATGAGGCAGACCCGAATGCCTTCCTTATCCGTGGGAAATCTGGTGGTTGACGGAGGGCTGGGCCTGTGTACTTGAAAGCTTGTGGAGATTCGAGCTTACGGGTCTATACAGATATATTAAAGCTACAGGGAAGGGGTATGTTTCCTAAGGGAAAAATGAGGAAGACGGTAAGCCATTTGGGTCTCCTGTCTTCACTGCGAGCTCCTCACCACAGGCATCTGTTTACCTCCGAAGAGTTCAGCGTCTCTGTCGGCTGGTACCTTCTGTCACAGATCAAGACCAGAGTCACTTCCGTTCCCATTGCTGATAGCTCTGTGGAACACCGTTGTACCTAGGCTGTATGTAGTGTTCATTTTGTATTCCTACTGTCTGGGCACTCGGGGAACAAAATGCAACTCCATCGGTTATGGGCCTATGAGAAATAAACAGCAGCTTTTTGCTGGGCTAAGGGTGCAGGAAGTTCATGTTCCCTTTATATTTGTTTAAGTGAGTGATTGACCTCTCCGCAGGGCTCCTTATAGGCCGCCCTCACTGTCTCCAGCCAGAAGGCAGGAGGATTGGCAAGCAGGGCTCTCCAGGGCAGCATAGGACTTGCTTCTGTGTACATGTGTCAGAACTGACACTTGGTGTTTTCCCTAAGCCCACAGACAGTAACACACATGTAAGCCAGTGCAGAATTCTCCTGGCCAACAGACCGGACCTGCTGCTGGTTCGAAACCCCTCTTCCCCTCTTCCACGTCCTTAGTGTCTAAATGACAGGACTCTGTGTGGGGCATTCGCACCGCCTCGGGCGCAGTGCGGCTGATGAGATGATCTGAGCCCAGGCTCTGTGAAGATGCTGCACTGTGGATTCCATAGGAGATCCTTCAGCGACCTCCTGGGGGCACCGGAGAGCATCTGGAAAGGCGCTGATGTTTTTATTGTTTGACAATTGCATACATGATGTATTGTGGTCCTTTTCGCCTCTCCCCTCTCCCTCCACTCCCCTTGGGCGCTTTCTTCTAAGCTTTATGCCCCCTTTCTTCTCTCAGGACTTTTTGTTGTTGTTGTTGTTGTTGTTGTTTTGGTGTGACCCAGTGAGCTTAGGCAGGGCTGCGTGTGTGAGCATCAGTGGGTGTGTTATTGACAGGATCTCAGGCCAGTTACCAGTGGCTACACAAATCCCTTCCCAGAAACCAGAAACCGTGCCAATAGCTCAGGACCTCCCCTCCCCGCCACCAGGCTCTCCACAGTCTATAATGTAATGGTAATGGGGGGCAGCCTTCTTGTACAGGCTGTGAGTTCTTGAGTACAACAGTCATCTCCAGAAGACAGCCTCCCCATCCTGTGCCCCCCATTCTTTCCACCCCCTCTTCTACTGCATCCCCTGAGCTACAGAGAGAGTCATACATAGATGTCCCTGAAAGTTGTACTTTTTAATCTATGTATTTGCCAGGGCCTCAGGCATTCTAAGCAAGCAATCTCTCACTGAGCCATGGCCCCCAACCCCTATAAAACCCTTCACATTGCAATTCCCCCGGTCCAGAGGAGGGGTCCGAGGAGAGTCTGCACAGACCATGTGTCCCTCAGTTTCCATCTCCAAATCAGTTATGAGCTCCCAAGACCTGTCAGGCTCTGCCTCCTCTGAAGTTCATTAGGTCGAGCGTGTGCCTTTTCTCTTTATTTTCTCTTGCAGTCGGATGTCATGGATCAGAACTTGTTAAATTTCCTTCCAGAACAAGAACACTCTGAAGTTTATAAAATGCTCTCTTCCCATATGCTTGTGACGGATTCCCCCTCCCCAGAATTCCTAAAATGTAAGTCTGCCTTCCTGGTGTTGCTATTGGATCTAAAGACAGGAATGTAACTAGCTCTAGCTCGAGAAAGGAGGTCAGAATGAGTTAAGAAGGGAGGACTAATTTTAAGAATAATTTTCCTCGTGACTCAGAACATTTTCAAGATCCTTTGAGGTATATTTTAAGTTGAAGCTAAAACTGGAACTTGCAGCAGCATGTAAAACATTTCAGCTTTTCTGTGGAAAAGTTGAAAGTACAGCTTCAGAATAATAACATGTTTCAAATGCACGACAAGACATGTCTTTTTACATGCGGGTAATAAACAGGGCAAAATCCACTGAGCAGTCTGTGGGTCGTAGGGAACACTAGAATGTAAAGATTCTGCGATAGCAAAATAATCAACTGCTAATGTAATAATTAGTTTGGAAATCACGTACTGTCCTCCTGTGGCTATCATCTGGTTATTTATATACATGTGCAATTCTATGGAAGTTTGAGATTTATATCAAAATATTTGGCAACCCAGATAAAAGGCGGGCCTCAGTGGCTGCTTACCACGCGGCGCTTAACGGAGCATACGCAGTTGCAGGCGGTAGCAAAGACTCTTGCATTTGCTCCAGCCCCAGTTGACTTCCATGCATAATTGGTCCCATCGTACATCTGATTTTCCTTCAAAGCAAAGCAAAAAAAGATTAAATTAAAGAGAGTGGCTCTATACAAGCAGCTTTATTTTAGTATGCCATGTGAAAACAACCAGAACTAATCGATGCCGACATAACCAACCACAGACATCTGTGTGCAAATTGACTAATTGGGTCCAAGTATAGAATGTGGAATATGCATGAGCTACGGAGAGGAAGGCCTGTAGCTCCAAGGGTTAGAAGCCAGATCTGACAGTCCGTTGTAAGGAGGAAACCATGCAGGCCATGCATGGAGTAAATCATAAAGGCACCACTTGCTTAGTCTGGAGTCTGTGTAACGTAACGGTCCTCTCCCTTTCTCTCTTCTCCCTTTAACGGCCCAGCTGACAACGATTTAGAGTTTTATTGCCACCTTCTCAGAGGCAGCTTGAACCCAAAGGAATTTCCAACTTATGAATACATAAAATTTGTAGGAAATTTTCGCTCTTACAACAATGGTAAGCTTTAATTGTCCTGTCCTTTCCACGGTGTCTTTTATCATGCAAAACATACACACGAGGTCCTAAGAATTACTTGGATCCTGTTCCCCAGGACCAAATGTACACTCCTGTGTGTGTGTGTGTGTGTGTGTGTGTGTGTGTGTGTGTGTGTGCACGCACGCGCTTGCGCGCACCAGTGTTCTCTACTGTTCAAGAACACATACAGTAGTCTGCGGGTGTATGCATGCACTCCAAATTGTATGAGATATGGTTATTTGTTTTCAGGCTGGCGGGATAGTTCTGTGCAGGGAGAAATAGTTTGCAGCTACTAAAGAACAGGCTCAGCCTACACTCTGGAGTTGTGACACCCAGATCTGTCCCCTTGACCCCTGCATGCTTGTCTCTCCGGTGTAGTCCCACTGCGAGCCTGAGGTCTGGTTTATGGGTCTTTGCTCATTAACAGTAAAGGGGCTGTTTTGGCATGAGCCAGGAATCCACATTGGATCAGCTAAGCTCTAGCTGCAGAGATGTGAGCTCTAAACCAGACTTGACCGCTTATTCTGACTTGTTGCCCACGCAAACTGGGGAATGCAGGGTCGGACACCAGAAATTTCGAAAGCGGGCCCCACTCCGGGCAGAGCACAGAACGGCCTGCTTCTTAAGTTGTAACAGATAGCATTAGAAGAAGCAAAGGAGGCAACGTTGACGAGGAGTGAGGAGGAAGAGGGAATGGAATCAGAGGGAAACAGCGAGGTGCTGAGCTCCAGAGCTGAGGAGGGTCTGTGGGAAGCACAGCGAACCCTTGAGAACAAGTCTAACTTCCGCGGCTTCCGTTACTGCTGTGTGTGTGACTCGGGACCCACTTGGGGCTGTTACACCAGCCCAATGAGTCCCAGGTTCCAGTGGAACGAGCCAAAGTCATGGCTCCACTTTCTAATGCTGAGGCTAACCAGGGTTTTTTCCTTCCACCCCGAACGACCCCTGGCTGCATGGTATTTAAATAAACATGCATGCTTCATCTAAAAGGCTTCGAGGAGATGCTAAGTAGAGGAAACCTGCCAGAGTGATTTTTCAGGTCCTTGTCCAGGGATTCTTGCCTGGATCGCAGCCTCCATGGCTGGCTTGGCCCTTGAGAGGACCAGTCCATCCAGGGATCCATGTGACTATGATGGTAAGTAGTGGGATTCATTCATTCTCCTAGGTGGGCCCCTAAGTCTAAACGAAGCCAAGGACTGAGCGTGTCTGACCTGGCTGTTGGGAAAGCCTTGGGCAAGCTTCCTGAGGCAGCATTAAGGAGCCATCACACAGAAGTGACTGAGAGCTTGCAGGCTGCCTGGGTGAAGAAGTTGACACCGGTAGAGAAGCCAGCCTTGTGCCAACCCCAGAGAAGTGATTCCTTGGATGAGGCAGCTTGTCAAAATGAAATGTTTTAGGCCTGCTTCAAAAATGCCAGTTCAGGGGACCCAAGGCCAAGGGCCCTGCGATTGGAAAGGCCTGAGAGGGATTCTGGCTCCAGGAGGGCGAGAGTTCATCACCGTAGCAGTCCCTAGAGATTACTAGTGCTCCTCTCCAATCAGCTTTGTCATTGAATATAAGTGGCTGTTTAGAATAGGTTTGAAATGTGTGTGCTGATTTATTCAAACCTGAGCTGGGCTACTGCCCCCCCTTCTTAGTCCATACCCAAACAGGCGACAGTGGGTGCTTGAAGAGGTATGTGTGCAGCTGTTTAAATAACGGCACTAGTTGCCATTGCCAAAAGAAGAAAGCAGCCCAGTGCTTCATCCGTGGGTGAATGGGTTAAAAAAGAGTGCAATACCCTTACAATGGATTGTTACTCAGCCTGTAAAAGGAGGGAAATCCTGATGCACGCTGCCACATGGAAGGGCTTTGAAAAGTGTTATGCTGTGCACAATAAGCCTGTCGCCAAAGGGCAAACACTGCGTGATTCGGTGCATATGCGGTACGGTACCTAGCATAATTAAATCCATGAGGATAAAGTAAAGCCTGTCTGCCAAGGGATGGGGGAGGGGCTGGTGGGAAGCGCTGCCAAGAGGGTGTGCGGTTTCCATTTGCTAAGGTGCAGTTCTAGAGACGGATGTTGGTAGCAGGGTGCAGGTATGCTTGGCACTGCTTAATTGCACATTTAAACGCAGTGTGGGTCTGGGATGTATCTCAGTGGCAGGTTCAGTCCCCAGCACCAAAAAGAGAAAAGCTAGATGTTAAATTTGACGCTATAGTGCTTTATGGTGACATCTGAAACCTGTGTGTCTGTTGGCTGTATCATCAACTGTTAGAGTATCCTTAGTGGCCGAATGCACAGAGGGGAAGGAAGTCACCACGGCTCGCAGATTGAGAGCCGTGCGATGCTGCTCCCACGTGGTCCTGTGTCAACTGTGCACGTGGTCAGTTCAAATGATGACCTGTGGTTGGCGGGCGAGCAACAGTCCTGTACCCCGTGAATTCATATTTCTCTTACTCAAAAACCTTCTATATAGCACCTTAAACCATCCCGTCATGCGTGAAATCTTAGAAGGCTTCAAGGAAATAGGCTCGCTTCCTCCTGAATACCTGAGTAGTGCTTTTATTTTTATTTTTTTTAAGTAGCAAGGATTTATTTTCACTTCGAGCTGAGACAGTGTTTGTTTGCTTGAAAGAATGTGTGGGAATTATGTGTGACTTTTTTTTTTTTTTAACTGTTGCTGCTATAAACACCGTAAGCATCAAAACCAGAAATGCTGAAGCCTGGAACGTGGCCTCCCTCTAGAACCTCTTGTATCAGCTGAAGTTAGAAAGGCTTGATTGGGACAAGAACCCCCAGGTGTAAATGGAGACCTTGGCGTGATTGCGAAAAGACCCGAGGTGAAATGCAACAGGATGGCTACAATTACACCAGAGACATAAATTCTAATGCCCCTTTCCACCACAGTAGGGTGGCTAGGGATAGCCATAAAGTTTTAGTCATTTAAAACTCTAGAAGAAATGACCTCAGTGTTCATCACCAAAAGGAAGTGATCCATGCTTGAGGAGGTACCAGTGCTTGCCCTGATTTGAACACGGCACAACATACATGAAACGTCGCCTGGTTCCTCCTCAGTGTGTACAATTGTTAGGTGTCAACTTGAGAAATAAGGGCTAGGTGCTCAGCCTTAATGCATGGGAGACTATGCCCCCAACCTACTGTGTGAGAGCTTGCTGACTCCTCATGGGAGCCCTTATGCATAAGGAGGAGTAGACTGGGCATGGGCTGGGGTGGGGGAGGTGAGGGGGAGTGGGGGGAGGGAGAACTGTGGTTGGAACGTAAAATGAAATTTAGAAGGATAGATGAACTATTTTTTTTAAAAGGGCTGGGGTAGAGCTCGGTGACAGGGCACTCCAGTGGTATGCGCTGAGCGCTCCAGTGGTGTTCACTGAGCACTGGTTTCCATCTGGGCAGGAGCAGAGGGGGGAGAGGGCGGCGCTGAGCCAGCGAGAGGACCCTGTCTGCTTTTTTGTTGGCTATGGATAACACTTTGGGCTTTGGGTTTCCTCCAGCTTCCTGACCTTTGTGGGGGGGGGGAGTGTGAAAGGGAGATACGATTTCTCATGGGAGTGTTGGGACCCACCCGTTCACCTCTGTCTACCATCTCAGTTTGTTGGGCAATATAAACAGCAGCAGTTACCCAAAGACATGAGCAAAGCTGAGCTTTCCCTCTCCTTAATATTGTACACATGTCGGTCACCGCTCGGGAGACGATCGCTGGCCCCCAGTGTTCTGGGGAGAAGGTATCAAACCCAGAACTTCTTCATCTAGATGTTTTTGATATGGGAAGAGATGTGTGTTGGGAAATGGGGCAAGAAATACAGTCCTTTTAGAAGTGTTCCCTTGAGGACAGATTCTGACATGCCTGGCAAAGAGGCTCCTGACGAATACAGAGTGGGCTAGGTGCCCCCAAGTCCCGTCCTTTCCCAGGAACCCTGGCTGGTGCAGAGCATGGGGTAATCGCTGAGCACAGGAGGCCTGTCTTCCTCTGCTCTGTGTGTTGACCATTTCCAGTCCATCGCTAAAACAAGCAGGCTATTTGGACTATGGCTGTCCTATAACAGATACTCTCTCTAAAGACAGACAAGGAGAGCTGCTTTTGAACAAACCCACCACCTCGTCTTCTCACTCTTCTAACAAGTATGAGGTCCCGAGGACCTTCATAAGTTCCATGTACCCAAGTGCCAAGCACCACACACACACACACACACACACACACACACACACACACACACACACCCTGCTGCTACACGAGCAGAAAGGAAACAGCTAGAGATCGTGTCGAGAACGCGATGAGCATCTTTGCTGTAAGAGGCCCCTAAGAAGCAGGCTTTATTCCTGATAGGCCATTTCATGGCAAGAAGAAAGCCAGCCTTTATTGGGCCCTCCCCCAGCCTTGGATTTAGATGTGCATCTGACTAAACTCCAGAACACACAGTATTTCAAAAGTTGCTGGTATGGTTCCAAATAGGTCACCCTCAGCAAACATTCCACCCTGGGCTTTCCAGAAACCACACAGCAGAGTATAAAAGTTCCCCTGCCCTCATTTTACCTAGTTGCCGCTAACCAACCGCAGTGCCAGACCGAAACACTGGCAGAGGCCAGGGCCTTTCGGCTTCTAACACTCAGTTCCATGTGTTCCCTAGGTTGCCTGGCTTTGAGGTTGCTGCTTCTGTTTTGTCTTCTCCCCTGTGCTGAAATAATTATGATGTCTTGTTTTAAGAGATCAAGGCACAGGCACACCAGACCTCCCCGAATACAGAGGCAGGCATTTGGAAATCTCTTATATGGAGTGCGTGATGTGAACATCACTGGCCCCTCAGAGCTAGAAGAAAGCATGCCTTCCACTCAGCCAGGCAGCTTCAAATCTCCCCCCTCCCCAGTGGAGGTCAGCTATCAGATTAGACAGCAGTGAGTTTCCAATCATGGTTACTAACAAGCTATTACCCAAGGCCATGGCCCTGCACAGTCATCTAAGGTAAGGTCCGATCCATATTACAATGAAACAATGTAGATGTACATTCATCAGCTACATCTTCCTGCTTGCTCTCATCTGGGAGTGACTTCGAGTGCAAAACAGTCTATAATCTTAACAGAAAATATGCCAAAAATATCCAGACAGGGTGAGGGCCTCAAGAAGAAATTCAGTCTCCTCGGCGTATGTAGAATTTACTGCTACCCACACCAACCCTCGGGGGGGGGGAAGTCTTAACTCCATTACCAAAGTCCTCTGGTGCCCTGAAAATACTCCGTGAATGGCAGGAAGTGGAAAATAGTGATGTAAGACATAGTTTCCCTTTAGAGCCATGTTCTTTTTACAGTTCAGCGAGCTGCAGATCCAGCTTTCTCATGAAGCTCTCCCACCCCCCCCCCCCCCCCCCGCCACTCATTACGCTTCTCTCCTGAGCAGAAATAAATAAAATTGTGAGCCAGGTAGGTGGTGCTTGGGCCAGGAAGTAGCAGGGGGAGTATGTGACTGTCTCCCAGGAACTTAGGGGATTGGGAACCTCCGCCTTCTGCAGAGCAAATCTCATCTCTGGTCGCTACGTCATGTCTTCCTGATACCCATCAGCTTCGTTTCTCGTTTGTTTCGAGAAATGCCCAGCAAGTTACCTTTTACTTTCTGTGTAGATGTGCCATGTGCTTTCCCATAGATTCAGCAGGTAGTGTGTGAGCATCTCCATCTGAAGAGAGCTGACTGAAGTGCGGAGCTCAGTGGGCAGGGAGCTGGAATCTTCTTCCTTCCCTTTGCCGCTAACTAACATCCACAGTTAGCTCTGATCCTCCCCGCATCCTTCCCTAAACCCCCTGAGACAAGTTCTCCTGCCCCCTGAGAGCTCCCGGCCTTGTGTCCATGTTGTGATTCGTCTTGTGTCCTTACCATGATTTGGGAGCTCAGCTTTGCCATGGGATACAGACTTGGGAGCTAACCTCAGTTATATCTCACAGGAGTAGCATCAGTCAGTGTGAGTTCCCACAGAACCTTGAGAGTTCCTGAGAATGCCAACACAGGACAGAACTCTTTCGAGGCACCTAAGTAAGATAGGATCTTGAAAAGCTCATAACCTGAGAACCTTTGGACCAAACATGCTAGTCTGAAGATCCTAAGCAGGGTCAGCATGCATCTCTCCAGACAGAGGCCCTTATTGGGTACTTCTGCTGTTTGTCAACCCTTGTTGGCCATTGTGTCATGGTAATTCCCAGACACTATCTTGGCCAGGCCTCCTTTGGACCAATGTTCATCCTTCAGTAGGGTAGTGAGCTAACCTGAATGTCAGTGACTTCCAGAACCCTCCCATGGTGCCAGAGTGGAGGATTTGTGAAAGAGAATCCACCCTAGGGCCCCCAAAGTCTGTGTGCTGCTTACTGGCACAGACCAGAAAGCCCCATCCTGGACTGAGCCCTAAGCTCAGTTTGAGAATCAAGTGCAAGCCCTCCTTGAGAAATTCATCCAGGAAACATGTGCTGAAAGCCTACTCAGCGCTGGAGAGGGGAAACGATGCTCCCTCGGCCCCCACGTGGGAGAGGCCTGCTGATCCAACTTTTGGCCAGGACAGCATCAATTTTGAGTCAGCAGCCTCTATATCATGAGTATGGGAGACCAGAGAAAGGAGAGCTGTGCTCACAGTCGGTGGCAAATCCTTCTGAGAGACAAGGAAGCCAGCTGTAATTAGATGTGATTTTTTTCCCTGTTATTTAAATCAAAATAGGTAATGGAATCCTTAATTAATTAATAGCTTTAAACTACCTTGGGATCTGAAGTGCCAGAGAGTCATTCTAAGTGCTGAGTACGGGCTGTGAAGACCCAGGGTTCAGTATGCATGGATGCTGCCTCTGGAACACACAAGGAGCCTGTGCAGCCCGTAAGGGAGTGCTCCCCCCCTTGCTTCCTCTTGGCCTTTGCCGGAACACTCACCCCGGTTCACTGTTTATCACCCTGGACCAGACTCTCGGGTGGTCAAGGTTTTCAGTGGGGGAAGCTGGTCGGGAAAAGAAGAGATAATCTGGGGCCCATCTGTAGAATATTCACCTAACCGCAGGCCACCAGAAATACTGGAACTCCCCCCACCCAGGCAAGGATGGGAATAGAGCTGGGGATTTTCACCTTTGAAGTTATTAAAAAATAAAAAAGCAGATAAAACTGGGTTGGAGGGCAGCCAGGCGAAGGGGAAACCCGGCTGTCCCTGCCCTCCTTAAGGAAGGAACTTGCCTTAAGCAAGTGTTTCCCACTTCTCCATCTTATGTCCCCTTTTCACAGGAAATCAGGGAGAAGGCCCTCGCTGGCACCTCGTGGGTTTAGCAGCCAAAGAGTGGCTCAAGCCCGGTGTTATCCTTAAGTTCCTAGGGAGTCCTGGGAAGTTTGTCTCCAAGGTCTCAGCATTCCAAAAAGAGCCGAGAGAATTTTATTAGGTCATTATCTGGCGGGGTAATGTCTCTTCAATCTGAGTAGAGAGTATTTTACATCTGGGAAATTTCTAATGTCTTTTTTTATTATTATTATTACACAGATGTTCACATCTGCAGACCTTCCTTATGTGGGATTGGTTTCCTTTCCCTTGATAAATCTCTTGGCTCGCCCACAAAACGAATCTACAATAGTCTTAAGCCAGCTCATGACAGATGTATACTCTCTTGAGACCACTATTTTTTTTTTTTACTCACTTTGTATTCGTGTTTGGAAACATTTATCAGTATTTATGTGAGTGAATTCAGAGAATGTGTTTGGCGAAATGAATTTATCCGTGTTAGTGGAGAGCAGACCACTTTATAGATTCACTTACAAACCTATAAATAAAGAAAACAAAAAAAAAATGATTGGAAAGCTAGACTATAATCCTGCAGATTTCATTTTGAAATGCATTTGCTTTTCTGATGTTCCATATGCTTTTGGTTAAGTTGGAAAGCATAATGGTACTGAAATCTGTGCGTTTAGAAGGCACAGGTTATGCAGGTACATATCCATTGTGGCTTGTTCCTGGACACCTCAGACATCCCCAACCCCATGGGTGCTCAATTCTCCTGTATAAAATAGTGTAGCATTTTCATATCACCCTCCACCTCTCCCCATATATTTTAAATCATCTCTAGATGACTTTTAGTGCCTAATAAAGTGTAAATGTTACATGGTTTTACTGAATTGCTTAGGGAATAACGGCTTTTTAAAGGGTGTGTGTGTGTGTGTGTGTGTGTGTGTGTGTGTTTAATAGATATAAGGTGGCTTCTTTCAAATGTATGGCTCCTCCACAGTTGGTCCAGTTTGCAGATTTAGAAGCCTCAGTTGTGAAGAGCAAACATGTGCTAAAGGAAAGGTCATGTGGCCCTTTACTCTAGGGGTCCTCAGCCCTGGCCACATGGTGGCCAGCCAGGGGAGCTCTGGAAAGTACCCATGCCTGAATCATGTGATCAAGTTGCCAAACCAGAGGTCCCAGGGGAGCCAGCCACACATTGGAATGTGAGGATTTTATGGGTGTACCAAGCTGCTTATTTTCATATTTAACTGGATTCTCTCCTCAAAAACTCAATCTATAGACAATAGAATTTTTCTGGCCCAAAAGGTCCCTTAGTTGTCTGCCATCATCCTGAGGAAAGGTCTGGTGGTCCCCAGGGAGAATTTTGTTGATGTCCAACAGGATCTTAAGAGAACATTGGCAGCCTGGCTCCAACGCAATAATGGCCCTGAATCTAGATCCAAACCTTTTATCCCCTGAGAGCCTGAAGTCAGACAGAGGCTTGTGGGACCCTCATGTGACCTTTCTGGGCCTCTCTTCCTCTTCTGAAGTGATGGCAGATATGTCTTCTTAGACTTGTGAGAGAAAAAAGAAAAAAAACTAACAGGCTTGTGGACAAAGATGTGATCACATCCTGTTCACCTTGTTGATATTTAACAAGTTTGAAAGTTGTTTTGGTTCAGGGTTTCAGAGGTTCGGTCTGTGGTCCACTGTCCTGTTGCTTTGGGGCCTGTGGTGAGGAAGATGGTCACATCAGGGAAGACAGAGCACATAGCAGAACAGAGCAGCTTAATTCGTAGCTGAAACCAGAGTCTCACAAAGGCATACACCCCCAGGAGCCAAGAGCATCCCAAATGCATCCCTCAGGGTTTTACCATTGCCCAGTAGCACCAAACCGGAAACTAAGTCTTTACCACCACGGAGGGCATCCCAGATCTATCCACAACTCCCTAAGAACCTGCTCAGGGGGCTTGGCCCCTGTGTCTTCCCAGAGTCCCTAAGATGAGGTTTGAGACAGATTCCTTCATGCTTGTGAAACCACAGCTTCTTTTCCTGGGATCATTAGTAATAGAAACACTGTTGCACAATGAAATTCACCCTGAAAACACCAGAAGCCAGCATTGAGGCCCTTCCTACCAAACAGTGGTTCTTAACCAGCAGGTTGCAACCTCGTTAGGGGTCAAATGACCTTTTCACAGGGTTGCATATTATTACATTGTGAATCCATGGCAGTAGCAAGATTGCAGTTACAAAGTAACAACGAAAATAATGTCATGGTTGGGGGTCACCACAGCTCGAGGAACTGCATGTATTAAAGGGTCTCAGCATTAGGAAGGTTGAGAACCACTTCTGTGGAAGGAGGGTCCTTGCATTGTAGAGCGGTTTCCCCAACACAAGAAGCAAATTCAGAAGAGCCAGTAGAAGTGATGTCCAGTGGGATGCAGTGGTTATTGCCATGGTTTCGATTCCTAATTCAGCATCTGGGGAGATGCTCTCAAACAGATGCCTCTGTCTTCTTATCTGTACAGTGGGAATAAGAGGTGTGCCTACCTCATCAGGTTGTTGTAAAAGTGGAGGGAGTTAGCATAGGTAAACTGAAAGCAGGCAGAGTCAGGGCAGGATCAGCTGCTGTTACCAGACAGGGCTAACCTGTGTGTCTTTCCTCCCTGCCAGTGCCTAGCTCGTCCTGCAATGGCTTTGACAATACCCTTTCGCGACCTTGCCGTGTGCCTGTAGGAAAGGAAGTCTGCTTCATTGCTACTGTGCGTCTGGCAACACCGCAGTTCTTGAAGGCAAGTTCCCAACAGGGGCGTCATCACGATACAGACCTCGGGTTTGGTTGTGATGGCATCCCATTTGGTTACATGTCATTAATTAGCCTCGTGGAAGAGGATAAAATTGCAATAAAGTTAGTGTTAAAAATTAGTTTTCGAAGGACAAGACCAGGCTACAGAAACCCACAGAGACTGCTGACCTGAACAAGGGGGAGCTAATGGACCCTCAGACTGATAGCTGGGAATCCAGCATGGGACTGACTCAGACCCCCTGAATGTGGGTCTCAGTTAGAAGGACTGAGCAGTCTAAGGGACCTTAGACAGTGGAACCAGGATGTATCCCTGGTGCAGAAAAGGACTTTGGGAGCACATTCCCCTTGGACAGATTCTCCCTTAGCCTAGAGGCAGGAGGGAGAGCCTAGTCCCTACTCCAAATGACTTGACAGATTTTGATGATCCCTCCTGGAAGACATCACCCTCCCAGTGGAGTGGGGGGAGGGGAATGGAATGGGAGTGTGGGGGGGCATGGGAGGCAGGGAGAGAGGGAGGGAGGGAGGGAGAGAGAACTGGGATCCATATGTAAAATAAGAAAAATAAATTTTTAAAAATTAGTTTTCAAAACTCTAAATGTCTAGGTTCTGTGCCCGTCCTCATGGCCCAGGGTCCCTGTGGGGTTTTTTGTTTGTTTGTTTGAAGACAGCACCCATTGCTAATGAACCCACAAAGATGTTGTTGGCAAGGCTTCAAATCCTTGCACCACCGTTATGCGCGGAGTAGGTGTGCCTCAGTCTGTGAGTCAAAAAAATGGGAGCATTTATTGTGTTTTCCCTTCTGTGACAGCGCCTCACATCTCCGGTACAAATGTGGATGGAATTAAATTAGTGATTCGGCAATCAGACGAAAAGCTATCTCCACATGTTTTCTCTGAGTCCAGACAATGGGAAGGGGGTGAGGCACAGTTTGGCTCCTAGGTACTTTTCCCAGTTTGTGAAATAAATTTAGGGTCAGCTAATACAGAAATTAGCTACAGATGACAGGCAAACTTCAGTCCAGCACTATTTGGAGCTTGACTCAGAACAGTTTTAACTTGTGTTACCCATCGTTCGTTCCTTGTAAATCAACCAAGGGTGAGCGTTTGGCACCCTGAGACACATTCTGGTTTTGTTGTTGTTGTTGTTTGTTTTCCCCCTCTTTTCCAACACAGGAAATGTGTGTAGCTGACGAACCTTTAGAGGAATTCACTTCGAGGCATAGCTTGGAATGGAAATTTTTATTTCTGGATCACAGGTTTGTGAGAAGAAAAACATATTTGAGTTGGGTCCTTTTCAAGTGTTGTTTGCATGAGCCAGGCTCTACTTGGGGGAATGAAGTCCAGCCTGGTCCACTGAAGGGAATGATGGCTTGGCAATAGAAACAGCTGTCCCCAGCTAAGGGGAAGTCAGTATCCTAACCCATGTGCCTGTCCCATGCTCAGGTCCTACGTTCAGAGTGACGCCTCAGCCCTAAGACATCTTTGGGCCCAGAGTCCCATCTCCTGACTGGCAAAAGCAAATGTGGGGAAAGAAATCCTCCAATCCCTTTAATCCCCCTTCCATCCTTCATCTCAATGCTTTCTTTCCAACCACCCCTCCCTGCCCTTTAATTCTGAGCATTGGACTGGTCCAGTCTATAGCTGTTTTACATTCTTCACTATCTGTAAGTTCTTATTATCATTTGGGCCATGTTATCTTAAGAAACGAGGCACCTATATCCTGAAGTAAACAAGTTCTTTTTTAACGTTGGGCCCTCTGGTCCCGACTGTCATTACAATGTTGTTTTCCTGCCTCTGATTCTTGATAAACTAGGCCTCCATGGAAACCATTAAGGATGCAAACTGCCCCCTCCTCACTGAGTGCTGAATCAAGCTTGTGTGGAGTTGCCTCTCATTGAAGAGTCCCTCTTTCTCCCTGCAGAGCCCCTCCGATCATAGGATACCTGCCCTTTGAGGTACTCGGCACCTCAGGCTATGATTACTACCACATCGATGACCTGGAGCTCCTGGCCAGGTGCCACCAGCACCGTGAGTACCACTCGCCAGCCCAGCCAGGAGTCTTGTGCTTGCTTTACCAGGGCCAAAACAGCAGGAGTCTGTGCAACTGGAAGTCTGCTTGTGCCCGTGGGTCAGGCATGGTGTCCCAAGCAGTAACCATATGGGCTAACAGGGTTCTTTCCTACGCTTAGCTCCACGGGTCCTGCTTTAACTTGGAACTGACATTGTTCTGATCCCCAAGCAACATCCCACCATCAACCAGAAGAGTCACATTCTTTAGCCCTAATCAAGAAATTAAGGCAGGGTTAGACTTTCTTTTAGGCTATGGGATGCATTTGGAAGACAGACTCTATCTGTTCTTTAGTCAATGAGTCAGATACTGATCACTGACCACAGGACTAAGACTGGCCTCCTCAGAAACAACATTCTCAAGGCAGTGGCTTTGTAGCTTGAGTTTCCTAGTAAAATGTCCTTTTAGACATTCACCCAAAAGATGTCAGTACCCATGGCCAGCATCTCCCGGCTGCCCTCTAGGGCAAGGTCCGCTGAGAAATCCAGAAGCAGGTGATTTGCACAGTGCTGCCAGTATGTGGAAGGGTGTGCATGGGGCTTGGGGGGCGGGGGGGGCCGCAGAAATGGGGGAGGAGCCCGGGGGCGCAGAGGGGGGGGGGGCCCAACAAACTCGGGGGGGGGCCCCTCGCCAGGGGACAAAAAATTAAACTTCCCCAGTTCCCCCCCAAAAAAAAAAACCGCCCCGGCCTGGGGCAGCCCTTCCCCCAAACTATGGGCTTTTTACGGACACTGGTCTTCAGCTTGTGCCATGTTTGTAGTGGATGTCAGGACTTTCTTCTCTTTGCTGTCCTTGTTGATGAAGGGATGTGCTAGAACTGCATCTAGCTCTGGATGGAACGTTCACCTTAACCTTAACCCTTCACATCTCAAAATGTAATTACTCACCCAAGCTGCCTGAGTACCAGGTTGGTTACAGCTGTAGACTGTCGGGCTCCCCCCACCAGGGATCAGGAATGAACAATTCCCTTTCCACGTCCCTCCAGCAGACTGATGTGCACACTCAGATCTGAGAAGCATGGTTGCTTTAAACCTCTGGCTGCCTCTGACTCTTCTAGCGTAGAGAAGCCACTCAGGTTGAAGATCACACTAGGCAAGTAGTAGATTTACCCCGTGCCTCGGACAAGAAGGGCTTGCTTTGTAGAGCGCACACATCCACTGTGCCAGGCTCTTCCAATCAGACCCCCAGCTGAACAGTACAGCTTCCCTTTCCTAGGTAAGATTCCTAGTGACTGTTTGCATTACAAGATGCTAAATTGCGGGCACTGTGGTAATAAAATCCAAATTGGTCTTCTTCCTCTTCCTTGGATCCATAATGTATCCTTCTGCCTCCCATGAGCTAATAAACCACCAGCATGCTTCTGTCCTGGGTACCTCCCAAAGGGGCCATCTGCAGACATAACTATAGGGCCTCCAGGGAGTTGTTCAGCTGTGGGGTGAGAACTTGGGATGCAGGCGTCCATGCCAGTCTCTCTGTTCTAAAATAGTGTAGACTGAGACCCGGCCATTGGTGACAGCTGTAGATCCCCATCGGTTGCTGGCGGGCAAGTCTATTTTGGCTTCATTTCTCTCAGTATCTGGATGCGCCATCCTCTGCTCCGCTCTTCAAGTCCGAAAGGCATCTCACCTGCAGGAGGATGAGCCTTGAGGAAACCAGGGCCTCATTTCTACTTAAATCTCCAGCTGGGAAACCTATCCCTGTGTGCCCTTATGTGAAGAGATTTTTCAGCCTTAGTGCATTTGGGAACATGTGGAATCATTGTATTAAGAATTCTTCATTCAGGGCGGTGGTGGCGGCTCATGCCTTTAATCCCAGCATTTGGGAGGAAGAAGAAGGCAGATCTCTGTGAGTTCAAGGCCAGGCTGGTCTACAGAGTGGGTTCCAGGACAGCCAAGTCTACACAGGAAAAAAAAAAAAAAAAAAAAAAAAAAGGAAGGAAGGAAAGAAGGAAGGAAGGAAGGAAAGGAATTCCTCGGTTTGATTGAGTATGACTAAGTCAGATCACTTGCCCAGTGAGCTTAAGGACAAAATTCAATCCCCAGCACCTCATCGCCCCTCAAAAATATCAGATTATCCAGTAATGATCACATAAAATACGTGGTAACCAGGAAAATAAGCAGTATTTGGTGCTATCTTCTGCAACGTTGGTTTTTAGTAGTAAGTCTTGGGGAAAGGGTCACTTACGTTAGCGTATGTTGCATGCAAAGTCTACTTTTTTTTTTCTTTTTTTCTTCCTAGTGATGCAGTTTGGCAAAGGGAAATCATGTTGTTACCGGTTCCTAACCAAAGGGCAGCAGTGGATATGGTTGCAGACACACTACTACATCACCTACCACCAATGGAATTCCAAGCCCGAGTTCATCGTGTGCACACATTCGGTGGTCAGGTACTGTCCAGGCAGGCAATCTGGGCCTTCGAGAAGTGCCTGGGGGGTGGGTGGGTGAGGCCACCAAGGGTACAGGGAAGGATCAGTGACCGCCTTAAGGATGCCCTGTGGCAGAGGAAATTCTCTGGCTGTCATTTGCAGCAAGCCGGGTGGTGAGAATTTGGCCCTTGCCCAGGGACACACCCTCTCTCTCCTCCCAGCTCTGAGGTGTGCTGTGAGTTTTCAGTCAAACTCCTTTGAAAACTGCCAGGATATTATTTAATAAGTTCCAGCTTCACTGACCTACTTACATATTTTTCCCTCATCTCTATCCACCCCCCCCCCAGCTTTCCCTTGTTGCTGTTTTTTTTTTTTTAGAAGAACATTAAAACGTTGCCTCCAAATAATTCAAATACACACGTCGTTATTCTTTAAGGGTTCAAAAAAAAAAAATCCCTGCTGGCAACTGAGGCAGTATAAGGACAACAGCTAGGCTGCCTGTAGGAAAATGGCCCTGGGGGTGTCCCTAGTAGCTTTGGGGAACCCTCAGCTCAGGATGAGTGAGCAGGAATTCAAATGGTAACAATATGTCCAGTATGGCATAGATGCGTCCTGTGTGGATTCCCAACTCTCAGAGGTAAAGGAAACTGCTCATTTACCCTCCATCCCAGGAGAGAAATGCCAAGAAGATAAGTCATCTAGAGGCTGGTTAAGGAGAGAGACTTGGTACCCAGCATAGTGTCACACTCCTATAATCCTAGCACCAGGGAGGCTGAGTCAGAGGCATCTCAAGTTCGAAGCCAGCCTGCCTCAGAAAAAAAAAATCTAATAAAAATAACAAATAGTCCACCTCTATCTACAGTATAACAGGATCTTTGTAAGGCGATCAGGCAGGAATGGAACTCGGTGCTCCGAGAAGGTCACAGGGGGGCTCTTTTGTGTTCATATGCCATGAGTAGGTTTAACGTAGAGTCCCCCACATGCTCTACCGGGTATTGCCCTCCCGGAATGTTCCAGTGCCACTGTGGTCTGTCTCTCTCTCCTGAGCAGTTACGCAGATGTCCGGGTGGAAAGGAGGCAGGAGCTGGCTTTGGAAGACCCACCAACAGAAACCATGCATCCCTCTGCACTGAAGGTGAGCTCACCCCTCCTTGCCCAGAGAATGAAAACGGAGAAAGACTAAGCATTGCTACCTACCATAGGTTGTTCTCAGCAATACCAGGACATCCTGGACAGATTCTCCCTACTGAGTACTTGCTGTCATTCCACAGTGCTCACGGTGCCTGGGGGGTTGGGGGGGCATTTGCCCATTAACCTTTCACGAAGGCCCTCTGAGGTGCACGCCATGTTCTCTCATCCCTCAGAGGAGCGTGGAAGCATGGGCCCAAGGGCAAGCTTGTAAAAAGCTGGCTCAGAAGCAGCCTCTGGACTCAAGGAATGGCTTGGCAACTTCCCAGCCTTCTGATGATGGCTATAAAAAGCCTAGTCTGCGTTTCTCACAAAGATAAAATGCCGGGGAGGAATCCCATCATCCACCGGAGTGTGGAGCAATTCAAGGCCCCTGTCCCTCCCTTAGACTAAGCTTTGTTTGTGCTGTTTCCAATCCTTAGCCTCTCCCTCCTGCTCTTTCTGGTCTGGATTTTGTTTTGTAGCGCTGGGAATGGGACCCATGCGAAGCTGCTGTCCCATGTCTCCACACTGTTTCTGATTCAGCTTTTAGATAACAGCCACAGTTCTGTCGGCTTTGTGTAGAGAGCGCTGGTGCGAGAAGGAGAGTGTTGAATGGTGATGTAAAAGACACCCTTCAGTCTACAAAGCCCTCCTCCCGTCCCCTACCCTGAGTCCTCTGGTCCCATCTGGTCAGGGTTTTCCTCAGACAGTGCCAAGGGGCTGTGAAGATGGTCTGCAGCAGTCCAGAGCTCAGTCCTCAAAGGTCATTCATAAAACGAGCAGAAGCGTTAGAAGACAAAGAGAAAAGCCAGAAAGATAAGAGGGCTGAATTCCATTAATGCTAAGAAGGTAACAGCTAGAAGGGCCGGTGTTGTTTTACCAGCGTGAACAGGCTGCCGGTCGATCTAGGAAATAAGGATTTTCTTACACCAATTGTAGGACAAATCTCTGTTTTGGATATGTTGAAAGGTAGCTCCAGGGTGCCCAGCACTCTAGACTCCAGGGCCCGACCAGAGGCTTTGCATCAGCCTGCCATTCTGTCTGTGATCAATAAAAGCATCTCTCATGCCTTGCTGATGAAATTGTGAGGAAGGAGGAGATCAGAGAGCAATGTCTGCAGAGGCTTACTTGCTGCCTCTGTGAGCCATCTCCTACTGTATCCTGACATGAGGAGGTTGAATTGCTTAGAGAAGTGTCTGGTGCCCAGCTTCCGCATCACACATCAATCATGTACCATGGCAGAGAATGGAATCCTGCTAATGTTAGACGAGTGGTAAGACACACGATATATCACAAGCAAAGAGCAGGCGTGATGTGTGCCCACCCATCAGCCAATCAGAAATGTGCCACTCAGGTAGAGTTGTTGCCATTTGCTCTTGTTACCTCATTGGCAATGGGTCTTAAGTGTGTGTGTTCTTACTTTTCCTTCTCCTAGGGCACACTTGGTATTTACTGTCTTTGTATTTCATTTTGTATCAAGCCTAAGTCTTTTCTTTAGACCAAAAGGAGAATTGTAGTGAGACACCCACCCCACCCACACCTGTTGCCCTGACCACACCCATTGGGGTAAGGGGACAGGTGCAGACATGACCCGTAGGGGCTAGGTCTGTGGTCCCAGTCCCCAGCTCGTTCTCTTACGTCCTGGTCTGAGACAGCTTCAGGGGGCATCCTTGGAGCGGTTCACTGTGGTCATGGTGCAGTGACCCTTGGACCAGCCTTATCTAAAGACATTGTCACTACGTAGCTGATATTTTCCACCGCACATACAGACACATCCTGTCACTCTGTCACAACAGCTGGTAGGTCTCATATCAGTCACTCCAGTTGTCTTTGCAGGTACACACACACACGTGCACACACACATATGCACACACACACGTGCACACACACATGAACACACACATGCACACACAGACACACACATGTGCATACACATATGCACATACACATATGCACATACACACAGATGCACACACATGCACACACATGCACATACACACATGTGTGTGCACACGCACACATGCACACACATATGCACATACATGCACATGCACACATGTGCACTCTCCGCACACATGCACACACATATGCACATACACACATATGCGCACACATGCACATGCACATGTATACACCATGGTAGCAACTAAGCTTACTGGAGCTATGAATCCAAAGATAGAACAGCACACGGGATCACATGCATAAAGCTGAATACACAGGTCAGTGGCCATAACACAGTGGGTAGTGGCAATTTCCACCTTCTGAGTAGGAACAGGATTTGGGAAAATAAACAGCTTTTTCTTCTCCAGCTTAAAATACTATCATAGCCCCCATTTTCATACACGAAATGACTCCTAAGCCATAGGGGATGGGAGCTGGGCCACCATAGCTGCTTTCTCACTCACCGTGCATTGTTTGGGGTAGAGATGGCCTGGAAGCCGGGACCAGTCAAGAGTCAGAGGTCAAAAAATCAGAGACTCCTATGGGAGGCCTTACCCTCTCCGTGGAACAGATTGGAGGGGGGGTGTGGAGGAGAGGGGAGTGGAGGGGGTGGGAGGGAAGGTAGGAGAGAGAACTGGGATTGGAATGTAAAAAATAAATTAGTAAAAGTAATAAAAATAAAATAAAAATAAGAGGCCACGGGCTCTTTACCCCTGCAGAGAGCAAGCACGTGAGAGGCAGCATGGGAAGTATCTTGTGATGGCCTAGTGGCATTCACCTTACTGACCATGGTAACAGTCCAGTACTAATAGCAGCCTTATTTTATTTTTTATTTTTTCCTGATCTCTCCTCTCATTCATTTCAGAATGCCAAAATGTTTTAAAGGAAAAAATAGAACGCATAGTCAATGGTGGTAGGGGGGTATGAAAATTCAGATAAAAGGTGAGAAGTTATAGATAAATGTAGCTTGTTAGACACAAGCCTGCCTCTCAGTGATGCCACATGACTCACGACTATCTATTCTACCCAAATGTGTTTACAATGTTTCCAAAAAAGATAGAGTGTTTCTTCCAAATTCTTCTACAGAGGAAAACTAAAGGCATGTCATTCATTCATGAAGTCTTAATGCTGAAATACGGATTGTGTGTGTGTGTGTGTGTGTGTGTTTCAGGAAAAGGACCCAAGCCTGGAGCCACAGCACTTTAACGCACTTGACATGGGTGCCTCAGGTCTAACAACCAGTCCTTCACCGTCTGTGTCCTCAAGGAGTTCCCACAAGTCCTCGCACACAGCCATGTCAGAACCCACCTGTGAGTGCCATCCCACCGATGGGTAATGAACGGGAACCCCGGCAGATTAGGGGCAGAGTCACACAAAGTCCCAGACAGAGTTGGGCCGGGCCACCACACCCAGAAAGCACAGTTTACACTTTATTTCATCCGTCATCCAGGGAGTCAGAGCAGGATATGGAGGATAACTTGTCCCTCCTGCCTGGCGCCGCCTGCTTTCTTCCTTATACCATCCAGGGCCACCCACCCAGGGGTGGCGTCACCCATGTCAAACATCAGTCACCAAATTGTGCCACAGATGTGCCCGCGGGCCAGTCTGGTGTGGGCATTTTCTAAGTTGATGGCCCCTCTTCTAAAATGACCCTAGCCTGTGTCACAGGAACTAGCTAACACACCATCCCTGTCTCTCCATTGGCATGACCCTGGTTTCCTTACAGCCACTCCAACCAAGCTGATGGCTGAGAACAGCAATGCAGCTTTGCCAAGGTCGGCCACCCTACCCCAGGAGTCACCAGTACCAGGGCTCAACCAGGCAGCCACAATGCCGGTACGTGTGGGATCCCCATCTTCTCAGCAGGGGAGTATTGCCTTGTGGTGTGGGCTGAAGAGCTACAGGAACACATGGAGTCTCTCCAGGGATTCAATTTTACTTAGGGATTGAGGGGACAGGGTATGGGGGGCAGGGAGGGAGGGTGTTGCAGGGGGGAGGGAGGTGGGCGTGAAGTCAAGGTATTTATTTAGCAACTAATTTTAGATACTTTTGTAGCAAAAGGAGCATGGATATGTACTTGCAGAATGCAAAATCCAAGTGATTTTGAGAATAGAACTCGGTGCTTCAATCATGAGGGTATGCCTCCTGAGACTCTGGGGGCCCTCCTGTTTGAGGCTCATTCTACCTGGGGCAAGAGGACAGGAGGCAGGCTATGGTGCTGTCATCGTGTGACGAACCTCTCCATAACACCGCAGAGTGTTTGCCTATACGCCAAGTCATCAACAGACCATGTTTTTGTCATGGATGGTGGCTTCTTCCTCCCCCCAGATGTGTAAGGGACACAGGAGAAGCCAAGTGAGCATCTGGCGGGTGAGCCTACACCTGGGATTCTCACTCCCGTAACACCTCCCTGCTGCCGCCGCTTCCTCCCATTGCTGTCCTGCAGACTGCTTTTTACAGTCCCTAGGGACGAGACACATTTGAGGATAACTTCAGAAGTGTCTTCTTACTCATCTCCTGAAACCATTTAGCAGCCCATGAAACTGGGAAGTGTAGCTCTTTATTTCTACGTGTTGCTTCCCAAGTGATCAGGGAATGACCGCCTTGATGGCGGCATCCTGAGAATGAATCCACCGGGGAGTAGAGTAGCCTGTCCTCAAGGATGGAGTCTGTCTAACATGGGGCAGCAGAGGTAAATGGAACCGAGTCAGGCAGGCAGCAGGGGCCTTCCCTGTCACTCATCGTGGTGGGGACCATGTACTCGGAGCACCTGAAGCTGGCTCCAGAGCCACACGTGTCTTAGACCAGCCATGGGTCGCTCTTAACTACGTGTCTCGCACAGGAACCGGTGTAACCGGGAGATGGAGGCCTTAACTTCATCCTAAGAGAGCCGAGCCCCTGAGCGGCTCAGAAGTGGTCGTTTAAAAAGCTTCTTTCTCCCACCAGGCTCCCCGGCCTTCGCCATCATCCTGTGACCTCACAAAACAGCTCCTGCCGCAGACCATCTTGCAGAGCCCACCTGCTCCCATGACACAGGTGAGTCAGAGATTGAGGGGGGCAGAGAGACGTCTTCTGAGTCTGTGAACGCTTTCACACTGCTGTGCTATCACACACTCAAGTATCAACTAAGGCCCGAAGTGGGGGATTTTGGCCCAGAGTCCTCATGAGACACATCCAGCAATGTCACACTTCCTTGTCACAGCTGTCCTCAACTGTCTCTCACATCCAGCAAGAACTCCTTGCTCCATGTTCCCCTCCCTCCGCCCCGCCCCACCCCCACCCTCGGCCCCGGTGCCTGATTTTCATCTTCATAATCATCTTTGTTTGTAACTCTACTATTTGTCTGCATTCCTTTCACTTTATGTAACTCCAAATTTTAGGAAAGGTCTGAATTAGACAAAACGTCAAAGAAGAACCCGGAAGGCTCTAGGAGCTATTAATTCTTTACAATAAATACCGCTTTTCTTTTGAAAGGGGACGCATTACAGCTATGCGGAGTAATTCCTTGCTTGTCTCAATAACACTCGGGGAGCTCTTGGCTTAGATCAGTCTGTGGACACTAGGGATGTGGGGATACTTGAAACGCGGTCCTCACTCTTAGCTTGTAGAGTCAAGGGAATGGGCAGTTGACCAGGTAAACCACCTACCGGTTCCCGATGCTTCACAGGGCCAGTCAAACAGTCTATCTAGGGTGGCTTCCGGAAGGAGGCATCCCTTGAGTTGGCCCTGAAGAGTGGCTAGGAGATTGGTAGATGGATAGATGGGTGACCACAGAAAACAGAAACCCAAGTATGCATTTTAGAGGAGACAGGGCCTGGCACAGGACGAGCATGGGTCCATCGTGGGGAGTGTCGTACAGATTCACTTATGTCTCCACCGTTAAGCCCAGAGCTCTGGTTTCAGTTCTTTTATGGGAATTTGGCATTGTCCCAATCTCTGGCCCCAAGTTGTACCTGGGTCCCAGATGGCCGTTCACCAACACCTCAGAGTTTGGCTGCCTCTCTCTGTACAGATCTGAGATGGCTGATGGGAACATTTCAGAACATATGCCCTCGTAGAAGTGGCCTCGGATGCTTTCCTGGAATAAGAAAGACGTGTGCTAGCATATGTTTCTTGCTAGCGTCTGACTAGAGCAGAGATATCAAAGCTGTTCAGCCAGAGTCTCCTAATTAAAATAGTCCAACTTTATCCTCATAGGAGGGGAAAAAAATCAGAACAGAGCTTTTCCTTTTCAAGTTCTTAAGACACGTTTGGTCTCAAATTAGTGATTTCTTTCGATCCCAATGCACAAGAAATGAGAATTCCTTTCACTTCTGATATATATATATATATATATATATATATATATATATATATATAATAGCCAATGATCGATGGCCCTTTGGGAGTTCTAATTTTTCATTTCTTGAAATCGACTTAATAGTAACTGTTCTCCGGTCTGTGGTATGCTCTATACATGCTAACAACTGCATTTGTTCTAAGGTTTATTGTGTATGTGTATGAGAGAGATAATGTGTTTATTTGTGCATACCACGTGCACGCAAGTGCCCACAGAAGCGAGAGAGTATCAGATCCCCTGCAGGCATGTTAGAGGTGGCTGTGAGCTCCCACTGGGTGCTGGGAACTGAACCCAGGGCTCTGAACTTGCTAGGCACACTCTCTCCCACTGAGCCATACTCCCGGCCTACACGGTCTATCGTGATGCTCCAGAGTGCTGAGTCCCTGTCTTCTAGTAGATTCTATCCACAGTCTCTACCCCACTGTCCTCCCTTTGCCACGGAGGACGGACGTGTCGAAGAAGATTTCCAAAAGGTAGTGGACAGGAAACAGAGCAGGAAGATAATAGGGGTAGACGTTGAGAAAATAAAGAGGAAGTCACTGTTTAAAAAAAAAAAAAAAAGGAGAAAGAAGATGAGGAGGAGGGAGGTGGAGAAGGAAGGAAAGATAGAGGTAGAGAAGAAGGAATCAAAGATAGGAGAAGGAGAAAGATGATGCGGGGGGAGGGGCTGCAAGCCTAGAAAATTTGCTTCAAAACACAGGCATGAAGCTGGGTGTGATAGCACACATTTATAATCTCCACACCCGGAAGATTGGAACAGGAGGATTGCCATGAGTTCAGGTCCACCTGGGTTACATAGCAAGTCCCTGTCTCAAAAGGAAGGGGGAGGGGGAGAGGAAAGAGGAGATAAACAAGGAAAGAGCAAGCCTGGACCAAGGACTGCGCCACGGAAGGTCACCTCTACATCCCTCTTTCGATTTCTGGCAAGGGAAGCGCCCTTGTCGGAGATGATGTAAGGAGGCACAGAGTTTTCCGAAGCCAGTCTTGTTTTGGAGAGTAGGGGCCCCCTCGGTTGGCCGCATCCTTGCAGTGAGCATCAGGTGGCCGCTTTGTCCTTCCCCATAGCTCTGTCCTTCGTGACCGTGAACGCGTGAAACAGCACGGTGAAAGGGGGAGATGGCCTTGGTGGCTCCAGGCCCACCAGGGTCAAATTAGGGTAACATAGGGGCTTACTGCCACTTTTAGCACGAGGAGGGCTGGCTAGAGACCTTTGGGACACCCATCCCTTATTCTAGGCCCTGCTTCCTTCAGAGCTGCTGAGAACAATTGCTGAAGGGTAGATAGGATCGAGAGATGCGTGGGATTGGTCAGAACGGTGGCGTGGCAAGGGTGGCCTCAGGCTGAAATGGCTCTTTGATCGGATTACTTTTTTTTTTTACTTCCTCTTAAAGTTCTCAGCACAATTCAGCATGTTCCAGACCATCAAAGACCAGCTGGAGCAGAGGACGCGGATCCTTCAGGCCAACATCCGTTGGCAGCAGGAAGAGCTTCACAAGATCCAGGAACAGCTCTGCCTGGTCCAGGACTCCAACGTCCAGGTGATGCGCCTGCGCAGTCTGACCTCTGCTCTCCTTAGGACCTGCTTCTGTTCAGGCAGGACATCCCCCACCCCACCCCAAGTCCCTGTGCACCGCATCACAGAACCCGGTGTGCTCAGAAAGCACGGGGAAACTCCTACACACAGATCACATGGGACAAATCCACGTGGGGCCAAACTTGAAATTCCCACGGTGTCCTCTACCTTGCTCTTACTTCTTATTTCTGTTTTCTGTCCGTCTGAATTTCCTTTCAGGAAACTACTGTCTGGTTGCCCTGACTCGATGTCCCCTGGGACATCTCCGTTCCCAGTACCCCTATAACTAGGCTTCACAGTGGCCAGGCCACAGCAGAGGGAGCTGTAGATACCTCGGCTGTCTCCCCTGACCGAGGGGGAGATGGGAAGGCATAGCACCCTGTTCTGTAGCCTGAGGAAGCAACACGGGAAGCTGGGTTGTCACCTCCTTGCCACCCATTGGTGGAAGTCAGTGAGGACACTATATACCATAAACCTAGATGCATTTCTTGGAATCCTTTTAAAAGTCATTTCTTTGGGGCTTGTTTTGTGTGCTTTGTTTTGCTTTGTTTGTCAGGGACACACACACACATACACACACATGCATACACACATGCACACACACACATACACACACATGCATACACACGCACATGCACACACATGCACATGCACACACATGCACCCACACGCACATACACACATGTGCGCACACACACACACACACACACACACGCACACACATACTGGATCTATCTCACAGATAAGTTGCATGGATCCCACGCCCTGGTGGGAGTTGCATATTTTAGTCCAGGACTGTTTAACTCTATGAGTGTATCATGGAGGCCTTGCCTTTAACTGCAGATGTCATGGTGGTTAACCTTGAGTCTGTCTTGAGCACCCTAAGCATTTATCTAGACAGAGGGGGCGGAAAGCACAGGAAAATGGCCACAGGATTGTCCCCACTGCTTACCCATCCCGTGAGTCCCCTGTAGCACGCCATGTTGGATACTGAGAAGCCACTGCGTGACAAGACTTACATATATATGACAGTAATGGTGTGGTTTCGTTGGATGGTCACAGAACCCTCTCTCCAGCCATTCTGCTTCCCTAAGTACTTACCAGCTGCTGGGAGGTGCAGGGGACCTTGGCGTCGCCTGCTGACCCTGTCTTTCCTGCCCTTGCATAGTGTGTTTACCGGATGGGACAAACTAAAACATATCTGTGCTAAAGCCCAGGAACCCGTTTAGAACTCATGTAAGCATTACTCAGCAAGTCAGGGTCCCTCTACCTCTTCCTCTGCTGCGGTGACTTCCCTGCGTGGACACGGGTAGACACTGTGACGGCTCCACGAAATTGAAAGCACGATCACCGAACGAACCACCAAATTCATAAAGTGCCACTTGTTACTCACTCTTCCCCAAGAGCAGTATTTTATTTTACTTTTTATTCGCGCAGATCCATAACCTGGTTGGTAGCCTTGAACTTGCCTCACTTCAATTACTTTAATGGAATTTTTATGCCAACAGGAAGGCGGTGGGAATTGAAGCAGAAAGTGCTAAAAAAGCAAGGTGGGCGTACGAGCATCCCCCGGAGCGCCTGGAGCTCTCCGCCCCCTGCCTGTGCCACATTAGAGCGAGCTTTTAAGATAACAGGCAACAAATCCATTACTTTTGCTCCCAGTTGTAAAGGGATATGATATTTCCCCATTAGGGGCACACACTGTGAACCCCCAAAGCATGTATGTATGGCAAAGAACATAGATACCTGAGCCACAGAAACCCAGCCCGCGAGTGTGTGCCTCCCTGTGGAAACCAGTGCTCCCCAGCCTTGTAGATACCTGGTCCTACAGTTCATGCCTCTCTGTAGCTACATCTTACAGTGCTGCACGCCACGATATGAAAACCGAGCGCCAAGCTCGCTATGCAGCATAAGATCTCCCGTGCACACCTCCCTAGTGAAAGCCAACACACACACACACACACACACACACACCCGCATGCCTCCCTTGCAGAACCCACGCCCTCCAAGTGTGTGCCTCCCTGTGGAACACAGGGACTCTGGTGTATGTCTTCCCTATAGAAGCCAAGCCCCCTGTGTACACCTCCCCTGTGGGTACCAAGCCCTCTGCTGCACACCTTCCCGGTTGGAAGGAAGCTAAACCCTCTGCTGCAAGCTTTCTCTGCGCTATTCATCTGTTCTTATCTTCACAATGGAATTTTCCAAAAGAACAAGGAGACCAGAAAACATCTCCTCTAACAGCCTGGCTTCTTGCTTTTTGCATCCTAAAAACTCCTACCAAAATGTGATACTTGGGTTGTTTTTTTTTTTAAGCTGATTCAACTGTAAAAATAAGCAAGTGAAAAATACCATAGCCTGCTCCACCTCTGCCCCTGCGCCACACATCACCAGGGAGGGAGGACAGTTGCTGAAGCCTGGTGACGATGCCATGTCACACAAGGATTTTTTTCCTCTACTGTTTCTATATTGATTATTCCTGAATGCCCTATAATAGTAACACTAATTTGTAAAATTTGGCAGGTATGAATGGAAAAATTACACATTAGTGAGACCTATTTGTTCTAACATACTTTTTTTTATACTTTGGTTTGAGGAACTGTTTTTTTGTTTTTGTTTTTGTTTTTTGTTTTTTGTTTTTCTTTTCACATTTTCTAAAAAACTGGCCCCAGAGCCCTTTTGAGAAGTCCATGAAATCCTTCTCTGTTGTTGATAATAACAGAGGTGTGGACATCTGTGCCCAGATGCAAGCCAGAGCTGTTTACTGCAGTTCAGGGGACTCATTTCATTGGCTCAGAACTCAAGTGTGTGCTAGTGAATTCTTTTAAAGTTCGGTTATGAGGAAGTCCTCTGGGACGTTTGATGTTTGCCCCCAGGTGGGTGTGGAGGACTCACATCAGCCAAGCTGTGCTGAGAGACCCTGCCACACCCTCCAGTCACGAGGAAATAGCCTCTTGCTTTTCATTTTTTATTTTTAATTATTATTTTTTTTTATTGGAGCATGTGCACCCTCTGCTGGCTATTCAAACGAATGCTTAAATGGACACATTCAGCAATGACAAATAACACGTTCCTTGATTGGGTCTTTGAGACATCCATCAGTCTAGCCAAACAGCTATCCCAGTATGTGTAGCCGCCTTGGGGGCACAGTGGGAGGATAGGGAGGTAAAGAGAACAAGGGTTTTCATCTTTGGAGAGCACGCACGGACGGATCAGCAGAGCCTCCCAAACTGTTAGGTCCAGGACAATGGCAGAGACGGTTTGAGCACAAAGTTTTGCTCTCTTTGTATTTCTCCACTCACACCTTTATCAGGTCTGTATATGCCCAGTCGGAGGAGCAGAGATCTCGTTCTATCGTTTGGAGCATATTGCTTTCATCTAGCATTCATTCAGCACGTACTGCGTCCTAAGTACTTAATACGCACTGGCTTCATCAGGCCTTTATGAGGTTTGCGCTGTCAGAGTCACTGTGCTCAACCGGTTTTGTGTCAACTTGACACAAACTAAAGGATTAAAACCCCAACTGAGAAAATAACTCCGTTAAGACGCGGCTGTAGGCCAGCCTTTCTTAATTAGTGAGTGATGGGGAGGGCCCAGCTCATTGTAGTTAGGGCCGCCCCTGGGCTGGTGGTGGCTCTAGTTTATAAGGAAGCAGGCCGAGCAAGCCATGAGAGCAAGCAAGCTGGTAAGCAGCTCCCCTCCATGGCCTCTGCATCAGCTCGTGCCTCCAGGGTCCTGCCCTGGTTGAGCTCCTGTCCGTGGTGAACCGTGGTGTGGAAATGTAAGCTAACTTACCTCCCCTACTTGTTTTCGGTCATGGTGTCCCAGCGCAGCAATATCTAAGACAGAAACTGGTACCCAGGCAGTGGGGTGTTGCTGTCACAGACCTGGCCGTGTGCGTTTGGAAGGAATGTGGAAGGACTTTGGAACTTTGGTTTAGAAAAGTCACTGAGTGTTCAAAGCTTGCTGAGCTGTTGTGTGGGAGCCTGAAAGGTAATGTTGAGAGAAATTCAGAGGATGGAGGCCTGGCTTGTGAGGTCGCAGAGGGAGGCAAAGATTCCTCCAGGCCGTTTGTGTGAAGAACCTGTGGTGTCTGCTCACCTGGGGCCGAAGAATCGGCTGTAATTAACAAGAGACCACAACCTTTGCTTTGCGGGGATGCTGGCCAGCTGGAGCTGAGAAGTGAGCGGTTGTTAGGAAGAGCCCAGCATCCCTGAGGTGAAATCTTCCAAGTGTTTCCTCAGTCAGCACCCTGAAGCTGTGTTCCCGGGCCAGCAAAGGTGGTTGTGCCGGCAGCTAAACTGGTAGTTAGGAGCCACCCAGGTGGCACTGGTTTTGAAGTTATAGGGAACGGCTGAGCCACGCCCATGAGAGGCCATTGGTGAAGGTGCAGCCTCAGTAGCAGTTACAGGCCCGGGACTAACGGGGTTGGTTATTCAGGGAAACTGAGGCTTGCTTTTGGTTGTGGTGTTTTCTCACGGCAGCGGTAACCCTAGCTGGCACAGTGAGTGTCGTATGAACGAGGGAGTCAGACCGTTGAAAAAGTTATGAATGGTGCCCGGAGTCAGCTCTTCATTTGCTGTTCAGGTATGCTGTCTTTAAGGTAAATATAATGCCCGACACAATGAACCTTGCATCAACGTGACCTTGGGCAGCAAGTGTATCATATCCTGCTGAAAGGAATGTAGTTATTGGAATGGAGCATGAGGTTTTTGCTGAGGCTATAGAAGATACTGTTCATCCCATGTGGTGTTCGCGAACCTCACGCTGAGACAGCTGAAATCGTGTAGAACACTAATGCTGGAGCGTGTGGGTACTGAATCTGTGGTGATGGGTACCCAGAAATTCCTCTTGCTGGGTTCGGAGCCACACGCCTGCAATCCCAGCACTCGGGAGGCAGAAGTAAGCAGATCTCTGAGTTCAAGGCCAGCCTGGTCTACATGACTGTTTCTAGGCCAGCTAGGGTTACATGGTAAGACTCTGCCTCAAATAAAAGGGGTGGAGGATTGGAGAGATGGCTCAGAAGTTAAGAGCACCTGTTGCTCCTCCAGAAGACCCAAGTTCAGATCCCAACACCCATGTCAGGCATTGCAGTGAGGAGTCACCTGTAACTCCAACTTCAGGGGATCTGGCAACTAACTTCTCCTAGCCTTCCTGGCGCCTGCCCTCACATGACAACATCCACACAGAGACACATACACATAATTAAAAATTATATATTAGCCCAGCGGAGGTGGCGCATGCCTTTAATCCCAGCACTCGGGAGGCAGGCTGATCTCTGTGAGTTCAAGGCCAGCCTGGTCTACAGAGCAAGTTCCGGGATAGCTAGGGTTGTTACACAGGCAAACCCCGCCCCCAAAAGATAATAATAAAAATTTTTAAATACTTAATTAAAGATAATAAAGTATATTTTTTTTAAAAAAAATCTTTTAGCCCCTAAAGTAATCAAGAGCTTCCATTTCACAACTGCAGACTTCTGGTTGAGATAAGCTGTGTGTGTTGGTGAGGTAAAAAGGGTGTCTGATCCGAACCTCCTGCTGCCCTCAGGGTCAGGGACCGGTGGGTCAGCTTTATCTTTGAAAGCAGCTGGGGTTGCCCCTCCCAGCAGCTGCAGGATGCAGGGTCCCCTGACTCCCCAGATCCCTGAGGCACCCACTGAGTGTGAGTCTGCCGCTCTGAGATGAATATATGTTTGTGCTGCTCTGGTTCTCAACTGCAACTCAGTCTACTACATGTTGCAAGGAAGAGCAGCCCCTCCCTAAAGACTACACAGCTAAGAGCTCGGAATGGGGCATGTACGGCAGGGGTCAGGCCAGAGATCATCAGTACACGCGTTCAACGCCCAAGAGTTTAGGCTAAAAGAAGTACTTACATGCTTTAGGTTAACTTATTATTAAGATTATTAAGGTTTTTTTTTTCTTCAACATTTAGACTCAACCTATAGACTGTATTTTTTTTTTCTTGCAACTCTGACTGGGTCATAAAATGGCACTGCTTTCACAGTTTTGTTTAATCGGTTTACAAGTTGAACAAACTGAATAATCCATATTAACTACCAGAGCCAATACCAATGTAATAGTTCAAATATCCAAAACTTTCAGACATCCTGTGCACTCTATACAGAAAACTTAAAAGCCAAAGGAAAGAAGACCTGTCAAAGCACTTAAACAGCTGATTGAGATGAGATCCAGTTGTCCTTCTGTGTCCAGGGAAACTGATTCCAGAATCCCCAGAGACACTAAAATCCACGGGGACTCAAGACCCTTTGCAACACAGCGTGGCTTCACAGAACAGGCCCATGTCCTCCCTTTAAATTAAGGGTATCCAGCCCACAGCTGCGAGCCCTCAGTCAACACAAAGCCTTAAGCTCATTTAAAACGTTTTGAATGTTTAACTGGTTTTTCTGCAACCTTATCATCGCATGGCTCTCAAACTCTGTAGATGGCAACATCCTGCCCCCCCTCACACAAAATAACCCCACACTCATTAGATGCCTTTATGTGGCCCAAGACAGAGTGTGATCCAGATAGGCCAAAAGGTTGGCCACCCCTGCCTTAGGTCATCTCTAGGTTGTCCGTACGCCTACAGCAATGTAAGCGCTTAGACATTGTTTAGGAAGCCATGACAGGTCAAACGCCCACACTTGGTTCAGTGCAGATGCAACCCTTTCCTAGGCCGCTTTGATCTGAGGTTGGGTGAGTCTGGAGATGGGCTGCGTGCGGGAGAAACTGAACTAAATCAGGATCCTCGTGAACACTTAGCCTTTTCTTAAAGCTAATGATGTCTGAGGTGGCTTATGTAGCAAAGCATGAGTATAAAACGAGCGTAGCTTTAAAGGTGTGGACCAGGCGGCGCATCAACCTCTGCTCCATTGTCCTGCCCCCTGGAAGGCTGTCGTCACCTGCCCCCTGGAAGGAAGCAGGGTTCCTTTCAGCCCTGTATTGAAAGCTCCCAAATTCAGTACAAATGAGAAACCCTGGTCGCTGGGCAGAGAGATTCAAGGTCGGCCGTAAGACCCAGCCCTACTCTGACCAAGTATGACAAGAGCCATACACACCATGCCCTCTCCCACCATTAGTAGAAGGGCCTCTCCCGTCTAATGTGACACTGACATGGCCAACTTGGACCTCAGAAGCATATCGGCTTGTGCATAGAAAACCTAGATGCAGGCCTCTTTGGCGCTGTCAGAATACAGTCACTTAACTGTGACCCTCGGGAAGGCAGGGACAAGGTCTCTTGGACCCAGACACCATATCTAAGTGTGTTGGCCCACGCTGTCTGATGCTGAGTCAGGGAATCTTTCTTTTAAGTGTGTCAAGGACTCCGGGTGTTTTCCTTCCTCCCCAGGGACAAGGGAGACAATGCAGGTGGACATGTGTGAAGCCCACATGGCCCTCACTTCACGGGCATTTCTCCTCTGTCCCCAGATGTTTCTGCAGCAGCCCGCCGTGTCCCTGAGCTTCAACAGTGCCCAGCGACCAGCAGCTCAGCAGCAGCTGCAGCAAAGGGCTTCGGCCGCTCAGCCCCAGCTTGCGGTGGACTCTGCACTGCCGGGGCAGATCCCGTCGACCCAAGTCACAAACCAGCACCTGCTCAGAGACTCGGACGTGATAGCCGCCCAGGTACAGTGTCCTCGTCCACACCCTGTCCTTACCGCTGGGGTAGACGCACTCTTACAGGCTGAGTTGCACTTGATTCCAGCAGCGGTCAAATTCTGGAAACCTGTACACCTTTGTCTGAACTAGGGGTCCAAGAGTACAGTCAGATTTTTTGTTTGTTTGTTTGTTTGTTTTGTTTTGTTTTTTGTTTTTTTTTTTTAAACTGTTATTGTCAGGCCATTTTGAGGGTCTGAGCTGTATTGTTTTCCTTTCTGTACTTCGGACGTGGGCCTTACGCCCCTACACACACGTCCTTTCTCATCGATGCCGTGTGAATAGCTACCTCTGTTCATTGTCCCTTGCCCCAAGGCCTCATGCTAAACCCCTTCTCCTGCAGCCAATGCCGCTCAGTGCGACCTCACAATAATCTGCCCAGGGCACTCGTGGTAAATGACACTTGAAGGGAGCGGGGTTAAGTCCTGAGTCCTCCTTCCGGGAAACCCTGGTGTAGACGGCAGATGATGTCCCCACATCCACACAATGGGCTCTAGCGAGCTTCCGTTCCCTGGGTAGCAACAATAAGGAGGGACACTGTAGACCCCGAGGTGAATCCGGGAACTAGGCCAGACAGTGCACAGCCCAGGATGGATAAGTGGCCACCCCTCCAGATCCACGTGGGATGGTGGCATCCACCCGTGGATGCCAAAACTTGAAGGGACTCAAGTCCCCCATCTACAGTGTTTGCACAAGATGTGCAAGCATCCTCCTACACAATTTATTCAGTTATCTGTTAATGCTGGGGGTCGGACTGGGGTCTTCTCAGATGCCACTAAAACACTGTACCACTGTGCAACCTGCCAGACCCCTTCACGTTTTAACTCATCTTAGATGTTTGTTTGTTCATTTAAATTCATGTGTATGGGTGTTTTATCTGCATGTGTGTCTGTGCACTGCATGCCTGGTGCCCACAGAAGCCACAAGAAGATGTCAGATCCCCCTGGACATGGATTTACAGATGTTTGTGAGCCACTATGTGAATGCTGGGAATTGAACCTGGGCCCTCTGGAAGAGCAGCCAGTGCTCCTAACTGCTGAGCCTGCTCTCCAGCCCCATAGATGATCCATAGTGTCCAAAATAACACCAGAGCTATGGAAATTATTGTTACCTGGGGATGACAGAACAGTTGTACACAATCAGTACAGATATGATGTTTCCCAGGTACAAATCCACATAGACAGGAGCTTAGGGGGCTGAGAGATGAGTCCGTGATTAAGAGCATTGGCTGCTCTTCCAGAGGACCCAGGTTCAATTCCCAGCACCCACTTGGCAGCTCACAACTGAGAGTAAATCCAATTCCAGGGGACCCATGACAAAACACCAGTGCACATAAAATAAAAATTTTAATCTGAAAAAATATTTTTAAAAAAGGAGCTCAGTTCATCCTTAAACAAATTAAGAGCTTTGCCTAAAAACATGGCCTTTTAATTTGAAAGGGTCATCAAAACAAAACACAAAACTAACGGGTGAGAACAGGCCGAGGGGATTTTGGAAGGGCAGAAACTGAGGAAGAGTTTAGACAGATACTAGAAGATGCTGTAAAACCTAAGATGTAAAGCCTTAAGACGGCACCATAGGCGTGGCCACTCAGTGTCACGGAGAAGAAAGGTCGGGGCCGGGCGGCCACCTCATTCACTCGTCATGTGAGTCAGCAGAGACTTGTTGAAGGCTCACTGCAAGGCCTACCGTGAGTGACAGAGGAACACCCCAGTGCGTGGCGGGAACAGGGACACGTGAGCACATACCACCGTGTGTCAGAGGGCGGCACGGGAATGCCGGGCAGGAGATGGCCAGAAGAGGCCTTCCTGGGAGGACCGTGTGTCAGAAAAGCCTTTGGGGTGGGAGGTGAGAGTCAGCTTTATCAGCGTCCAGTAGGAGGACATTTCGCAAAGATGGATCAGCATCCTCAACGGCCCTGAGGCAGACATGAACCTGGTGAGGCAGAGAAGCAGCAAAGAGCTCTTTGTTTATGAGGTAAAAAATTGTAAGGAAGAAAAAAAAATCTCAGTTCAATGGTTCAGTTCTGCAGAAAGCCTGGCACTGGCCGTGAGCTTTTAAGAATCTCCAAGGTGTTTATGGTCCAGTGGGAAAGATATTCCGAATAAAAAGCAGTTGGCTGCACAGCTGGTTGGTCCCACCTCAGAGGCGAGGCCCAAGTCAGTAGTAGGTGGGAGTTCTAAGGGGTTTCCCAAAGCGATGGGTCTGGTTGAGTCTGAGCTTTTTCTCTCTCTCGTTAAACGATGCTCCAGGGTCCAAAGCCAATGAGAGGCTCACAGCTTCTGCCTGCCGGAGGCGGCCGGTCCATGAGCAACCTGCCATCCCAGTTCACCAGCGCAGAGGCCGTCCTCCCGCCAGGCCTGAGTCTCACCACGGCTGCTCCCACATCTCAGGATGCCAGCCAGTGCCAGCCCAGCCCTGACTTCAGCCACGATCGGCAGCTCAGGTATGAAACCACCTTGTTGAGAGGACAAGAAGGAGCCATCTCTGCTTTCCCTCCCGCACAGCAAACTCCCAGGCTTCCCTGGTTGGTCTCAGCTAAGGTGACAGCAGGGAAGGCCTTGGGGTCCTGAAGGTCAGGGGCAGCACCCATTGTGTGGCTCATAGTCCTGCCGTCCGTTGGGGGCCGCGGGCTTGGGCACCGTTCTAGTTTAGTTTCTGTTTCTGTAGTAAGACACTCTACCTAAACAGAGACTTGGGCGAGAAAGGCGTTTTCTTCAGTTTACAGCTCCAGGCCACACACAGTCCATTACCGTGGGGAAGTTGAGGCAGGGACGTGACATGTCAAATCACTCCCACGGTCAAAAGCACAGAGAAAGGAATGCCTGCATGCTACTTGCTTGCACTCAACTTGATCCGTCCACCCTTAAACATTTCAGGAGCCCTGTCTAGAGAATGATGCTGCTGGCCATGGCAATTCATTTCAGACAGCCTCTCCCAAGACATGCCCGCGGCGGGTCAACTCAGTGTAGACAGCTCCTCGTTGGGGCTCTCCTGCCGGGTGACTCCAGATTGTGTCAGGGTGACAGCAAAAACTAAGCCATCCCAAGTGCTGACTGTAATATCCCTTTGCTCTTTCTCTGCTCAAAGGCTGTTGCTGAGCCAGCCTATCCAGCCCATGATGCCCGGGTCCTGTGACGCCAGGCAGCCCTCGGAAGTCAGCAGGACTGGACGGCAAGTCAAGTAGGTTGGAATGGGACAGATGCCTATTTGGCACGGTCCCAGCCTGGCCCCTTTCTTTTCCTTAAAATGGTGCTCTGGGACCTGATGCTCCTGTCGCTGGTACCCCAGGCTTTCACAGGCCTGGTCAGGTTCGCGGTGGATGCCCTACCGTGTGCACTCACAGCCTTCGAAGGCTCTTTCCCAGAAGATTCCTGCCATCAGTGCTCATGCAAACAGATAAAAAACCCGGTACCCATTCTCTGTGCCCCAGACCAGAGCTGAAGGAGATGATGACATCAAAGGTAGTTGCAGGTTTTTTTAAAAAAAAAAATTAAAAAAAAAAAGGCTCTCAACGCCTTCATCCTAGCTGTCATCCTGAGTAAATAACAGCCCTTTCCCCTATCTGAGCGTCCTCTTCAGTCCCAACAGGTGCTTTACAACCACGGCGAGCTTCCCTCCCTCATGCTTCCCGCTCTGTCACCCAGGACCAGGAGATGCTACATATATGAGCTCCCTTACCCTCTCGGAGATACAATCTCCTCCCCGTCTCAGGGCATCTTTCTACTGTTCTAACCAAATGTCACAGGCAGAGAAACCTATGACGGCTTTATGGTCACAGGCAGAGGAACCTATGAAGGCTTTATGGTCACAGGCAGAGGAACCTATGAAGGCTCTATGGTCACAGGCAGAGTAACCTATGAAGGTTTTATGCACCTCCTGGTTCTAGATAATGGGAAGTCCAGGCAGGTGGTGCTGACACTTGCTCAGCATCTGGTGAGGACCCTTCTTGTGCACCATGACACGGGAGAACATTCCAGGAAGAGAGAGAGCCAGAGTGCCGGCTGAGTCCTCTTGTTGTTCTTATAAAGCCATTAATGTCATCATGGGGACACCACCCTCATGACCTCATCCAGCCCTGATTACTTCCAAAGGCCCCACCTAAAATGACCATAAACACGGTTTAGGGACTGGGTTTGCATTCAACACAAGGGCCTTGGGGGACACACTCAAACCAGAGCTCCCCCCTTCCACTTACCACTACTGAGGAACGAATTTGCTCAGCTTTTAATTACTAGGGACAGGGTCACTGGAGACATAGGATGAACCATTTAAGTGAATCTGGAGAACGGGCTTTGAAAAAAAAAAATTACCTCTAGATTTTGATTTCCTTCCTCTTTCAAGACAGGATTCTCTTGCCTTGGCCTTAGAAGGCTGGGTTACAGGTTGTGTTCTACCATGCCCAGCCTTCAGAAGGGAGCTATCACATGACCCCTATTTATGTAAACACTGTTTGAATTTGAGTCCAAAGCCGATCAGGACCGTGCTAGCTAATGACGGCTGGTAAGCAAAGCCTCTGAAATGGCCCCCAGGACTGTCCCTGAGAATTTCTTCTCTGCCTTCTGCAGCCCATAATAACATAACTGAGCAGTCCTGAAGTTTGGGACTGCTTGGTTTTATTCTGTGGCTTAGGGATGCTTCCCTTGTTTCCTTCAATCAGTGCGGAGTCTGAGCTTTAAGAAGATGATGTCTGGAAGGTCACACATTACTTATTTCAGAGCTAGGTTCCAAGTGACCCCAGAGCACAAAGTCCCTTGGCTTCGAATGTTCAAGATGACCTTGTTGGCCATCTGGGGGTCTGCCTTTGGATAACTTTGTCTGTGTTCATTGATGCTTTCCCTCCTTCCCTCCCTCCCTCTCTCCCTTCCTCCCTCCCTCCCTCCCTTCCTCCTTCCTTCCCTCCATGGAGCGGGAGCAGGCATGGGCAAGCATCCCGTGGGAAGCCATCTTTAAAATTCACAGCTTCTGTTCTCAACTAGGCAGGCAGGTTTGAATTTTGGTTTTGAGTTTTGCATGTTCTTCCAAAATGTTCCAAGTAAGTGGAAAGAGAGATGACTGTTAGCTCACTTTCCAGAGAGGCTCAGTTCTGTTGTGAATGAGGCAAAGCCCAGAATGTTTTTCCCTCCAGCAGCTGTAACTGCCAATTTTGGTCAAGCCAATCGTTTCCATCCTACGGACTCTTCCAGACATGACCTAACCGTTCTGTTCTCCAGAGACTGTGGAGCTCTGCCTCCCATACACACACACAGAAGTCTCTGCAGAGGAAGTCTAGGAGCCCCAAAGTCTCTTACAGATGACTTCATACAGAGATATGACTTCTTTAAAAATCAAACACAGAAGGGAATTCCCTATGTCATCTTTAAGCATCATGCTGTTCTTCCCATAAAGGCCATTCATGTTTCGTAGATAATGAACCATTGTCCACATCTCCTTCTGCTGTTATTAGTGATAAAGTGCAGATAGTGAAACACTTGCCATTGACATTTTATGTAACACATGCCATTGTAACTGTTTAAGTGCATTTGTAACCATTGCACAGGGGCCATCGCTCTCATCTCCTTAGACTGAATCTCCTCACCCCACCCCCAGCCCCTTGGAATCACCATCCTTCTCTCTGCCTTTCCAGGATTTTGACTATTTGGGGACCTTTGCCCTTTGCTAACAGATAAATTTCACTTAGCGTAATGTTTTCAGATTTCCTCCTGATCTAGCCTGTGTCGGTACTAAGGTGTGTGTACAGATATGTTCATCAGTCAGTGGACATGACATCATTATGCCTTCTGGCTGCTATTGTAGATAATATTTCTACAGATACGCAGATATCTATGTGTGTACATTTACTTCTTTTGAGTATATAACCAGAAACAGAGTTGCTGGATCATATGATAGTTCTTTTTTAATTTTTTTGGTTTTTACTTAGCATATGAACTAATGGAATCTGTTATGAAATTTTCTTACATGTGTGCTCTTACCCATCCCCCTCCCCCACTTCACCTTCCTGTCCTCCAAGCCCACTCTTTGGCTGGCTCATGTCCTCCCCAACAAGTAGCCTCTGTATAGAAACTTTTTATGATCAGGCAATCCCACTTGTCAATTCTTAGAATTACTTCCTAGGTCCTGTGGTCCCTTTAAGAAGGTCCTTGCTTATGCCTGTATCTAGAAATGTTTTCCTTTAGCAGCCAGGGTTCTGGTGCTACTAATTGTGGTCTTTGATCAGTTTTGGATTGATTTTGTTCAAGGTGCAGGATACGGATCTAGTCCCTCCTTCTACGTGTGAAAAATCTAGTTTTTCCAGAACTATTTTGTTTTTTTAATGTCAATGTCATCTCGTGTCCAGGGTATACATTCTGGACACATTTGTTGAAGATTTGGTTGTCTTTATAGTTGTGTGGGTTTGTATCCATTTCCCCTATTCTATCCCATTGTTCCACATGCTTCCCTTCCTGTAGACTGTTACTATGGCACTATGGTGTATTTTGAGATCAGGGCTTGTGATGCCTCCATGATGGCTCTTTCCGATAGAGATTGCTTTGACTCTTTTGTGTCTCATGTTACGTTTTGTACTTTTTATTTTTCTATTTCTGTGAAGGATGACACTGGAATTTTTGTGGCGACTGTGTGGAATCCATAGATCAGTTTTGGTAACTAGGCATTCCACAGTGTTTAACTTTTCCAGTGTCCTCAAGAGCGAGCATGGAAGGTTTTTCTACCTTCTAGTACTTTGTTCAGGTTCTTTCTTTAGCATCTTAAAGTTTTCATTGTAGATGTCTTTCACCCCCTTGGTTAGGTTTATTGGTAGTCATTTTTAATGATTTAAGATTATTTTATCTAGGCATTTTAAAGCTATTAACAAATGAGATTTTCTGATGTCTTTCTTAGCAAATGCATTATTGATATATAGAAAAGTTGCTCGTTCTCATAAGTTAACTTTGTGTGTGCTACATTGCTGAAATTATTTCTCACATCTAAGAGTTTTCTGAAATAATCTTTAGAGTCTTAAAATATGTGGCCATGTGATATGCACACAGATATAATGTGACTTCATCTTTTCCTGTTTTTAACCCTTTTATTTCTTCCATATCTTACTTCTCTAGCAAGACTTCAAACACATTAAGGATGGTGAGAACCTTCCTTGTTCCTGATTTTGGGGGGATCCTTTACATCTCTTTATATAGTACAATGTTGGCTGTAGCTTTCCATATAGACCCTTTACTAAATTGTGCTATGAGCCTTCACTTTCTAATTTCTTCATGAAGAACTATTTCATTCACAAAGGGATATTTCTCAAAGGTTTGTTCTGTATCTATTACAAAGATCCTGTGGTTTTTGTTTGTTTGGTTGGTTGGTTGGTTGGTTTTTTTTGTGGGGGAGGTTGGTCCTTGAGTATACATATGTGCTGCATGACATTTATTGATTTGCATATGTTGAACCACTCTTGGACATGGTGTATGATCTTCTTAATGTGTTCTTGAGTTAAATTCACAAGAATTTTATTGAGACCATATGATCTTTTTTTCATCAGGGCAATAGATCTATAGTTTTTTCCTCTGTCTCTGTCTCTGTCTATCTCTCTGTCTCTCTTTATGTCTCTCTGTGTCTCTCTACCTCTGTCTGTCTGTGTGTGGGGGGGAGGAGGTTATTATCATCTGGTTTTAGTATCAGGGTAGTACTGGCCTCATAGAATGAACGTGGTAATGTTCCTTCCCATTCATATTTTTATGGAACAGTATGAAGAACATTGGTATCAGCTCTTCTTCAGCAGTGACTACACCTGGTTCTGGAATTTTCTTTGTTAGAATGCTTTTAATTACTGTTTCAGCCTTGCTGACTGCTGTGGATCAGTTTATATTGTTTATCTATGTTTGATTTAATCTTGGTAGGCCATGTGCTTGTAGTAATATATCCATTTCTTCTAGATTTTTCCAGAGCTGTTTGTCTGTACTGTAAGCCTTCCAAGTATTACCTATGACCCTATGGACTTTGGAATCGATTTTAACATCTCTTTTTCATCTCTAACTAGATTAATTTGAGTTGTCCACCCTCCCCCTTTACACTTACACACACACACATCCGTCAATCGTGTTTATCATTCCTAAGAGCCAGTTTTATGCCTGATTGATTCTACGTTCTTTTAGTTTCCATCTCATAAAGTTCTGTCCTAACCTTGAATTCCTCTTGACACCTACTGCTTTGGTGTTGGGCCTATTCTTGTTTTTCTAAGACACTAAGGTGCATCGTTGGATATTTATTTGAAATCTCTGAATGTTCAATGTCATCCCTCATAATGACTTTGCCTGGTACCCCAAAGATTGGTAAGTTATGTTTTATTTTCATTTGATCCTAGAGTTTTCCTCCTCCTTCAGCCACCACTGATCAGTCATGAATGTTTTATTCAGTTTCCGAGTCTTTTAGCTTCTAGAAATTCTATTGCTATTAATTTCTAACTGTATTGCAGTCTTTTAAATCCTAGAAATTATTCCAAATATTTTATATTTGTTAAGACTTACTTTGTGTCTTAGAATGTGTTCTATTTTCAAGAAGATTCCATAGGCTGCTGAGAAAAAAATATGAGTACCATATATGTTGGATAAAATATTCCATTAATATCCACTAAATCCATTTGGTCTATGGTATAGTGTTTTTGGCTTCGTAGGTTTGGTTTTTTGTTTGTTTTTTGTTTGTTTGTTTGTTTTTTGTTTTTGAGGGGGGAGAGGGGGCTAGGTCTCACTAGGTAGCCCTGGCTGGCCTAGAACTCTTAGAACTCTACCTACCTCGCCTTCCAAGTGCTGTGATTAAAGCTTGTCCCATCATAACCAGCCTATGAAGTAATTTTTAAGACTTAAAAACACGTTTATGAGTCTTGTATTTGTCAGTGAGTGTGTCTGCCACCTGTGCACAGGGCCTGCCGAGCCCAGAAGGCACCAGATTCCCTAGAGCCGGAGTTGCAGGCAGTTGTGAGGCATTCATGGGTGTTGGGGATCTAACTGCAGTCCTCTGGAATAGCAGCAGGGGCTGTTAACTGCTGTCTCTCTCCAGCCTGCACAGCGTGGTTAAGTGTAGAGCTTCTTTGTTGGATTTTGGTTTAAATGACCTACCTGAGGATTAAGGTGAATTATTGAAACCACCCACTATTGCTGCATGAGGACATCCAACATCCTTTCATGCTCATGAGTGTTTGTTTTATGAAATTGAGAGACTCAACAACATTTGGTGCATATCGTTAGGATTATTATGTCCTCAGCATATTGTTCTCTTTGCTAATATATGGTGCCCTTTTTGTTCCGGTTTGGGTTTGAAGACTGTCCCCTTCCAGAATACCAGCTTTGTTACCAGCTGTTACACACTCACTAGGTTAAGTCTCACCCTTCCACACTCAGTCTGTGCTAGAGAGTTGTATTTCATGGAAGCAACCCCACGCTGAATCCTGTTCTTTCAACCTAGCCCGAGAATCCGTATCTCTTTATTTGTGGTGACTCGAGTCCATTTACATTTCGGGTTATTATTGAGAGACGTTTGCTAATTCCTGGGATTTTGTTGATTGCTTCTGGTTGGTTGGATTGTTGTTTATTCTTTTTCTTTAGAACTAAGTTTTGCCGAATCGCTTTGACCAATGCGATGGAGTCCTGAACATTTCTTTAGTCCTCTGCCCATCTCATAAAACTTATTCTTTCATTTGCTGTTGCGATTATGCACACAGCACTCCTTTACTGTCTCTCGCGGTGCTGGCTCAGGGGTTGTGATGGCTGGCTTTAACTACGCAACTTGACGCAACCTAGAATAACCTTACGAAGTTATCTCAATGCGGAACTGTCCGCACTGGGTTGGCCTGTGGGCATGTCTGTGGGATACTGCCCTAATTAAATTAATTGATGTGAGAAGACCCAGCCCACTGTGGGTCTTCTTAAGGAAGAGAGTCCTGAACTGTGTGGGAGTGGAAAACTCCAGTTGGGACAGAGAGTGTGTAACTAACCACACATGCATTTATTCCCCTGTGCTCTTGACTATGGATGTGATGAGACACCGTGACCTCCTTTATGTGATAGACTGCAACTAAATAAATCCTTTCTCCTCTTTGTCAGGGTGTTTTATCAAAGCAGCAGAATTTAAACCAATGCAGTGGCCACCAATTACCTTAGTTTGCCGTTATCTTGAAATGCCCTTAATTATTCGTCAATGCAAAAAAGGTAGATTCGGCGAATTTAGGAATGTTGGTTGAAAATTATTTGGCTTCAGGACTTGAAATAGAATGTCCTGTGCTTTCCTGGCTTTGAAGGTCCTGATGGGTGGTCAGATACTCTGATGTAAGCTGGCATTTTTCCTTTTCAACTTTTAACATTGTTTCTTTGCTTTTTTATTTTTAACACCTTGACTGTGTTATTTCACAGAAAGATTCTTTTCCTTTCTGTCCCTGGTTCTAAATGACCCTTGTGCTCTCTAGACTTGGGAGCTTTTCTGCTATAATCCCATGAGCTAGATTCTCTTGGTCTGTAAATTTTTTCTTACTGTCCTGCCCTGAATTCGTAGGCCTGGCCTTGTCATCACTCCCCAGAGCTGGGGACATCATGGCCATGCTTATTCAGCTTTATTTTTCTTTACTGAAGTTTGAGTCAGTATTTTCACAACCATCTTTTCCATCCCTGACCCCTGACCATTCTTCTTTTACTTGGTCTAGCTCATTGATTATACACCTCACTATACTTCTCATTTAATTTGTGCATTTCTAGTTCGTTCGTTTGTTTGTTTTTCAAGACCTCAATGTCCTTGTTTAATTGTTCTTCCCATAAAGCTGAGTTTATCATATGTTTTGCTGCCCCTTTCCATGTGGCCGGCTTTCCTGTCCAGATCCTAAATTGAATTCATTTGTTGGAATTTTTTTTAATGTCGTTTCATTTTTTACTACATAACTTTTGAGTGCTTCATCTAGCATTTTACTTATTGCAGTAACTTTCAATCCAGTAGGGCGTGTCTGTGTTTTCCCAAGCTTTCTGAATGGTGATGAGTGTGCTGGGAGACAGAGCAGTTGTTGCCATTGAGTCTTATCCTGCTCTCTCTTGCCGCTGTGGACTTGTCTCTCGGATTGGAGATCTCTCCTGGCTTTATTTAGAGGTCTTCCTACTACACAGCCTGCTCTTTTTAAAACTACTTTTTATTCTTTTTCAATTTTGTGTGTATGAGTGTTTTACCTCTGTGTATATCTATGCACTATGTGTGTGCCCAGTGCCTGGGGAAGCCAAAAGAGGAAGTTAGGACCAGGCGGTGGTGGCGCACACCTGTAATCCCAGCACTCGGGAGGCAGAGGCAGGTGGATCTCTGTGAGTTCAAGACCAGCCTGGTCTACAGAGTGAGTTCCAAGACAGCTTCCAAAGACACAGAGAAACCCTGTCTCAAAAAACCAAAAACAAAAAAACAACAAAAAAAAGAGGAAGTTAGTTCTCCCAGAACAGGAGTTACAGATGGTTGTGAGCCACCATGTGCGTGCTGGGAATTGAACCTAGGTCCTCTGGAAGAGCAGGCAGTGCTCTTAATCACTGACCCATCTCTCCAGTCTCCCTACACTTTTTAAAAACACAGTCAGTGTGGGTGTGAATGCATACTATATATGTGCAGGTGCCCACAGAGGCCAGAAGAGGGAGCCAGAGTTCCAGGCAGCTAAACTCCCATATGTGGGTACCAGGATCTGAACTTTGGTCCTCTAGGAAAAATTAATTAATTAATTAATTAATTAATTAATTAATTAATTAAAATTTTAAAAATTAAAAAAAATCCAGCAAGCTTTCTTAACCACTAACTCATCTCTCTGGTCCCAGGAAGCTTACGCCTAAGGATTCAATCCCTGTACTACTTAAGAGAGGAGAAAATACTACTGTAATAGCAATATCACCAGACTATAGAAAACATAAAATATAAGAAGTTATATATGTTTAAAAGTCAGTTAATCCCACTGATATAACTCCAAACGTCATAAAACGGAAAAATTTACAAAACTGATAAGATGGAGTGTTTTCTGAGGTTAAAAATAACTCAAGGCGAGTGTAGACACAGTAAAGGAATGGTAAGAGAAGGTGGGCAAAGAGAAAAATGGACGGCAGTGAGGGCTAAATACAGGAAATAAACCAGGAGAGAGGTGGAGGGAGATGATGAGAGAGGGAGAGAAATTATTTTTAAAAATGAAGGAAAAATGAATTTTCAGCAATGATGAAATTTGAAGAAAAAAGCAAATAAATGTAAGAAAGTAACTAAGTTTTGTAATTTAAGAAAAGCAGCACGTGTCACGAGAGAACGATGCCATGCAACAGGGTTCATAAAGAGAGGCTTTTTTATTAGGGAGCGGGTTTATAAAAGGGACGGGAAGATTGGCCTCCTGGGACAGGAGCAGCGGGAGAGAAGAGGCAGAGAGAGAGAGAGAGAGAGAGAGAGAGGGGAACAGACAGAGGATGGTGGGAGGGGCCGGCCCTTGTAAAGGGGAGCACAGTGAATGTGCACAGGTGGTGCTCTTAGTGGCTGCAGCTGAGGGCGTGTCCTGTCAGAACCCCAAGGACAGGCCGTACAGATGCCCGAATACTAACCATAAGAGCTTCAACAACAACAGTAAGATGAAGTGTAGATATTAAAGTACATTACAAAGGGGGGAATGGGAATGGGAGAAAGGGAAGAGAAGAAAGGGTTAAGGGAAAGACTTAGCCCAATAATGGAAGAAACAAAAAACCCTGTGGCACATGCCTTTAATCCCAGCACTCTGGAGGCAGAGGCAGGCAGATCTCTGAGTTCAAGGCCAGCCTGGTCTACAAAGGGAGTTCCAAGACAGCCAAGGCTACACAAAGAAATCCTGTCTCGAAAAACCAGAGAGAGAGAGAGAGGGAGGGAGAGAGAGAGAGAGAGAGAGAGAGAGAGAGAGAGAGAGAGAGAGGGAGAGAGGGAGAGAGAGAGTTAGGTCAGTGTATGAAGGGGAATAATAAATAAGAACATACTTGGTGTGCTGATGCATACCTTTAATCCCATCACTCAGAAGGCCGAGGCAAATGGATCTCTGTGAGTTTGTAGACAACCTGATCTATATAGTGAGTACCAGATCACCCAGAGCTACATAGTGGGACCCTTTCTCAAAAATGAGTTAATTATTCTATTAAAAACATAAAAGGGGTTTTTAATGTAGTAAGGCAAAACTATCACTAAAATTGTAGTAAAGCTAACAAGAGAAATCACAAAAGAGAAAGGGGGAAAGGGGGGAGAGAGAGAAGGTGATGAGGGGAGGGCAGGGGAGGGGAGGGCAGGGCAGGGGAGGGGAGGAGAAAGGGGTTAACTCAGGCTCCCTGACTTATGGATTTCCCCCATTTGGGGGGCTTCCGGGATTTCCTCGGCTTTAAGCAATAAGTCCCCTCTCCAATGGGACACAGCCACTCTGCATCACACAGAATGACAAGATGGAACTCCTCCCCCCACTGCTGAATTGAACTTTGGAGGAATCAGTCTCACCAAAACCTGTAACTGGCCCTTGGCTTATGAGGGCTGTAGGCTTGTCCTGAGGGCAGGGTTTCCAGTGTCTTTTCAGGGATGGCCACATTAAGAACTTTTGGATGGGGTTTCTGGTCTACCTCGGAGCTGCTTCCACTTGTCATGGTTCTCATGCATCACTTACCTCTTTCTCCATACTTTCCCCCACTGCCTATGAATTTCTCCTTCGGAGCAGACTGTTTTGTTTTGGTTTTTCTTGTTCTGACTCTTCTCCCTCACCAGGTCACATGGAGGCCACATTTGGTTTAACCATCACCCAGAAATCCCATGTTTCATCTTTTTGAGGCATCTCCATGTTGTCCAGAATGGCTGTACCGTTTTACAGTTTCACCAACATCACACATCCTTACTAACAAGGGTTTTTTCTTCATTCTGCACACACACACACACACACACACACACACACACACACACAGATAGAATGTCTTCAAGGTTACTCATCTTATAGTGCATGTCAAAGTTTAATCATGTATATGTACGTATAGCTTCATCATAATGGTGTGAATTGATAGCTCATTTCAGTTTTGATTGGCATCCTCTTATTGACTAGTTACAATGTGTATCTTTTCGTAGCTTATTGATTGGCCTTTGTGTCTTTTCATTGGAGAGAAAGGACTGCTTAAGCCATTTGTCCATTACTTTGTTTAGGCTCTTTGAGTGTTACTAGAATGTTGGTGGCATAGCTGTAGGCATTTTTAATAGATTCTGAACATCACTCCCTCACCAGAGATTTTCCTCCCATACACTGAATTACTTACTTTTCTGTCGATGCTGATGTACAAGTTTTATGATGATGTATGCCTCACCCATTTTTTTTTCCTATTACAGTCAGTAAGGGTTTTTTTGTTTTGTTTGTTTTTTTTTTTTTAGAGATACATCTATTTATTTTATTATATGGGTATTTTGCCCTCATGTGGCACCTGTACAAGATAAAAGAGGGTTCAGGCCCCTGGAATGGGAGTGCTAGGTGGTTGTGAACCACCATACGAGTTCTAGGAACCAAACCCATGTCCTCTGGAAGAGCAGCCGGTGCTCCTAACCACCGAGCCATCTCTCCAGCCCCTGTGGTCGATGTTCTTAGTACTGTATCAAGTGTCTCTCTCTCAGAGGATGTTTCTTATTTGTCCTCCATGAAACTAAACAGGTACGCACAGAGCCAGGTCATGTTTCCAAGTCCAGACTCGCACCCTGCCAGCGACAGTGCCCCCACCCCTGTCCTGCTGATGGGGCAGGCCGTCCTCCACCCCAGCTTCCCCACATCCCAGCCATCACCGCTGCAGCCAGCACAGGCTCAGCAGCAGCCACCACACTACCTGCAGGTAAGTGAGCGCCGGGGCCTGGGGAAGACGCAAGCCGGCTTAGAAGTGAGCAGAGGCTGAATTCTACATTTGACTTTTAAAGACTTATTTCTTCCCTAGTACAGAGAACAACCTCAGAGGAGTTCATATGTGGTTAACTTTGATGCTTAATGTACAGTGTGAAAATTAAGAGTAGGTTGAAAGTACGCTCCGTGAGGTGGTAAGCGGAAAACATCTACTTAAAGGTAATGTTTGTCAGTTTCGCGTCTTGATATGCTCATATTTTTAGAAAAAGTTAAAAAACAATAGTGGTTTTCGTCATACTTTTTAGTGCACAGGAGTATAAAACTAAAGCACATTTAGTTAAAGATCCACCAAACTGCTTTAGTAAGTATGTTAATGTGTGAAATAAAAAGTTTTAGCGTGAGAACTGGCGGCACATTTCACATAGATGCTACCGAGAAAGCAAAGATTGGCATCCCACAGGGGGAAGGTGGACTGGCCCGGGGGGGGGGGTTCAGATAGGAGCAAAGTCCCTTCTGAGGCTCTCGAAGGGTTCCATCCTCCCCTCACAGGCCTCCAGGGTACCCTCCTAGCTCGTCCCTCAGCCTGCCTTGTGGGACTTCCCCTAATAAGGACCACCCACTTGCTCTGCTTGGCATCTTTGAGGCTAAAAGGCAACACGCAGTGCTTGAGACATCTTGAAAACAGTGTGACAGAGACAGAGTCAACACCCTTCAAGGTCTGGGATACCATACCGTCTGATTCCAAAGCTGTTAAACCCGCTGCGGTGGAGTTTCAAATCTCCCTAGCTGTACCCGCAGTGATAGCGGGTGTCAACTCCGACTTCGGCTTCGTGGATCTTGTCAGCTCTCAGGATAGGGAAGTAACCTGTCAGGAGACACAACGAGGCGAGGAAGGAGACGGGGGGGGGGGGGGGGGGGGCGCGGATGTGGAACGGGAAAGGTCTCAATCTGTGTGTGTCTTCAGCAGCAGTAGTTAAATACCTGCTGCCTTCTAGATAGGAAGCCGAGATGCAAAGAGTTCTTCAGCCATGCTGATGAACTGGGGATCCCAGAGTGTATGCAGAGAGGTGGGCTCGCACGCACACACTCCTCCAGCTCTGACTGCACAGAGAGAGAGAGAGAGAGAGAGAGAGAGAGAGAGAGAGAGAGAGAGAGAGAGTACCTCCTGGGGAAGCCATTCCTCCAGGAAGCATCTCTGGTAAAAACCTGACCATCGAGAAAATGTCAAGTGTGAGTGAAGAAGGAGAAAGGTTGGGCTTCCCTGACAGCCCAGCGTGAGGCTGGTACGCTGGGAAGTCTCCAGGGTGATGTTAGGGCACTGGCTTATTGGAAAGGCATATTTATGGGAGTGAAACTTGCAACGTTGGGCTGACTGGTTGAAGCGTCTCCGTTTCCAATCACGAAGTTTCCTTTGAAGTAGTTACTGGATCAGGGACCTACTTAAGGGACATGCATTTGTCTGTGCAGATTTTTTTTTACCTGTCCACCATCAGTGTGGACCTCAGACTGCAGCATCACACACACACACACACACACACACACACACACACACACACACACACACACACAGGATGTATACAGGTCACGGATCTCTGGTTCAGAAACCTTACCTGCATCCTCAGTCAGCCTCAAGACCATTGGCCCTCCCCGCCTTGAGCTGATGTACTTGAAGTGTACTGTCCTCATGCATGCCAGCTGAAGGGAGTCCCAGAATCTGACAGCATCTCTGGAGTGACTTGAAGAGTGGAGGGGCTGGCCAGCCACACAGCCCCTTTTTCTCCTTTTTATCTGCTACAGGCGCCAACGTCTCTGCACAGTGAGCAGCCAGACTCGCTCCTTCTCTCCACCTTCTCCCAGCAGCCGGGGACCCTGGGCTATGCAACAGCCCAGCCCACGCAGCCACAGCCCCCACGCCCTTCCCGCAGGGTCAGCCGGCTGTCAGAGCCCTCAGGTCTCCAGCAGCCACCCCGATAGTGCCCTGCCGCTAGAGTCCAGAGGCAGCCAGCTTTAACCAATGGAAGAGGGTGGGGGGTGGCTGTGGGAAACAAGAAGGAAGGTTTACATGGCTCTGGCACACCCTGTACACATTTCAGAACTCCCCGTGGTAACGTGTCTGGAGTGTGGTCCTGGCAGAACGGGGAAAGAACAGGAATACTGGCCATGATTTTCTTGCCCCGAGGTTCTCGGGCATCCGCTACAGCCATAGCAGTCAGGAACCATGTGCCCCATATGGGCATCGATCGTTTCCCGGTCTATCTGAAGAGGCATCGATCGTTTCCCGGTCTATCTGAAGAGGCAGTGCCTCTTGCTGCCTCCAGGAGAGGGACTCTACCGACTAACAAGGGTCCCAGATGCTAGATGGCCTTCACTCTCTTGATGGTCTTTCCTTTATGGTCAAGGACTAAGTTAGAGAGGTCTTTAGAGAGAGAGAGAATAAAGAGATTATTTTCATTATTTTTAAAAGAATGTTTTTTTTGTTTTAATTTGCACAGCTGCGCACAGGGGAAAATAACCTAGGCACTTTCTGGTTTTTTGTTTTTGTTTTAAATAATAAGGTCTCATGGCTTCACTGGGACTCCACAATAGCAGAAACGGCCCACCCAGCAGGTAGCAAAGCCTGTTATTAATGAAGCTGCAGATCCACACCCTTGGCTTAAACCCTGGTGGATGGGGCTCTTTACCTCCATGCCCTACTGGTTGCCACTGCCCTCCCTAAACAGAACAACTTCCTGTTGACTTCACTGGCAGTAACTACAAAGATGCCTCAGAGCGAAGCACAATCTCACAGCCATTCCAGAATCCCCTAGATACCTCCAAGACCACGGAGAGTTGCACAGCAGGACAACCAAGCAGGCTACAGTCCCCCAGGAAACCAGTCAAAGTGCTGGCCTTCCTGTGAGGCCGCCGCTGCATCTGTCCACACATCTTCCCTGATGATTCTAAAGATTGGATTTTCCTCCTCAAAATGCACTTTGCTTTGTTTTTGTTTTGTATGTTTTGTTATGTTGAGATGTTTCTAAAGAGAAGATTTTATGTAATTATAAGAGGAAGTGTAGTGAATTGTACAGCTGTTGTAATAATGACCTATTTCTATAGAAAAAAAATTGTATGGATAATGTGTAAATTATTTTGTATCTGAGACACCAGTTCCATTCCCAAATATAAAAGTATAAAGGTTTCATTGTGTTTTTCTGTGAGTGAACATTTTGTAATAAATTAACACAAGTTTGTACAATTTCCTTTGTCCCTTGTTATACATGAACACATACAGCGTTTTACTGGAACACTTTTTTTTTCTTTTAATTTCAAAATGTTGAAGCCACAGCTCCAATCTGGTGGCATATCTCTGAGTTCAAAAGGCCATCCTGATCTACAAAGTGAATTCCAGGACAGCCAAGGATACCGTGAGCTCTTTGGGGGCCTCTGGCAGCATAGAACATCATGGAATTAATTCATCATGGCAGAGAGGCCCGCTCACCTCAAGATGGCCAGGAAGCAGAGAGAGAAAAAGGGGCCAGGGTCCCAAGAAAAGGCAAACACCTGGTAACCAAACTTAATTCCACTCGGCCCCACCTGCTAATAGTTGTACCACACCCAGTGGCTGAGGCCCGGGGTTTCCAACACCTGGGCCTTTGGAGGAGCTTTCAAGACCCAAACTACAGAATGGTGGAAACAGACAATACAATAACCGGGATTGAGTTTCCTGAGCTGCACCAGTCTGACGGCTTCCTAAGGTTAAAGCTTGTGACAGGAAAGTAATGCTTCACTGGATAACAAAAATGAGAACCGTAATGTCCAACCTTGTGGACGTAGGAAGCCGGTAGAAATAGGGAGACATGCCCTACCAAAGCGTTCATTCATTGTCTGCAATCACACTCAATGGGGCCGGATCCGACGGACCCTCACTGCCAACGTTTAGACCAGCCACGCCAGCAAGGTAGGTGTGCCAAGGTTCGTGCGAGATGTGCACACATACGCACCACAGAGAAGATAAATAGCAGCATGTCTGAGGTCTCCATCAGCTACAGCTGTCTCCTTCTCGAGGTTCAGCATCCTGACCTGAGTATCCCAGGGGGCGCATTCTGTGGTTCCAAGGTCTTATTCTCTTGCTCAAAAAAACTCAAAGCACTCACAAATAGAGGGTTAGCAATGGTCTTACTCCACAGCGAGGTGAATGCAGAGAATAGATACGCTTCCATGAGAAAGCACCAGGTGCCAAGCAAAGTTTCCTTCATTTTGTAGCCCAGGGGGAGGAGGGAGGAGCTGGTCGACTAGGTGGTTGCCTAGGATGAAGCCTCGGTGATTTTGTTTCCAGTGATGAGCTTGGGTCATTTGACCCTTTGCTCGATCAACATGCCCTTTCTCATGCTGCATCTAATTCTTTAATCATATGTGTGTCCAACCATGCATACCAATAGGAGATCCCCACCAAAGCTCACTCAATGGACATGTGCTTTGAAAACCAGCTCAGGCTGAGTTGGCTCACTGCCTGCACTTGAGGACATGTTCCAACATGCTTGACCACAAAGGTTTGGCCCCAGGAGTTTCCAGGGAGTTCCTAGGGGTCATTAGGAGTGACTGGCCGCTCTGTTTGGAGAAGGTTGTACAAACAGCTCCAGGGGTCCCAGGTTGCTAAGCTGCCTGTGAGAACTGCCTGGATGCCTTAGGAGCACTCAGCCTTTGGGAAGCACTAAGATGATCTCTGCCTTTCCAGCACAGGGTGCTGGCTGCATGGGGCTGTCTGTTCCTTCCAGCGCTACTCAGACGGGCCTGTGCTTTTGCCCTCTTCGGTAAAATGGTGACAGCTTCTTTTTGACTCTCTGGCCAGGATCAATTTTGGATACCACAGGGTTGCTACAGACGAGTATCAGTGCTCGCTCTGTGCCTGAGGGTGGGGGGGGGTAGGTAGTAAAAACAAAATATGTTTCATCCGCAGAGAGGGACATTTACTTCCTGAAAGAACTTGACGTGAACCCTGTTTTGGAAAACACGAAGTCTGGATGGGACTCAATAACCTATTTTGTTTTTTTAACTTAACATCATCTAAGGTTTAGAGATGTGGTTTTTCTGGAAAAGAATTTATAGTTTAATTGGTGGTTATACTCCTAAGTGGATCAAGATTGCTAATGGGGCACAGTATATTCGTTATCCGAGGATTGTCTCACTGGAAGCCATTATAACAGGGTGGAGTGTGCTGTGCTCCTAATTTAATTTAGCTCTGCCTGGATTTTACACATGTTCAGAATTTGGATAAAGTAAAAAAAAAAAATCTCTTCTTGTGTAATATTCCACTAAATGCATGCATCATGGGAATTGTAATCACTGAACTCTTCATTAACTTTTCCCATTAAAAGGCTATTTTGCAACCACGTTTTAGTTCCAGGAAAACAAAAACATGACCCTAACTGTCCGAAACAGTATAAAGTGTCAAGATTGAGTGTGACCCCAGTTCCTTACTTTAAGATGTTACAAACCAACTAATATTGTAGTATATTCTCTCTTTAACAGCTAAAATGTTGCTTGTACTAACAATAAGGTAAGTTGTTACTGTTGTTTTATGTTGTTTTTAGACAAGGTCTCACTTTGTAGCTCTGGCTGGCCTAGAACTGGCTATATAGACCAGGCTGATCTGAAACTCACAGAAATCTGCCTACCTCTGCCTCTGGGATTAAATGTGAATACCACCACACCCAACTATGTGAACCAACTATTAATCTGTTTTGTTTTGCTTCTTCTTTTCTTTTTCTATCTGGTGCTTTCGAGACAGGATTTCTCTGAGCAGACATGGCTGTCCTGGAACTCACTCTGTAGACCAAGCTGGCCTCAAACTCACTGAGATCCACCTGCCTCTGCCTCCCAAGTGCTGGGATTAAAGGCGTGTGCCACTATGGCCCAGCTTATTAAGCACTTCTTAGCCATGACCTTTACACTCTTGCCAAATGTTCTGGTAAAATTTTAATGACATAAGTTAATTTAATTTCAGTTCATGTTGTAGCCAGAAGACCTCAAAGTCACCCATTAATATCCTGAAAAAATATCTAATTTGAGTTATCTAGAGAAATGTCGTTAGTAGTCAGATGAACTTCATGTTATGCAGATAAATAGCTCTCTCTTCTGTAAAAAAAAAAAAAAAAAAAAAAAAGCTCATTAGAAATGGGGTAGAAGAAAATTTCTTTTTTAATTTTAGTTTAATCAGTGATGGGCATGTCTAGTTTATTGACTCCTTAAGTAGCTCATGTTTTACTTTTAGTATGAAGTCATGAACTCTTGGCCTTTTATAAACTCAGTCTCTAATCCATTATTGTTTCTATGCTCAGATGAGCACACTCTTGACAAGTGAGTTCCTCTTTCATCTTGTTAGCAAAGCCCATCCAAAACCAGACTCCAGACTTTTCTCTAGAACATCAGAGGTATGATCTATTTAATCTATTTATTTTTCCCCTCTGCCCCAAAGTATAGGATCAACTTCCCTCCTGATACTATTTTACTAAAAAAGAAAAAAAAAATCAAGATTAAAATCCAGTGCCTATGGAGCCTAGGGTAGTCTCGGCCTTAATTGGCTATCCTGCTCCACCCCCCTAAGTGCATCACTCCTGGCTTCCTTTTAAAAATGTTTTTGTTTTTTTGAGGGGCTCTGCTTAGGAGATTGCGAGGGAATTTCCAAGCGGCAGTCGGCAGTCCCGTCGAACTGTTAGTGGTTTTGCACCCCAGTGAGACCTGGGGCACCGCGTGACTTTCCTCCCAGATGCAAGGAGTCTTCAGGTACTGTGAGGTATGTCTGGCTCGCTGTCAATACTCTTACCCATGCTACCCCTCAAGCAGGTCTGCCTCAGAGTCACTGTGGTCAAGGATGACCTTGAGCTCCTGATGATCAGGATCCTGACTCAGCCTACAGAGTTCTGGGGCGATAGGCGTGCACATAGGGACCACAACGGGCTGAGGACATTTCCTATTGAGATGGGGGGGGGGAGGAAAGAGAGAGCGCGCCTGTACACCCCAACTCCAACGTCTGCCTCCGGGGAGCTGCTGCACGTACAGCATCCCTTAGCCAGTGTCTCTGCCCGCCTGTCTGTTCTGTCTGAGATTCTGGATCGATCCCTCGCCGAGATCCCGAAGGGAAGTCTGCTGGGACTTGCTTTGAGAGACCCCCCCCCCAAAGAGTTTGGAGCCTGTGGGGGGGAAGGCCCTTGCCCAGACCACTGGATGCAAGTGTAAGAGGTTATTTATTGTTTACACAGGTACCTGTGGACGCTTCAGTCTTTCGGGGGACTGAGCGTGCCGAGGTTAAAACTCAGGCAGTTTATATAGGGTTGGGGTGGCAAGAAGCAGGCTTACAGAAGCAGAAGCATGGTTACAGGGATTTCATTGTTTCATCTAAATGTAGCCGTTGTAGTTAACCAAGGACAGTTGGTTATTCGGGTTGGGCACAAAGAATACAAAGAATTCAGTTATGACTCTCGCAGCCCTCTGGTGGTCTCGATAGAATGCTCCCAGGACCTTCTGTTCTTGCTGACCTTGCTTTGGTCCAAGCTGCAGACCACAGGTATCTGGTTGGCGTTGGATGAGAGCAGCACCTGGTTCCCATAACTTGACCTTGGCAAATTAGCAAGAGCAATTCAAACAGGCAATAAGCACAGTGGGGGTCTTTCAGCTTGGGTTCGGTTACTCGGACCTTCTCCTCGGTTACGGTCTCTGGTGCCTTCTGCCTAGCACATCCATCGCCTAACAGATCCGGTAAGTTTAAAACGGATGAGTGGGTGAGCCAGGAATGCAGCAGAGCGCCTTCTTCCCGGGCGCTGGAGCTCTCCGGGGACTGGCAGCCCCGCCCACCCCAGGCCCCGCCCATCCCAGGCCCCGCCCCCGACGCGCCACGTCCACCCACCCCCATCCATCCATCCTCCCTCGGGCTTCCTGTTCCCCGCCTCCCGACCCGGAAGTCGCGCTTGCGACCCTGCTTTCCTTCCCACAAGCCCTCGCGCACTTCCTTTCCCGTTTGGGCCCCGGCAGGGTGAGTATGGCGGCGGGGTGGTGGCCCTGGAATCCGGCTCCATCCTCGCCGGGCGCGGCTTGCGAGGGTCTGGACCACGGCGGCCGGAGGCCTGGGGGCGCTGGGGCCGAGGGAGGGCGGAGCGGGGCCGCCCCGGCTGCACCCTGAGCCTGCCCGTCGCCTGCGTTTCTAGATGGCTCCCGCGAAGAAGGGTGGCGAGAAGAAGAAGGGCCGTTCTGCCATCAACGAGGTGGTGACCCGGGAGTACACCATCAACATCCACAAGCGCATCCATGGCGTGTGAGTACCGGGCGGCCGCTGTCGTTCTGCGTGCGCTTGCAGGGTGCGCGGTGCAGGGTGCGCGTGCAGGGTGCGCTTGCAGGGTGCGCGGTGCAGTGCTGGGACCCAGAAGTGAGGAGGGCTTTTGATTTGTCGCGTTGCGGGCCGAGTTGTAACGCCCGGAGCTGCATGGCGCTGGTGAGGTCACCAAGGCTTACCGGGCAGCGTGCGCTGAGAGCCCGTGGCGATTGTGCATTTGTAGAGGGGCGGTTGGCAGGGAATGGTTCGGGGCGCGTGCTCTGTGACTTAGGCGCACGCATGTTGCGACGCCAGCGTGCCGCATCCCGTCCTCTGTGGTCCGGGCAGGTCGGGCACTGCTTTGAGCTGCTCACCTAGGTGAGAAAGTTTGGAACCCTGCCCTCCCAACTTGACCGCGTTGGGGGGTGGAGGCGAAAATACTGAGTTGCAGGTTGTTTTGTTTGTTTGCTTGCTTGCTTTTTAAGCGCGGCGTGTGTGAGGGTGTGGTGACAGGGTGATCTTTCAAAGCCTTGCGTAGAGCGTTGTAGAAGTATACGCTGTGGTGGGCGTGCTTTTCAGGCATTTTGAACTTTGGTGTGAGCATCTCCAGCCTCCATCCTTCGGTGATAATCCGGGTCCCCGTTGTTTTCCAAATCAAATTTGCTCCCTTGGTGTTTTCCTCTCCTGGCCGTCTCCAATTCATTGGTAATTGGGCCCAATGTTGGCTCTGCCGGCCCAGATCCAGTCTCACTGATAATAGATTGATTGGTGACAGCAGCGTCTTGTTTCCATTACCGAAGCACAGTACTGGAGTTGCTCAGTGCGCGGTCTCTTTCCTGGTGTGTAATTGAGGACACCTGATGGATTGCTTGCGCGCACGGGGTTCACAGGACGAGCTGCTGCTGTTTCTAACCTTTTCCAAGATGGATTGTGAAGTGGGCTTGCTTTGGGATTACAGGCAGGCTGATGAAGGGTGGGGGGGAGGAGGAATAGAGGGGGGTGCTTTTTGTCTTGCTGAGGGTGACCTTGGCTGACTGACAGGTGGTGGACACTCCTGGGCTTTTGTGGTTGGTTTTGGAGTTGGGGTCTTCCTGTCCAGCTTCCAGTGTGGCGGTTACTGGTGTGTAACTTCACCATGCTCTAAAAATTAGGGATTGATTTACTTTGTTTGTAAAGACAGGCTCCCTTTTATGTAGCCCTAGCTGTCCTGGAACTAGCTATGTAGTCCAGGCTGGCCTTGAACCCCGGGGAGCCACCTTGCCTTTGCCTTCTGGGCACTAGGATTGGAGGAGCACAGTGTTGTCTTCCTCTGTGCACAGTTTTGTGTGCATGTCTGTGTGTGCACCACATGGATGTTGGGGGCCAAACCTGAGTCCTCTGCTAGCATGAGTACACTTACCCACTGAGCCATCGCCACTCCCCAGCATTTCAGGACAGCTGTGAGAGTAGGCCAAGTGTGTGAATAGGGTTGGATCGTACGATACTTGACATTTACTTCAGCATCTTGTTCCAAGTACTGATGCATGTTGCTGGGCATTCCATGCTTTTAAGGGAGGGGTGTGTTTCTGAGTAGTTTATGAGTGCATGCATTTATATATAATGTGTGATTTGATTTGTGTGTCTGTCCTTGCTTTGAACCTCAGGGGCTTCAAGAAGCGTGCTCCTCGGGCACTCAAAGAAATCCGGAAATTTGCAATGAAGGAGATGGGGACCCCAGACGTTCGCATTGATACCAGGCTCAATAAAGCCGTCTGGGCCAAAGGAATAAGGTACTAGAATTAATTTGTTAACAATGACACCGGCTTGTTCTTTTGCATAGTGCACGTGACAGAGTTGGTAGTTTGGTTACCAAATGTGGAGTATAAAGATACTAAGACAGGGTTGGGGGTTTAGCTCAGTGGTAGAGCACTTGCCTAATAAGCGCAAGGCCCTGGGTTTCAGTCCTCAGCTCCGGGGGGATAAAAAGACAAAATAAAGATACTAGGACAATGACTCTAAGTTAATGTCCTTTTTTGTAAGTAAAGGAGAGAGACATGTTAGAGCTTGATGGGATCAGGGAGAGCTCGATTGGGAGTGAGAAACTCAGAGGAAGCTGTGTTTGTGAGCCTGAGGTGCTGGGGGAGGCATCTTCCTGCTTGAGAGGGTTCTGCACAGGTGTATCCAACCCTGATGTAAATAAAGCTGAGATGTGAAGTGAATAGAAGGATGAATGATGGGAGGGGTGTTGCAACTGGTTTTATATATATATTCCTGCTCTGCCAAAGTATGGCTGTGTATCCCATTATCCAACAAGGAACCACAGCCTCTGCCTTGTTTGTCCGAACACCTAGCCCTCCTGAGAGGATGAGGAAGGGAGAAATTAACTACAGTTCTTCTGAAGGGGGTTGTGTGCACCTTTTACTTGAATTAATGCTTATTTCTGTTGGTGGCTGCCTTCATGTATCCTAACAAGCAATACATCTTGAGGTGGCAGCTTGTTGCTCATTCACCTGGAATATTTCCAAGGTCAGATAAAAGCTTGTTCATCAGAGTACTGGAAGCAGGAATAGACATGTGAGTAACACTGGTAGCTGGTTTCTGACAGGAAGCATTGACCTTAGCAACACATTTCTGTTCTATTAGGAATGTTCCGTACCGTATCCGTGTACGTTTGTCCAGAAAACGTAATGAGGATGAGGACTCCCCGAACAAGCTGTATACATTGGTAACCTACGTGCCTGTTACCACATTCAAAAGTAAGTTCCATACTGTTCCACAGAGCTGCTGAAATTACAGCAGAAACTGTTTCTCTTGTTCAGTGAGATGAGTGGCAGGCAAAACTGTGAGGCCTTTATTAACAATGCAAAGTAGTGAAGAGGTTCCTACGACATCAGAGTCTTGTATGGGTGCTCTAGAAGATGGGGTCAGCTGTGGGTGTTGACTGGTTGGCTCTCTCTTCTTCCTTCCAGATCTACAGACTGTCAACGTGGATGAGAACTAACCTGCTGAATGTCAAATAAAGTTGAGAGCTGACTGCGCTCAGGGTCTGGCTTCCTTTTGTCTGCCCCACTCCTCACTCACTGGTGGAGGTGTTTGGTGCTGTTTAGGGTAGGACACACGTGAGGGTTATTGTTGGGAGTGGTTTAAGAACCTCTGCGGATTTCTGTGCTGCCCTGGCTGCCCAGGAACTCCCAGATCCATGCACCTCTACCTCCCAAGATGGGAACTAAAGGCATGCACTGCGATGCCTAGCTTGTTGTCTTTTAAGAAGCCACAGTGTTAGGTTCATTTTAGTTCCGGGTGTATGTGAGGTGAAGGTTGAGGTTGTGTTGTCTGGGTCCTGGGAATTGAACTTGTGTTGTTAGCCTTGGCCATCTAGCCATTGAGTCCATTCCCTGCCCTGGAATATGCTACTCTTAGGACAGCGTTTGGTTTTTGAGACAGTTGCTCTATAGACCAGGCTGGCCTAGAATGCAACATAGACACACGCCTGCCTCCTTGGTGCAGCTGTTTCGTGGGGTTTTGTTTGTTTAGAAGTCGGTACAAAAGACAGATTTTTATTAAAAACCTTGGGGGCCAACATTGAAAGCATGGTTTATACATGTTTTTGGAAGGACATACAAAGTGAATACAACGAAATATATTAAAATGGTTTCAATTACCAGCATTGAAACAAAATTAGTGCAAAAAAAGCCGAATACACTTGTGCAGACAAAGGTTCTGGGATCTTAGAGGTGAGCTTGTTTCTTGACCGCTCCTGTTATCAGTGGAGAATGAGCCTGGGGTGTGATGTTCTCGGGTGCTGTGACATCTTTCTGTCCCATCAAAGAGTGCTCACACCAGGATCTCAGCCAGAACAGTGGTTTCAGCGGGGTTGGTGGTCACAGTGTAAAGGACATTCCATGACACCTTGACTGCTGTAACTGCGTTCCATGTATTCCTAAGAGGACAGACAGTTTCCCCCCGCATGGGCTCTGAGGTGTGTTGCCTGCACTCAGCTTGCAGATCCCTGTTTGTGTAGACTGGCAACAGTCCAGGCCTTGCTTTGGTGTGGTGAGCTCCAGTGTTCCCAGCAAACTCTTAGCTAAGGTTATTCAGCTTCAGTTCTGGCTGTGACGGGTGGCTCATGTCCAAAGCTTTGAGACTGTACTGGTTGAGCTTGGCATTTTCAAGTTTGGATTTAATGTTGAGTGGCTTTTCAAAAAAGTTTACCAGGGACTGCTCAGTGAGAAGCGAGGCCAGGATATGTTCCAGGGACACAGTCCAGTCCCCTTCAGCTGCCTCAGGAAAGGCCCGGGGGTCCCGGGGAGTATTCCCAGTCTCAGCAAAAACCGAGTCCTGTTCTGGAGAGGGAGCGGCGGCCTGGAGCTCCTCACCACATTCGTGGGAGCAGCTTCCTGAGCTGCTGCTCCGCTGGCCCACCTCCCCTATCTGCAGTAGCAGGGTGGTGACTGTGGCGATGGCTTGGTACAGGTCGTTTTCCTCCGGATCTTCATGGAACATACTGTACAAAGTTTTGCAGAACTGGATAAACTCTCTCTAGAACGAAAAGAAAAAAGGTATTTATTTTTTTGTATGGAAAAAGCTCACTGTTTTAGAACTGTCCTGCAACTTATTTTCCTGTCTCACCAACAGACACTGGAGTCTACTGCTAGTTCCTGGTTCCACGTGCAGAATGTATGAAAAGCTAGGTTGTGTTGCTTGTGAATCAGTGAGAGATGTCAGCCACCTTGGTACATGCAATCCTTGTTCCTGCATTTCTCAAAGAAATCAGAGCTACGGTTGCTTTTTAGTGGAGAAAGCATGTGGTGCACACCTTTAAACCCAGGGCTCCAGGAGGTGGAGGTCACGGCACCCGGAGGCTACAAAAAAACTGCTGTGACAACATTCAGAGGCTTGGATGAAGCGCCCACAATTGAAGACAAAATAAGGTAGCTCTGTAACTCACTGTTTACTTTGCGTTGAACATTGTGGAGGGATAGAATAGGGAAACCTTTCAAGACCAGGTGTATTTGGTATTTTTAAAATAGCAAAGGCAGTTCTGGGTGAGTTAGCTATCACATGTAAGGAACAGGAAGTTTACTTAGCTTGAGGCTCAGTGAGAGACTTGAAGGAAGGTAGAGGACACCTTCATGCACAAACAGTCCTAAAGCCCCCTAGTACATGGCAGGGGAAAATGCTGCCATCTTCTATAGGAGCATTCTCCTAACTTTAAGTGTTCGTTTCTCACATATTAAACCTGCCATCACATAGCACTTAATTAACCCTTTTCTGCAAAATGGTGACAGGGTAGAGAGTTAAACATTTTGCAGGCTCCAGTATTTTTTTGTTGTTGTTTTTCAAGACAGGGTTTTGCTGTATTGCTTTGGATGGAACCTGTTCTGGAACTAGCTCTGTAGACCAGGCTGGCCTCGAACTCAGATCTGCCTGCCTCTGCCTCCCGAGTGGTGGGATTAAAGGTGTGTGCGCACCATCAACACCCAGCCAGACTCCTGTTTTGAAGAGGTGACTACTTGGGAAGTCTGTGCAAAGTGGTTTGCTTTCTTCCCAAAGGAAGTCCTTACCTGACTCATTTTGGGCAGCTCTTTCTCCGTTTTATCCTTTTCTTTGGCTAAATCCTTAATCATCTGTTTTAGTTGTTTCTGATAATCAATTGTGTCACCTTGACAAAGGAAGAAACGGTTAAAATTCTGTTAAAGCAATAAAATTGGCACAGTAAGGAGTGGGGCCCCAAGGCAGGATTATAGTTTGTACACAACTCCTGTCCTAGGACCTTCCTGGTAAGAACTGGGGTGGCCTCTGGCCTTGCCTATGAGCTTTTAGGGTGGCCACACCCTTAGTGTGTGGTGTCAGGTGCAGACCTGGCCCCATTATAAGGTAGAGGAGGGATTGTCTCACATTCTCTTGGGTTGCAGAGAGCATCAGCAGGACAGATACTGCATCTTGTAGAGCAGGGAGACCTTAGTGGTTATTTACTGATACCTATTCATCTTGGGTCTGCCCCTTCAAAGAACCTTAGAAAAATCAAAGCAGCAGAGGGCCGTGGTTAAGTGGTAATGTGAGGGAGAGGGGACAGGCTGCTAGGAGCAGATGGTGAGAACAGATACTTGCCATTGGGTTTGCCTAATACCAGGGGTCTTGATGTTGACAACAGAGGATTCTTCAATGGTGACTGGCTGTCTCTGTCATTTTCAGTGAGTGCTTAAAAGAAAGGCATTTAATTAAATTGGTTCTTCCTTGCTTTTCTAGTTAAGCAGAAAATGTGTCCAAAGACTAAGCCATCAGTTCCCAATATTGTTACAAAGGTACAGAAGCAGCGGAGACGAATGATAGGTGAATCTATTTAAATGTGTGGCTGTACTGAGCAGACACTGCAGATTATAACCTAAAAAACAGCAAACCCTTCTGATACTACTAGCCACACAGTGGACTCATTTGTCCAGAAGAACTGGTACCACTACAACATGTACCAGCACAGCACTTAAAGACACCTGGGCTGGACAACTCAGGGAGCAGAAGGCTGCAGGAACATGGGATGGTCCAGGGCACGAGTTTCTTTATAGGGTAATGGGTGGTTATTACAGACATTGCATTAGACTTACCAGGGTTGACCAAGGTCGAGTCGTAAGAGACTGCAACTTAAGAGATGTGTGGTTTAAGAAACACAAGATGGTCCCAGACAATTATTTGGGATGGTAATCCCAGTGGCCTAAAACCTTAGGCAGTGATACCTGTGAGTCTGCTCAAGATGGATAGGAAAATTTTAGGGCCTGACTGGCTGGGGTGGGGAAACTTATAGAATAAAGAGACCATCACTAAGAAAACACAACTATAATGGCAGAGACCTGGGCTGGAGGATTCACAGGGAGCGTGGCCTTATATTTCTGTGTGGTCTAAGTTTACGGTTCTACACTAAATGGGTATAAGCACCTCTAAGTTGGATGAGTTTTCAGTTGGTTATTTGAGACTTGCCATCTAAACTTATGTATGACAAAGTGACTGACATACCACAAGAGTCCCCTCAAGCACAGCTGGGACCACAGTTCCCCAGCACCTCACCCGAATGTAAGCTTGGTGACCCTGGGGCAGTCTGTGTTAGGGGGGTTTGCCCCTGGAGTCACACTATTGCACCAGAGCCAGCAAACTCCAACTGTTGTGGCAAGCCCTGAAGTGAAGACCACTCTGGTGGGCATGGACACTTGTCCAGGACAGGCTCAACACCAGCATGGCTTTACCTGTCATGGCTTTACTGTCTGCAGTTTAGAGTCGCTGAACAGGTGGTCCTTCCTTCGAAAGGGAGGTGAATTTAGCACTAGGACACTAAACTCCTTATTCTCCGTTCTCGTGGGTCCTGCCGCCCCCACAATGATGGCCTGGCTGTCCTGGAACTCAGATCCATCTGCCTCAGTGCTAGGATTAAAGGCGTGTGCCACCGCCCTGCTTTTTCAATGTAATACTTTTTTTTTTAGTCCAACATAAGAAACCTCATGCTTTTACTTTTCATTCTTTCATTTTTTTTTTTTTTTTGGACATTTTTCCCCTCTTGCATGAGCTGGGTTTTTTGGAGCCCATTCCCTATGGTGGGATACCTTGCTCAGCCTCCATGCAGGGGCTTGGTCCTGCCTCAAATTGATGTGCCTATCTCTGTTGACTCCTTTCTGGTGGGGGAGGGAAGGGGAACTGGTTGGTATGTGAAATGAATAAAAAATTTAAGTTAAATTTTCCCCTGTACTTGTTTTTTCCTGTATTTCCACTTTACCCTAAATTTAATAACAAATTACAGTATTGCTGTTTTCTACTCTATCAGTGATGTGGTTTAACTAATCAGGTAAGACATGGTCATTACACCTCAACCTGTTGAAAGGGGCTCACACGATTTTACCCCTTCCTGAGGCCAAGTGGACAATAATGGTTGCTGGGGGAAGAAGAAACATTTTCTTCATAGTCACATGTCTGCTCCTGCATATAACCCTTATGGTGGGAAGGACATGTATCATGAAATGCATGTATACACTTCTAAATGCGTCATTTAAAAAGTTGTGTTTAAGTCTGAGAAAAATCAGTAACCAAGGAGAGCAATATGGCTGGAAAAAAATGTTTGAAAGCAGATTTAAGTAAATGGTCTGCCGTGTAAGCATAAGGATCCAAGTTCAAGAACTCATGTAGAAGCTGGGTGTGCTGGTTCACATCTACAGTCCCAGCACTCCTGTGGGGAGATGGGTGTAGACAAGAGAATCCTTAGAAACTGTACAGACCAGCCAACCTGATAGTACAAAGGGGCAATCGGAACCCTTTGGAGCAAGCATGTGTGCAGACATGGACTTGGAAACGTTAGAAATGAAAAACTCAACTAACTGCCATAACAGCTAACGTGAACAGGGATGTAGGAAAAACTACATTCAAGTATTAATGCTTTGGACTGGAGAGACTGATGGTCACTCTTCGGGAAGACTTGGGTTCTGTTCTCAGTACCCACATGGCAGCTCACAACCATCTGTCACTCCAGGCCCAAGACATCTGCTGGCCTCAAGCACGAGGCTTGTAGGTGGTGCATAGACAATATGAACAAAGCACCCAATGATGACAGCCCATGATTGAGTGACCAAAGGTATCTTATGTTACTGAAGCCACATTTCAATGCCATCTCCATCAGTTTTGAAGATAGTGCATTGTAATACCTGATCTTAAATTTGTTATGTATCCATATTGTCAAAAATAGCATGATAATGGGAAGGGTTGATGGCACACTCATTTTAATCTAGCATTTGAGAGTCAGAGACAGCTGAATTTTAGGTCAAGGTCAAGGCCAGCCTGGTCTACAGAGCAAGTTCCAGGACAGTCAAGGCTACTTGAGAAACCCAAACCAAAAAAAAAAAAAAAAAAACCTTAACATAACTAACATAAAAAACAGACACAGAGCTATATCCAACCAACCTTCAACAAATAGTGCTGGGAAAACTGAATGATATCCACACGGAGAAAAGGCAAATGACATTTACAAAGAACTTGTCAGCGTCCTGTAAAAAGCTGGCCTTGAGTTGGAGCAGGGCCCACATGATCTCTTACCTGGTGGGATGTGGAGTCTGTATAGCAGCTTAATCTTCTCATTCATTTCTCCGTTGTACATAATGTCTGCAGATTCAGGCGAGAAGCCAGGTACAAAAGGGTTTCATTAGTCATGGCTCAAGCTCCAAGTAAGGCCCATGATTGTTGCTCCTACTAGAAATGGCAGGGTAACCTCAAGACTGATGCTTTTCAAAGATTGTGGTTTTATGCACAGCAAAACCATGGCCACACCTTAGGTATCAAGGGAAACAGGTCAGTGGCTTTAAATATGGAGAGGCAAATCCCTCTCCTCCCTGAAGGACATATAAGGGTGACCCTAGCAGGAGCCTGCACAACAATATTTTAAAATTGGGATGTTGTCAAACCGGCTAATTACAAACGCACTATGGATCTGCCTAGCAGCAGTCCACCTCCTCTGTCATACCTAGACAGCTCACGAAGGCTTTGAACTCCATGAGCTGGTCCATGTTGTCATCCAGGAGCCTGAAGGTCCTCTCAGCAAGGATCTCGGTATGGACCCCACAGGTCCACGGGGACAGCAACAGGAACAGGTGTGCAAACTGCCGGGCGTCGATGCGGTACTGCTCAGCATAGGGCCTGCTGGGATCGTGGCGCAGGGCCATGGGCCTGGGGTGCTCCCAGTAACAGCTCATCATGTGTGCTCTCTTAAAGGGGGGGGGGGGGAATGACTGTCACACAGGACCGCAGGTGCCTTGCGAGGTTGCACACTTAAAGCTGGCGTGGTTGTTTTGCCTCAGAAAGTGCTACTCGAGTGACCAGACAGGTCAGAGTTGTCCCCACCCCACCCAAAGTCAGCAAAACATCCCTCAACAGGAGGACGGCTAACGTGATTTTGCCACGTGGAATCGTTTTCCTTGTTATCCTTGTCCACGTGAATCGGAGTTTTGATTTCATTACAAAAAAAACATTTACAATGTTTTATTAAAAATATATTTTCTTGGTGATAAAATATACATGACACGGAATTTATCGTTTTACCCAGTTTTAGATGTGCAGTTCAGGTGATGTGGGGGGAGGAGGGGGTCATCTGAGTATGTTCAAAGAGTATGTTCAATGTGTGCACCTGTGTATTCCCAGGCCCCAAGAGAGGGAAGTCACTTCACCAGAGTGATAATTAGCTGTGTGATGAAGGGGCCACAATGGTAGCAGGGCAGGCCACTTCCAGTTTTTGCTTACAGGTTTTTTTCTTTAACAACAAAATACGAATGATTTTTATGTCTTTAAATTAAACTTGAAAAACAAAAAATCTTATGCAGACCATGGAAGGAAGCAAATTAAGAAACCAAATGTGCTCTTGGGCATAGTAACCCAGCAACCGTGTATGAGTTCAGCTAGTCATTAATAAGAACGTCGCCATGGTCTCAGCCGCAGAGAAAATGAGACGTCAAGTCCAGGCTCAGACATTCAGAGGGCTACTGGTTCTAAGGGGCCTGCCCATGCAAGGGTAGTTTTAATCGTCAACACAATCCACAACCACCTGGGAAGAGACTGAATTTCCTGATGAAGGTGGTTTGTGGGCAAGTCAGGGAGATGCAAAGGTCAAGAGATAACCCTCAACCAGAAAACAGTATGCCCCACATGATCTTTGGAGTGCCACACAATACAAAAGCTAGGTTCGGTACTTAGGAGGCAGAGGCAAATGGGTGTCTAAGTTCTAGGCTAGCCAGAGATACACAGTGAAGACTGTTTCCGGGATGGGAGTGCAGTAAATAAGAAAAATGGATGACACGGCGTTAAAAGGTGCACTCTGCAGGATGGCTTAACAACAACCTGTAACTTTACCCAGACACCCAAGAATTGGAACTCTAGTTTCTTACACCATTTGTATAAGTTCTGGAAGATTAGCACACATGAAAGAAACACTATCTGTTGATAAAGTGTTAGGGTGAGAGGTTAAATTAAAACAAAAATTTAAGGTAACTAACTGGATATAGTGGTACATGCCTGTAATACCAACTACTAGAGACATAGGAACCTCACAAGCCAGAAGCCACCCTGGGCAACTTAGGCCCTGCTTCACAGGACAGAAGACTCTACACCCCAACAGTGATAATTGTGATGATCATGCGGCACGAGGAAGTATTGCTATCACCAAGGGAAAGTATACGAAGCAGCTACAGACCAACCACATAACAGAAACGTGTGTGCGCGTATGTGTGCTGTAATGCAGAAGCAGGGGTGAAGCATCGTCGCTTCAGAGCGGTCCCTTTCTCTGCTCTGGACTAGGAACCCACACTCACTGGGGTATTGCAGAGCAGTGCACCGCTGCCAGGGTGGAGGGCTGCGCCAGCCCTGCCCTGTTGGGCCGTCCGGGGATCACACTAGCTCCTCCCTTCATGTGCCAGCCTGAGGCTGGCCTCCAGGAGAGACACACCATGGCAGGCCCCTCGGGCAACCATTAGCCCTTACCAGAAGCCACTGGCCCCCCAGGCAGACTGGGCCCTGTGGGCTAGGACCTGACTCAGGGCCCAGGACTCCCTCCCCCATCTCCCCCTACCTTGAATAAGTCGTAGAGTTCATCGAGGTCTTCAGGAAGAATGGAGACTTCTGGAATAACCACACGGAGCTTAGAGGAAGAACAAACAGTGATGGGGTAATGCCCGTGTGTGTACCCAGCACCCCTGTGGTGACCAGAGGCAGGGTGGGACGCTCCCTCCTAGTGGGGGACATGCAGCACCTCCGACTCAGTAGCACCAGCTCTTAGTCTTCCCAGGGCTTTTGTCTGCAGCATCTTTCCATTTGCATTAAGCTCACCCTGTGGAGGGTCTCATGCACAGCTGTTTCAGAATGCCACACTTCCTGCAGCCCATCTGCCTGGACATTTTACAGTCCCTGCCCCACCTCCTACCAAGCCTTAGGCGTCATTCCCGTTTTATAACCAAGGAAGCGCAGGCTCCCAACAGTCAGCTACTTACAACTTAAGATTTCCCCACATTAATACGGCGCCGTGGTAGCTTTCAGTCCAGTGAGAAAGAGGACAAGGAGGGAGCAGCCTTCCTGTGTTTTATGACCAGAGAGGGCTGCCCCCGCGGTCAGCCCTACCCCACGAGCCCCCAGGAGGCGTCCCCTGCTCACCACGTTCTGCTTGGTGGTGTCTTCGTGCCCTTGCAGGACCCGGATCCTGTGCTTGCACCGCAGGTGCTCTATCTGCTCCACAGACTGGCTCCCGAATTTCTGCGTAGACACGGGGGTCTGCTGAGTCCAAAGCTAACAGGAAGCCACCGGCAACCCTCCCTTCAGGCCTGTACCCCAGGCCCCACTAGGAAGGGACCTGGGGGACGGAACAGGACTCCTGTACCTCATAGGAGTCCCGGATCAGGTCAGCAATGTCGGTCACAGGATAGGGCTCCTGGTCATCAGAGAAAAAGGCATGGTGGCTGCCAATGGAGGGCCCCGGGCTGTCTTCATTCTTAATGTGATCTAGAAACCTGAGCACACCCCACGGTTAAAGCCCGCACACACCCCCGCCTGGAGACCACACAGCGCACACGTCACTAGCAAACTCTCCAACACGTGAAGCAGGGCAAGGCACCAAACCCTGCGCCCACTCCAGCAGAAACGGCCAACTGGGGCTCTGTGCATTGCTAAGCCTCCCAACATATGCTGAGAAGAAACCGTCTGTCTCCCAGACCCAACCTCCTGTGAGTTTCCATCACTGTAGCTATTTACCACTAAGCCAGTGGTTCTGCACCTTCCTAAGGCTGCAACGCTCTAATACCTTGCTCGTGTGGTGACCACCCCCAACCCTAAACTTAGTTTTTGTTGCTACTTCACGGCTGTAATTGTGCTACTGTTATGAACCATAATGTAAATATCTGATATCTGATATTCGGCCCCCAAAGGGATGGAGACCCACAGGCTGGGAACAAAAGACCCTATACATAGTACCTGGCACTTCCAGCTGGCTACCTATACATGAACCAGCATTTCCTGGTGGCTCCTAGTCCCATTCCGCGGCACTGAGACATTCATCTTAGAAGACGAAAGCACTTTCAGGGCCCTGCTCTCCCCGAGAGGGCGAGAGAAGATGGCTGGCAACCTTCTCTGCACCCCATTGGTGGCACCACATGGCAGACTCCTTCTGAAGAGACCGCAAGACGACAGGCGCCAAGAGGCACATGTGTCACATGCTGTGCCCCCCCCAACCACGCCGTGGTCTCCCGTTGTCTCGGCTGCAACCCCCTCCGGTCCCCCATTAGCCACGGAGGAAGTAGCCAGCGCCCACCTGCTGAGGATCATCAGGGCCTGCCCATCATCCCTGCTGCTACACAGCTCCTCGGCGTTGGCCTCCAGCACAGCTAGCCCCAACTGGAAGATGGCCTTGATGCCATCGTAGAAGAAGCAATCCACGACATTCACAGCGCTCTCCAGAGGCATGATGCTGAGGAACAGGGTCAGGAACCAGGACAGAGAGATGGACGCCAGCGCCGAGAGGTCCTTCATGTGGTCCGCCAGCTCCGGGAGGTGCTCCTTGATGAGCTCCTCGAAGACGGACTGGTCCACCTGAGCCCCTGCCAAAGAGAGCAGGAAGGTCTGGTGGGAAGACCCGTGCACTCCAGGCCGGGCTGGGGTCAAGCTTGTCCTAGGCCTTAGTGGGGTGGGTGACGCTGAGGTGGCGTAACGACAGGAGCGCAAATCCAGGAAAGGACGTGTGTTCAGTTCACTATTTTTTACATTTGACCACAGTCATTCAATGTGAAGACAAGCTTTCCAAAAGAATAGTGCTTAGTCAACTGGTTACCATAAACCTTACCTTACACATAGAAAAAAAAAGAAAAAACCATACTGGAAACCAACCATAGACCTAAAGGAAAACACTCATAATTTAGAACTTCTAGAAAAAGATACAGAAACAAGACAGAATTAGCCTAGGATGTAAAAAGTACTAATCATCAAAAATATTTAAAATTCCCTTTTTCCTCAGATTAATCCCAGCACTCGGGAGGCAGAGGCAGAGGGATCATGGTGAGTTCAAGGCCAGCCTGGTCTACAGAGTAGTCCCAGAGCAGCCAGGGCTACACAGAGAAACCCTATCTCAAAAAATGAAAAACACAAAAAAATTCCTTTCTTCAAAAGAAAATGTCAACAAAATGCAAATGTAAGCTTAACTAGAGAAAACATTTGCAACACACCTGTCTGTCCCAAACCCACAGCAGAGACCCAAGCTTTGTAATGAGCTAAAAATACAAACTAAAAACCGCTTGATAAAAGCCATTTCCCCCTGAGAATATCACCAAAGTGGAACAATGCATTGGTTGGGGGCGGGGGAGAGGACGGAGATTGCATTCAGCCAATCTACACCACACCAGAGACAAATCTAGCCAGTACAGGCTGTGGCGCTCTGAGCTCACCAAGACCCCGCTATGATTAGGATATAATTTAACCTCACCCAGTCCTGCAGGGTCTTATGTAGGTAAGGCCTGGATCCCGGGGTGGTGTGACTTGGAGGTAGGGCCTAAGGAGAGGAGCCTGGGTTTTGGGGGACAAGACTGTTCTGCAAAGACGGAAATAGAAGGGCCAAGTGTGTCCTTACCTAACTCTCTCTCCTTCCTAGTTAGATGTGACTACAGGCTCCAACATGATTCCCACTATGGAGCTCTTGCCAGAAGTCAACCGTGCACCTTCAGAACTGAGCTGAACCAACCTGTCTCTCACGAGACTGGCAACAAGTGTTTCCTTATAGCAACAACAAAACTGATCAATATAAGCCCGGGGGGGGGGGGCGGCTTTCTCACAATCTCCTTCTGTGAGGGCAGAGGGCATCTCCTCTGGGGAGATGAGGGCATCTTCACAAGTTGCCTGGGTAACTTCCTTTCTAGGCCACAGCATCCATTCGAAGTCACTGGTGTTTCACACTGATCTGTCCCTTGGACCTAGAGACTTGCCCTCCCCCTGCACATGTTCAGCTATTCATTTCAATGTGTTTGTCTTCAGTGCGAACCCTCATGGCTCTTTACCGCTACAACACTGAGAACTTCCTGAGGCAAACACTGTGCGCGCGCAGACTGACTGAGGGGAGCCAAGGCGGGTTATGAGGGGGATGACGATACTCAGGCACCATCCCCGGATCCCCGGAGGAGGAGAAAGGCAGGCAGTTTACCGATCACCCGGTGGTTGAAGTAATCCGGCAGCATCCGCTCACACACGGCAACCAGCAGCCAAAAGGCCTCCTCCTCTTTGGCATACAGCAGCAACACAGAGGTCAGGATGTTCATGGACTGCACAGAGGGTCACAGAGGTGACAGTTAGTGTCCAGGCTGCTTCGTGCCCCCCACAAGCGGGGGTCTGGAGGTGGACAGGCACTGGCCTAGCACATGCAAAGCCCTGGCTTTGAACTACAAAACAAAATAAGCCCAAGCAACCTGCAGGGGTAGAGTCTGTAGGTGAAAGACCCAGCATTTCCCGAGGAGAATAATGCCCAGAAGTGAATGGGTCATGAGTTGAGTTAGCTGTGAGGGTTTCAGGCTTGGGTCAATACAGCCGTTTTCTGTGCATTCAGACAGCAGATAGGACACGCACACTTTGACCACCTACTGCTGACTCTGCTGATTCACTGGCAAATCAAATCTTATTTTTGCCAAGGTCAGGGCTTCTGACCCAATCTGGACCCTCCCACCGGGAAGAGAACGCTCTCTGCACTCACATTTCCAACAGGAGAGTGACTGGCCCCAATCACCCTGCCCTCCACAAGCCTACTGCAACTTCAGCCCTGTTCTATCTGCATCAGCCTCGGTGCTAATTAGTCCACTCCATGACCACTGTGCTGGGGAGAAGAGCAGCAAGGATGGCTGCCCATCCTGACATCCACCCCCATCCTGTCCTTCCCGGATGACCAGCCTGGGTGACTGCAGATATGGATTCCGGGAAGGGTGCTTAGCTAGCTGTCCGGAAATAGAGCAGAAGCCCAGGGTAATCACTGGACACAGTACAGGGCTCTCGTGGCTCGAAGCACTCCACCTCACCTGGCAGTATCCAATCTTGGGGTTCCGGTGGGCATACGCTGTCAGCACCCGCCTCAAGGCAGCAATACCGGTCTCATTCTGGAAGGCGGGGTGCTCGGGCAGAGAACGATGCAGGTCCCGCTCTATCTCCTCTGTCACCAGGCAGGACCGGCCCAGTGACTGCTCCACCAAATTCCCATAGTACCCAGGGTGCGAGGCCAGGTCCGTCACAGCGTCTGAGCATTGGAGAGCAACATTTCCCGAACACAGGGTTATCGGGATGGCGTCACAACAGGCGAGGGGCACGTAAGGAGGCATCATAGCTAATCAACATAGCAAGGGTTCCCAAGGCCACACTGGGGATTTACAGGGTCAATCCAAAGACAGAGGGCCTCAGCCTTGCATGTTCTCAGGAAGCCTGTTCCCGAGTCTGTCCCAAAGATCACAAACATGCCAGGACCTACCTGAGAAAAGCAGCCACAGCCTTCCACGCAAAGACTCGGGGATCCCCATGGCCACCAGCTTCCGGATCTTCTCGGTGCGAAACATACACACTGTCCTGCCATACTCCACAAAGTGATCGCTCCACAGGCTGATCTTTATCTGTTCCCGGGACTGGACACGGAGACACGGGTTAACGGGCCGAGAAGGCCGTCCACACCCAGCAAGGGTGTGTGTAACCGCGGGTGTAAATAATGTCTCTATCAGGGACTGACGGGAAGAGCAGGGATGGATGACACTCTTCACACAGCAAAACGTGGCTCTGCCTCTGCTGGCCAGAAAGGATACCGGACAAATAACACAGCGTGCCAGGCCCTCAAGGAGCCTCTTGGAAACATCTGGGCAAATACGATGCAAGGCTCATGGGAACATGTCCACCCGAGGACTAAAGCAGCTCAGACCGCGCGGGAGGAAGGGGGCACTGACGCAGACCCAACCGCTCAGACACCACCCACCCCAAGGGTAGCAGGGGTAAAAGGAATCCAAGGCGCCCCGAGCTCCCTGACAAAGGGAAACTGAAACCCGGGAAAAAAATACTCTCAAAAGACAAGTTTTAGTTTTATTCTATATGAGGGTTTTGCCTATATGAGCCATCAGATGCCAGAAGGGAGTGTTAGATCCCCTGGAGCTAGAGTGAGGGACAGTTGTGAACCACCCCGGGAACTGAATCTGGGCCTCTGAAGAGAAATTAACGTTTTTAACTCCAGCCCCCATTCTCAGTATCAGAAATAAGAGAGGAGCTATTTCTCTAAAACTCCTTTAAAACTAGCCACACGTCAGGGATATTTAAGACCTAGCATAAGACACAATTACTTGTAATAATAGTATCCAATAATGTGAGCAGTACCTCCATAAATCTAGCATTTTCCTTCATTCAGACAAGAAAGGAGTGAATGAATATCAGTGTGTAGAGCTACTACAAGAGTGTTTGGGTTTTAAACTGCTAACAATTGACCCAGGAGCGTGGGTAGGAAAACAGCATGGCTCTGAATACTGCTCAAAGCTGCCCCTGGGCCTATGGCTACAGCGTGGCTTGCTACCTATCAGCCCAGAATCCAGTTTCTAGTCCATTCACTGACTACACATGACCTCTGCCTCAAGTATTTCCATACAGAAGAGGAACAACTATACATAAAACACAAATAGGAAATGGGTCAGTGGGTGAGCGCTAGCTGCGCAAGCCTGGGGACATGAGTTTGAATCCAGCACCCAAGTAAAACCCAGGGACTTCAGTGTTGGGGGGAGGGGAGAGACAGGTGGTCCCCGGAGCTTGACGCTCTGGCAGCCTGGCCAAAATGCAAACTTCAGGTTCAGGAATTGGTAAGGACAGCAGTGTAAGAGGCACACGTGGGCCAGCTGGGAAGCTACGGCACACCACTGTCAGCTGCTCAGGCCACACACAGAGAAGGCCAGCTCTCCAGTCTTTCAGGGTCCTTCACTTGGTGCCCAGGACAAAGAGAGGGGAGCGAAGCCATTGATTCTGAAAGCACACTGGCCGCCTAGGCCAGGCTACTCCCAAGACCCTGTGGGGCCGGCTCACCAACACTGGGGGCAGGAAGCTGGGCAGTCCCACTCACCAGGTGGGAATCGGGGCTCTGACTGCCGGACTGCTGGAAGACTGCAGTCAGGGGCTCGGGGTGTGGCAGTGGGCTCTCTTCCTTCTCTTTCTCTCCGCTCCTTTGAGGAGACACCATTTCAAGATCCCCAAACTTGTCACTGCATATGCTTGCTGAATAAAACACAGGTGAAGCCTGCAATACAAACAGAGTATATACAGAAGTGCGTGTCCACGGAGAATAAAAATGTGGGCTGGGGAACACCTGTGTCACAGCATGGGGACCTGCGTTTGGACATCCAGAACTCAAGTTTACCGATGGGTAAGTGTGGCAGCTGAGGAAGACACAGACAGGGTGTCCCAGGGCAAGCTGGCTAGTGAGACAGCCATATCAGTGCACTCTGGGTTTGACTGAAAGAGCCTGCCTCAATGAATAGTTGCAAAAATGATCAGGATGATTCATACATCCATCCACCACATACAAACATATATACATACACACATACATGCAAATATCCACCACATGCATACATAATACACAACACGTGCATGAAAATTTAAAAGATGCACCAAAATAAGTTTTCTAATGGAAGTCAGTTAATGATGTCCTAGGCAGCCCAAGGGCGGGCATTCCTGTATCTCTCCAATCTCAGGATGACAAACCATCTCTCTTAACAGATAACAGCCACCTGAGTATCAGCCCCTTGAAAATGGGGTGATTGATACCTGCTTCAAAGTGTCTCCCCCTTATAGGGGAGTCACATCCCTCCCACCACAACCTGCAGAGGGAGGTGTCACATCAACTCTCCAACCCAGACAGGACACGGAGGCAGCTAGTCAACTCTCCAACATACAGGTTTCCCCCAACAGTTCTCCTAACCCAGGCAGCCCCCAACTCAGGACACCGAGCATCAGAAGTGACGTCACACGAATGCTAATGCGTGTGTGGTCCAGCTGTCTCTGTCTTACAGAAAAGTCATGGAAGGCCAGCCAGCCCTGAAAAGGTTCCTACCATGTCATCATCACTTGGGGAGGTGTCATAATGCACGGGGTGGTTGGCGTGGACCTGCTTCAGCCTCACCAGGAGGCCCTCCACCAAGTTTTCTCTGTCCTTGAGCTCAATGAACTGGAAGGCCATCTTGCTGCGGATGCTGACGATGATGGGGTTGGGCAGCAGGCTCGTGTCCTCCATCTTCTCAATACTTACTACCTGGAGCAGATATGGGGGCACACAGTACATCAAGGAAGGAGCCAGGCAGGTATCTGACCATACCCTTAACACGGTATCCCAAGGCAGAAGGTAAAAGCAAATCACTGCACAGAGTCTGGGCAAAGGCCGGGAAAGTGGGCTAGGCAGCAATACCCAAGAAGCGCCACAAGGGGGCAGCAGCGCAAGGTTCTGTCCACAGGTGGAGTGGCTTACGCAATCTGGTTTGTAACATTGAAGCATTGAATAGAAACTCCAACACATGCTACTACACAAATACAGCTTGAGGGTGGTGATGCTACCTGTAAGAAGCCGCTCATGAAAAGATGGACACCGTGGCTGGAGAGACGGCTCGGCAGCTGGCACACCTACTACTCTTGCAGAGGTTTACAGCAGGCTCACAACAGCCTGCAAGCCCAGACCCAGGCTAGCTAACGCTCTCTCTCTGCCACTGTGGGCAGCTGAATGCATGTGCGCACACACTTTAAAACTCAACTACCTTGGATAGCCAGACTCACACGCGGAGGCAGGGAGAGCAACGGGGCATTAGTGTCTGAGTCGGACAAAGTTTCGAGTTGGGGAGATGAAACCGACCGATGGTAGGGCTGGTGACACTAAAATGCACGCCTAACAGTGGTTAAGAGGATAAATTATGTTATGCATAGCTCGCTAGGAAAAAAGCAGATGAAGCATGTTCTGGATTTCTCTTTCTGTTTTTGAAGCCAGCCAGGGCTCACTATGTAACCGTGGCTGGCCTGAACTCACTGTGTAGACCAGGCTGGCCTTGAATTCATAGAAATCTGCCGGCCCCTGCCTCCAGGGAGCTGGGCCCACATCTGACCTGGCTTTCTTAGTTGACTATTAAAGGGGTCCATCAACTGTACAAGAGCTCTCAGTGGCTAAGTGCGAGAACTGAGCCTTCCAGAGAGCCGTGCAAGCACACACACACACACACACACACACACACACACACACACACACGTGCCAGGCCCCAGAGGACCCCATGTGCCAGGGTCTCAATGCCTGAAACCAAAGGACTGAGCTGTTCACACCTGGGCATAAACTCAGGTTGTTTCTGATCGCTAATAAAAATTATGAAATTTTACAGTAAGAAGGGGCCCAACTCACGCTTAATTTTAAATTTTTACGCGAAAGTTCTAGAAGTATATGTGAGCCAAGGAATTTGCCGTTTGGTTTCTGGAGGTGACACTTCTGACAGGCTGTTGGGGTGGGGTGGGGGTAAAGGTGGAGAATGCATTCCTAGGAGCTCTGGGAATGCTTTTATCACTGGGTATGCACTAAATTGAACACTAGCTCCATCAGTGAGGAGGAGGTTGGAATATTCTCTTTACCCAGCTCTTCTACCCAACAAATGTCGGCTGTTAGGATACCACCGGGAAAGAACGGCGGCCACGCCATGGACGGGCAGTTCAGGTCCTGCTCCTCGGAGAGCCAGAGGTCCATCTTCAGGCAACAACGCCCTGGTGTGTGGACACACCTTCCTGGGTCTCTCACAGCAGCATCGATAGATGCTGTGGTTTGGACATGGCTTCAGCGTGACCCTACAGGCTCACTAGTGGGAGCCCGGTCCCCATGAAGCAGGGTTAAGAGGGGGCATAATTAAGAGGTAGGGCGTAGCTGATGCAGTGGGGTCATCAGGGGCACTTCCCTCAGAAAGGGTCAATGCCGTTTTCACGAGCCCCCAATTAGTTATGAAGTATCTCACTGCAGACAGACAGCACTGGTCTTTGCTCTCTGTCTTGCCATTTCGCGTAAGATCCGAGCCCAAACATAGCACCAAACCCTCAGGAGCTAAACCTCTCTCTTCTGGCCTTAGAGTTTTGTTTGAGCAACATAAAACAGACTGGGATGCTTGGGTTCAAAGGGCGAAGGGTGCTTCGGGAGCACAAAGCAAGGCAGCGAGCGAGCAGCGAGCGGGGTGGTCCCCTGGATCTACCTCTCTCAGGGGCAGCACGACATTGCAACAGCCATCTTCCCGGCTGGCGAAGCAGATGTAGCTGTCGGAGGTGAACATCCGCCCCACCGTGTGGCAGCGACTGAAGGGGGTCCAGAGGGAACAGTCGACCACAGTGTGCAGTCTCTCCTTCCTCGGCAGTCTGAAGAAAGCGCGGAAGAACTCATTCTGGGCTCTGGCCTCCAGGTCCCTGGAGTGGCGGGGAGAGAACGAGGTGAGTGGACACTGGAGAGAAATGCCTGGACACCCACTGGCCCGGCCTGACGGTAAGGGCAACACAGGCAGCTGCGGTGTTTGCCAGAGCCCAAGTCAGCCGTAGCGCTCCAAGTTCACAGCCTACCCTTGGAGCAAGCCCCACACAGAACCATTGCCTGAGCTCAAGGATCAGGATAAATATTCCTGGTGGCTGGGCAGAAGGCTCAGAGGCTGCTCGTCCAGGACTCAGGGCCCATTCCTACCACCCATATGGTATCTCACATTTGTCTATAATTCCAGTTCCAGGGGACACACACACACACACAGACACACACAAATATACACACAGATACACACACACACACAGACACACAGATACACACACAGACATACACATGTAGACACATACACACACATATACTCACAAAGACACACACACATACATAGACACATGCACACACACACATAAATAGACATACATGCACCTACACACATAAAATAAATATTTAAAAATAAACATGATTGGCTGGTTTGGTTTGGGGAAGAATAACCCCAAAAATTGCATGGGAATCTAAGTACCAAAAAGCGTGGCCCGGTGTGGGGAGTAACCCTTCACACACTGCTACACACATGTAAAATAATTGCACTCATGGGAAACCAGTCTCAGGGTGTAATGGAGACTCGCCATTTATCTAGAAATTCTACTCCTGGGGATACACAAACAGGAGACACGAAAACCTGCTAACAAGTCACATGCAAATGGTAATAGTTAGTGATCCAGGGTATCCATCAGCTGATGGGCACCTAAATAAAATGTGGCAAGTCCCTTCAACGGTGGATGAAGCTTAAATACATACGACATACGCCGAGTGTGGGCCGGACACACACTACTGCCTGAGTCGGGCCACACTGTGGTGATATTTTCTTTGTGCTGTAACACACAAAGCTTGCACTCGGGAGGCAGAGATGTGCGGATCTCAAGGCCACCCTGAGCTACGTATATGAATGAGACCGATCCAGTCTAAAAGAGAGGCAGAGCCAGGTGGTTGTGGTGGTGGTGGTGGTGGTGGCTCACACCTTTAATCCTGAGTACTTGGGCGTCAAGTGCCTTTAATCCAAGCACTAGGAATGTGGAGACAGGATTGACATGGCTGGGCGGAGAGAGGATGTAAGGCAGGAGGAGACAGGAGCTCACTGCATCCAGTCTGGGCATTCAGTCTGAGGTTTCCTAGAGACAGGATTGTCCCTTTGGTCTGAGGATTTGGTAGAGGTAAGAGGTCTCTCTTGTGGCTGGCTCCTTTACTTCCCTGATCTTTTAAGCACTTACCCAATTATCTGACTCCGGGTTTTTATTATTAAGACTTATTAGAACTCATGCGACATCACATGTCAACAAATGCCTTTCATTCGAGGGCTAGCCATCATTCCAGCAGAGCTGACAGACAGTCCATAGCAGACTGGAGCATCCCTGTCTGTAGGGTTGGGGAGGGGAGGGTGGGCCTTCCCTTGAAAGATGCCTCTTTTCTGATGGCCAAACTTATGTTTAAAGTTTAAAATACTGTGCTTACGGGAGCTATAAAACAAAGATGCCTCTAACCCAATGGTAAGCCTCTCCGCCAATGCAGCAATCCAACTCAGACCAAATCAAACCGAATTAGAAAAATCCCACATTTAATGGATACAACGCTCCCAGGTGATTTTCCAGCTCCGGGGGGGGGGGGGGAGACCGGAAAATGAAGTGTCTGTTTTCTTGGGGGGGGGTGGCAGTTTAAAAACCCTGGTGGGAGTGATCCTGAGCATCTCTGGGGATGGGGTCATCATTTGGCAAGCTTTCTGAGACACAGCAGAGGTTGGAGATAGGAGAGGGGCTTGGGGTGGGACTTACACCAGAACATCCCAGACTCTTTGTGTATGTGGATGCCAGAGGTTGGGGGAGAAGCTTCCACCAGAATGTCCAACATGGGTGTTGAACAACAGGGGTTGCCCAAGACCATCAGAGAACACATATCTTTACAAAGTAGCCCGTATGTTACAAAGTAGCAAAAATACAGTTATGAAGTAACAAGGAAACAGTTGGAGGTCAAGACAACATGAACTGTGTTAAAGGGTTGCAGCCTTAGGACGGTTGAGAACCACTGGCCTAACCTGTGAAGGCCCACTTGCCCATGGACAGATAACTTCCTGGGGGCTGTCCACCAGAGAGGACAAGCCCAGTGTTTCTACTTCTGTGAACAAGCCATGGTTGCTCCGACTGCACAGGATGTGTGCGTGTTCACACACAGGAAGGAAGAACGTCAGGATGTATGCTTGCCCCTGATTGGATGATGCTGGGAAGCGTGTAGCCCTGAGGATTTTGCCTTTATAAACTCCTGACCAATGTAATTTGGTGCCACAGCCTGAGAATCCCAGGAATGGCCCCGGCCTGGCCAGTATTTAATGAAGTGGACTTCAGATTTGGCTCACCTTCCCAGCTGTCCTCCTGACCCCAGCACAGGGCCTGCTCTGACTGGATGGATGGGAAGCGGGAGCCCTGGGGGGAGCTATGGAAGAGGAGAGCAGGAAGAGGGCCAGAGAGGCCAAAGGAGTGAGTAGAGAGAGACACAGGGTCAGAGGCAGGGGCTTGCCACGGAGGGCACATACCCCAGGGACCACTGGGGAGGAAGTGGTTCCTTCGCACTTGCAACTTATCTACGGCCCAGGATCGAACCTGCCGTGGCTCACTGCCCCTTCAGCTCCCCTGGCCTCCCCTCCCCTGCCCTGCCCTGCCCTGCCCTGCCCTGTCCCGCTCTCCATACAAAATAGCTGGATATCGGGCCAGACCCTAACTTCGGGATAATTTCAGGATCAGCTTATTCCCTGCTCTCCTGTTACCCAGGTAGCATCCTTCTTCCCCGGTACCACTAGCAGCGGCAGCCCGGCTTCTTCTGAGCCCTGAGATGATGTGCTGAGGGTGTCTGGTCCAGGTGAGTCCCAAGCCTAGCCAGCTGTATCCTCTCCCCCCATCACATGGGTGTGAGAAAGAGACCTCACAGAGCCTGCTCCAACCATAAGATCAAGGTGAGTATGGGAGTCAGACACTCGGTGACCTTTACCCCTAAGGCCACCACTGGAAAGCGGTCGGTCGTCTGGGAAGGGAAGAGCTCCAGGGGCGTTCCAGCGGCTGGCTCTGAGTTGGGGAGACTGTTTTCCTAAACTTTAAAATCTGCCTCTAGGCAGGGCGCCAAGGGGCCTGAGTCATTACCTGTTTACACCCACAGGCCTGGTCTCCATGACAAAGGCTACTGATGGGAACTGCCCCAAGGGCTCACAACAGAGCCTTTCACTCGGAGAGAAAGTCCCTTCCCAGGTGAGTGGCGGGAGGGGATGCGGGGAGAGCAGAACCCTGCCCCGGTCATGGGGGCCAGCACTGGGTACAGGTAGGCCCTTGGACACTCAACTGCTGGCCACGCCAAGAGTCCTTTCTTCCCGTTCCTTCTCCCTAGTGGTGCCCTGGGCAGAATGCGGCTAGAGCGAGGGCTGTCCCTGAATCCTGGACACGAATGCACAAGGTCAAACCCCATACTTCTTCTACAACAGCTGTCTCTCTCCATTTACACAGTCAGGGTCCCGGCCAGAAGGGCATTACTAGGTGTCTAATCCCCCACAGGCAAGCTCAGAGGCTGTTTCCTTGGGGACTCTAGATTCTGTCCAGACGACAACACCCAGCAAAGCTGGCCAGCACACACGCACACACACGCACGCACGCACACGCACACACACACACACACACACACACACACACACGCACGGCTGCAGGGTACTGCGGCTGAACCTTGAGGACATTAAGTGAAGTAAGTCCACTGTAAAAGCGCGAAGGCTAAGGACGGCTCTTTACTAAGAGGCCTGCCTGGTCAGCTTTCCGTAGAAGAGTGGGCGGTGGTGGGTGGGCAGTCGGGAACCAGCAGACAAAGTGCTTCTCTAGGCCCACAGTGGTGGCAAATGGACGGGTTATGAATGTGCTTGAAGCTGCTGAACTGGGCACGTACAGTTGGTTACACGTAGTTACTAGGAAAGCGGGCACGAATGTCCGGCAGCATCCAATGAAAACCACATAAAGAACTCCTATCCAGGCAGCTCTTGTTTCTCAGAGGTCGCCTTTGTACCTGGTGCCACACTTACCCAGCCGTGGCCCGCAAAGCTCACAACTGGTGCATCGGCTCTCAGTGTTCGTATACTCTGCATCCTTGGGTTCAAACCATCCCTCAATCAAAAATACTCAGAAAAAGTCCTCTCTACCAAATCCGTACATTTCCCCCCCCTTAGTGTTGTTCCCTAAACAGTACGGAGTGGCAATTATTTACATGGCACTGACACTGTATTGAGGATGACAAGTCATCTACAGATCCTGCACAGTATCTGCGCATTGCACAAGCCGTGTGCAGGCACTACAGTGTTTTGCAGAAGGGCCTTGCACTGCTGGGGACTGGATGACCACAGAGATCCTGGAACCAATGACCGAGGCGCAAGGGGGAAACCACATACCTAAGGTTATCAAAAGCACAGGGACTCAAAGGGTGACCACAAGCACCGGTCCCCTGGGCAGCTGAGGGACGCCTGGGAGCTGAAGTCCTACCTCTTGGTGATCTGGCTGGGCTCCTGCAGGTCAGGGTCCAAATCAAAGACCTCATTGTCCAGCAGCCTCCGGAGTGTCACATCTGCCAGCTGCTCCATGATCTTAAACACCTCATCCAGGTTCAGAAACGTGGAGAAGTCCCGCTCCTTATTCTGCGTGGTGATCCGGATGGTGTCGGTGAGAAAGACATTGGACGTCCGCTCCAACTTCTGGATGTCAACCCAAGGGATCACCAGTTTAACTGTAAGAGAGAAAGACATTGACCATCGAATGGGAGACAGCTTGAATTAAGCAGCAGATGATGGTCGAAGCTCTCCTTTAGCAAAAACACAAATGCCTTTTGAGCCAGGGCAGGGAGACCTGTCCACGACCGTGGAACTCAACCTCATTCAGCGGTTTTCTCACAGACTTGTGTGGAACTTCCCAAGTTGCTGGCTACTGCACTGGCCCAAGTACCACAAACACCCAGGGAACACCGTTCTGGAAATGCAAGCCTTTCCCAAGAATTCCTAGATCTTTAATAAACATCTGAAAACGATTCCGCTTTTAATCGGGTAGCTAAGTAAGAAACCCTTCTGTCAGTTCTCTTTACCTTGCAATACTGCGTTCAGGACTCTGATCATTTGAGAAGGCACCATGTAGGTGATCCTTGGCAGGAAGTTTCTTAGCTGCTTCTGTTCTCACATAAAATATCTTCACACACACACGCACACACACACAGATACACACTGACACACGCACATATGTACATACACGCACACTCACACACACTGACATACATACAAACACACACACACACTCACATACACACACATACACTCACACATACATACATATACATACACTCACACACACACACACCTTAGTTCATTTACACCATCAATTCCAGTTCATTAAATAATTGCTTGTGAAGAGCCCAATATAATGGTTTGCAATGTAATGATTTGGATACGAAACGCACCTCAAAAGGTTCAAATGTAGGGGTCTTGGTCCCATGCTGATGGTGCTGTTTTGGGGGAGGTGGATCTTTGAGAGCATCTTGTCCCTGGCCCCTTCCTGTCCACAGAGAAACCAGGAAACTTCCCTGACACATATTCCCAGTGCCTCAATGTTCTACATATGTGTGAAGCCTCAGAGACTGTAAATCATCCCGTTTCTATCAGATACTTTGGTCCAGCGATGGAAAATCATGAGTAGTCTTGTACTGAAGCAGCTCTCAGATAAGGAAGACAGGCAAAGGAGTGAACAAGCTAATGCGATGAGCAGGCACAAATTATATGGAGGGGACAGAATCAACATCGGGCTTTTAAGGATGGACAGGCATTGATAAACATGGAGAATATGGAGAGAGGAAGTGTTCAATTGGACAAGCATTTCAGACAAACACACTGAGAATGTCTATGGTCAGGCCAGTGCACTAGCAAGGGCAGGAGCAGAATGCAAAGGGGGAGCTGGTGTGGGAATGGTGTGCAAAGGGGCCTGCAGCATCGGCATCAGGGATGCAGCCGGGTGGAGCATGGCACACGGGTACAGGACGCTCCCCAACGCTGCAAGAGGCCCCTTGAGCCTGCTTCCCTTGAAGGACGAAGGCAGTAAAGGCAAACACACTATATGTCAGAGTTGTCGTTTACCTATCGCTGTGATGGGACTCCCTGGCAAGAGCAGTTGAAGAGAGAAAGTGTTTATTTGGTCTCAGAGTTCCGGGGTACAATGCATGGTGGGAGGAGGTCGTGGTGGCGGAGCTTGAGGCAGCTGGGCATATTGCAGGGACAGCCAGGAAGCAGAGGAAAATGGATGATGATGCTCAGGTGCTTACCCCACCCCCACATACACACACACACACACACACACACACACACACAGACACACACACACTAACCCGTGCACACACAGAGACACAGACACACGTGCACACATGCGCGTGCACACACACGCATACAGATACACAAGAACTCTCATACACACCGACACACACATGGACACAGGACACACAGACACGCGCGCACACACACACTAACGCGTGCACACACAGAGACACAGACACACATGCACACATACACGCATACAGATACACAAGAACTCTCATACACACCGACACATACAGACACATGGACACAGAAAGAAACACAGACACACATGCACACATGCGTGCACACACACATACAGACACACAGACACGCGCACACACACACATACAGATACACAAGAACTCTCATACACAACGACACACACATGGACACATGGACACAGAGAGACACACAGACACACGTGCACACACACACACAGACACACACACACTAACCCGTGCACACAGAGAGACACACACATACACGGTACACATACACACACTCAAGCTAAACACCCATAGTCAGAAAATTAAAAAAAACAACAACAACAAAAAAAAAACAACTTTTGAGAAGAATATATCCTCTTGTAGAACGATTCCGCTATTAGCTAAGATGCTGCATTTTCAAAGCAGCTACAGTACTAAAACCTGACAGTAGCTACTTGAGTTACACAGAAATGTTTAAGGGAGTAAAAGGAACAAGCCCTTATTAAACCCAGCCCCTTTGCAGAAGAAGCCTGTATAATTATTAAGCACAATTATCTGCAAGCATCACAGGGGAATGGATCAAGCGTGCCATGGAAATAATCCCATTTACAGTTTCTCTAGGCAGGCAGCGGTTGCTAGGCATCCCTAGGGGTGATTGCAAACTCAGGACCAGACGGCTCTTGGCTTGGGCCACACTTACGTTCCTTGCCCAGGAAGAAGGAGTAGAAGCAGAGGTGGTTGATGCTGAGGTAGAGCCAGCCCTGGCGAGGCACCCGGCCCTTCCAGCAGCAGCAGGAGTAGTAGGTAACCAGCTTCTCCGCCTCAGGGAAGTTGAATCTGGCCTCGAACTTCACTAGAGCTTCTCGGAACTTCTCGGGCTCTTCCTCCTGCTCTGCCAGCCTGCTGCTGGTCTCTTCAGCGATCAGAGCCTGGGGCGCAGAAAGACACTGGCGTGGTCAGCCGGGCGGAAGTTAAACAGCAGGGCAGGGGGACAGGAAGCAGGAAGGAGGGATGGGCAAAAGATTTCCTCGGATGTTCCTTACAGCAACAGAGGACAAACTGACCCAAACCATGTCAAAACCAAATCTTGTTCTTGAACTTTGGGGTTCAACGTTAATACCTGAATGCCTTCCTTGTCACATCCAGGGCCCTTGAGGTGGTTCCCTGAGTACAGGTACCTGCAGCCTGGGGATCCAGCTGGGTTTGATCCCCAACACCCACATATGGAAAGAGAGAAAACTGACTCCTGCAACTTGCCCTCTGACCCCTACACACACTGTGGCGTGGGTATGCTTGCACACAAATAAATGTACTAAAAACAAATACTGACACTAACCTAGCAACTAATGCATTTCAGCGCCCTCATGCACCCTGCTGAGGAAGAATGGAAATCAAGCTGCCCTCGGGTCCTAAGTACCCCATTGCCCTCAGGAGTGGAGACACGAACATGGCAAAGAATCCGAATGCACACACGTGATACAGAATGTAAGACGTGTGTGGTTGCAAACCTCTCATTCCCGTCCTGGGAGCCCACTGTTAAGTTCCTCAATTAAAGTATCCTGCTTGGGCTGGAGATGGCTCAGTGGTTAAGGACACTGGCTGCTCTGTCTGAGGATGCCCAGCATCCACATGGCAGCTCACAGCCGTCTGTAACATCAGTCCCAATGCCCCTTTCTGGCCTCTGCGGGCACCAGGCACACACACAGTGAACCGATAAATGCAGACAAAGCTATGCATACAATAAATAAGGAAATAAATAAATACTCTTAAAAAGCTGGATGTCCCCGGCACTCAGGAGGTAGAAGGAGACAGTGCTCTGTGAGTTTAAGTGCAGCCTGGTCCACATAGCAAGTTCTAGGCCAGCAGAGCCACACAGTGAAACCCCATCTCCCTGATTTTTGCAGCAACGGGCCTTCCCTTCCTACAAGCTCTCCCACAGGCCCACCCTCCCCATGGTTTGGTCCTCAGTCGAGTCTCTCCTCTGCAAGCTCACCTTTTGCTCAAAATCCCTGAGCAGGCTAAGTGCTAACCACTTCTTACAGATAGATACTCACAGCTGAGTTTGGCTCATGTACCCTGTGAATATTAAATAAACTGCCAGAGGAGGACACAAGAGACAGTGTCTACTGTCCGTGCAGAGGACCTGGGTTCGGTTCCCAGCACCCACTGGGGGGGGGCACCTCTCCTGGCCTCTGTACACATGTGGTACACGAACATACACATTACTTTAAAAAACAAGTATTTTTTAAACTTTTTTTAATTAAAAAAAGAAACGAAAGCACTTCATTCTTCTCTTGCTAACCCCCCTTGTCAGGTTATTTTGGGTCCCACCTTGGGGCTCAGGATGGGGGAAGCACCCTCGCCATGCAAGCTTCTACGAGCGGAAATGAACTTCCTGCCAATCAAAAGAAATAGCTCAGTGGGAGACGAAAATCACTACAGTCCTTTAAGACCAAGAAAGGTGGGGCTAGCCCTCAGCAAGCAGAGGCAGGAGGATAGCCTGGGCTACAAAATGAATCCGTGTCTCAAATAACCAAAAGGAACAAGGAATAGGGGTGTGGCTCAGTGGTAGAGGCTTGCCTAACCAGTACTGAAGTCTGGGTTCCGGAGAGAGGAGGTGTGGGGGGGGGGGAGGGGGACGGAGGAGAAGGGCCAGTCAGTCACATGTGAGAACGGGGAGGCAGCTCCATCACTAACCTTGTGGGATGCGACTCTGACTCTGCCCTCACTTAGACCAGGAGGAGAGTTCAGAGTTCAGGACAGCTGCCTAGGTCTACCCTGGCTGCCTAGCCTGGGGTCTGCTAGAGGACATCATGGCCTCTGCTTGTATTGCTCTTGGTGTTTTTCTTCACTAAGGTTAGCTCTACTTGGCCTAGCACCCACAGAGGCCCACCTGCCTGTCTCCAGAGTGCTGGCACTAAATGCCTGTGCTCCCAAGGGCCCTGCCTTGGCTCCACAGTCCCCAAAGGAAAGGGGACTTCCATTTCCTTTTTGAATGTGATTTCAGGTAGGGTCACGCTATGTGGCCTAGGCAGGCCTTCAGCCCCTCTGCCTCCCAAGAGCACTTGTATCCCGTTTTTCCTAAATGACGTCTCCCAGCAGGGTGGTGGTGGTGCACACCTTTAATCCCAGCACTCAGGAAGGCAGTTCTCTGAGTTCAAAGCCAGCCTGGTCTACAGAGTGAGTTCCAGAACAGCCAGGGCTACACAGAGAAACCCTGTCTGGAAACACAAATTAAGCAAGTAAGAAAATAAATTAAGACTCCCTCTGACACTATTTACTAATAGACAGAACACTTGCTTTCGAAAAGAAGTTAAGTAAGTCTGGTCTTTACCCTAAGTGAGGAAAACATGTAAAATCTGACATGGCCTCTCCTTGCCCAGAGGCTCCAGACCCGATGTTAGCCACCGTAACACGGCAACAAGACGGGCTGTGTAAGAGGGGACCTCACAGCGGACCTCCCCAAACCCTTCTCTGAATATCCTTTCCCTGTCCTCTCCCAGTTTCCCTGCCTTTAGTTCCATTCAGTTCAACTGTCGAAGGATAACAGCCACTGCTAGTAAGAGGAAAGCTCCAGGTCCCACCAAACAGGCATGATATCACCCGTGACAAACAAAAGCTAGGAATAATGAATCCAGAAACTCAAATAACAAATCGCACAGCAAAACAACAACAAAAGAGCTTTCCTAAAATAAAGAGTCCCAAACTTCTGAAACAGAAGACAGGCCAAAGGGAATTTTTTAAATGTTGGCTGTGGAGGCTGTCTGTCATCAAGCTGCAGAGTCCAGGGCCCTGGGAGGAGGAGGTCTAGCAGACGGGGAAAGCGTTAAAATCCGGGCCTACCTTCACCTTCCCTTTCACAAAGCTGGCGATGTCATCTTTGTTGTCGAAGACCGACAAGGTGTGCAGCAGGTTCTGCTCCAGCCAGTCCCAGTGCTGGTTGATCTCCTCCAGCGTGGCACCTGGATTGGGACAGACACACATCAGAAGGGATTTCTACAACATGGGCTCATTTCCCAGCTCCTGCCACATGTGAGTCTACATGTGTCTTACGTCACCATCGTAGATGTAGAGCAGGCCCCTCCACAGAAACCAGAGTCCCCTCCTGCAGGGCGGGCATCTTTAGGGACTCACCCCACAGCCACAGGACAGGCCAGCTCACCGAGAGGGTCACCCTCAGATGGCTATCTGGCCTGCTTTGACAGTGGTCACTGGGCTCCGCCTCTACTCAGTGACACACAGATGTTGGTAGTTACACAGCTATCCCAACACAGAACCTGCCCCAGACAGCGGACTCACTGCCGACTGGCTCACACAGGTACCCAGGGAGGTTCTAAAACAGGTTCACGGTGAAGGGCCTGCTGCAAAGCCCTGTCGTCTATACAAAGATGTTATCACTTGGGAGCAGCAGAGCTCGGCCCAGCCAAGAGCAGCCTCAGAAATCCATCTACAGATGGGTGTCTTATGACACAGACAGCAATATCCCTCAAACATGTGAAGAAGGAATTCTTATAGTGCATGTTATTTAAACACACACACACACACAAAAGCATGAAATCATATGCAATCCATCAGTTAATTTCTTTTCAAAGCAATTAAAATCCTCACTATTCTACCGAAGCATTAAGCAACGCTGTTAACAAAAGCATAAATGTGTCAGCCCTCTCTTCCCCAGGGTCTTATATTCATTCTCCTCGGGATGATGGACACACTGCATCCAGCCTCTAGTTAGGGCAGATGTTCACCTATTGCACAAACCAAAAAAAAAATTTTCTTTCTGTCACATTTCCAAAATGGGAAGAGACTAAGCCCACAAGCCCGAGAAACTACTGAAGCACAGGGCAATCCCATACAGCAAGCAAGGGTCAGCAGAAAGTAGCTGTTTATCCTAAAGCGGGTGTGCTTTGCTAAAAGATGAGTTTCTTTTCTCTGTGTTACTAGCCGCCTTCTCCTCCCTGAATGTAACGGCACCCAAAAATCTTAGAAATACCCATCAGTGCCCCTCATCCGAAACCGCTGATCAGAAAGGCCCCAAGTCTGAACTGTGGCATGATGTCACAATATTTACACTTTCTGCATGCACAAGTTTTAAAATGCAGTATGAGAAAACCAGAGACTCTGGGGAGAGGAGCTGAACTTCATGCCCAGACCAAGGTCCCATCCCCAAAACATTGCGTCTATACAAGTATGCCACAAGCCAAAAGAATCCAAAACACTTCAGTCCTGAGCATTGTGGATGAAGGATCAACCCGCACTCTGCAGCAGAGTGTCAGAGGGCACGATCTGGACTTGTGATGCGGACCCACAGAAATGAAGGGCACGTGTTAATTTAGGCCGCTGTTGTGAAAGACCCGAGAGACTACTTCCTAAGGAAAATCAATAGTTAGTTAAACAACACAAAGCACACACCCAGAGGAGCATGCTAGCGTCCTCACTAAATCCAGTCTTCCCCTCAGCACAGAGGGGACAGCCACGTGGTCCTCAGGCCAGGGCTCCTATCCTATTCTATTCACAGGGTCAGGCTTGGTTCCTACACCTACAGCTCACGACCCCTGACCTTCACTTCCCTCCAACTGCACCTGCCCAGATGGTCCATTTGAGTTAGTCCTGGGGCAAGAGACTTTTCTTGTTTTCTGATTTCCTCCCTTACAACTCAGGGTTCCTGGGCTTTGCAGAAGCCCCTAGCCTCTCTGGGTTCCCACATCTCCCCGTACATCTACCCAAGTCCACATCCATCTCAGCTTCATCCATTTCTTCATCTTCTCTGACTGTTTTGCCACCGAGCACCCATCTGGTCCCTTGGCTGGCTGTGGCGCACCACGGGCGGACTGGCATGGTTTGCCTGCTTCTGGCCTGCATGCCAGTGACCCTTCAGTAGTCCTGACTGCAGCCATGTGACAATGGCTCCTTGGCATGTGGAGAGCAGGGCTCGCGTTACAAAGCTAGTACTCCCACAGCCCCACGAGCCTGCACAGAACTGGAGAGGGCGGGCCTTTACGCACCATCATAAGAAAACACAAAACAAGAAGAAGAGTCTGAAGAGGAACCGTCTTTATCGGCCTTCAACATTCTGAGATATATATATTTTCCAGAAGTACTTCCTCATTCGTAAAAACAAAACAAGCCGCATAGCAAATGGAAAGCAAGCCACACTTGCAGGGCACGATGGGACCCTCCCAAAAAAGGGAAGTCTCTTCACACTGCCCACATGGCCCCTGAGTCTATTGTGCGCTAAGGGCTGTCTGTCTGCGTTCCGCAGGAGTTCAGGTTCTCCCTGCAATCCCTGCTTCAGGCACAGTCCCAGATGCAGGGTCACTGGTGGTGTTTCACTGGTGGTTGCTTTTAAATGTGTATATTGGGGATGTGTGTGTACACTGAGCACAGCTGACCACGGAGCCCAGAAGAGGGAGTCTGATCCCCTAAAGCTGAAGTCACAGGCATCTGTAAACTGCCAAACATAGATGCTGGGAACCAAATTCAGGTCATTTGCAAGAGTGGTAATCGCTCCCAGCTGCTGAACCCATCTCTCCGTCCTCTGCGAGGCAGGGATGCAGGCTTCCATTAACACATCACCAGAGATCCCAGGAGCTAAGGCTTAACTACTAACAGTTTCAACCGGCAACTTAGATAACACGAATAAAACGATAGTTAAGTTCCATCTCCAATATATCACTGTGGAATTATGAGTTGAAACAGGAGCTAGAGAGACGGCTCAGTGGTCAAGAGCACAGGCTGTTCTTCTAGAGGCCAGGGTTCAGTTCCTACGGGATGGCTCTCAACCGCCTGTAACTCCAGTTCCAGGGGATCTGACTCTTTTAAAAACCTCTGTGGACCCCAGGCGCACATGCGGCACACAGCCATAAATGGAAGCAATACACCCACATGCCTAAAATAAAAGTAACATTTTCCAAAAATGACTGGAGATAGCCAGATGTGCTGGCGCACGCCTTTAATCCAGCACTCAGGAGGCAGAGGCGGGCAGATCTCTGAGTTTGAGACCAGCCTGGTCTACAGAGCAAGAGCCAGGACAGCCAGAGCTACACAGAGAAACCCTGTCTGGGGAGGGGAAAAAAAACTAAAAGACTTGAGACAAGACAAAGAGCCCAACTTTCACTCTTACAGAGCACTTGTCTACATAATGCTCATAGTAAGGAAAGAAACTCCACGACTAAAAAAATTAGTACATAAAACCCATCTCTGGGCCACAGTGTGGCTGGGCTGCATGTGCTGAGCTTGTGAGTGGAAGCTGGCATGCATGCCTCTCCCAGCAAAGACAATCGGAGCGAGGAAACGTTTCCACTTAGGGTCTGTTTCCTCCAAAAGTTGCCAAATGGCAGGCAAGCGTTCCGAACTGAATTTCCTCTGCAGAGAAGCCTCGGGATGGGCTACAGAACACCACAGAGCAAAGCAAGCTGGTGCATGTCCATGGCCCTAGATGACAGACAGGGAAAGGCAGCTCAGCTCCTGTCACAGAACACAGTTCTGAGCCTGCACGGCAGTGGTGGCTTCCCAAGAATTTTACACACACACACACACACACACACACACACACACACACACACACACACACACCCACCAGGTAAGAGTAACCACTGAATTGGGAATCTGTTGCAAGTTTTCCTGTCTGTGGGACATGTTCAGTTTGAAAAGTCACTGCATTGTACTGATACATTTGAGAAAGCTAAAGAAGATAAAATAAGAAAGCTTTCCATCTATTATAGAGGTCGGAAGGTAAAAGGGAGCATGGGCACATCCAACCTTCGCAACACTGAGGTTCTCATTTACGAAGTTCTCTCTACGCAATGAGAGGCCACCAAGATGGCTCAGTAGGTACAGGAGCTTGCTGCAAAATCTAACCAACCTTAGTTTAATCCCTGGTACCCATATGTGGTAGAAGGAGAAAACTCTGACTGCCACACACACTGGAACATGAGTGCACCTATACAAATACAAATTAATATGTATTTTTTAATAATTTATTTTTATTTTATGTGCATTGGTGTATTGCCTGCACGCATATCTGTGTGAGGGTGTCAGAGCCCTTGGAACTGGAGTTTACAGACAGTTGTGAGCTGCCGTGTGGGTGCTGGGAATTAAACCAGGGTCCTCTGGAAGAGCAGCCAGTGCTCTTAACTACTGAGCCATCTCTCCAGCCCCAATAAATTTTTTTTAAGTGTGAGTTATCAACAAAAAAAAGTGACAACCCCCCCCCCACATCTCAAAATGTGTTACATTTATGATTTTGTGTGGGCCACATTCTTAGATAGCATGGTCACATGCAGCCCACAGACCATGGTTTGGACACATCTGGCATAACTATTGAATGCTGGGAAAACATTTCATCCTTCCTGCTGACCAACAGAGACCTGACACCAGCGCCTGAATGTGTCTCACCAAATTCATGTGTAGACGTCCATGCTCCAAGACTGTTATTGCAAGAAACAGCTTTTCAGGAGCAATTACATTAATGAGGGCATGGAGGGGAGGAGGTCCCCAACCCAACAGGACTGTTGTTTTATCGTAAGATACCAGAGTCATTCACATGCCAGGGAAAGACCATGGGAAGGTACAGCGAGAATGTGTCATCCACAAGCCAAGGAGAAAGGCCTTACTGGAAACAGCTCAGCTGTACCATAGCCATGAACTTGCAGTCTCCGGAACGGAAAGAAAATAAAACTCTATTGTTTAAGACTCTGGTCAGGTCTGTGAGAGTTTGTTACAGCAGCTGCAATAGACAAAACTAATAAATGTGAACTGTAACAAACCCTGACCAGCAAAAAGTTTTTCTGCCGAAAAAGACTTCTCCGTTTTCCAAACAAATTTTAAAAAGTCCATTGTAAAAATCGGAGGTAGAGATTCAGTATTAGAAATCTAAACAAAGGCCAGAAAACAAAGCTATGACAACTCAGGTACGGCCAGGTCTACACGGTACAGCAGAGGCAGCTGGCCGAGGCCATTATTGAATGCCTGGCACGCGTTAGGTACTTAGTTAGGCATGCTCTATCTTTAAAACCACCCCATACAAATGCCAGAAGGTGGATATTATTACTGTCATTTTTCTAGACAAGAAGTTAAAAAAAAAAGGTAAAGAAAAAAGCTAACTATGAACTATATGTTCATAGTTCAGATGTGTTCCTATGAGCTAGCAAAACATTTCTCTATTCACCGTACACTAACCATCTTCTGTTGAAAGCCATGCTTGAGACTCTGGGGGCCCAGGCTCCTGTGACGTCACAGCGGATGGAAGCTCAGAGCAGCAGAGGACACTTATTCCTCCCTGGCTTTCCTCTGGGGTATCGTCAGGAAAGAAAACAAGCATCCCATTGTCCACACCTACAGCTTCTGCTCAAACACAACCATAAATAACTGGGTCTAAGCTTTGGGTTTTTTTTTTTTTTTTAAAGTAACCGTTTCTCTCCCCCTAATAAACACTCAATTGGCTTCGGTGTCTTTTCCAGCCTCCTACCTCTCAACCTACTATGAAACGGGCACTGTGTTCACAGTTCAGATGTGTTCCTAGGAGCTAGCAAAACATTTCTCTATTCACTGTACACTAGCCATCTGCTGTTGAAAGCCATGCAGACTACAGAGGGGCTGGGGGAAAGTGTGGCAGGGACAGCATTCCTGTGTCACTCACCACTCATTTGAATGCACAAAGTCCCCAGCACACATTACAAATGCGGTAAAGGGCTACAAACGTAGCAGGGCTGCCTCCCTGGCATGCTCGGGGCCCTGGGTTCAGTCTCCAGCACCAAACACGGTGTGTGTGGCGCGCCTGTGTGCCAGCAGCTGGTCGGGGGGGGGGGGGTAAGGAGCACGAGGGTCAGAGAGTGAAGCTCAGCCTTGGCTGCTGTTCTAGTTTGGTTTCTGTTGCTGTGATAAAACACTAACCCAAACCAGTTTTGGGTAAGGAAGGGTTTACTTAGCTTACAGGTTTCAGTCTACCATCAAGGGCAGCCAAGACAGGGACTCCAGGCAGGAACAGAATGAGAAACCGCCTACTGGCTTTCTTCCCCTGGCTTGCTCAGTTACCTGTTTTAGACGCCCCGGGCCCACCTGCCTAGGGGTGGTACCACTCACATCCGGCTAGGCCCTTCTATGTTAATTAGCAATTAAGACAATGTCTTATGCACAGGCCCGCAGGCAGCCAGTCTGATGGAGGCTAGCCAAGCCGAGCCTCCCTTTTCCTAAGAAGACTCTGGATCGTGTGAAGATGACAGATGAAGCGAACCGTGTCAGCTACACGGGGCTATGTGTGACTTGTCTCAAAAAATAATAAAAAATGTCTTTTAAGACCCTAACAAATAAATAGGAGGTCACTGTTGGACCAAAAGAAAAACATTTCTTTTTGGAAAACCCACATTCTGAAAGCAGACAGACACTGCCAGATCTCACCTGTAAGTCTAAAGCAATTATCCTCTCAAGAACATCATTAGATATGCTGGATTTTTTTTTTCCGTTTTAAAAATATATCTCTGCATATAAGTTTCTTCCTTTTCCCTCAGAAGAAATAAATCATTAAAAAATACAACAGGGGCTAGCGAGATGGCTTGGTGATTAAGAACACTGGCTGTTCCTCCAGAGAGAGGAGGTTCAATTCCCAGCACCAACATAGTGCCTCACAACCATCTATGAAGGAATCCGATGCCCTCTTCTGTCGCACAGGCACACACGCAAGCAAAACACCCATATACACAACTAAACAGATCTTTTAAAAAATATTTACAATATGTGAAATTGGACAAAGTCAACCTCAGGCACCAAAGGTCAAAGATACTGATATCTAATTAAAAAAAAAAAAAAAAAAAAAGACTTATCAGTGCGCCCGAGGACAAACTCACATGCAGACCTACTAAGTACGCTTCCTCTAAAAGTGGGGAGACCAAGCCAAAATGTCTGATTCTTCAGTTTTCATGAAAGACTAGGCCACTGTAGCCCTGGCTGTCCTCGAACTCACTCAGTAGGCCACGCTGGTCCAAACTCAGAGATCCGCCTGCCTCCGCCTCCCGAGTGCTGGGATTAAAGGCATGCGCCACCACTGCCCAGCAAAATGTAAGTTCATTTTGTCTTAAGTTATATTATATTACAAACTGAGCACCACTATTTCAAAACACCCAAAATCTGAAGCTTTGGAGGAACACATACGATGCCACAAGTAGGAAATTCCATACTATGAAACTTGTTTTTACAGACAAAATTCTTTAAAAACATTGTACACAATTACCTTTGAGCTATGTATAGTAAGTATATATGTATCAGTGTATGCATGCATCAAGTTGAGTTCCATGTTTAGATATGGGTTCCATCCCTAAAGTATTTCACAATGTTTATGTAAATATTCTAAAAAAAATTCTAAAAAATTCAAGCATTGCAGACATGTGGTCCTCAGCCTGTAGGGGTTTTGTATATTTGTTTTGTTGGTTTTTCAAGACAGGGTTTCTCGAGTTCGCCTTGGCTGTCCTGGAACTCACTTTGTAGACTAGGATGGCCTCAAACTAAAATCCACCTGCCTCTGCCTCCTGAGTGCTGTAATTAAAGGCCTGAACCACCACCTGGCAGCCTGTGGTTTTTAAAGCAAAATCATTGCCAGCCCCAAGTAATTCAGCTATATTAGAGAAGTCATTCCCAACCTCCATAATGCTGCAGCCCTTTAATGCAGCTCCCCGTGTTGTAGTGATCCCCAACCATAAAACTATTTTCATTCCTATTCCATAGCTGTAGTTTTCTGTTGTGAACAGTAATGTAAACACCTGTGTTTCTGGTGGTCTTAGATGACCCTTGTGAAAGGGTCGCTTGACCCCCCAGGGGGTCGAAACCAACATGCTGAGAACTATACTGTATTAGATGCTCACTCACGGCAGAGAAGCCAGAGAAACAGCCACTTAGCTGAGCTATCTGGGTATCTCTGACACTAGCAGGAGACAGACACACACACACACACACACACACACACACACAGAGATACAGAGAGAGAACTCACTCCCCCCACCAAGAAGTCTAGTAAAAAGAGAAAGAGCCCTCACAACACGCAGCACCAGAAGGTCAGTAGCTCCTGTGATGCCCCTTTCTGATCACTAAGGGGTACCCAATAGTCATCTCTCTGTGAGCCTCATGTCTCAGCGCGTCGCTGAGTTAAGAGTTAACCGGGATTTCTCCCAGCATCCCGCCAGGTGGTTTCCGTTGACGAGTTGATCCACCAGGAAGCCAGGTGACCTTTGATTTTAATTTGCTTTTGTTTGTTTGTTCTCTTTATATGGTCCAGGCTGGTCTCAAATTCGTGGAATCAAATAATCCTCCTGCCTCCATCTCTCTCCAGTAGCTGGAACTACAGGCATATACCAACACGCTCAACTCCGAAAGAGATCTTTTTTTAAACCTCGCTTTCAGTCTCGAAGCGTACTGGATCTAAAAACTGGTCTTGGCATTCTCTTGTTCTTAAAACGCCCACCAGCAGCACACATCACACAAGGAAGAAAATGCATTCTTTCCAGGAAAAATGTGTACATAAGCAAAATCACCTTTTAAAAAGGCACACTAACAGCCTGACGGCAGGGTCTCCAAGACAAAGGGACAAACATTAACTGGCACGCTTCTTCCACTTCTGAAGGTGAGCCCCATGTGGAAAATTCCAGCCAGTGTTGTTCCAAGGAAATGCTGGGCTACTGAAAACAAGTGTAACAACCCTGACCTCGGAGGGGCGGAGGGAGCATAAACCCAGAAAGTTCACACTTTCCTCCTGCTGGGCTGCCTCCCAGATGTTCCTTGAAGCACCCTGTGAGTCCTCTGCTCAGAGAGAACAAGCTGGCACGTCACTTGCCACCTTGGCATGAAGTTCAGGAAGACACTAATCTGGTCCACCCGGGAACATTTCCTCCCCTTAATAAAACCCACTCGGCAAAGACAAAGCAACTCAGTGAGGCAGAGTACAAGAAAGCAAAACACCAGCCACGGTCAAGGGCACGGATAAGGGAGCGTGCGTCAGAAAGAACACTCTGAACGTACACTCTGTCAGAACCTGCAGCCAAGCTGCCGCTAGTACCCCGGTGCCTGGCGTGACCCTGGCAAGTGGCCGGCCTCCTGCCCTCTGCATCTTTCCCCCTCCAGAGTAGGGTGTGTTGCCTCTAGCATGCTGCTGAGAGGAACCAATGGGGAGGGGCGGGGGTGGGGTGGGGAGTTAAAGGGGTGGGCTTAATGGAAAAGACTAGATCCTATGGCTCCTAACTTTTAAAAAAAACATGCACCATGATTCAATTAGTAAATGTTTTGTACTTTTTCTTTAGTGATCTTTGAAGTTTTCCAAAAGATGTCTGCTTTCATTTTCCAAATCTAAACCACTAGGTGTTCTTCAGACTACAGCAGTCCCTCTGTATCTTCGGGGCAGGGATGGATCCGCGGCCTCCCAAAGACACCCGAGTCCAGGGCCGCTCAAGTTCCTTATCAAAAAAGGTTTAGTATTTGCAGGTTACTTACACACTCCTCCCAAATACCATAAGTCACCTCTAGATTCCTTATTCTGCTTGATACAAATCAAATGAGCCAGAATTCTTTAGCATATTTGTTCATGGAACACCAAGAAGTCTGTCCATGTCCAGTAGAGATGTAAGGGTTTTGTCGTTGTTTGGTTGTTTGCAGTTTATTGGTTTGTTCCACGTTGGTTGAACCTGCCGGTATGGAACCTGCAGACATTAAGGCTCTCAGTGCATACACACCCTCTCCCAGTGAGCACGCATCTGCTCACGCAACTGTGCATCCGGACCCTACCTGCCCATTCTGCACGCCCATGGGAAGTATGCTCCTGACCATGCCTGCTTCTCCACTTCATCCAGCCCCACCGAGCAAGCTAGCGGGGTGTGGGAGGGTAGGGGGACCTCTACACCTATGAACCCCTCAGGCCAGTGCAAGTCCAAATTAAGATCTGGGAAGACAGGGCATTGTCACCTCTCACTGACTTTAGGATTCCTTCTTCCAGGAACTGGGAAAGACATTCCTCACCAGGCCTTGGCTGACAACATTGCATAAACTATTTGATTCTTGAAAAATAATTCAAACCAGATAACTCAGCGTTCTTGGTAAGATAAAAGCATGTAGAAATGCATATATTGGCAATTAAGAGTTAGTATTTAAGCTAGAGCTAGCCAATAAGAAACGCTAGTAACAGGCCAACAGCTTTATATCTAATACAGCGTTTCTCTCTCTTTCTCTCTCTCTCTCTCTCTCTCTCTCTCTCTCTCTCTCTCTCTCTCTCCATTATTTGGGGTTGACAGGGCTGCGGGACCAGGCTGGCAGGAGAGAGCTTGTAGCATGTGCCAATTATTAAATGTCTAATGCCAAAAAATGGGGGGTGGCTTTTACAAAAGGAAATTCTGACACTTGAACGAACCAAGACGACACTACAAGGCAGTCACAAAAGGATAAACCGTGCATGATTCCACCAATGAGATTCGAGTCACATTCAGAGATAGACAACGGAATGGTGGTGGTCAGAGGCAAGTGGCAGGAAACGCAAAGGTGACTGTCTCATTTGGGCGGTGTTTCAGCTTGGAGCAATGACGGTCTGTAGGAAGATCAGTGGTCACTACAAATATCGCCCCTGAAGTACGCCACACCCTTATAAACTGAGCCCTGGTGGGAATGCAGCTCAGCGCTGTGATGCTGGCTTAGCGTGTGCCAGGCCCTGGGTTAGCTTCCCCGCTCCCACTGAAGGAAAAGGTTATGATAACAAAGTCTGCTACCAATATTTTCCAGCATTTTTTTTTCTAGCTTAGACAGTGCCCCAACAGCCTCCTGCATGCTAGGCAAGGGTTACATGCCCAGTTATATGCCCAGCCCTTTTTCAGCTGGGGCTCTTTTTTTCCTTCCCAACAACTATTGATCCTCTTCGCTATTTCTACTCTCCAATTTTGAAGGAGTGTGTGGCTCAATGAGAGCTTCTGGCTTTGTATGTTGAGGCAGGAGTCTACTTATATTGACCAGGAAGGCCCTTCTGCTTCAACTCCTGAATAGCTGAGATTACAGGCCTGTGCCACCAGGCTTAGCAACACAGTTTAAGGACTGTAACTTCTACCTTCTCAGTCCCCCTTGTTTAACGAAGAGACTCACAACATGCCCCACACAACTTGTGCCCTGCTGTCTTCAAGGGTTTCTATTGCTGAGGCCAACTCCAGGCAAGCTGGAGAAGAAAACGGTTTATTCAGATTCATTTCCAGATAGCAACCCGCCATGGAGGGAGCCAGGGCAGGGACTCAAATAGGGCAGGAACCTGGCTTACTCCACATGGCTCGCTCAGCTTTCTCATAGAAATTCAGGACCACCTGTCCAGGGGTGGCTCCACCCACAATGGGCTGGGCCTTCCCCCATCAATCACTAACTGAAATACCCTACAGGCTTGGCAACTGTTCCATCTTACCAGTTTTGTTTTTTCTCAACTGAGGCTCCCTCCTCCTCTCTGAGGACTCCAGTTTGTGTCAAGTTGACATAAAACCAGCCGGCACTCCTGGCTTACTAGAAAGGGCCTAAGACTCATGTGAAATTACTGAGGCTCCATGACTTATGGTGGGGCTGCAACCAACTCCTGCGCTGAAGTTTCTGGGAGTCAGAAATGAACTTCAAGCACTGATCCACTGAACCCGGCTTGCCTGCAATGTGCCCGGTACACTTCCATCAGCCTATGAGGACTGGGCAAATCCACGGACCACAAGAGCTCTAGGAAAATAGAGCAGAGATGCTGTCCAGCTGTACTTCTGTGCCATATAAAGACAAAAGGCCCTTCATCCAAGCTCTGTGTGTCCAGGGGCCACATGAACGCACATCACCTCACCAAGGAGCCTGGGTCCCCTTCTTCCCAACTCATGCACACAGCGGTGATTTACAAAGATTTAAAAGTGACATACGGGGTGTTGTCTTGGGCATTGGAGGGTCAGCATCCAGAAGGACTCTCAGAGCTAGCCTATCCACAAGGGAGGCAAATAAGACAAGAAAACACCAGCAGTGGCAGCTGTTAGGGAAGGGAATATCTCAGTTCTGACCTGGAGGGCTGGGCCCATTTCTCTGTGCAGCTTCTCAATCAACGTGGCACCTCTCCAGCAATAGCTGACTATGTCCTTGGCCTCAGAAGCTGGCCACCCTTCTGAAGTCTTGCGGTTGTTTGATCCACGCTGTTAAAATGGTAACCGCATCCCATCTGTCTGGAACTGTGATTATCTTCAGATCTTTTGCCAAGTAAAATAACTGATCCGTGAGACAATCCACCCATCCCTTCACCTCTGCCTCAATAGAGGAAACAAACTCTCGAAGGCTCTGCTCGGCCCTGACAATCCACCGTGCCACAGTCACACTTAAGAGCTGGGTTATTCTTACAGACGCTTTTTCCTGCTTGGATGCAGACACTCCCTACAGCTTTCCTCTTCACCAGAGGCCCCAACCCACGGGCGGGGAGCTTCCTCAATGCTCAGGTGCAATAGTAACTATGGTGCGTGGATAGCAGAGTGTAAGACACCCAAGTGACAGTCACCAGACACGCCGGCGTCTCCAGTGACCAGATGGCAGCAGATGGTGACACCTCTGCACACCCAGCCTGTGTCAAGTCTAAGGCACAGATAGAGCCAGATGCAAGCTGCAGGAAACCCACCCTGCATCAACAGGAAGAGGAGAATGGGCTCTGCTGCACAGGGACGCTGCCCCAGCATGGTGGCGAGCCAGGGGAGCCACAGAAAGCAGTGGTGGGGAATTTGGACACACAGAGCAGAGAAGGGACACAACGTGCATCCTCCTAGCCACCTCCCCCTCTGCAGTCTTCCCAGGCCACTTCTTCCCTGCATCCCTCTTCCCCATACCGCTATGCGCGCCTCCCGTGGCCCTGTACAGCTGGATTGAGAGAACTACATTTGACACATTCTCCACAGAGCCATGGCCCATGTCAGGAAGCTGCCTGGTGTGTAACAGGGTCCAGACACTTCAAAGGAATAGAATCAGGCCGGGCCGGGGTGGGGCGGGGCGGGGCGGGGCGGGGCAGGCCAGGCATACAAAGTGTTCTGAAAATTTTAAGTAAAGAGATTTCTTGGAAAGTACTGAAAAATCAGGAGTGACTAACATTTGCCAAAGAACTAGATGAAGAAACTGAGCTACAGCCACAGGGCCAGGTGCCTTGTAGACCTTAAGAACTGTATCGTGCAGCTGCATTCTCGAAGGGTGTAGACTCGCGGAGACAGCAGAGACGACGCTGACTGACCTACGTAGCTCCTGGGAGGACTCTGAAGCCAATGTAGCAAGGAGACAAAAGTCCAAATATTCACGCCCAACGCTTCGAATCCAGAGGACAGCCAACTCTTTCCCTTGAGGCGAGAGTGCACCCAGCTGTGAGGAGCCATGAGGAGGCTACGCCTCACTCCCACATGAGTGAGTCTAGCTTCCTTGTCCTATTCCATAACCCAGGCGTAAAGTCACAGAACGCTGATGTCAACAGAACACCCGAGAACACGGTGCCCGAGCACGAGTGAGCTGAACAGCAGCAGCACACTGGACAGCAAAGGACACAGGCAGAGGACAGGTGGCTCCAGACATGGAGACAGAAAACCGAACACCCCCCAGGCAGAAAAGGAGGCACAAATACTTCATGGTCCCAAGAGCAAAGCAAGAACACAAAACTCTCAGAGGAGACGAAGCAGAAGCAATGGAAAGAGAGACTGGAGGCGTGGAACCACAGATCAAAACCTAACCCCCCAAAAAGAACAAGCTAGTAAGTTAAAAAGCAAGGTACGGAACATACTGCTGGAAAATGAATCACTAACCCAGGAGAGAATGATGAAGTGAGTGGCGAGGACTGACTTAACAAGATGAAGGAAAACAAATAGAAATGGAACCCCAACAAAAGCTGTCCAATAGAAAATGGTTTCATAGGGCGGCAGTGAAGAGACACACCTTTAATCCCAGCAGAGGCAGCTGGATCTCTGTGAGTTCAAGGGCAGCCTGGTCTACAGAGCAAGTTCTAGGGCAGTCTCAAAAGCAATACAAAGAAACACCCTGTCTCAAAAGACAAAACAGACAGACAGACAGGGGGAGGGGGAGGGAGGGAGAGGAAGAGAGAGAGAGAGAGAGAGGCCTTTATAGAGAATGATCAATACATGCCAGGGGAAATGAATTTTAAAATAAAATTCATGCACAGAATTTCAGAACAATTTTCTGCAATGATTAAAGAAACCATTGTCTTGCATTTAAAAAAATGGCTAACTCACTGAGCTGAGGGGACTAATCCATTCTTAGTCATACTATTCTAGCCCAGTGATAAAAGCAGTGTTGTATGTTTGAAAATCATATAGTCCACAAGTGGGGAGCGGGTAATGAGTCAAGCAGAAACCTGTGCTGTCACATCAAACACTAGAAGACCATGAAGATCACAGCTGCCAACTCTACAGTGTGGCCTGTGGCTATATTTGGACTCAGTACCCCAAATCCAAAGGCCAAAAAGCAGATGTCTGCAAATGTGAAAACATTCAGAGAACAAGATATCCATGATCCAATACTCAGGTGAAATTACGGATGTAGCTAACCAAGCAACGCACAAAATAAAACAAAACAAAACAGGTTTGGTAGCTCACACCTTTGATCACTTGGGGGGTAAAGGCAGACTGATCTCTGTGAGTTCAAGGTCAGCCTGGTCTACAGAGAGCTCCAGGCCAGTCAGGACTTCTTGGTGGAACTCTATAGTCCAGGAGTTCTCAGCCTTCCTAACGCTGCAACACTTTAACACAGTTCCTCATGCTGGGTGACCCCCAACCATAAAAATGTTTTCATCGCTACTTTGTAACTATAACATTGCTACTGTTACGAATCATAATGTAAACATCTGTGTTTTCTGATGGTCTCAGGTGACCCCTGTGGAAGGGTCATTCAACCCCCAAAGGATGAGAACTGCTGCTCTAGAACCCAAAAGAAAAAAGAAATGAACCAAAACAAAGGTTCTGGGATGGGGAAAGTCATACCTGACTGTAAGTATTAACTCAGCACAAAGAACTGAGACAAACCGCAACAGGAAGTACAGGAGTCAGGAGAGAGATGGCTCAACAGAAACAGTATTGCCTGCACAGCCATGAGAACTAAGTTGAGTTCACCAGCATCCACATAAAGGCTAGGTACACCCTCGCCTGCAACCTCAGGGCTACCTGCAACCTCAGGGCTAGAATCCAGCAGTTACAGGAAGATTCTTAGGGCTCGCTGGCCAGTCAGTCTAGCCCAGTCAGAGTTCCAGGTTCAGTGAGAGACCAAGTCTCAGAAGAATATGTTAAAGAAGACATCTGGCATCTGCCGCTGGCCTCTGGAAATACTGCACGAGGAACCACACCCACACCTACATACACACTTCAGAAAATAACCACGGAAAATACTGTTGCGGGTCTGAAGGGACTTGTAACATCAACAGCTCATTTTTAATGAGGGATAGGGGAAGCAGAAGAGAAAATATGCTGGCAATCTTGTTCTATAAGGTGACAGAGGATATTGTCACAACTAAGACACTGCTCTTTAAATACTGCAACTCTAACTTCATATTGCTAAACAAGGTCCCTGGCCTTAACCTGACACAAACCTTCTAGAAAAAATAATCTCTAGTGTTAAACAACATTTAAAGTTTTGTTCCTATTTGGTTTCTTTCTGTTGTAAATGTAACACTTTCATTATAAAACAGCATTGTCAGATAAGTCCGCTTTTACGAAATTACATGTATCCACTTTTGTAACCATCCTTGAGAGACCGGCTTGAAATCTGATCAGAAAGCTGTCCATCCAGCATCACTAGAAGGCATTTGGATGGCTAGAGTCTGAGGCAACAGATATCTTATTAGTATTATTGAAAGGTGGCTCTTTACAAATCATTTTTAACTGGAATGATCTGCTCTGGTTACAAAAGAAAATGGCAGTCAAGAGTATGCCCAGATGTTAACAGTGGTTAGGACCGGATGATACATGGGAATGACAGGTTTCTTCAAACTTCTGCTCTTTTCCAAGGAAAAGTCCAGTATGGCTGGAGAACAGGAGGCATTGAGCAAAGTTTACTGTACCCAATGCGGAATTAAACACACTGTGGCCGTGAGCACACAGAGACGGAAGGTTAACACTGAGCCCAGCATTCGGAGAAAGGGTCTCGGGGGATACTGTCTTTCTTTTAAAACAGAGACATGTATTACTCAAGTAGAATAAAACAGGCATTAGGCTTCACTGAAGTGTGCCTTGGGGGTGTGGCAGCTCCATTCGGGAGGACCCTGGAGGCTCAGTACAAAGCCAAGTGACACCTGTAGGGAAGGCAGAACCCGGAAGAGCCATGTTCTTTGTGTGTGCGTGAAATAAGGGGTGAACGTCGTCCAAATCAGACACAGCCCTCAGACTTTGTGTCACTACAGTGGGCGTATGTACTGGACTTAAGTCAGAAGCAAGATCACAAATAAAATGGCTCAGCTCATATGGGGCGGTGGCAGTGCTTGGAGACACCACTCAAACCCTGGCATGCCCAAACTCTCAGCACTCGCGTACTATGACGGTTAAACGTGAGACAGACATGGAACACACACACACACACACACACACAGAGGTGGATAAAGAGGGAGGGAAGTCAGCGCAGGTGTAGAGGGAGAGTGGCTGTAAGAGCGAAGGAAAATCCGAGAAAGCGCTGCAGGGGCGTTACCTTGCCAACGTCACTGACATGCAGACACTCGCATGCTTGGGCGGTAAGGTTTGGAACATTCCAACCGGAACAAGACTCACCAGTGGCTATGGCCCAGTAAATGTCTGATCCATTCAGTAACTCACCACATGCGATGGGAGAGTAAACCTGCGACCCCGGAACTTGGAGCAGAATCCGAAACGGAGCAACACGCGCACTGGAATCCAGCACCGCATCCAGGGCGCCCACGAGGCGACCTTAAAAGGGAGACGGAAGAAAGGACACTTGTGAGTCCAGGGGCCGAGCAGGCCAGGCAGCGGGCACACATGTGCCTGCTCCCACGCAATGGGAGCTGCGGTGGTTAGGAGGAGAGCGGCCCTGTTCAGAGCACCCTTTCTGCTGCTGTGATGATCAAAGCAACCCGGGGAGGGGAGGGTATTTGGCTCACACCTCCACACCAGTGTCCATCATCAAAGGGAAGCGAGTCAGGACAGCAGCTCAATCAGGGCAGGAACCTGGGGGCAGGAGCTGATGCAGAGGCCATGGAGGGTGCTGCTTACTGGCTTGCTCCACTATCCTCTCCTGGGCTCTCTTCGTGGTGCCAAGCCTCAACTTCTCAACATGGCCCCTTCAATCCTGGTCCTCCAACTGCTACCTTCACCAATGAACTCTCCCAGTCTCTCACAAGCTAAGCCTCAGCTGCTCCTCATGACCCTTTCATGCCTTCGCCAGTAAGTACCACCTGGTACTTACTTACTTAACTGTTACACTACCAAGTTCAGCCCCCGGCACAAGGTACAACCTCGGCCACCTCAGGGACACAGCTTCTGCCTGCTGACTCTGAGGAAACACTTCCCAGAGGATTTCACCTCAGGGATGCTGGGCTCTTCCTAACAACCGCTAACTTCTCAGCTCCAGCTGGCCAGCATCCCCGCAAAGCGAAGGTTTAGCTGTAGTGGTCCTGGTCTCTTGTTATTCATGGCGGATTCCTTGGCTCCCGCTGACCAGGCACCATAGATTCTTCACACAAATGTCCTGGTAGAGTCTTTGCCTCCCTCTGAGACGTCACAAGCCAGGTCTCCACCCTCTGAATTTCTCTCAACATTACCTTTCAGGCTCCCATACAACCGAGCTTTGGACACGTAGTGTGTGGCCCATCTGACCCTTCCCAAGTCCTTCAGGTTAGCACTCCCTGCCTCCACAGCTGCCTGCCTGCTGCCCTGCACTCTGGTCCCCTGGGGCCGTAAGACCCCAGTAAACACTTCCACATGCTGCCTTGGCCATGGCGCCTTACCATGATAAAAAGTAACTAAGACAGGAGCAGTCACGGGCCAGGAGCCTCAGGGTCCACCCCGCCATTCTCACGAGAGACTGCACACGAGACTGCCCCCCCCCCAGCATCTGCAGTCTGCAGGCATCAGCTGTGGCAGCATCCCACAAGTCGGCTTTTCTGATTCAAACCCGGAGCTACCCGTTTCCAAGCTATGTGACTCAAGTTTCTTAAACTTCTGGTGAAGCCGGCCCCCTTGTTTGAAAAACAGAGTAGCCACAGTGTTTTGCCTTGTAAAAATAATTGAGAGAATCACATGAGCTACATGTCTGTTGCCTGAAGTGCTGCCCAGACCATAAAAGGCACTGTGTTAAGTGTTACTGCGTGATCGTGAACCTCATCCCAGATTCCGAATGTTACCTCTACCTGCTCCAGAAATATGCTGTGAGAAGAAAATCTACCAAGCCCTTTGCAGACTGTGAGGCATGTGCACACACACACATACATACATGTGTGTGATATATATGATGTACATATATGTTACTATATACATAATGTGTGATGCATGCATGTATGTGACAGTATGCACATAGATGTGTGCACAGACACACATATATTTATATAATATGCACACACGTATTTTTGTACAAATGCATATGTGCATTTAACATTTCCACTTGTATTCATATGTACAACTGGCATTTAGAAAACTGGATTTAGTATCAGTGCTTCTCATTACAATCTGCTCCGATAGTGTTCCCCCCACAAAACCTGCAACTTTCAACTGCATCAAACACAACCCTGAGGAAGAGGAACCCCCTTCGAGCAAGCTCAGTCTAGCCCCTAACTTACCATCCTCCTGCCTCAGCCTTCTGAGTAAGGACTACAGACACGCCCCACCAAGCCTGGCGTTCATGCCTCTTGGCATGTTTACTTACCAACCAATCCTGCTGCAGCAATGTCCCTGGCAGATGTCCTCCTCACCCTACCCAGGCTCCAACTGTCTCACAATTGCCTTGTTCTGCCCCCTCACCCCCCACTTAACCACCTTCTCCGGAAGAAGGAGAAAGGGCACACAATACTGTGTAGCCGGAATCACTCTGGCGACTTAGAAACCATACCTCCTCCTCGGCTGCTCCCACATTCTACATGACTGAGCCAGGGCTTTCCCGTACAGGAGTTCCAATCAGCAGCTGTGAGGAGCGGGGGCTGAAGGTGTGTTTGCAAACGACTCCTGAGATGACATATTTGTCTAGCGAAGGTGGGATGGGTCAGAGAGGCCATACAGAACAACATTTGTCATTTTCGGAGCAATGGATGGAACCTGAGATCACTCAGAAAACTAAGTCAGTCTCAAAGTGATGGTTTTCTCTCATATGCCAAATTTAACTCTGTGTGTGTGTGTGTGTGTGTGTGTGTGTGTGTGTGTGTGAGTATGTGTGTGTGTGTGTGTGTGAGTGTGTAGGAGGTTTCTTTTTGAGAAAAGGGATGGGAAAAGGAGGAAACAATGGAAGATAAACAGGGCAAACATGGTCAAAGTACAACAGACTTGTTTGGAAACAACAATGAAAACACCACACCAATTTTACAATGGATATATACAAACACAAAATTTTAATAAATAAAAATTTAAAAGGAGTTTCAATTTTAAAATGCAAGGCTAAGTAAAATAAGCAGGTCAAGAGACACTAGACTAATGCCAGTTAAAATAGAGTAGCTGTGTTAATTTTAGACAAAACAGATTTCATAACAGGAAACACTATCAGGGTTAAAGAGAGGCATTATATAACACTGAAGGTTTCTGTGGGGCTGTATACCAGTCATGAACACAATCATGCCTAACAGGACACCTATGGAAAAAGCAGATGACTCCAGCATCCTCAACAACCATCTTCTAGTGAGTGGCAGATCAAGCTTGCAGGAAAACCAGGGAGTCCACATTTACCCCAAACAGTATCAAGTCAACGGGATCTAATCCGTGTCTATGGAACCCTTCCCTGACCAGACAGTGCCTCTCAAGTTTACAGTGACATGCACCAAGACAGGCCTAGAACAAATCCTGTCTGAAAGGAACAGAGATCACACAAGCCCACCCTTGGACCACAATGGAATTAGACCAGAGGCCAAGGGACAGAAAGAACACAAACTGGGAAATTCCCCAAAACTTACAAACTATGAACAGCTTCAAATAACACAGGTCAAATAAAAACCCTCATGAGAATTTTAAAAACATTTTAGCCACATGGAAGTGAGGTTTTACAAATTAGACAAATGTGTAGTCAGTATAGAGCAAAAGTAGTGCTTAGAGGAAAATTACAACATCAAGTGCGTAAGTTAGGACACTACAGAGACCCGGAATCAACAACCTAAGCCAGTATACATCAGGAAACCAAAGAGCAATCTGATCCTAATGCAGAAGAAAAATCAAAGCAGGGATCAATAAAAGCTAAAAGATAAAGAAAGCAACACTAAAAGATCAATAAAAATTGGCAAGGCCCTTCCTAGGGTAACCAAGGGAAGAAGAAAAAGACAAGTTACCAATATCAGGAAGGGAGGGAGGCAGGGGATAGAGAATGTCTGCCCAGCATGATAAGAGCCTGGGCTCTGATCCCCAGCATGGCATAAATCGGGTATGGCTGAAACCTATAATCCGAGTGCTCCATAGGCAGAGAAGGATCAGACATCCTGGGTCATCCTTGGCTAAGGAGGCACTCAATCCAGCCCATGATGCTGAGATCCTCTTACGAGGGAGGGATTAGGGCTAACAGCCAAGGTTATTAACCACAAGGAGATACCGTAAATAATTTTATGCTTCTAAATTCAATAAGTTACACAAAATGACATGATCTTTAAAGAAATGAATGACCAAAACTCTTAAGTAGTAATGAAATCATTTGAACAGATCTTATCTATTGAAGAAATTCAATCAGTAACAATACTCTGATAAATTACCCAACCCAAAGGTGTTCACCGGCAAATACTACTGAACAAACCTTAACGGGCAATAACAGTATGTTCCACTTGTCCAGTCCTACTGTGCTCCTGAATCAACCAAATTGATAAAACTACTTAAAAAAAAAAAAAAAGGAAAAAAGAAAATTACCACATCATCAATAAAGCATTAGCAAGAAGATTCCGATATCAAATTAACATGAATTGAGCTTCGTGGCCAACTGTGACTCGCTCAGTGCACAAGGGCGATACATTAGAAGAAAAAAACAATGTATCATCAAGGTAAAATTCTTGTGTCAATTGGTGCAAGGAAAGTATTTGAAAAATATCTAACACTCACGATTAATTAAGACAAAACCCAACCACCTATAATTTGTAAATCTCTCTCAGCATACAAACAGAGCCTCCTACAGTTACCACACTGACGGTAGGAAACTGAACACTTCCCTTCTACAATGAAGAATACGGTAAGGACGTTTTCGCCTATCACTCCCGCTTAACATCATACTGACAGTCCTAGATGACATGTCAAGACCAAAAATTTAAAAGATTTTTAAAAGGAAATGAAATGTGTACAGATAGGAGAGGGAGACATAAAACTTGTTTCACAATGACATGTTTTTCCAACAAAACAAGAGCCTTCAGGAACTAATGACCAAAAGTATAATACTTGCAAGACACCATGTCACCCTATGACAGCAACTGCTTCCCTGTGCACCAGGACTGAATGCCTAAATAGTGGTGATGGTGCCTAAATGTGTGTAAATACACTCCCGTGTTCACAGAACAGCAACAGCAGTGTGTTTCCCAGAATGCATCCCCATCACTGGGTAACACATGACTGTGGGTGTACAAACATCCTACTTGCTTCATCTCTGTAGGCCACTGACACAGTTGCACAGAGAAATGCCCCCCACTGAGCATGGTGATATACTCGCTCTTGTAACTGTAGCGTTTGGAATGCTGGTGCAGGAGGATTGCTGCAGTCAAGGCTAACAGGGCTGCCCAGTGAGCTGCAAGCCAGATGAGCCTCTGCTGTTAAAACAGTGTTTAGACGTTTGTAACGCAAGCGTTAGTATATGTTAGTAGACATATCCCCTGCTCTGTCAGCTCACAGATCCAGAATCAGAGAGTGTGTGTGTGCACGCACGCATAATCTGGTTTCTGCTACTGTTCTCCAATACAATAAATGGTTACAAAATTGGGTCTGTTCCTGCAAGAAGTCAGGTTTGGCCATCAGTCCTACGTAAATCAACCGAACAGCTAATTTGATAGTTTAAAATCAGAAAATGGGGGGTGGGGGACATGTATAATGTGAACATACAAGGAAGAGATAAAAAGACATTTAATGACCCCCTAAAACTCATTTCCCAATTGTAGACACACTGAACAAATCTCTCTCCTGCTTTTTACTATTAGCTTGGCTGTTCTAATTGACTTGAGGACACAGAACTAAACCTGTCTTTCTTGGGGCACCATCCCCCAGGTTCAGAAAACCAAAAGCAGGAACCTTTGGAGAAACAGTTCCTTTTGGAACTATGAGACAGTCAAGATGAGCCTAGAGCATTCTGTAGTGCCAGGTTAACACTGGAGCACTGAACACACGCTCACACATGGACACACATTCACACATGGACACACACTCACACATAGACACACATGAACACACACTCACACATGGACACACACTCACACATGGACACACACTCACACATGGACACACACTCACTCACACACACTCACACATAGACACACATGAACACATGAACACACTCACTCACACATGAACACATGGACACACATGAACACATGGACACACACTCACTCACACATGGACACACACACGGACACACACTCACACATAGACACACATGAACACATGGACACTCATGAACACATGAACACACTCACTCACACATGAACACACACTCACACATGGACACACACTCACACATGGACACACACTCACTCACACACACTCACACATAGACACACATGAACACATGAACACACTCACTCACACATGAACACATGGACACACATGAACACATGGACACACATTCACACATGGACACACACTCACACATAGACACACATGAACACACACTCACACATGGACACACACTCACACACACTCACACATAGACACACATGGACACACATGAACACATGGACACACATGAACACACTCACTCACACATGAACACACATGAACACATGGACACTCATGAACACATGAACACACTCACTCACACATGGACACACATGAACACATGGACACTCATGAACACATGAACACACTCACTCACACATGGACACACATGAACACACACTCACACATGGACACACACTCACACACACTCACACATAGACACACATGGACACACATGAACACAGACACACATGAACACACACACTCACACATGAACACACATGGACACAGACACCGAGACAGACATGAAAACACCACCAACGTGGAAAGCAGGGTAACTCTACAGTTGAGAGACTTGACAAGCTGCTCCTCACCCAGGCGCTCAAGGTTGACATCGTCAGTGACGTCAAGTCGTCCGTTTACGCCCCTGATGTAAAGGCATTACACACCTCTGCGGTATTCTGCCTCAGCACCAATTGTTCAGGGTTCAGTGTTACTATCACTGTCCCACACAGCAGAGGTCTAACATGGGTCATTCAATGTGTTCCTTCTGGGGTTCCAAGTGAGAACACATCTGGCTCCATGCTCCATCTTCCAAGGCCAGCAACATCAGGCCATGTCCTTCCCACACCCACTGTCGGAGCCTCTCCTGAACCTCCTGCATTGCTAAGGGGTCTTCCACGGCTGTCAAGGGTCTTCCTGAGGACTACACATCAGCTCCACGGCAGAGCCCTTACTTCACACTGGCAAGGTCCCGCTTTCTATCCGAAACCTCAGACAAAGCAATATTGTGATAATAACAAGGCACCTGCACAATCCAGAGTAATTAACTGCCCACTTAAGATCAGCTGATCTGCCGTCTGAAGTCTCCTTTGTCATATAACTTAACATAGCCAAAGGCTGGAGTGCCACTGTTCAGCCTACTGGTGTAAAGCACCAGCTCACGATTGTCATCCTGTAGCGATAGCAGTGGAGATAAGAGGATCAATGGTTCAAGGCCAGCCTGGAGAACATCGAGATTTTGCTCCTCCCCCCAAAAAAATGCTTGAAGGGGTTGGAGAGTCCTCTGGTCTGCAGAGTACCAGACTCAGTTCTCAGTGCCTACATCACATGGCTCACAGTGATCTGTAACTCCGGCTCCCACAGAGAAGAATCCCAATACATCTGGCCTCCACCACCTGCACTCAGATGCACAAACCCACATACAGACACATCATAACTATATGCACACATAAAATAACAAGCCATCTCTTAAAACCAGTATGCCCTAATTAACAACAGCTCTTCGGAGGACCCCAGGGCAGCTCATGTGGTGCATTCTGGTTTCCCCTCAGCAGAGGTTCCACGCTCTGGCACTGCAGGAAAATCCTCCTGGCATCCCAGTGAGCAAAACACTCCTATTTTTAGGCTCTTAAAATAACAACTCTGGCTGTCGGGTGACAAGCTGTCTAACGAGAGAGACCGAGGAGGGGCGTCCTAAGAGCTCACTGATGTGAGGGTGTCGTCACGCTTGGATCCCCACTGGATCCTTACGCTCAGAGATGTCAGGGTGGCATGGAAGACCAGCACACAGGGACACTAGGAGCGACCTTCTGCGGCTTTGTAGTTCTTGTGATCTCTGTGTTGGGCCTTGTACTTAACGCAGGCAGCTGTGGTAATGTTCTCTGCTCTTACCAAAATAATAACAACCCCACCGTGAGACCCCCCCCCCTTTTAAATGGAGACATTCACTCCCTAGCCCCCACACACAAAGCATTTCAATAAAGCCTAAAGTCTTTTTAATTTTTTTTTTCTGTCTCTGTATTAAACAAAGCAGGTTGCTAATGGCTTTGGGTTCAGACACAACCTGAGCTGTCCCATGATGCAAAATTTTATGCCTCCAGTGAAGGATTCCTATCACCATACTCCAGCCATCAAAGTGTGCTCACTGGGCATCATAGCCTGGTTGGGGTTGGGGGTGGGGTGGTAAGGGAACCAAGAATAGGCCAGGTTTGTCTCCCTATTATGCTGTTTGGTTTGGTTATTGTGGCTACGGGGTGTGGAAGAAAAGAAAATTCAAGAACCCAGGGGCCCGAGAGTAGCCACTTGTCAAGCATGGATCAGGCCCTGGCTGGATTCAAAGCCTAACATGCACACACATAACCACAATAAAGGAAAGGAATGTTAAATTCATTAGCCACAAATAACAAAAAAGATCCCATAGCCAAAGGGATTCTAAGTAACCGAGAGAAGCAAATGTCAGCCCTCACCCAAACACTGAACTTTGAGCTCTTTTATGAAAGCATTCTATATAACTCAGTGTCCCTTTTGATGTGCAACCTTTATGCTCCACCCAAATCTCACCCAAACCAAGGGTTGCCGTGGTTTCTGTCCGACGACACCGTCAGGCAAAGTCACCAAGCGGTAACCAAATCGAACCCAGCAACATCCGCCAAATGAGCTCGCGTCTCAGAACTAAGTAGGCAATATACGGCAACGATAGCGAGTCTGCAACTGGCAGCTATAGAAGCCACAACCCTGAATATCAGAGTATGCGAGCGTGTGCGCCCAGCAGAGCAGCAAGACATGAGCTGTGCAAGGGTGTGGCCAACCAACTGCTTGGCAGGCCCCAGATGAGTGAGAATGACATCTACAGGCAGTGGTCCTTCGCTTTCTCAACAAATCAAGGGAAGATGGCAGAGGTGGGCGCCAGCCTCGGGCAGCCATGGCGACAGATGTGGCTTGTTCTTTACAGCCATGCGATTGAAGAGCAGAAAGAAGCTTCTGAAGGGTCTTCCCTTAAGCTGAAAACATCACAGAAAACAGTTTGTTCTGCGGCGTAAATCTGAATAAGTCCAATGGTGTGGTTTACACAACAGCGGGGCTATACTCGATACTGTGGAGCTACACATTTCAAGGCAAGCACAATGGCCAATGCGTGTGTAGAAAGCACGGGGAAACTCCAACGGTCAGAATACCCGAATTCAAAACAGTCAGTGTAGGCTTTGCCTCATCCACAAGCGAGGGATTGAAAATGTTTCTGAACAGGATCTGAGCCTGAATTCATGCAGCTGACCCTGACATCTTCCACTGTGTACTCTGTAAATCACCCTTGGACGGGGTCCAAGCCCTCTGCTGTGCCTCGCAGTAAATGCAGGAGCACTGTTGTCCTGGCTCTCGAAGCAGGATGATGTGATGCGCGACATGCATGGGTGGTGAGCGCCCTGCATGGAGCGCCACAGCATGAAGACTGGCGACGACTGTGGCCATGGATACGGCGTGTGCACGTCTGTGACACCTGCCAGCGCTTCTATCCACATGGCCCCTGCCTGATCTAAGCTACATGCTAGTGTGGTGGTGACACAAGGCAGTCCTTTTCTTCTCGTGAAGTCATTATTCAGGCCTGTAAGGGCAGAAGGCCATGGACATGGTGGGAAGAGAAGAGAGGGGTTTATTGGCCATACCTTCCCTGCCCAACCCAAGGCAAGCAGGACCATGCACAGCTTTTCCTTAGACCCTCAAGGACAGTTCTTGCTTATCCCTAAAACTTCTCTGACTCAACAGCTTTGGGCCCTAATGGTTCCATACCCCTGTGTGGACCCACTCACCTATAAGCTCTTTCTAGAAGCCTTACCAGCTTCCATTTTAACCTTTAGGCTCCTCCATGAGTGACAAATAACCCCTAATCTGCCAAAACTAAGCTATTATCATGTCCTAGTCCATGAAGCTAAGAAAACGGCTATTTTTTTAAAAGAAAAAATTTTATCATGTACCCCTGCATGACAGAAGCAGGCATGAGATCTCATCATGGATGGCTGTGAGCCACCATGTGGTTGCTGGGAATTGAACTCAGCACCTCTGGAAGAGCAGCCAAGTGCTCCTAACCACTGAGCCATCTCTCCAGCCCGGAAAAAAAAAGCTATTTTTTTTTAAAATATGTATCTTATTGTTACAAGGGAACCACATAGTGGTTTTCTCTTGCCAATACCTGCTACTTCAAAAAAGCCAAGATTCCTTAGTGAAACCTTCTCTGAACACATGTATGCACAGACCCTCTCTGACACATACACACACATACACCTAGATGTTCCCTTTTAACAAGTTTAGTAACTGTTACCTCTACCCCAAAATCACAATGAGAACGAGTTGTTTTTAAATATCTTTCCTAAAATCCCACCTAAGACAGTAAAATTGAGTTTCCATCTGTCCCCCAAGAGCAACTTTCTTCTTGGCTGCTAAGATAATCTGTTGTAGCATAGAACTAAGCTTATTTCCTATTTTACCGCCCAGGAGAGACTGAGGGTTGGAAATAGGGGTTGGGAATACGGCTCAGCCAATAAAGTGCTTGCTATGCAAGCATGAGACCCGTGTTTTTATCCCAACAACAACAACAAAAATGGACCTGGTGATACGTCCACAATCCTAGCCCGGGGGGGGGGGGGGGATGAAAAGATCCTAACACTCACTCACTGGCCAAAATGGTGAGCTTCAAGTTCAGTGTAAGACCCTGTCTCCAAAGAACAGAGAATTCAAGAAAGGATACCCGATGTAGACCTCAGGCCCGCACGCATGCACAAAGCACCGTGAGCACATACCACACACAGACAAAAGACAGGAAACACGCAAACCACATGCACACAAGATTGAACATGAAAACACAAGAGTATCCATTTCGTGCTTGGAGACAGTTGCAGAAAGGCTGCTAAACTTGTCCAACGGGACTTACAGCACATGACACAAGTCAGCCTGCCAGGCAAAATGAATCACAAATGCAACCTGTTGCCTGATAGATAGTATCTTACACCGCCAGAGCCACAATCCCTGCCTCCTCCACCCGGCCATCCACACTTTCGTTTAATGGTCCCATTCCAAACTAAAGGCAGCAAGTGGGACTTGGAGGAACCTAATAATCACATAAAAACAAACAAGGCGACAGTCTCCTTTGCAAAATGGAAATCGACAAGAAAGGCAAAAAGGTCAGAGAATGACGTCAGTTCTATAGGCTCAAGTTCAAAATGCAAGACAGTGCTGAGTTCTGTCTCAAGGCATGGACAGAACTTCCCTGGGAGCCTGGGCACTGCAGACGGACCTCAAAAGGGAATGAGGCCACTGTTTACCAGGCCACATGCATATCAGGACAGTGGTTCACCATTAAGTTTTCAAACAAGTGTCTATTGTCCATCCATTTTGTGCTAGGAGTCCTCTGAGGCCCACACTGGGCTCCTCCGGTATACCAAAGGTGCTAAGCTGAGCATACTTTGGCATTGGGCATGACTGTTTACAACCTTCCCAATAAAGCTCAAACTCTGACTTTCACATCAACATTTATCTTTGATTGCACAGTGTCTTCAGGCCTTAAATTAGATCTAGTTTTCTACCACTAAATAGCAGATGTTTTCCTAAGTGCATGTCTATGGGCCGTGTCTATGGGGGACAAAGGCAAAGATCGGGCCGTGATCCCTCTCCTTGTGCGAAACCCCTGCTGCACTCAGCTCCTGAAGAACCCTCTGAATTAGAGAAGTTCAGAGCACGGAGTCCGTAAGCTCATTTGGAAACTGTTTTCCATATGCTAAGTAGCTGGAGTGTGTCCATCACAGCCCGGGAATCAGATTACTCAAAGCTGCCATCTGTCACTCTCCCGCAGGGACTTGCAACACAGCAACAGTTCTACAGTTCTGTCACAGTGCCCTGCTAATCTCATCTTGGACTAGGCAGAAATACATGTTTAAGTAACTCAATTTATCTTGCGGATTAAAATAGTTGCTCGGTTTTGAGGGACAAGTATACAGTAAAGTCCCCACAGAATAGATTGCATCCCTGGAGATGCTGTGAGTTCTCTGTACAGTAATACAGATGGCAAATCATTAACTCCAGAAAGCAGAGCAGGGCAAGATGGGACAAAGGAGAACACACTGCCTCCCCGCTCTTATTCAGTGAACATTAGAAGTCAAATGTGAAGCCCATTTCCTCAGAAGGTGACACGCTGGTCTTTTAAAAATGCTGTCAGTGCACGTGAGTGACAAAATCTTTTGCTACTTTGGGGTCCTAAGGCGGCCATGGACCAGAGCTCAACCACATACAAGTCCTGACAAGACCAAGACAGTTAAGAAGAAAGAAAGCCAGCATAGTGGCAGTTTGTCCTGTGTCTCTAAGGACATTAGATAGCCCCAAAGGATCCCGGTCAGTCTTGAGTCATATGTTGGTCTTGACTTTTGGGTTCAAAATCTGATTCTGCCCCCACCTTTCTGCGTGGCTTAGATAAGCACACTCACCTCCTTGGGTCTCAGAATCCTGTGTGTCCAGTCATGGTAACACTCACCAAGCACATGGGTCTGCTCAAAGATGGCACATGTTCAAAGGCGATTGATTGCTTTTGACTGACTGCTGCATGTTAAATTCTGTCCCCTCCTCCGGGATACATCAGCCCTAACACTAACACCTATGGGTGTGCACCTAAGAACTGTTACATCCATGCAATGTGAGTCAGTGTTTAAAGAAATCAAACAACACAAGAGGTAAGGCTATAATTCAAGGCTGGGGCAATTGCCTATTAAGCAGGTGGCCCTTAGGTCTAATCTGCAGCAACATAAATAAATAAAGGAAACCACTCGATATGATTTGGTGTCATGTTGGAGCAAGGTGGTCCCTGTGACAGGCGTCCTCGTGAGAAGACAGACTCGTGACGACAGATACCCGGGAAGAACATCACCCAAGGGTGAAGGCAAACAAAAACTATGGGGAATCCCAGAAATTGTCAGCAGCCCCAGAAGCCGGAAGAGGAGAGGGAGAGTTCTTTCTTGGTTTACAAGATGCAGGGTCCGACCTGCTTCCCAGTTTGGGACACCCAGACCAACCCTAGGACCTCAGCTCTGCCATCTCAAGCCACCCACTTTGTGGCCCTGTGTTAAGGGCAGTCCACAGAAACTGACAAACTGCCCAGTGTAGGAACACGCTCCAGTCTAGACGGCCAGACCTTAGGGCTTCAGTAGATCTGTCTCTAACACCTCCTGTGAAAGGGCAGACGCAGAGCTCCGTGGGGAAAGGGTTCCCAGCACATGCGAGGGCCTGGGTCCCGCTTCTAGCGGGTTAAAGAGGGGAGGGCAGTGGATTAACTGTCTCACTCAGCCCATCTGTCTGGGCTCAAGGTGGATTTCAAAAGCAATGTCTACATAGCAGCCCTTTACATTATCTTCTTGACTTAATAACCTAAACTACAATGAAGGGCAGATTCAGAGAGAAAGCCACCATCAAAGGCTATGTTAGTTATCAAGGTAGCTAAGAAAGATTTTTAACTTTCAGAAAGAGTAAAGCTCTCGGAATCTCTCTCTGAAGTGGGCAGGCTGCTTTTAATAACTCTCCCCCACCCCCTCCTTGCACGCAAATGCCCGAGACGGCTAATGCCATGCTATTACCGTCGCCATTCTTCAGGACATAACTAGTAAGGGTGGCTGGAGCTCAGCAGGTGAGGGCCTCCCTAGCGCCTCAGGGCTGGGGTCTCAGCAAGTCATCTCAGTTCGCTCCTTGCAGAGTGGGGGGGGGCAAATTAGACTACAAGGTCCTCAGCATCCATCCCTAGAACCCTTCAGCTCTCCCTCTCCACACACCCACATGACGCCCCACCTAGAGACTATGGAGAGACAGTTCTCTGCTGGCACTCTTGGGCCCTTCCCATGATTCCTAGTCTCTCCGCTGCAGAAATTGTTGACCTCTGGCTACAATGCTGTGGCCAGGGCCCCACACAGCATCTAATGTGTAGGGTGCGGCTTTGGGCATGATAAATATCCCAGGTCACTGGGGAGTTGCTATGCGGTCGAGACCCAGGGCCACTGTCCTAGGACTCTCTGAGGCTACTGAACCTGCTGCTGGGTTTCCCTCTGCCCCACAGTTCATCTCTCTGGTATTCACACCCCAGGAGTGAGACAGAACACACCCCCTTCACACTGCTCCTGACCTCCAAACACTATTGCATCTGCGTGATGAAGACCGTAACCCTTCTTGCTTGGTCGCAGGAAAAGCAGACAAAACTAGATGGTGGACAGGGAGGAGCCTCTTTCCCACAGAGCAGGCAAAAAAAAGCAACCCAGCAAGAGACAACTGTGGACTCACCCAGGCCACCCATCCCTCAGCTGGGACTTCCCTTGTGCAGTCCCTGGAGGTCGGGGCTGGGAGGGGCTCCCTGACTTATCATTCCAGCGCTGGGTGGGGGCAGGGAGAACAGAGTAGTTCCAGCATCCGACAGCAGTGTGGTGCTGGAGGCAGTGTAAAAATCTCTCCTCTCTGCAGGGCACAGTGCCGGAGGGTGGGATAGCTCGCTGCTCGGCACACCTCCAACCTCATCCTCAAGCCAGGAAACCCTAGAGAGTTCTGGGAACCCCAGTGCCAGAGGAGTTGGTGGCATGGGGCAGTCACTGACCGCCGGTGGTGGCCTGTGCAGACGAGGCTGAGAAACACAGAGTCTACCCCATCATTCTGCACAGCCAAGCAGGGGCCTTGGATAGGAAGCTGAACTATCTGCCAAGTATCTGCCTGAGAGAACACAGAACCCAGGCGAGCCTCCTGCACTTAGGAGTTATTACCAAGGCGGGCACACCTGATAGCTTCTTTCATCGGGTAAGACAGGGTGGTTGACCCTGTAAGAATGCCAGTCTCACAGGGACAGACTCACTCACACACTGGGCAAGAGAGGACAAGGACCATACAGGAAGCTGAGTGACACCCAATCTTAGCAGCAGCTCGCTCGTGGTCACAGGCTAAGCAGTGGGGTGGCGCCGCTAGAAACAGGGTACACGAGAGGGTCCACGCACACACACAAGCCTGGGAGGGTGTAAGAACGGGGCCATTACACTTCAACGCTAAGACCCTGGCCCCACTGTTACGCTGAAACGTCAGGAAGTGTCGCAGAGTTTGAGTTTCTAACAATTTCTTTTCCCTCCTTTCTTCTCTTCCTCCAGGCTTGCTAGGGGGGGGGGGGGGGATAAAGTCGTGCCTTTTGACTTAGGGTCCAAGGAAGCATGCAGTCTCAGCAGAGGTGGGGGGCTGTGAGCATCTGTGGGCAAGGGGGAGGGGGTAGAGTGTTGAGAGGAAACGGTGAAAAGCCCGAGCACCACCACGGGCGAGCAGAGTTAGGAAGCCGTGAGACGGAGGGCGGATGGCGGGACAAGGAAAAGTCTGGCTCCGAGTTAGCGCTCACACCGTTGGGCAGGCTTAGCAGTCGAGTGCTGTAGGCATCTATCTGTCTTCTCATCTGGCATCTGTTTCTATTCTGTTCTCCGGACCCCTCTGAAGCCCACTGGCACGTTGATGCCGGACACTAAATGGACTGAAAGACCCCAAAGCAGCAAGCAAGTCTCCGACTCACCTAATGGAATATATTCAAGGTTGCCAGCAGGCCGTGGAGGGGGGAAGGAAAGGACTCGGGTAAAAGTTTCAAAGGGCCTTGTGCAGAGAAAAAGAGCAGAGTCTCCTCCGGCCTTACAGCATGGTTATCAGCCATGTCCACCTGAGCACAAGCATTTTCCTTCCACCCATTATTAGCTAACACCTATCCCACAGCACATACGCTGGAGACCACCGCAAGCTCCTCCCACTTACCGTGGCCTCTGTTCTGAGGCGGGCCAACTCAATTTCCAGTGTTCAGGAAGGCCCCACAAGTTGACACAAGGCCATTAGGCACATAAGTTGAGCAGTGCTTGCTCATCCAGCCCTCACCCCAGCATCCTCTTAACCATGATGCTAAGGGGGACCAATTCATACTTCACCAGCCACCTAAGATGGGGGTGGGATGTCCCCAGAAGGCACCCATACGCCTCCGTCCCATGAAATTACATGGATACAGTTGAAAATTCTACGTAAAAAATAAGAGCTTAAGCTACAGGTGTACTTCCGTTGGAATGCTGGCCCAGAGTGCACAGAGACCTGGGTCCGGTCCCGGAGTCCCACGTAAAATGGGCATGATGGCACACAGTACTCGGAGAGCAGCCTAGGAAACACGAGACCTCACTTAAGACAGAAAGTGAACTCTGGAATGAGATCTTTCTCCTTTATTTCTGTCCGTTTATAAAATCATGCAAGACAGCATCATTACGCAAAACGTTACACTATGGAGCCCTGACTGGCCTTGAGCTCATGGGTAACCTTCCTGTCTCAACGTCAGAGCACTAAACTTACAGCATGTGCCACTGCCTGGCCCTTGTTTTTGTTGATGATTTTATTAGCTTCTATCAACTATACATAATGGATTTTATTAGGACATATTCACACGTGTATTAACGTGCCTTGATCATATTCACCCCTGCTCTGTAGCCTCTTCTCTTAACCCCACCCCACCGCCCACTCCCTCTGATTCCTCTCTTCTTCCCATCTTCACGTCTCATTTTGTTTTTTCATGATTCAGTGAGTTTCATGAGGGCTGATATGGGGACCTTACCAGCTGCTACACCATTGAACAAAAGACCCCCCCCTCTCTGCCAGCATGCATTAACTATGTGGAAATCTTCAGGGAGGGGTGGGGTCCAGTAAGCCCTGGCTCTTGTCTTCTAAGAACTAAATTATGTCCAGGGTAGCTGGACACAGCAGTGACCCACTACGTAGGTAGTTGAGGCATGAGGATCACCTCAAGTTTAAGGCCAGAATGGGCTTCCCAGTGAGATCTTGTCTGGAAATAAAACAAACCCCTGAAAGCTATAATTCTGACCTGCCAGAGATGAGGTGCCCACTGGCCAAAGCGGATGAAGGTTATGGGGGTAACCAACTGGTTTCTGGGTAGATTCCAGGCCTGCTCTACAGAAAGAAACCAGGGTCTTGTGCTAAAACCTGGTCAAAAGCCCACGGCTCAGGAGGTCACAGGCCCTAGAGGGACCTAATACCAACTGTTTTTGCTATTTTCTCCATGGATACATCGTTAACTGCCTTCCAAGTATTCTTTTACACCCGTAGATTAGGAGGCTCTCAACCTTGACCAGAGATGCTCTTCTCTGAGGTAGACAACAGTTAACACAGAGACTCATGACTGCTAAGGTACTGAGAATACATGACGGCTATGTCCTCAGTCCCGAATGGGAGACCCATACCAACCACCCCGCACGCCCCGGGGGCTCAGAACCCTGAAGAAGGGGGCAAAGAATTCAAAAGCTAGATGATGGGAAACACTGACCACCAGACACGGCGTGGCCATTGCTCTCATGAACTCACTACAGCTTCCTCTTCTGGATCGAGCCAACTTCAATACTGAAAGAGCAGACACTAACTGAACTCAGTTAAAAAAAAGAAAGATATTAAAATGGGAATGAGATGTGTTGAGTAGAAGTGTTGGGTGGATATAATTAAAATACATGCACATACACACACGTACATACACACACACGCACATACCCACGCACACATATACACGCACATACATACACATGCACACATACACACACACATGCACACACACACACTTACACACACACACAGTCACTCTTACTTGTCAACATATAAAAGATACAAAGAAGTTAAGTAGCCATGCATCACAGTGGTACATGCTTTTAATCCTAACACTTGACAGGCAGATCTCAGTGAGTCTGAGGCCAGCCTTATCTACACAAGTTCTAGGCAGCCAGGGCTACATAGTAACTCCATCTTAAGAAAATAAAGGGAGGAAAAGAGAGAGCGGAAGAAATGAAGATGGCAGACAGGCAGGCAGGACTGAGAGAAAGTCTCCAAATAATTTCAGGTTGGCGATCACCATGGCTCTCTCCCAAAGACAGCGGCCCTTGTGATAAGCTGGAGCCATAAATACCATGCACGTAACCACAAACACTCCTGGACCAGGCCGGATTTTAACTGTTCCAGAACTTAAATTTAATACAGCCATTGCTCCCTGCCCAATCACACTTGTACTCCCTAGCAAATCCCAAAAATCCCAAGGTCTGTCACAGTGCTGCCCAGGCTTGGTTACCATGTGAAATGTGCTTTGCCGCAGCAGAGACATTTGCGTGTATGTTGCTATCTGCTGGCCATGATATGGGCCAGCGGCAAGCGGAGCAGCCTTGCGACACTGGAGTGCAGACTGTCACAGCCAAGCAGCACACACTTTTGTGGGGCACTTTAGCCTTGGCAAAAATGCATCTCAGGTTCATCTGACTCCTCAAGCTTGCAAGAGAAAGAACTTCCTAGAAACTGCTGGTGGGGCTGGAAATATGGCTAGGTCAGCCAAGTTCTCACTACCCAAACTATGAGGCCCCCAATACCCAAGTTAAAGGCCAGGCAAACCAAAGTGTGCTCGTAAGCCCAGTGCTGGGGAGACAAAAACAGGACGTCCTTGGCTGCCCTGGCCGGGTTAACCAGCAAGACCCAGGTTCCAGAGAGAGACCCTGTCTCAAATACAAGGACAGCTCCTAAAAATAGCCTCCAAAATGACCTCTGTCTGTCCCTCTCTCTCTCTCTCTCTCTCTCTCTCTCTCTCTCTCTCTCTCTCTCTCTCTCTCTCTCCCTCTCTCCCTCCCTCTCTCTCTCTCTCTCTCCCTCCCTCCCTCTCTCTCTCTCTCTCTCCCTCCCTCCCTCCCTCCCTCCCTCCCTCCCTCCCTCTCTCTCTCTCTCTCACACACACACACACACACACAGCCTCCTTCTCTCTCACACATGCATGCATGTACACTGAATACACAGAGGCAAAAACTCCTGCCTATGCACACACGAACATAGCTGCAGAAACTATTTTGGGGACATCTGAAAATCCTGAGAGATTCCATGAAGACTGCACAAGAAGGAAATCATCGCACTGCTCTCTTGCAAATTCCCCCAGGCCACTTTTTGGAAACCCTCTCAACGTTAATCCAGGGTACGGTCAGTGGCTGAAGGGAAAGATGTGACTTGGCAAGGGGGTTCAAGAAAGTAAACGAGGCTTGCTCTCTCCAACGGTAAGGGACAGGCAGCACTGGAGACCAGACTCAACTTGGCGTCTCCCTTCCAAAGGTCAGGACAAAAATGCTCGTTTTGGTCCATAGCCCGGGGTTGGTATGGCAGGGCAGGCATGCACATCATGGTCACTTACGAAGCTGTGGGGGGAAATGCTGCAATCCGTTATAAAGATGCTGAGTGGGCCAGGGAATGTGGAGGCATGGGGTGGGGGCTTCTCATAGCTCGGCACAGGAAGCCGAGCATTCCCACAAGAGGGGGTCAGAGCCTCACTCAGAACCAAGTTTCCCTGTATCTCATGGACACATCCTAAGAGAACCAGGGTTCATGGCACTCTTGAGAAAATCAATTTCTTCCAAGCAAAATGATATTTTTTATGCTTGTTTAAAAAAAAAAAAAGCAGTCTCCCATGACAAATGCTCTCATCCAAACACTGCGGCAGCCTTCCAACCCTCCCCCAGACATGACTTCTGGCCAACAAGGGTTAGCCAGCCAGGGCAGCACCTACAGAGCCCACCTCGTGCTGGATCGGGAGTTCAGATTGTGACAGCATAGACCCACAACCTGCTCTCACAGCCATTCCCTCCTAAAGGGATACAAGATGAGCCCGTAAGGAGAAGCCTTGGGAAATGTCACATTTTTTCATGACTTCTGCACGGCTCCGAATACAAGTCTGACAGATTTATGAAGCCCTTGTGGAGTTAGGAACTTGAGAAAAATACACAGAGTCATTCACACGCACACAGACAAAGGCCTCTCTGGGAGTGATCTCTACAAAGCACAGTATTGATGGAGCCATTACTGAGCCACTTACCTCCAAAACCTTTACTTGGGTTCTAAAGACAGTGGCCAGCCCCCAAACCACACACGATCGGCAATAGCATATGTTAGCTGATGTTTCCTGCCCTTACATCCTTAACAATAGCATGAAGTAGCGTAGAGAGAGAACCTTCTAATGATACACAGCAACACCTAAATGCACTGTTTGGAGAAACTGTTCACTTTGGTGACAGGAAGCTAAGACAGGAGGGTAGCTGTGAGTTTGGGTCCAACCTGAGCCACAAAGCCCAATCCAGGCCAGTAAGAGCTACACAGTGAGACCCTGGCTCAGAAAGTCAGGGCTAAGTGGGGAGTGGTAATGTACGCCTTTGGTCCCAGCACTTGGGAGGCAGAGGCAGGTGGATCTCTGTGAGTTCAAGGCCAGCCTGGTCTACAGAGTGAGTTCCAGCATAGCCAAAGCTATGCAGGGTGTAGCTCAGTCTTTGTGCGCTTAGAGCATGTATGTGTTAGACACTAGGTTCGGTCCCCAGAACCACAATAAAAAGGGGGGAAATGAATTCAGTGGTAGATGGTGGCTATAGCGAGAGGTGGGCAGAGCAAGCCCTTCCCTATCTATCCTTTTCCGGCTCTTTCCATTTCCTGAGCACATGCCCTGCTTGGTGCAGACAGTCTGAGGCACAGGGCCTTGGGGGGCTGACGCCACATGAGTACTGCGATCCTAGGCTACAGAGACGCGGCACCAAACAGCTAACATGAAATTGTGACCCAGAAGGCAGGCTCCTTGGAAAACCAGGCATTGCTCTGCTCTTCCCAGCCCTTCCCCCACCCCGTGAGCCGTGTCCGCCATCTACAGAGAGGGGCACAGAGTTCCTAGTAAATAAAGTACTCCAGGAGCCAGGGAGGGGAGAGGTCCAGCCTCCTCATAGGTGAGGACGAAGAGTCTGTGCAAGTGGAGTGGGGGAAATGTGAGACCCCCAAATCAGCCCAAGTCCTACTTATTACACACACACAGTTCTGTCTGGAGGGCACCAAATTTCATTATGGCTGAGAGCCACCATGTGGGTGCTGGGAATTGAACTCAGGACCTCTGAAAGAGCAGCCAGTGCTCTTAACCTCTGAGCCATCTCTCCAGCCTCCCAGCCCGAGTTCTACTCTCAGCTCCCTTCAGAAGTTGAGTATAAAAGTCCACCCTTGCCACAGGGTTTATACATCTTTTAAAAGATGAGGACAGCACACCGCCCCCACCCGACACACCATCCCTGACTACAGCAGCCGGCACACTAATGGCTGAGCTCGCGGCTGTTGAGCGCTGGCCCAGGTAGTTGAGAACCACTTTCCAATTACTCAAACGATTACTGTGTCATTTGTTCAATTTCACAGAAGAGGAAACCAAACCCTAAGGACATCCAGATAAAAGAAGCAGGGTTACTTTCCCTGCCCCCTAAACACCCTATTCTTTCCCCTAACGGCATCCACCTTACATACAGACAGAATTGAGGCTGGGTTGGGGACAGCCTCCAAAACCAAATTAACTCGCAGCACTTCACTTAGAACAAAGCACACGAAGTCCAAAGCGAGACTTAATAACCCTGAAAACATCAGCAGGGAAGAGTCATCTCAGAATTTAACATTAAACCGCACGGGCCAGCAACGGTGTGTGCATACAATGGAGCATCGGCCTTAATACGGTCCTTGGGACACCTGAAGATATCATGCTAAGGTAGACACAAAGGAACACATGCTACACGACTCCAGTCACGGAAAACCCATGAAGGCAGGAAGGAGGGAGGTGGTAGGCAGGGGCTGCTGGGGAGGGGAGCGGAGGGGGGTGATGCAGCATCTCTGTGTAAAGACACAACATGTGAAGGCAGCTGGCAGTAACGATGGCTGCTCATGGCGAAGAGCCACTCAAGGCCGCACTAATGGTTTGAGCCGGTGAACCCAATGGTCCGTGTATTTTCGATGCGGTGCTTTTACACGCGTTAAACCGTTACAAGCAGTTGCCGTGACACATGCCTTTAATCCCAGCACTGAGGGGCTGCGTCGGGAGAATGATGGGTTCAAAGCTAGTATAGGTTCCCAATCGACATGAAAGGTATCTCGGAAAGCAGGACAGTGTCCTGTGTGGAAACGAAACGGAAAACACACATGAACACATTTCCCTCTTGCTCACTCTGGCACGAGACAGTCACGGGAACCCGTCTTTTAAACAGTCCTTTGCTTTGTGGGAAAAAGGGCTTAACCTCAGGTTAAGGGACAACCAAGCAAAGCCACCTCTGCCCCAGGTAAGTCACTGAACCTCTTCCCACCTCTCATCTACAAGAAGAGGCTCCCCTCCCAGCTCTAATGAGGACTCACCCTGGCCCCTGTGGAGCACGGTGACCAGGAGCCCCAGCAGCCAGACAGGTGCCATCCATGATCGCAGCCTGGAATCCACAGCTGTCAGGGATATTTTTAAAGCAGGAACTTGAGTCCTCTTTATCCCCGGTTCCTCCAGAAAGCAGCTGGACACGAGGAGGGGGAAGCATCCATCCACCAGCGGCTGTGCGGAAGCTCCACGGGGCTGGGGGACAGGTGTCTGCACTCTGAGGCCCAGGCCCGGGCCCCACTCCAGCTGTGCACACACGTGCTCCACGGGCCTCAGTCTCGCGTGCATAAGCCTTCCTGGAGTTAAAGCAGCCCAGTTCCACGTGCTGTGTCACAGGCTAGACACTCAGAGGTCCAGGTGCCTCCGACTGTTTGTTCTCAACAGTAAGCACTGCGGAAAGTCAAGATCTTCATCTAAAATGAAGACACCAAATATTTGAATTGACTGTGCCCTATTAGAATGATGCCCAAGCCAACATATGCGGCACTATGCAAGGCACGCTCTAGAACTCCTGCCCTAGATGCCTGAGGTAGTTAGTGTTCAGGTTCCCTGAGGGCACGCCCTCCCTTATCATCCATCAGATTACTGTAAAGCAAGCGATACCATCACTCAAATTGTATTCTACTTAAAAATAAAAATCAATAGACGAGCGCCTCCAGGCCCACGTTAAATCCTTTCACTTTTTATTTAGAGAATATAAATTTTAATAGAATGTTCCATACTTAAAAGCAATCGATCTTTCTGACATTATAATGGGAAGATTTCTAAGTTGCACAATTCTGAATCTAAATAAAGCTTTTCAGGAATGCACACATCTATGTTATGTAGAGTGTATGGGCATGTGTGTTGCCAAACAGTTCCGGGATGATGACATCTCCCGAGCCAGTCCATCTCAGATTACCCCTCACTTACCCAGCGTCTCTGCTATAAATGGACACTGCCCTATGAGGACTCTGGTCTCAAGTCTTAGGAAGACTCAGACATCAACACAACCAATCTCTGGCTTTGCTTCAGAAATAAAGTTCCTATAAAGTTTAATTCAAGGAAAACTAAGTAAACATATGTAAATGGCTAAAGAAAATTCCTCAGATGGATCAGTCAGTAGCGCTTGCTTAAAGAATGCTAACAAGACAAAAACAATTTGCGAACTGGGGGATTTATTACGACTACGAGCTCTGAGAAGTCCAGCCAACAGCATGACTGAAACTGACAGAAAAATGAAGTATAGAAAACTACCTGAGGGGTAGTTTAATCCGTGACAGCTTAATCCGTCAATTAGTTACCACCTAGTTCACTTGATATCCGGCCTCTTTCTGGCAAAGCTCCTGCAACGGCACCTAACAGTACAGGCGCCCATACACAGTCTCCCAACAAATTTCACTCAGCTAAATGCCCTCAAAAGTCAGGCATGATGGCTCACACTCCTGTAATCAGCATGGGGAGGGAGGGCAGAGGCTCAGGAATTCAAGGTCACCTTCGGTTAGTTAGTGAGGTGCAGATGTGCCAAGATTACAAAACAAGAACTCATCTCAGGAATAACAACAAAAAACACCTTGATGGAATAAGACCATGGGGCATTGAGAGTAGCAGTCACTCATGAAATGTGACAAGATTCCAAAGGGAAACAAAGTTACACCGCTTCAGCAGAGAACAGACATCATCTGAGTGATAATCAAACCTTCATCCCATTAAGACCAGATAATTCTAAAAGCAGCAAAATTCTGATTTTGGATAGTTCTGCGCTGCAGCTTCAGCTACCAAAGACACGCCTTGCATTCTCCACACAGGGACAGTTTCTAGTTTTAGCTACCACCTGTTCTTCGGAAGTCAGTTCCTAAGCATCTTAACTTCTAGGGGCGGTTACGGAAGTGATTTTGAGCGAGTGGTTTTAGATCAGCCATTTGCAAATGAACATCGCTTCATAAGATCCTTGGAAACGTGTCTCCTCGTCATGTAGTTCTCCCGTCTACCCACGGACCCAAGTGAACCCAGATTTCTCCACACTTTGTAAAACTAAGACGAGCAGAACTGACTCATCCAACAAGGAAGCAGCTCTCTTCCCGTTTGCAATAAGCATTACAAAATGCTAACACAGGGGGCCCAGCTCAAGCCCTCGTTTTCTTACAGGTGTATGCGGGCGACGGAAAAGACGGCCCAATTTTTCTCCTTGTGCATGCATTTGCTTCTCTCATGGCTCCCATAAAGGGGAGGGAACTACATCCATCTACCCCATCATTTCCCCTGTGCCTCCTAGACTGTGTCACCCTTACATGGCTGCGCGTCTGCTGAATGCCACACGCCATCAGCCTCAAGCACCTCGTTGCTCTCGTGACTCGAACCCACTTCAAATTTCTCACGGCCTGCAGCTGGTTTTTTTCCGGAGCAGGCCTCTGACTGTCCATCCCAGTCATGTGAGCACTCTCTCGTCCGACAACACTGAAATCCATCGTAAGCTTTAGTGGTTTAACTTCCTTCAAAAAGCCCCAGACATTTCATGGACATCTATCTACCTGGGAATCCAACAACACACCTCGAGTTCAAGATTCCCAAAGCTATTGTCGGAGCTCTCGACAAGTTCATACTTACTTTAAATATGGCCTGAGGTGCTTAGGGCAAGCTGATAAAAGAGTTAAAAAAAATACCCACCACAGTGCACTAGAAAAACAGCGGACTGCCAGGTAAGTCCTCTCCAACAAGAGATGGGTTCTCCAAGACCCCTCCAACAGCAGCCCTTGGAGAATCGGGTCTATCTCGGGGAGATTTCACCAGGCACAGCACCTTACAAACTCTCCTGCCTGCCACCAGTTCAGCTCCCTCCACGGCCATTCTGTCTGAGGAAGCCCTGCTCCACTCCTTGCCAACGCTGCCCATGTAGGAAAGGGGGGCTGACTCCAGAAACCCCTGCCGTTCTGTTGACTGAACCACCCCACGATTACTGTAGATCAGACTCCAGACCTGAACACCATTCCCCACCAGGACGAAGAGAAACACTAAGTAGGAAGCCATGGTCAAAGGTGAGGTTTGCTGCAGGGACCTGTCTCTGCCTCCATTATTAAAAAACAACAAAACAAAAACAAAACCTCATGGTCCCCTGGCTCCAGGTACAGAGGGACAACCTCCCCTAAGCATCCTAACTGTCTCTGCTCTTTTTCCAGGAGCTGAGGGTCCAGTTAACACAGGGCACCTTCCAACTAGGATCCTATATGATTATAGGCTGAAGATTTTGGGGCCAAGATAAAGGTGTTCAAGGTGATCAAAGGGTTCAACATCCATGAACACCTCCCCCCACACACACACACACTTAGTTGTTTTAAAGACCTTCGTACTAATTTTAAATATACATCCCACAGCCACTGAGATGGTTCTGTGGGTAAAGTTGCTTGCAACTAAGCTGATGCTCCGAGTGCTACCCTCGCCACCCAGCCCCCACCTCCACAGTAGACAACCGACTCCTGAAAGCCGTCTCCCGACCTCCGCCATCTCCCGACCTCTGCATGCATGCTCACTCACACCACACCCCCAAAGAGATGAAAATGTAAAGCTCCATACATCCCAGCACTGGAAAGGACCGTGTTCAAGAACTAGCTGGCCTTAAGACAGAGCCGGTCTCCAGGGTAGTGTTATACAACCCACTGTTGTATTGTGGGTCGTTTCTTCCTTTTCTAATGTACTCTGTAAGCAGTGTTATCCGAGCAGAACCCCGTAACTGTAGCCACTGTAACCTCTGGTAAGGTTGGTCTTTTCTTTCCTCAAACAGAAGCTTAGGATCTGGGAATTCTTATACATTAAACTGGCTAGAGTGCCAAATGAAGGTGCTCCAGACCCCGGGGCAAGTTCAGTTTCTATCTAACTCAGGCAAACCCTCAAAGGGTTACATGTCCTCCCTGGTACACAGGGGCCCCTGGCCCACCCCACAGTCACGATTTCTCTAGCAGCACGGGCTAACTCTGACAGAGTAAGGGAAGGGACAGTCGCAGATGCCCTGGGTCCAGAGGAACCCCAACTCCGTGCCTCCCGAGAGCCCAACCTACTTACTGAACCCAGTTGGGGGGGGGTTCAGTATCCCCACGACCCAACCCTGTCCTGCTGAACCCAGTTCAATTTCTGTCTGACTTAGACACCTGAGGGCCTCCTTCCAGGACCCAGTCCTGTTTCTGTCATACCTTCTAGAACCAGGCCAGACCAAACCACGTATCAGACTCCGAGAATTCAAAGCATAAATGCGTGTAGCTACGAAAACCCGGGGAAGAACTTACCTGACCAGCAAACATACATGGGATGTACTATGGAGCCACCTGTGTTGCTTATCTGGCGCCCAGCGGAAGGAGCAGGGTTGCTGGAGTCCTGCCTCCTAGCTCATCCACGGCATCAGAACTGTGAAGTCCTCAAACCCTGCTCACACGGGACAGCCAAAGCTTCTAGAACCAGAGCAGGCTCTGAGGTTGCTAGCAGACAACCCGGTCTGACCGGCATCCAGGGAAAGACAGAAAGAAGCAAGGCACAGAAAAAACTCGTGGGTTGGCGCCTACTTAGCCAATCAAACAGCCAGCTGGCGGCAGCATTTAAGGTTAACCGGCGACAGGTGCTCTGTTTGAAATGCCCTTATCTCCATTAAATGCCACATTGGTTTGGCCTGTTCTGCCCACTGCAGGTGTCCTCGCTGTACCTAGCAGTTTAACTTTTATTATTATTATTATTTTATTTTATACAATGATCACATGTAGCTTTCTGGGTTCTAAGAGACATATAACTCTAAACTGGGAAATTAGCTTGTGCCATGAGACACGTGACAACCAACCAACCACAGAGAGGCCTCCAACTCTACAATGGGCTCCCCAAATCTAAATGTTCTGCTTGGAAAAAATGAAGATGGGCAAGAAGCTAACGGGGAAATGGCAGCCACTTAGTATGAACGTTGTGGCTACAAGCCCATCCAAATAGCTGAGATCAGCACTGCTGCCCCAGTAAAATATACGGCCGTCCTCGCCTAATTGCACTTCCCCAGTTAATACAGCAATCCGTAGGCAGCACACTGGCCTCCTCTGGCTGTGAAGCTGCCTTAGAGTCTCCAGCTCGCATCTGAAGTTTGACTCATCAAATTCAGCAATCTGTGCTAGCCCGCACACCCTGAACAACAACACATCCATCAGCAAGGACTGTCTGATACTGGGAGAAAGCTTGCCCGGTACGAATTCACGGAACACCGTCACCCAGCTGTTTTCACCTCAAGCAACCTTTGTCTCACATGTTGATTTTGCAACCCAATCCCACACGAACCGACATTAAATCATAGGCAATAAGCCTTACGTTTGGAAAGCTGAACGAGTGTCCAGATACCCTTTTCTTAAGGAATCCAAGAGAAGCAACATAGTAAAGCAAAATGCAAAGGTGTGGTTCCCATGCTGAGTCTGGAGATGCTATATTTACCTCGCCTTGTTACGAGCATGTTTTCCCGCCGCCCTTGTCCCACAGCAGCGCCAGCCCCAAATAACACATAGCGATGCTGTATTAAATATAATGCTGTTGGCCTGTTACTAGCATTTCTTATTGTCTACCTCTATCTTAAATATTAACCCATTTCCATTAATCTAAGTATTTCCACATGGTCTCATCTTACCTGAGAGAGGGCCGGGAGTTCTACCCTGTTGGTCTTACATCTTGAAACTCCTCCTTACTACTTCCGGAATCCTCCTTGACTCCTAGTCGCGCCTATCTTGCTTTCCTATTGGCCAACAGTGCTTTATTCATTAACCAATAAGAGAAACATATTTACAGAATGACATCTCCCATCATAGCCTGATCCTTCCCACCAGCCAAACATTGTTGCACTGGATCCTACACAGAGGAGATCAACCTCAAGCTGCAGATTCTAAGAGCAAGCTTCATGCCTCCTTGAGTTTACACTTAGATTGTAACAAGGAAACAACAATGTAACACAGAGCCCACTCTACTTCCCTGTACCTCATACAGCTCCTTTCTGCAGTTGAGCTAATGCTGTTCATGGAGTCAAAGTGTTTCTGTCATTCAAATGCCACTTCTCATGGGAAACGACCAGGAGTCTATTCTAAACTATTCCTTACTGCATTCTGCAGGCAAAGTCCTCTGCATGCCAGCCAATGGACTACAGACAGTATGGCTTTCACAGACCCAAGTGAGGTAGATCCAGCCGTCTGCACTGAGCTGTACACCAAGTGTAAGGTTTGACTCACACAAGTAGAAACGGCTATGGAAATGCAGTAAAGCAGGTCCAAATGGGGAGAAAAACCCAAAACTTCAAACAGCTTACACTGTGCTTTAAAATGCGTGTGGACACTTAAGAAAGAGAAGAAAATGGGTATAGACAAATAGTTTAAAAATAATAGTCTTTAAAGACAGAATAAAGCAACAAAGGGGGGAAAAAGCCATGTAAAGTTGGGAAATTAACAGGGACTCTTGATCCTGTATGATGCTGTGTGACGTTGAATGTTTTGAATGCTGGTGAGCAAACCACAGCTGCTGGGAGACACTGGATTGTAAAAGGAACTGCTGAATCAAACCTGCCTAGATACCTGCCTAGGCAGGCCAACTTTAAAGGGAATTCAGAAAATATATTACAGTTGGGGGAGAGATCATGGTTTCGTTTTCACAAGAAATGGAAGGGTGCAGATTTCTTCAAGGTTAATAGAGATCAGATTTGATAGGGAGAACCTGCCTGAAAATCTGGCACAGACATATAGAAATAAACCAAGAAAAAATACAAGACAGGTGATGTATACACTGATCCATGTGCATGGGAACAGTTCTGAGAATGGACCACAAATGTTATAACTAGTTTTCCCAGAACTTGATCACTGTTCTCAATTTTATCGGGGTTCTCTGGAGATGTTGTCACCCCTGGGCAACAGGAAGCAGTCCAGAGAACACAATACCCACATTCCCAAGAGGTGGGGTAGGTGGTTTTTGGTCATTTGGTGGGCTATGGATGTTTGTCATCATTTATATAGGGGATATAGGAATATAAGATAAAAAAAAAGACAGCTGTTAACCTTAAATATTTTACACTGGTATGGATTTTGGTATGTTAATACATACTTAAAAGTTATTTTGTTATACTGTATGTGCGTTTCTACTATCTGGAGTATTGTGCTTATGTAGCTCATTTAAAAACGTCACGTATAGTTAAGAAATATACAAGTAACTAGCTAGTCATCTATAATGATCAAGCTTGTAGTCATAGTAGGTATGTTTTCAATGTTGAACCAATATATTTTAGACAGATAATCGATCTTCAAATGCTTCAGACACTTACAGAATGTGGCATTTAAGATGTTTAATAACCTAAGGTTTTCCATGACAGTGAGACACGTCTGCTCCTGGCAACACCAATTTACTTCATAAAAGGATGGTGGCCTTTGAAGAAACCCCACATGGCATTTGCTTTCACTGTGGCAATATTAGCCGATTGGGTAAGAAACTTCCCTTGTTTCACCTGCTGACAGTATACTGCCCAAACTGGACATGTAGGACACAAAGGAAAGCGACTGCCAAACTTTACCAAGACAAGGTAGGAAAGTCCTTCAAAGTTCCTGCTTCATAGAAAAGTCTGCCCAGTATTCTAGGCCTTTAGGCAGAAGATGGATGCCCCAAAGTTGCACAGGAAACTTGGATGACTGTCCAGGAAGTCAGATGTCTCTGTCACTTCTATAGTGTCAGAAGTGGCTTGCATTGCATTTCCTGTTTACTCAGGTAATATTATACCCTCCCAGGGTCTTTGACAGAGAAGAAGACTAGACAGTTATAGTTACAGTTTTCCTTAGTTATGATACAAGGTAAATTGTAGCACCCATGCTACAATCTATTCCATACTGACTCACAGCACAGTGGAAAACAATCCAGGGTCAAGAGTGCACGTTTTCAGGCTTAGCTCCTCCCCAGCAGATGTGTGTTAGCAAGACAGAAAGAGTAGCAACAACAACTCTGAGACAAGATGTTTCAGCCAACACCTCCAGGCTTGCTCAAGGTGCCCTGGGGGTCCCTGCAGGGCCCTACAGTAAATACAAAACTTTGGATTCACCAAGATAGGATAAATAATAGAGTATTTTCTCTGAATCTGTCAAATACAAATGGACTGGATACTGTAAATGTAATTCTTATTTGATAATTGTTTTTATTGTATGCAGTTTTACTATGTTAAGGTTAAAACCTTTCCTTTTTATTTAGACAAAAAGGGGGAAATGCTATGGAATAGAATATTTGTTTAACTAATAAACACATTGTTACATTTGTGTTGCACAGTAATTGTTTAACTATGTAAAGATGTGTTGTTGTTTCACCTTGCCTGCCTATGGTACCTGATTGGTCTAATAAAAAAGCTGAATAGCCAATAGCTAAGCAGAAGAGGGATAGGTGGGGCTGGTGGGCAGAGAGGAGGAGGAGTCAGCCAGTGAGGACTAGACAGACAGAAACAGAGGAAGCAGGAAAGCAGGATGGACAGTACGTAGATGAGCTAAACAAGCCTCAGGACAACACATGGATGAATAGAAATGGTTAAGTAAAAGAAGAATAAATAAAATAAAATAAACACGAGCTAGAAGCAAGCCTAAGCTAAGGCCAAACATTCATAATTAACAATAAGTCTCTGTCATGATGTGGGGGCTGGTGGTCCAAGAGAGCTGGCTACACCCACAAGCTACAGTCTGTGTGAGGTTGAATTGCATCATTCTCACTTTCAACATGGTCTTCCCAGACCAGACTCCTGAAACCCTATAGATTGGCACTTTTACGTAAATTTCATCATAATCGATCAATTGTTGGCTTGATGTAAGCCCCTTCTCTTCCCAGGAGCATGGGGCTGGAGCTAAGAAAACTAAACTTGTCTGATCATGATTGGCCCAGGAGTCCATAGGTTGCCTCATTAGAACAAAGGATGCTCCTATCACTAGGAAATTCCCAAGGATTAAGATCTCTGAGTCAGGAACCTGGGTCGAAGGCCAATTATTAGAACAAAAGATGCTCCTAACACCCTGTCACTCAAAAATTATAGGAGTGTTAGGAGCCCAGGCCAGGGAGAGACATGAACGTGTTCGTTACATACAGGAAGTTGCTCACTGGGTTCCTGAAGCAATTATCTCTTCTCTTTGCAGAGTACTTGGCCTGATTTCAAAAGCAAAGCTTCCTTGAGAAATGGCACTAAGGCTGTTCTTGTGGATGCCTCCCTGCCTCCTGATTCCTCAAATCCTACCCTGACCTATCTAAGGCCTGGCATCTTCTCCTCTGCTACTACACCTGAGATCGAGCCTTCCACTGATACTATGTATTGATGAATAATAAACTTTTAATGTATACAGCATTCTGCCTGCATGTTAGTCAGAAGAAGGCATTAGATCTCATTACAGATGGTTGTGAGCCACCATGTGGTTGCTGGGAATTGAACTCAGGACCTCTGGGAAGAGAAGCCAGTGCTATCTCTCTGGTCCAATGAACAATACACTTCTAAGCAGGAAAGAAAAGTACTCACCATCTTCCTCACACGCCCTCCGGTTTCCTTGGTGACACTGGTCTTCGGCCTGCTCTGAGGGACTTCTTTCTGCTCCCACACTGCACTTACGGAGGCTCAATGTCTTGCCAGCCTTCTCCCTACCGTAAGCAGACTGGGTTCCCCCCTTGCCTCCTACATAGACTTCCCTTCAGCTTCATTTGCTGATTTTCCACAATGTCTCCAGGCCACTCCTTGGTATCTACTGTTTCTTCTACCACAGGGTTTACCGAACAACTTTCTCGGGAATCTCGAGAGTGAGCAGACTCTCAATGGCCTCAGGGCCTTTGCACACGCTGTTTCCGAGTCTCTTGGGGGTACTTTCTTCTACCTTTGACCCAGCTGACACCACCTCACACAGCCCACAGGTCTCGGCTGAGTTCACAGGTCCTGAGAACACACTTCTTGGCGCTCCAATCTGCATTGCTTTGTCTGACGTTGTGTTCCCTACGTTCACTGCCATTTGTAGCATGGTACTTGTGACTTAATGCCACACCATGGTAGTTGTGATTTAATGCCACCTTCTTCACACTGTAAGCACAGGGCAAGGGGCTGGGGCGGTTAAAAAAAAAAAAAAAATGCCTTCCGGGAATTTCTTCTTCTCTGGTTGTAAGCAACTGAGTTGACTTTGCCAGCATATATAGAAAACAAAATGGCTTGATACAAGAAATCTTCTCGGAATATAAAAATTATTTGGGTTACTTTATAGTAATTGTTACTATTGTTTCACAGATTAAGAACCTGAGACCCTAGAGGGAACACATCATGTGACAGTCGCCTCTCTAAAGACTGCAGTTTAGACTGCTTTCCTCTCCAGAGAGGGAAAAACATCTAGAGTAGATTATCTTCTAAGTTTAAATGAGACCCATTTACCCTGTGTGAGACACACCCCATGCACTTTAGACATCAGAAGGCTCAACACAGCCTACTGAGGGGACACAGATCTGGCCATGCAGCCTCCCGAGGCTGGCCCATCACCTTCTTGATCCCCAGTACTCACCCTGGGGTGCTAGCAGAGACACTACTAAGCTCTCCCAAACTTTAGCCTCCGATGTATTTAACCAAAGCTACAAGTGTGTGTAAAGAAGCGTATAACCCTGGCAAGTCTTCTCAGCCCTGCTCTGCTCCTGACAGTGACCTCTTCCAATCCCTCCTTTCGTGTTTGCCTTCATTTCTCTAAGTCCATGCCTACTTGGAGTTTCTTCTTTCTCATTTTCAGTGTTAGGGATCAAACCTAGACCCTGTACATGGTGCTCAAGGACTCTACCTCTACACTATATCCATGGCAGTTGGGTGGGTTTTTTTTGTTGTTGTTGTTCCTGAGGCAGACTCTCACCAAGTAGCCCAGGCTGGCCTTGAACTCCCAATCCTCTTGTCTCTGCCTCCCTTGTCCTGGGATTACTGACCTGTACCACATCATCCAGCCTCTTGAATCCTTAGTGAGGACACTAGCTGCCAGCTCTCAGCAGTGGAGGATTCAGTCCCTTCTCACTGGCCACCATGACCCTTGCCACTTACATGCCACCTAGACAATGATTTGGGACATCGACCTTGATCTTACCACAATGACAGAAACGTTACTGAACGCAGGGTGAAAGAAACATGTCTTCGCTTCGGACAGGACCTTTAACAGCCAATGTGACATTTCCTAAGTGGCTTTCCCCCTGCCCCATTGATCATGGGAACACTCTGGATAGAGCGTTTACCCACTGTCGAGTGATTTCACCGAGAGGAGAGTACTGCTAACTCATGCGGGATAGACAGAACGGAGAAAAAGAAATTCCCTGAAATAGATGTGTGGCTCAGCCGGTAGAGAACCAGCCTGGAGTGTCCAAGATTAGATCCAACTTCAAAAGGGAATAGAAAAATAAATAAATAAATCCTTCTGCTGGTGAGTGAGCTACTGCAACATTTAAAAAAAAAAAATCCCACCTTGATAGATATGCCCCACCAAAGTCACTCACAGATGTATTCTCTACCGGAACTTACATATGTGTGAACACTATACAAAAATGTTCATGGGGCTGGAGAGATGACTCAGTGGTTAAGAGCATTTGTTGCTCTTACAGAGGACGGGGGCTGTGTTCCCGGCAACCACAATTGAGGCTCACAAATATCCACAACCCCAGTTCCAGGGGATCTAATGCGAACTTCTGACCCCCCCCTGAGGTCCTGAGGACACTGCACAAATGTGATGCACATACATACATTCAAGAAAAACACTAGTACACAAAGAGTCAATCTTTAAAAACATGAACAGTCACAGCAATAGTATGTGTAATAGTAACAACAACTACAACCCAATAGCCACCAGCAGGAGAACAGACAAACAACCATCAGTAAGGCAACGGGCTGCTACTTACTACACGTGGCTGAAAATGAGCGTACTCTGGCTACATGCACCATGGTTCAATGCCAGGGGGACATTTTATTGAAGGAAGTGGATAACCAAGCTGCTGAAAAATAGGCAAGCATTGAAGCCACCAGGTGGTGGTGGCGCACGCCCTTAATGCCAGCGCTCAGGAGGCAGAGGCAGGCGGATCTCTGTGAGTTCAATACCAGTTCTCAGCTACATGTAAGCTGAATAAAGCATGACTCTTCATTACATAGTTACAAAACTATACATATCTAAACAATAAGCTGCGTAGGGATAGGCATAAGTCTGCTAAAACTGTAAGGCGATGGCACAGAAATCAGGACAATGGCCAGCACGGAGGAGAGAAAGGAAGCAGCAAGGCCCCTGCTAACTAGGGTTGGCTTATTCTTTACATTTCCATTGTACGCAGGATTTTACACAGGCTTCATGCTCGGGATGGCATGGTATGCATCTTTCTTAAGGCGAGCACAGTACGTGTGTTTGTTAATTCTCCCCCTTTTTTTCCTTTGTGGAAAGCAGATCTCTAGAAGAAGAAGAAGAAGGAAGAAAGATAAAGAAAATCCAGTAGACTGATAGGGCCCCAAGAAGACAAATGGCTGGAGTTTACAGAGTGGATTTAAGTGGCAGCTACCAAGCTGGGGGCTTTGTCTAGTTCGGAGTGGAATTCTTTCAGTAAGGTTACCTATGGGTAACACTCAACTGCCTGTCAGGGCTGCAAGCACACCTCGCTGGCATTAGAAGTGAGAAGTGATGCTCTATTACTCATTCCTATGTTCAAAACATGCAGAATTTCCATTTCCACGGTTAAACTCACAGGCTCCCATCTCAGATCTGCCTGGATGCCCATTCACTCAACAAATATTTACCAAGCATGTTCCAATGGCAAGGACCACTCCAGCTAGAGTACAGCAGAAGGACAAGGTCTCTCCCCTCCCCCCCCCCCCCCCCCCCCCCGCACCCTCCCCTACAGTTCACGCTGTAGTTGACCGCAGGCAGATAAAGCCACTAGGAGCTCAGACTTGACACAGGTGGAAAGCAGAAGATGCTCCAGAGAGCAAAGGGGTAGGTCATAATCTTACAGGAAATGGGATTCAGGGTAACAAGATGAAAATATGAAGCAGGAGGAGTTAGTGTCAGAAGCAGCCAGTAGGGACAGCCAGTGGTGAAGGTCCAGGCAGAGATAACTGCCTGGAGAAGCCCCAGGACTTAGCAAAGTGCAAACGCCCGCATTTCACAACAATGAAACCCTGCCCAGGCTACTTTTTGATACAATTAATGAACAGTTTATACACACAGGTGAAACCTACCTTAAAGTGTCATCTATGGCATCTGCTACTTTTAATTTTTCAGTGAGTCCCTCCCTTCTTCAATGCCACCAGAACACTAGGTCAAGAATAAAATCCATGCCCTTCCCTGCTATGAAATATGCTTTCTTACAGCCATGAGTCACCCAGCTCTCAGTTGCTCTTCCTTAGGAGTCTCCAGTGGCTGGGGGCTCACCACCCAGCACTCAAAGGCTTTTACTCCGTCTATGTTCTGCGGTGACACGGAGATGGCTTTGCTCACTACAGGGCTATCTCTTGCTATAACTCAATAAGGGCAATTCTTGGAAACCACCAAGTTTTCTGTTAATGGTTTATCGGCCCCTAGGACCCTATCCATTATTTGACTCCTGCCATTTTTCAGGTTTGTGCACCAATTCAAACCATTGTCTTTACTTATGGTTTCTTCCTTAATGGTATTATTTTGGGGAAACAAGACCAAAGCAGTAAGATTCCAGAAGCAATACGGAGACACCTATACAGCGCAAAGGCCGCCCTGCTCGGCCAAACTTTTCCCTTGGAAAAAAACCCACCAACACATTCAGTTATCTGAGTGCATCCCCAGACAATACCAGACATACCTGATTATCCTAGTTTCCCGTCTGTGCTGCTAACAAAAAAACAACTCACAGGGGGAAGAACGCTTTACCGGGCTTTTATAATCCCTGGTTAGCGTCCATCACTGCGGGGACATCGGGGCAGGACCTTGCAGCATTTAGTCTCAGTTCATCCACAACCAAGCTCAGGCAGAAAGCAAGTGCAGGCATGCTTATTTGCTCTTAGTTTGCTCCTCTGCACATTTCTGCCACAAAGGGTCCAGTGCCGCCCACATTCAGGGTGGTTCTTCCAACCTCACTTAACCAAGTATAAAAAAATCCCTCACATGCATGCCCAAAGGCCTGGTCTAGACAATCCTTCATCAAGACCCTCCCTTCCAGAGGCTGAAGAGTTGGCTCAGGGGTAAAGAGCACTTGTTCTTGCAAAGGACCCAGCACCCACATAAAGGCTTACCATCTCTTTGGGTAACTGGCATACATGTGGCACACAGACATACATACAGACAAAAACACTCATACACACAAAATAATTAAAAAAAAAAATAGCTGTCTTCCTGAAAATTCTAAGTTGTGTCAACTTAAGAATTAAAACTAGCCATGACACTAGCCCAAAAAGGCAACAGTACGCTTGGCTTCAGTCATGCCCAAATTGCCAACTCACTACACAAAAGTCCTTCAAATGTAATCTAAGAAGCTCCATACCAAACCTGGGGGAAATGCCTCTCCTTCTTTACTGTTATTTAGTTTGGCTAGTTTGTTTGTTTGAGGCAAGGTCTAACTCTATCCCACATTGGATACAACTGGCTTCTTAGCCTGGGCTATCCTCACACTCATGAGCATGCCCCTGCCTCACTCTCTGGTATGGGGATTATATGCATGTGACACCCCAGGCTACAAAATCTCTTACCCAGTAATGCTTTTAATGTGTCAATTTTTAAATTGCATTTAAGAAGCCAGGCATGGTGCCTCACGCTGGTAATCCTAGTCCTTGGGAGGCTGAAGCAGGAGGATTGTTACGAGAGCTAAGCTAGCTTGGGCTACAGAGTGAGTTGCAGGCTAGCCTACATCTCTCACAATAGTACAAACTTCCTTATACAATTTATTCTCAGAAACCCTCGCATTACTCAAGTTTCTTTCCTTTTTTTCCCCTATTTTTGTTTGTTTGTTTGTTTGTTTTCAGACAGACTTTCTCTGTATTGCTTTGGAGCCTGTCCTGGAACTAGCTCTGTAGACCAGGCTGGCCGGATCACAGAGATCCACCTGCCTCTGCCTCCTGAGCAGTAAGATTAAAGGCCTGCCAGCTTCAAGTTTCTTTTAATGTTACTTTTTACATCTTTTTTCCCTACCTACTAGGTGCTAAGGGCGAGGAAGCAGTAATTAACTATCCTACTTAATTGTAACACTTTCACCAGAATCCTTGCCCTGGTAGAAAAGCAACCAAGAACAGCCAAGTGTGGGACCACTTCTTACCCTCCAAAGCAACTTCGACATGGCTCCTCTTTAACTCTGGATTACACCTCTGGCTCTAAGCACCGGATAAACAAAGCTCAGGCCTCCCACCCCATACTGGTACCCAGCACACTTAATCCTGACTCCAAAGCCAATATTAGCCACTGTGTTCCACTCCCCCCCCCACTCCCTTCCCTGATCCTCTTTACATAATTACAGATGCGGTAATGTGAACAGGCTAGGGTCAGCACTCTGCGAATCAGAAAGCATCAATAACTTATTCAAGTTCTAAGTTTATAATAGCCAGGCTCTTTAAGAAAACAATTGTTAAGATTGGAGAGCAATGTCCAGAACCGATCACTAAAACAAAATTCTCTGGAGGGGCCCATCTAGTCTAGGATGCCAGAGCTTCAGATTAGCATTTACCCCCACTGCTTTAAGGGTTTCAGAGAAGCCTGGGGGTGGGGGCAGAGATGGTGTATGCTCTTTCTGTCTGCTATCTGCCATGTGCTCACTGGCTCTTTGTTCTCCCAGGGTGAACTTAACTTTCATAAGCAATATTCCCATGGGCTGGAGACTGTATCCAAGGCCTACGTCTAGGTCCTTCCCAGAGTGGTAAAACCACTTCTGTCAGCAGACTTCTAGAAACATCTCATGGTACTCAACTCATCATGCCTTAACCTGATGCGCTGGCCACTCAGACTTCCCAGAACCCAGGGTTTCATATCCCAGTAAGCCCTCCATCTTACCCAGCCTTGCTGGCCACCTGAGAAGTCAGTACCATGGTCCTTCCCAGGTCCCCAAATGAGGAAGCCATAAAAATAAAAGAGGAAGGGGAGCTTCACACAGTGGTCAGACTGACAGGGAGTTCAGAAGAGGCAGGGTGCCCCGATCCTGCAGGATGAGCGTAGCCTGGGCCACAATGCTCACACCCAACTGGAACCCCAAAAGGAAGCCCATTGATGCGTGTTTTCGTCCACCTGTCCCTCATACAAATGTTTACCACGCCTATAGTATGTACCAAGCACCATCAAAGGTAAAACACCTACCCTTATAAACAGGCAATTTAATTAAGAAAAACATCTAGGGGGCTGGAGAGAGCCCCCTAGTGGTTAAGAGCACTGGCTGTTCTTCCAGAGGACCCAGGTTCAATTCCCAGCACCCACATAACAGCTTGCAACTGTCTGTAACTCCAGTGTCAGAGGATCGGACACCCTTACACAGACATACATGCAGATAAAGCACTAATGCGCATAAAATAAATGTTTTTTTAAAAAAGGGAAATCATCTAGAAGGAAAACATAAATACATTACTTGAGAGGATGTGGTGGCTTGAATGAAAATGCCCCCATAGGCTCCTAGATGTAAATGCTTGGTCCACGGGTGGTAGAACTGTTCGGGAAAGATTAGGAGGTGTGGCCTTGTTGGAAGAGATATGATGTCACTGGGGGTGGGTCTGAGGGTACAGGAACTCAAGTGCTCTCTCTCTCTCTCTCTCTCTCTCTGCTACTGCTCTGGTGCTATGCCTGCCTCATGCCCATCTGCCTGCCTCATGCCCTCCACCATGATGGTCACTGACTCACTCTCTGAGACTCTAAATCCCCAATAAATGGTTTCTTCCACCAGCTGCCTTGGTCACGGTGTTTTGTCACAGCAGCAGGAAAGTAACTAAGACAGAGAATTTGAAAGCTGGGGAGAAAAGAAACTGGAGGTGTGTATAAGGAATGAAGGCTCAGGCATGGGGGCAGGCAGGCAGGTAGGTATGTAGGTAGGAGAATAAATTATAACCCTGACAAAGGCTTGTGTCTCTGAAAATGGGCAGTCCAAATTATTTTAACCCTTGGACCTTTGTATGCCTGAACTCCTAGTGTCTAATAACAAATTAAGCATAAGAGGGAAAGATTACTGTATGTTCTCCTTTATTTCTGACCTGTCAGCCAGTCTGCTGATTTCCCTGCAAAACAAAACAAAACCAGGTCTAGAACCAGGCACGACACTCATCATTTAAACTCTAATATTTCCTTTAAACGCAGTGTAAACAGTAACTCTTACATTGCTAAAATGTGCCCACTGCATTTGTTTCCTAACAGGCACCAGACTGGAGCTGCAGGGTTCCTCACTGGCCCTGACTCTACAACATACCCAAGAGGCTAAGCGAAGACAAGCTCAAGGGCAATACACTAAGTCTAGGTTGCTCAATAAATGTTCAAGGTCGAGAATCAGCCTACAAACACCGTGTCATCTTGGCACAATCATAACAAGAGACTCTAGATGCCTCAGAAACGAAGTACCTTCTGTTTGATTGGCTTCCCCCACCCCCATTTATTTGTTGCCTTTAAGAAGTTTGTCACTTGGGCATGGAGGTGTGCCTGTAATCCCAGTCCCCCAGAGGCTGAGGCAGGAGGAGCATGAACCTGAGGCCAGCCTGGGTTATATATATTTAGCCTGTGTCTCAGAGAGAAGAGAGGCAAGTTTCTGTCTATTCACAAGATGGAGACAGAGGATATGCCAGGGAAGACCAAAGCCACAGGGTTTACAGTAGGAAGGGGTCCACACAGCTCTGGAGCCACTAAAAATGAACTCTGTACCCCTGAGTCATAAACTCCCTGGAGCTCCACCCAGCACTGATGGGCAGCTCTGCCCTGCACACCTGGACCCTGCTAGATGGAGAATAAGCCCAAGGTTGCAAGTCCTTACCTGCCCCGCTGATTTTTTTTTTTTTTTTTTTTTTTTTTCTCCAAGACAGTACATCAAACATCCCCCGGGGTCATCTGATTAAGTAGGTGGGCGGGCAGGGCAGAAAGTGTTCAGAGGAACAAAATGTCCTCGAGCTTCCCAGTTTACAAGTCCCCTGTCCTACCGTCACCCTCTGCAACAGGAGAGCACTTACATACCAGATACTCTACTTAATCCAGCATAAATCAAGACGCTGTCCTCAGTACTGTGGACATACAGGCCTCTCCAGCCTCTTAGCGTCTGCTGCACTTTGCAAGAAGATGCCTCCAAGTTCTTGTTACCCAGTCCAACACTAAGCCCCACAGTCCTGCTGCTCAGGGGCTCACAAAAGGCCCGGTGACCTCCGGCTTCCCACCAAAACTCTTCCCAGTTGTCCCTGCTGTTCGAGGGGTCTAACGGCCACCCCACTGCCACACCCAGAACCCTCCATGTCCACCACCCCTTTCCACGAGAACCCTGCCATCCCCTGCCCATTCCGGAGGTCTCAGGAAAGACTGCTATCATCATGGATCCACCCACCCCCACTCCCAAACCCATCTGCTAAAATATATTGCCCTGGAGCTGCAAATAGATTGGTTTTAGGGGCATACACTAAGTTTCTCCAGTCACTCTCTACTCCTTAAGGGGCCTTCCCCAGACTGGCCCAAGAGCAGACGACAGTCACCAACGATTAATCTGAGCATACAATTCTGTCCCCTTGACTTCCTCTGCGCTGTTCCGCAGAAGGCTGTGAAAGGACCATCTTCTAAGAGCTCTGTTATCCGGGTTCCTTATCCAAAGGATTCGTTCCCATCCCCTGGATAACAATATCGCAATTCTCCTTCACTGATTGAACCGGCGCTGTAGCTAATGAAAGCTGCTCCCATTTGCTTAAAAGCTCTGAGTCGTAACTTTTAGGAGGGGGAAATGCCTTGTTTTGGGCAACTTAAAAGCCTTGGGTTTTTAACTGAGAGGAGAAACAGGACTGGTTTGCTTAACTTCACTACTCCATTTCCAAGCTTAGGAACTATCGTGCCTCAGTTTCCCCTGGGAGCGAGGGCAGCCCCCTCCTCCCAAGCCGGGATCTCTCCAACCTCTCTAAGGTCTGGCCTTAGGTCCCCAGCTGCAACACCACCTGGAGCCACAGCTGCGTCCAGATGGTCAAGTCCGGGCCTGCCTGGGCGCACCCTTCTGTCACCTGGCGGGGCCCTAGGGCGCCCCAATCCCGCTGCCTTGGGGCCAGCTCTAGAAGCCGTGTGGCCAGCCTTCGCGAGCCAGGCTCCCATCCAGGTGCACCTGCCTCTCTCTCCCGGCCCGTGGGTCCCTGAGCTCCAAGCCCGACCAGAGCTCGCGTGAGAATCGAAGGAGAAAGGGAAACAAGCCACAGGCAGGGCCGTCCTGGCCTCGGCGGCCGCCACCAAAGCACACCACCTGCGAGGCTGCCGGGCAGCGGGGACGGACGCCCGGGCCGAGCCGCCGCGCGCGCCCCTTACCGGTGAGGCGGCCGCCCCCCTCGCCGTGCCCGCGGCGCCGCTGCAAGACGAAGTAGCAGCTGCTCTTCTGGGTCACCCAGAGCTTCAGCGCGTTCTTGAGCAGCACCTCCTCGGGCTTGAGCCACATCGCGGCGAGCCTGCCGCGCCCGGAGGCCCCGGTTCACATCGCCCCGGCCGCCGGCCGCACGGGGCCGGGCCCGCTCGGTGGGAGACGCCGGAGGTTGCGCGCGAGGACCGCAGCGCGAGCGCCCGCCGGCCGAGTCCCGGGAGCGCGGTGACCACAGCTCGCCAGGATCACCCCGCGCTGCCCGCCGTGGCCCCGCCCCGCCCAGGCCCCGCCCCGCCCGCCGCGGACACACCCTTCTCCCCAAGCCACGCCCTCCGCCCGCCCACCCGAGGCTCTCCCCCCGGCGCCTCCCCGGTTTCCTAGTCCCAGCCGCTCCCCGGGCAGGGTTCCGGAGTGGCGGGAGGAAATCATAACCACAGCCAGGTCCCCTCCCTCCGGCCAGGGACGCCTGCCTCGAATCCCCTCCTTCCTGGGGAGGAAGCGAGCAATAGCGCGAGTTGTCTCCGCGCTCCTGGTTCTCAGAGGTGGCGGGAGGACCTAGGGGTTAAGGCATCTTGTTATCCGGGCTCCAGGTTGTCCAACGCAGAGTCTCAACTAAATGTTGGGAGTGCAATGCACGCCAGGAAACTCGAGTGTGTTTGAGCTTCAAATAACCAAAAGCCAACACTGAAATTCGGAAACCATTACGTTTGGATTGTTTACATGCTGCGTTATTTTTTTTTTTTTAATCGACACTTAAAAACTACGTACAGAATACTATTTATTTTAGTGCCTGTGTACAGGCCATGACGGTCGGATCAGTGATATTGCATTCCGTTAATTCAAACATTTGCCATTTCTTCTCTATTACATTTCATCTTTGTGGACGGTGGTTTCAAGAGAGCCAGTTTGTTTGGCAAGTGGAAGCCAGAAGACAGCTTTCAGGAGGCAGTTCCTGGCCCCCACTACGTGGATCCTGGGAACTGAACTCAGGTCATCAGGCTTGACAGCAGCCGTCGTCTGACAGCTCGCACTTGTTATTTCTCTTCTAGCACATTTCTCATGCTTTTATGGGAGAGGTGTTGATGCAGGAACCTGAGACATATCAAACACTGACAACGACCCTCCAGAGGCACAGGAGACAGAGGGCAAGGCGGTGCCAGCCACCCCTGGGGGTCCTCGCCACAGAAATAAAGCCAGTGTCTGTTCCAAGAAAACATAAACACTACAAGATGTACAGCAGGTAATAGTGATGAGAAGCCACGGACACGAGTTTTAAATAAATACCTGATATCTGTCCTTGAAAGGAAGAGGGATCCACAGGGAGGCGGTCAGACCCAGTATTCTAGCCAAAGTGAGGGAAAAGGCTCTTAGTCCCTGGGTTTTGACAAAGGGACAAAATGTGGTTGCTAACTAGGACAGGACTGTAAAGGAGAAGCTGAGGAACCTGTCTGGGGAAATATCAGAAAGTGATCAGATGCAGCAGACAGGAGCCCTGTAGGAAGCAAACTGCAGGGCCGGACGGGGAGGCAGTGGCTGGGGTAAGTAAGAAAGGTCTAGAGCTAAGTTTATGAAAATGTCACCGTGAAACCCATTTCTCTGCAGACCAACCAAAGATCAATCCGAGAGAGAAAGAAGGGAAGAGAGGACAGAGAAAGAGGAGACAGAAAGGAAAGAGAGCTGGCGCATTGGCCAGCCACAGACAACCATCTTCTGAATAAGCAGGGAGTCTGCAAGCCGTAATAACAGGCATGGAGCCATTGCAGAGCCAAAAGACTCAGGGAGGGGTGGCAAGAAAACATTCTTCAAGAAACCTTCCTGGCGTGCACACGCACGCGCGCACGCACACACACACACACACACACACACACACACACACACACACACCGCTCTCAGCACAGCACCCTGGGGTTGTAGAGACGAGCTGGATATTAGCTCACTGTTGAGTGACAAAACTTTTCCTGGGGACACAACGTGCACCTTTACTCACCCCAGATAGGGACCCTCATGACAGACGTACCAGCAAAGTCCAACTTGGTTCACCACCGGGTTTGATTGGGGTTAGTTACAGGAGCAGAAATGCCCACTCAAAGACAGCTGCCTCACCAACGCTAACCCCTGCATGGGTGAAGCTCACAAATCTGGGAACCTGGAGCACACTGTAGAGCTTGCTGGCAACTCAACAGGTTGGGGAGTCCTTTCTCGGTGCCTCGGTTGGTCTAACCCTCCTCCAGGCAGCTGGGCTGGTCTTAGGGTCTTCTTGGCAGCCTAGCTCTTCTCTATCTGAGGGGTTCTCTTCTCTTTTATTGCTGCTCTGGTTGGGAGGGGGCCTGGTGACTGGTCCGTTTCAGGGACTTCCTATAACCATTTGTTTACTTTCCTGCTAAAGGAGCAACCTTGCAGGATGGAATGCTTTAATCTTGGCAGAAACTGCTATACAACACCTGCCCTAAAGATTCACAGATGGGAAAACAGACATACATATGGAGACAAATAAATTCAATGTTCAGGTCCCGGGGGAACCAGGCTAAGAACACTCTATGGAGAGCAGCTTTTGCTACACTAGAGTTTAGAAATTATATATGGGCTTGCCACAAAGTTGAGCCTAAAGGCTCCTGACGCTCCAGCCTGTAGAACCGTGAGACAAATAAACTTCTATTCTTTATAAATTATTCCAGCTCTTACAGCAGCAAAACCAGACAAGACACGCTATACATACCCAAATGAATACCAGCTCTTCTTGAAAGTGAAATCTCCTGACCCATCTACAGTCACTCATTTTGTAATTCAGTGCTTCCCTGTCAAATGTTGAACAAAAGTAAGAGAAGCAGGGACTGGAGAGGTGGCTCAGTGGTTAGGGGCACAACTACTGATCTTGAATTTGGTTCCCAACACGCAGACAGTTCCGGGGGTCCGACACCTTCCTCTGACCTCCGACACCTTCCTCTGACCTCCGTACATACTACACTCACATGGACACGGAGGAAGATGGGGGCGTCCTTCTGTGTGTTCCAAATATGTGTTGCTTCTATTGGTTGATTAACAAAGCTGTTTTGGCCAATGGCCAGGCAGAATAGAGCCAGGCAGGAAATCCAAACAGAGATAGGGAAAGAAAGAAAGCAGACTCGGGGAGATGCCATGGAGTCACCGGAGGTAAGAAGCCATGAGCCTCATGGTAAAATATAGGATAACAGAAATGGGCTGGTTTAATTGTGAGAGCTAGTCAGTAGTATGCATGAGCCACTGGACAAACAATTACAATTACTATTAGGCCTCTGAGCCTCTGAGTGTTTATTCAGGAACTGGTGGGTAGGAGGGAAAAAAAAGAAACCTTCATTTTCACACAGACACATATAGTAATACATAATTTAGAATATTTTTAGTATTAAAAAACAAAACCAGGAAGCTCACAGGGACGGAACTCTGACTTACCTCTCTTCCCATATGTAGGGCTCCTTCATCTGCCTCTCGCTGTGTTTGTCAGCAGAACCCACTAGTAAGCAGGCATGCTCAGGGTGAAGTCTCTGGAACTCAGCCTGCAAGAGCAGGTTTCTCTGTCCTGTCCCATCCTGCAGCCACTTCTAAATAATCACACAGAGGTTTAATATTAACTACAAAATGTTTGGCCTGTAGTTCAGGCTTATCACTTACGAGCTCTTACATTTAAATTAGCCCATTTCTACTAACCTAAGTATTGCCACGGGGCCGTGGCTTTCCTGATCTGCTGGCATCTTGCTTCTTGGGCGGCTGCTCTCATCTCTCCTGACTCCGCCCTTCTTTCTCCCTGTATTCGGTTTGGCTTTCCCACCTAGCTACATTCTGCCTTGCTATAGGCCAAAGCAACTTTTACTATCAACCAATGAGAGCAGCATATATTCACAGCATACCGAAGGGCTAATCACAACATCAGCCTTCCAGACACAGGACAAGAAAAGGGGATGCACAGGAACTGGGGGAGAATCCGCGGCACAGGTGCACACAGCATCCTCTGCCACTCACAGCTGGACGCGAGTGACCATAGTGTCATAGGTTGCATCGGATCCCTCAAAATTCCTGGGTTGTTGCTTTACCCCTCCAGGAGCTCCAACTGCGACTTCCCTTAGAATCAGTGCAGACATCATTAGTTAAGGTGGGCCCATTGCTCTCTGTAATAAATGGCAGCAGCTTCCTCTTCACTTCTAGTGGTGGTCTGCAGGATTGCTTAAAGTAGCTGGTGGCGTTGTGAGGGGCCGGTAGAGGACAGGGCTTGGGGGCTCTTGCTGCTGTTAAGTGTGGTTGCTACGGCAACGGTGATAATTACTAAGCTTGTACAATGAGATAGCTGTTTGTGACTGCTCTGGAGAGAGGGGGAAGAGAGAGAGGGAGAGAGAGAGAGGGAGGGAGGAAGGGAGGAAGAAAAAAGAAGCCTGAAGTATTAAATTCCCATCTCAAGGTACAGATGTGGAGAAATTCAAAGAAGCCCTTATCTCTGTGGCCACAGGACAGACGAGTCGAGGTTCTTCTTATCCCAAATACCATTGTGTGGGTTTCCAAACCGGGACAAAGGTTAGGCATTTAACCTCAGCAAGCTCCCTTGCGAAGATGAGGACACTGGTCGAGTAGATGTAAGTCAGCAGATGCGTTTGGAAACTTTTGGACACAGACAAAGCTAACTGTAGCGCCTCACATCCACCTCTCCCAGCTCACTGCAGGGGGAAATCAGCCTCCACTCACAGGGAAACCTGAGAATCACTGCAGCCCTTGCTGAAAACCTACCCTCGTGTACATCATCAATGCCAGGATTGCAAAAGGGAGGCTGTCCAGGAAGAGAATCCAAGGTCAGTTATGAGGAGGGGAGCAGAAATGCATTATATACCTCAGAGTTGGAAAATCTTGCCAGTATATGTTGGGAAGAAGTTGAAGGTCATGTGTGGGTCATATTCCAGAGTTAGGCCAAGAAAGATGAAATATAAAATCGGAGTCAGCGATATTTCTAAATATTCACATACTTGCAATTATTATGTGATGTATATCAGAGTAATAAAGGAATTTTGGAAAATGTTCTGGTGCTTATGACTATACATGCCTATATCAAAATCTCTTTAAAAATGAGGGCTTGTGCTGGGTGATAGTGGTACACACCACCTTTAATCCCAGCACTGGGGAGGCAGAGGCAGGCGGATCTCTGTGAGTTCGAGGCCAGCCTGGTCTACAGAGTGAGTTCCAGGACAGCTGTTAGACAGGGAAACCCTGGAGAGAGAGAGAGAGAGAGAGAGAGAGAGAGAGAGAGAGAGAGAGAGAAATGAGGGCTTGTGACATTAGGACTCACTCAGCCAGCTGTTTGCCATATTAGCATGAGGACTGATCTTGATTACCCAGAACCAAAGTAAGAAAAGCCAGTGGCACACAACTTCAACCACAGCCCTGGGGAGATGGTGATGGGAAGGGCCTTGGGACACGCTGGCCAGACAGTCTAGAGAACCACCTGCTTGTGTCTCCTGGAGCCTGGATGAAGGGCCTGGGACAACACACCCAGGGCTCTGCCTCTGCTCCTCCCCCGAGCTAGGATTTGACATGGGTTCCAGGGACCAAATTCAGGTCCTCATGCCTGAGCAGCAACACTTCACCAGCTGAGATGTCTCCCCAGACCCCGTAATTAACATTCCCTGATCCTGACCAGACCCGACACTTACCTCATCTGCAAACTTCCACTGTTACTAATTAGTTACTAAACCTGGTTGTTTGTAGTGTGGCACTACATTTTTAGCTTTACAGTATTAGATAATTTTCGATACACTGAAACCATTGGTTTCCTCTAGGAAACTACTTTCACGTTCTTTTTCAGTGAGTTGGCTTTTGTTCACATTCCTCCAAATCATAAATATGTGTTAAATTTTGCTGGTTTGCTACGGAGTCCCATGTAGCCTGAGCTCGCCTCAACTTAGGATGCAGCTGAGGGGGACCTTGAACTATCTCCAGAGAGTGAAGATTATATGAGTGTGCCATCATGCTCAGTTGCTGTAATTGGGAAGCCTGGACCTCGGGCTTGGTGCGCAGTAGGAAAGCATCCTATGAGCTATACACCTTTAGTTTCCTATTGTGACTTGATGCTGTGAAGGGCCAGACCAGCATCTCAGGGGACACCTGAGTTAGAACAGAAACCAAATGTGATTCTGGTCTCCTCCGTGTGTTCACTCTCCTGAACACGCCCTTCTAATGTGCCCAAGAGTAAAATCAGCATTCTCCAGACACTTCAGTTAGAGTGGTGGTCCTGGGTGGGGTTGGCTGCTATCGTCTCGAGGATGAAGATTAAAATCGCGTAGCACACATATGTGTCGCATATGAAATGTTAAGGTGAATTTGGCTTCTGTGTCCTTGCACTAGGAAAGCCTGTCACCGAGAAGGACTTCATCTGGTACAGGGAAAGGGACCGCGGCTGCCATTTCCCTTTGCAGGGCCAGTGTTGATGCCTCTGCAATGTAGAGGAGCTTATCTGCCCTCTACTTGCTTTCCCTATCTCTGGACTCACACTAGAAATGTTAGCAGGTTACATGCATCCAACAAAAGTGCAGCTGGTACCCTTCATAGCTGTGTAACTCCCCTGTGAGAAATAAGGTAAAAGCAGAAAGCTAAAGGGAGACCAGGGCAGTGGGGTGCGTGTGTGTGTGCGTGTGTGTGTGTGTGTGTGTGTGTGTGTGTAGCTCTTTGCATCCCCCCTCCAACTTAAATAAATACAGATCCGGGGTGTAGTGAAATCTGCAATGCAGGCACTTGAGAGGTGGAGGCAGGGGCCAGCCTGAACTCCACAGTGAGACTGTCTCAGAATTACACACACATGTGACGGGAAACGAGTGGGGTGAGCAGGTGAGCCACGTCCTCTGCCAAAAGACGTCCCCATTTTAAAACCAGCTGCTTTCATTTCTTGGTAAAATGAAAGGCAGAGCCCTCGCATCCACTCAGTAGCAGGAGGCCAGAGAACTAGGTCTTGAAATGGTCTCTAATAGGCCACTGACCTACAGCAGGTACAAACCTGCACTCTGTTTCTTTGCGGAGTTGAATACTGAACCCTTGCCTTTGAGCACGGCACACCCCTTCGGCCCGGAGGGCTAGTTCAATCTTTGGCTTCTTAGACAGAACGACGACAAAGTTCTGCTTGTTTTTAATTTTTTTAAATTTAATGTACAACGTGTTAGATGTCATTTGGCTTTGTTTGTTTGAGACCTGACGTCACAGTGTAGCCTTGGCTGGTCTGAAAATGCACTTGAGAGCCCAGGCTGGCCTGAAACTCATAGCTGTCCCCCTGCTTCAGCCCCCCAAGTGCTGGGAGTAAGGGCGTGCACCACCATGCCCAGCTGCCTCATTTTGGAGTTTGTACACAGTGTGTTTTAGTAGATGCTTCTCTCTCATCTTGGCCTCCTCCTCGATCCCTATGCCCCCTTGTAGCCTCCCCTCAGCCTCGTTTCCCCTTTTATGTTGTGGGTCTTTCTGTCCTAACCCTCCCCCATTCCTTGGCACCCATTTTTACCCTCTAGGTCTCCTTTCCAGTGTTTTAGGCTCCCTCCATGTATAACCTCATATATTGGTACACACACAGCAATCACAGCAATCACAGCAGACTGTGTATACAGCAAAAGCATGGAGGTTCTACGTTTCTGAGTTTGGCTACCTCACTGAGTATTATGCTTTCCAGATCCACACATTTTCCTGCAACTTTCACGATTCCATTGTAGTGAGGTAGTTATCTACCACGTTTTCCTTGTTGATATATCTTATAGATATCAATAGGCTGGTTCCGTTTCCTCGGTATCATGAATAGAGAAGCAATAGGTATGCATAAGCAACTATCCGTCGTCGGAGTATGAGACCCTTTAGATGACAGTCTCTCCCGTAGCCCAGGCTGATCTTGAACTCATTATGTAGCCAAGAATGACCTTGAACTCTGCCTCTGTGTCCCAAGCAAAGAGAGCAATTGTAATCAATTGGAAAGATCTTCAAGGGGCTGGGCAGAATGGCTCAGTGTATAAACAACTTGCCACCTGAGTGTAAGGACTGAGTTCAAACCCCTTAGGAACATAAGTATGTGTGGCAGCTTGACAGTGGAGATAGGATTCCCAGAGCAAGCTAGCTAGCCAGACTAACCTTATAGGCAGTGAGCATTGAGTGTGATTGCAAGACCTTCCTCATTGAATAAAGTGGTGGCATAATTAAGGATGACTCCCATCAACCTCCAACCTTCACATGATCATACATCTATGCACTTGCAAACTTCCACACGTGTGTCATACATACATGCAATATGTATGCAAACATACATACAATATACATACACATGACAATGGAAAAAAGGAAATATATATCTCCAGCACACACCTGAAGCCTAGCGCTCGGGAGGCGGAGGCAGGAACATCATCATGAGTTTGAGACCAGCCAGGGCTACCTAACAAAATCTGTCTCCAAAAAACAAAGCAAAAATGATTTTCACAGGACTGGGGATAGAGTTCTGTGGTTGAGCACTTACCTAGCCCAGCACCATGCTAAACTTTTTTTTAAATTAAAAAAAAAAAAAAAAACAAGCCAGGCATGGTAGTGTACACCTTTAGCCCCAACACATGGAAGGCAGAAGCAGGTGGATCTCCGAGTTCAATGCTAGCCCGGTCTACAGAGTGAGTTCCAGGACAGCCAGGACTATAAAGAAACTCTGCCTCAGAAAAAGGAAGAAGGAAGGAAAGTTTCTTCCTTTTCTTTCTTTCCTTCCTTCTTTCTTTAAAGAAAAGAGAAATGAAGGAAGAAAGACAGACAGAAAGAGTCTGTAAATCTATAGCTTTTTGCTATACTATCATTTGGCATGTAGGGCCATTTTGTTTTCTTCTTTTTGAGAAGGGCAAGAATTGCAACACTGTCCTGCTGTATCACCCCGTAGCCTAGGCTGGCCCCAAACTCACAGCAGCCTTTCGTTTCCATCCCTGAAGTACTGAGACCGTCACAGGCATCAGTCACCACGCCGAGCATCTATTCCAGTTTTGACGTCCAACACTAGGGATGGAACCCAAGGCCTGCTGTGTCTAGGTGGATAAAGATTCCATCCTCTGCCTTAGATGTCAGTTTAGTCATGTGTACACAAGGCACTGCAGTAAACACAGGCAGTATGTACAGTAATAATGGTTCTGTAAGGCTACAAAAGAATCAAAAAATTCCTGTTGCCCGTGATCCACATCAGGTGTTGGCATGATGAATTAGTCGCATGAATGATGCTGCTGGTGTGAATAAACCTAATGCGTTGTTGGTCTATAAAAGTGTGGCCTGTGCATAATCTATGGTAAGGTACATAGTGTAGTATTTTGGGTTTTTTGTTTGTTTGTTTGTTTTAACTCTTTGAGGCCCACTACCCAGCTGCCAAATAAATACATGGAGACTTAATCTTATTTATGAATGTCCAGCCTTAGCTTGGCTTGTTTCTGGCCAGTTTTTCTAAAGTATCCTGTTTCTCTTTAACTATATTTCTCCTCTGGGCTTTTTACCTTTCTTTATTCTATATATCTATCTTTCCTTCTTACTCCATGGCTGGCTGTGTGGTTGGGTGGCTGGGTAGCTGGCCCCTGGCATATTCCTCTCCTCTTTCTCTCACTCCTCATTCTTTTTTGGAGCCTAATTTTCTCCACCTATTTATTCTCCCCAGTCTCCAGCCCTGCCTATTTCTCTCTCCTGCCATTTAGTGCTTTATTAGACTAATCGGGTGTTTCAGGCAGGCAACGTAACAAAGTTTCATGGAGTTAAACAAATGCAACACAAAAGAATATAACATATCTTTGCATCGTTAAACAAATACTCCATAGCATCAATGAGTGTAACATGTCTTAAACTAATATTCTATAGCATAGTGATAATCAGTGATGTCTACTGGTTTACTGCTGCTATTATATATAGCTTAGCACATGCTCCTCCTACATGTATGGAGAGGCTGCTGTACAGACTACTACACTTCATATGTTTTGTGTATAACACATCTCCTGAATCTCTTGATCGATTAGGGCAGTGGCTCTCAGCCTTCCTAATGCTGCAAGCCTTTAATACGGTTCCTCATGCTGTGGTGACAATACCGAACATATCATTATTTTCATTGTTACTGTATTTTGCTACTGTTATGAATGGCGATGTAAGTATCATGACCCACAGATTGAGAACCACTGACGTAGGGATTGCATTTAGAGGCCATGCTGAGAGCTTGGTTGTCCCTTCTGGGCATGTGTCTTTTCTCCCCTTTCAGAACTCCTGTGAAATGGCTGTGACTGGGATTCAAAGGCTGATAGATGCATGCAGAGAGCAGAAAACGCAGCCTAGCTAGCAATAGCTTGGAAACTGAACTAGAAACCAGTCTAAACTATGAAAAGCAGAAAACGGAAGATACCGGGATTATTGTGTTCACACAAGGCTGCATCCCCACGGTCAGCTCTGAAGATCTCCCATTTCCTCTCCGGCCCTGGTGGAGGCAAAAATGGAAACAAGAATCATTGGCCCAAGGTTTAGGAACACGGAAGGGGTTTTCCACACTCACATGGTCAAGAAAGCAGAGAAAATGACTGAAACATATTGACATTTGAAGCTTCTCTGAAAAAGATAACTCCGTTCCTTGTCACCACAGAGAGGGGCCAACAGTCAACACCATCCTGTGCACAAAAGCTACTCAGATCTACGTGGTAGTGGTTCACTCTAAAATAAATGGACCACAGAGTATTTCAACACACTTTGAAAATGCCAAGAGAGACAAGCAACACTATAAAAAGTAAACTCAACACGGGGAGCAGATGACAACTTAGGAAACCTATAATGAAATCTGGGGATGGTAGCACACAACCAGCATCCCAGGTACTAAGGAACTGAGGCAGGAGGATGGATCTTCTGAGCCTAGGAGGATAAGACTAACCAGACTCCGTCTCAAGGAAACAAAATTAAGACTTTAAAACGGGGCTATGAAAAAAGTAAAACAAAAACAAACAAAACTTTGAATCTATATAGAGTCCTCAGAGAGTAAAGCCTGCACCCTGGCATGAGACAGAAGCTATTTTTAAAAATGGGAAAAGAGAATAAGGAAGATACTGAGGTGAGAGAGAACACAAATGCAAACGCGAAAAGTTCAGTCTGGGAGCGGGGCTCGAGGTCGCCTTCCCAGGAGGCAGAAATAACCAAACCACAGTGAGGAAAACCACACCAATACAGAGAGAAGACAAGGTCTCTGCTCAAGTAGGTGGGTGTCAAACACATTAGAGTCTGTAAAGAAAAAGAAAAACAAAAAACCAGGCAAAATGACAGGGAAAGAAAGAAGTTATCTAAAAACACAAAGCGAGTACCCAGAACGGGAGGACATGAGTCCCTGCATTGCAAGGTCCCGATTTCAATGACAAACTTTAAGACCCAGTTTGAAAGGCCCATGACTGAAAATAGAACCATGCTAAGACGCATCATCACACTAGTTAATAGACCCGTGCTAGAAATGTGATTCTGCACCCTTCCCGGAGAGACCAGAGATGGCTCATGAGGCATCCTGATAAATAACTTATTCTCGCTTATAGTTTGAGGAGATACAACAGACCAATCATGGAGGACAGGCGTGGTGGTAAGAGGGTGAGGCAATGGGTCGTATTATGTCTACAGCTAAGCAGAGAGAAGCTAGAAATGGACTGGCCTGAGGAACTTCAAGGCCTGCCCCCCAGTGACCTGTTTCCTTCATGTACACACTACCTCAAGACCCGACCCTGCCCCGCACCTAGTGTCCAAACACATGAAGCTGTGGAGGATATTGCACCTTCAAGCTACAGCTCTACCCAAACGGCTAAACGGAGAATGCAAGACCGCATCCCAGCGAGGAACAGGTAGAGGGGAAAGAAAAGGAAAAAAGTAAGATCAACAACGTGAGCAAATCAAGGAGATCGGAAGGAAGCCGGAGCCAGAAAGCTGACAGGCACCTCAGGAGTGAGCTCAAGGGAGTCCCACGACAAAGCTCCAGGCACCTTTCAGCACCCAGCCAGGCAAGAGGCCTAGAGAGCTCTAGATTCAGCATGGAATAGGAAGCCCGAGACACCAAGACAGCTATCGGAAGTTATCTGATCATCAAGGATAAGGCTGGGAGGATCGTGATTGCTTGGAGCAGAGTTGGAGAAAGGATTTATGTTGAAAACACAGACATCTCAAAACTGTAGATCAAGAGATTTGAATACCCAAAGGGACAAAGCTCTAACATGCAAACACGGCAGGGTTCCTCTATGTAGCCCTGGCTATCCTGGAACTTATTCTGTAGAGCAGGCTGGCCTTGAACTCACAGAGGTCTGCCTGTCTCTGCCTCCCGAGGGCTGGGATTAAAAGTGTGCGCCACCACTGCCTGGCTGATTTTTCTTATTTTTAATTATGTGGGGTGGGGGGTAGGTATGTGTAAGTGAAGTTGCCTCTGAAATCCAGAAGAAGGTAAGTGTGGGTACTGGGAACAGAACTCGGGTCCTCTGCAGGATAAATGCATGATTTAAACCTCTGTACCATCTTTCCAGCCCCTGTACCCTACTTAGTATCTCAACTTCCTCTATCATCGCGCCGGTGTGGCTCAAGACCCTCCTCCTGTCTTACTTGAGCCTCCTACCTGGATGGCAGAGCCTGAATCTCTCAGCCCGCATGGCAATAAGACTACACCTTGCCCTGCTCTGCCCACCCCTACAATTTTCTGGGACCCATGTTTTGTGTTCAGACCACACTGGGAGGCAGAGCCCTGCACACACTGCTCATCACATTCACACAGTGGCTTCTCAGCGCTGCATACACATGTGCCCTCTCCAACCCCTTACCTTCCCTAACCCTGCCAAAGTCTTACTTATCCCAGGAATCATAAACAAAAGAATTGCTTTCCCCAGTGTCCTATGACTGTGCAGCCACCTGGCCTGGAGACAGGCCAGTGTTCTGGTCACAGTTCAGTGGCATTCCAGGTGTTTCATCAAGAATCATCAACAGGCTGGGTGTTGCTGGCACACACCTTTAATCCCAGCACTCGGCAGGCAGATCTCTGTGAGTTCGAAGCCAGCCTGATCTACAGATCAAGTTCCAGGACAGACTCCAAAGCTACACAGAGAAACCCTGTCTCAGAACACAAGGAATCACGGACAGAACCACCATGTCCCCAGCATCCTGAATCTCCTGCCTCTCGCACTGAATGCCATCCGAAAATTCCCTGAAAGTCACCAGAAGCTTCAGGCTTTGGCCCAGTACAGTGTTTACTTCCGTGCCAGACTTCCCCCTGTCACCACAAGGGCGCACTTATTCAAGGGACATAAAATGCAGGAGAGATTTTGGGCCCCAGTTCCAGTGTAGGTGGAGCCTTCCTCTTCCACTCTGGCCTCCGCTCCCTCGGCTTCTTATGGAACTAAGAGAGAGGAAAGGGCATTCGGATGTCACGGAAGGTTGGAAACATGGGGTATTTCCCAGGTGGGGGCTTTCCTGGCAGGAGGCTACATCCCACTCAAGGGAGCCTCACACACCAGGCCTATTCTCTCTCCCACTCCATGCTAGACATTCAAGATGGGATTTCCTCGACTTCCCTTTGAGCATCCACAGAGTGCACAGCAGCGTGAGCTACTTACTGGCTTGCCAAAGTCACTTAGCAGGTCTGCGGTGACAGAGAGGAACACTGAGGCCCGATGCCTGAGGGGTCTCTTCCGATGCATACATGGAAACATGTTATGGAGCACACAGCCTGGGGCTTGCTCCCGATGCCGTCGAGAACCTGGAGAGGACCGGAGGAAACAAACCTGTTACGTGACTGTCTCCTCCCACCGCTAGAACAGGCCTCTCTGGGCGCACGGTTTCTTCTGTTTAATCATAGCGAGAAGTTTTTGAGATATGAAACTGCCCACAGCACCACCACCCCCACAAAGCTGGTGGACCAGAAAAAGCTAGCCCAACCAACCAAACCCTCTGAGGGTAAACTCTACCACTCTGTATGTGTGGGTTGGGGATGGGGGTACAAATGTTTCAACACTATCAGAGTTAACCTGTCATTTAGAACTATTACCCAGGCCAGGCATGGTGGCAAACACATATAAGCCCAGCACTCAGGAGACCAAGGAGGACCAAGGAGGCAGATCTTTGTGACTTCCAGGTCAGCCCGGACTACATACTGAGTTCTGGGATAGTCAGTTACACGGTATGATCCTGTTACAAAAAAAAAAAAAAAAAAAAAAAAAAAGCAATGACAAAGTTGAAATGCTATCCTCAATGTCAAATTAATAAGAATTCAGGGCCTCCCAATACAAGAAACTGATGAGTGTTTTAGGGCATAGAAGTTATTTCATCAGTAAATATTGTATACATGTATCAACTATCTGAGGGAACCACATAAGTGGTACAGTTTTCTTCTCACTATTTTGTGGTACTTGGTACATATTAGGCAAGGCCTCCATCCAACACCCTCTTCTGGCCTGCAGCAGAATCTAGGCACACACACACGGTACACAGACATCCATGAAGTTAAAACATCCATATACATAAAATTTTTAAATTAAACTTAAACATTTCCATATGAAAATATTTTGAAGGCAAACATTATTCAGAATTTTTGTATGTTTCGTATTTTTCAAGACAGGATTTCTCTGTGTAGCCCTGGCTGTCTTGGAACTTACTCTGCAGACCAGGCTGGCCTTGAACTCAGAGATCCACCTGCTTCTGCCTCCCAAGTGCTGGGATTAAAGGTGTGAATCATCACATCATTATGTAATATTTATAGATGATATATAATTATAGATTATGTCAGCTAACATTATTCAAACATTTTTAAATACTGTTTGCTTTTCCAGATGAATCGGTTTACGCCTGTGTCGCTGCTGGTCAGGGAATACTGAAGGTTGCTGGGGATAAGCAGATGGGGACTCCTGTTCAGCCCCTAATTCAGGCCTCACGCTGCTCTTAGTCTGCCCTGCTGTGCAATTCCACAGCCTACATTTCTCCCTAGGGCAGCTGGGGCACCCTTACAGATGTTCAAGCCCAGCCCGCTTCAGGCTAGGCACAGGAAGATGCCTGGATACACAAACCCAAGGGCTGGAGAGGAGGCTTAGTTGGTGAAATCTTGTTATAGAGTAAGGACCCCAGTTCAGATCCAGAGCACCCTAGCGGGACATGGCACTGGGCAGACCTCTGGAGTTCCCTGGTTAGGCAGTGTGGCCCAACTGATGAGCTTCAAGTTCACTCAGAGACCCTGTCTCCAAAAATAAGTTGTTTGGGGCTGGAGAGACGGCTCAGCAGTTAAGAGCACTGGCTGCTCTTGCAGAGGGCCCGCATTCAATTTCCAGCACCCACACGGCTGCTCATACCTGTCTTTAATTCTAGTTCAAAGGGATCAGGAGACCTTCTTCTGGCTTCTTTGGGTACCAGGCACACATATGTGGTACACAGATACACATGCGGTTAAGATATCCATGCATATAAAAATAATATGAGTTTAAAAAAAATAGAGAGTGAAGAAGATTCGTGCCTTGGATTTCTGGCCCACACACACACACACACACACACACACACACACACACACAAATGAACAGGTACAGATTCATATACACACACATAAATGCACATACCTACTTACACATGAACAAGTACACAGGTACACACACAGAGATGTACATACATACATACACAGATGTATACACACACACACACACACACACACACACACACACCAAACACACACAGGGAGACTGGTTACGTCCTCTGGGTAGGAGTCTCACACTCAGCTTCTGGCCTCTGTACTCTGATTTACACTGAAGAGTCCCTGCCCCACTTTCCTGCTTGATGACCTTGAGGCAGGGCAGGGGTCACTGAAACTCTTCCTTCCTGTGTCTGGAAAGTCTTGGATGCTGAATTTCATGGTCAGTCCAAGGGTACTCGTGGGGTTGTCTTACTGTCCTTCTACACCCTCTCCTTCCTTCTGTGTCAGAGGAGAGCTACGCTCGCCCGCTAACCCCACCAGCACAGCAACCCAGAGGGGACTGCACAATCATCAGCTTTTAACGAGGACGCTGCTGAAGCCGGCCTCCTCCGGGGCTTCTAATGGAGAACGGGTGTCTGCTTAGAGAGGCACGGGCTGTCCCCAAGGTGGCTCGGGTTCCTACCTGGACCCTTTATCAAAGCTGGCCATCAGATGTCATCTCTGGATTGGTTTCAGCTGGGGCTCTTTGGCGGAGGAACAACCGGTCAGGATGCGGCTGAGGTCTCGTGACTCCGAGACAGAGCCAGGTTCAGAACTGAGAGCAACGCCGGGAAATACAGAGATTCTCGGATGCTAGAGAGAAACTTTTACTGGTGTCAAAATAGGAAGGGAGGACTAGCGAGATGGACCCGTGGGCAAGGGTGCCTGCCACCAAGACTGATGACCTAAGTTTGATCCCAGGACCCACACAGCAGAAGAAAACCTCCTGAAAGTTGTCCTCCGCCCCCCCATGTGCCATCACCCCCACACACACATACACACATACATAAACATGTGTACATGCAACAAGTTTTCTTTTTGACAGTGTGTTGCAGTGTGGCAGCCCTGAAACCTACTGTATAGGACAGGCTGCCTCTTCCTCAGCCTCCTCAGCCTCCTCAGCCTCCTCAGCCTCCGAGCTACACCCGCCTCTCTTCAGAATGTTGCTGAAGGCATGTGCCACTGCACTTGGCCCCATGCAGCCCATTTGTTTTAATATCCAAAGCATTCAAACCAACATCTCTACTTCAATAGGCAATTTTTGGGGGATGGGTGGGCATTCAAGTAAGTAATATATACGTTGTCTTACGTAAGTTTGTTTTTGTATTTTTGAAGACAGTGCCTCACTGTGTAGCCTTGGCTGTCCTGGAACTATGTAGGCTGGACTGGTCTGAAATTCCCAGAAATCATCCCACCTCCTGGGCTTAAAGGCATGCACCATCCCAGCCACCCCGCCAGCTGCACACACGTTTATCATGTAGGGTCAGCCTGCGGTACTGTGATGACTCCATACAGCCCGGGAGAGAGCCTCCACTGTAGAAATGCCTCCATCAGACTGGCCTGTGGGCGTGTCTGTAGGACTTCGTGTTATTAATTTATATAGGCGGGCATCACTGTGGGTGGTACCATCCCTAGGCAGGTGCTGTCTTATTAAAATAGAGTATGAGCTCAGAGCTAAGCCCGTGAGCAGCATGTAGAGCTAAGCCCATGAGCAGCATTTAGAGCTAAGCCCGTGAGCAGCGTTCCTTCCCAGTTTCTGCTTCGGCTTCACTCAATGAGAGACTATAACCTGGAAGTTAAAACAAACCCCTTTCTCCCCCAACTTGGTTTGGTTTTGGTCAGTGTTTTATAGCAGAAACAAGATCAGGGCAGTAGGGATTTTTATTTTCCCCATCGTTTATTGCATGATTCATGCATGCTCGAATATATTCTGTAAGAATGACAGATATGGTCTTGTCAAAAATAACAAACCCAGGACCTGTGTTCTCACCTTCCACAATTTTGGTGTGGAATGTACCCCACGGACGAGACTACTTTGTTAGGTTAGAGTTTAAGTCACTTGGATGGAACAGGACAGTTTTCTGCTGCCCCTCTCCCCACGCCCCCCAAAAAAACCCTCTCATTCCAAACACCACAGGGGAGACATTGGGAAGCCTCCTCTTTTGTCCCCTGCCACCAAATGACACACCCAAACCAGGACGGGCACAAGAAGGTAACGAACTGGCGCTCTCAGCACATCAGGAAAACAGAAGAGTCCCCTGGACGCATGCCTCGGCCATGCATCCTCACTGCTCTGATCCTCACCCCAGGCAGTGCTAAATGAGCCTGAGGCTGGACCCTGTCCTCGCTGAGAGTACATTCTCGGGCTGTGTCCAGACCCCGTGTTTGCTAAGTGGGTATGCGGGACAGGGTCCAGCTGCTTGTTGGATGACGTGATCCATCTTCAGTTCACTTTGCCTTGGCCCAGGCTAAAACTGGATCTGATTTGGGCAGGCAATAGGGGAAATCACGCGCATACAATACTGCCATATTTCGTACTCTTGAAAGCCCCATGGCTCGGCATGGGAGGGGGGGGGATCAAAACCACTCCTGGAAATTCTGGCGGCCAAGCCACTGAGAAACTCACAAGAGTGGGGGAGAGTGTCTTAGTTAGATCTTCTACTGCTCTGAAGAGACACCATGACCAACTCTTACAGTGGGAAATATTCAATTGTGGAGGCTTGCTTACAGTTCAGAGGTTTTACTTAGTCCACTGTCATCATGACAGGAAGCAGGGCAGCATGCAGACAGGCATGATGCTGAAGAAGGAGCTGAGCTGTCTGCACACAGGCAACAGGAAGTGATCTGAGACACCGGGAGGTACCCTGAGACTTCAAAGCCCACCCCCACAATGACACACTTCCTCCAACAAGGCCACACCTCATCCAACAAGGCCACACCTCCTCTAACAAAGCCACACCTCCAACAAGGCCACACCTCCTCCAACAAGGCCACACCTCCTCCAACAAGGCCACACCTCCTCCAACAAGGCCACACCTCCCAACAGTACCCCTCCCTTTATTCCGACTTTTAAATCTTTTATCTGCTCTTGAACAAAGAACTTAGTTCCCTTCCATTTTCCCGAGTTCCTTTTCTCAAATATTTCTCCTTCCTCAGCTCCCGGTTGTGGGAATTACTTTAACTAGGTAAAGATGTGAAACCTTTGTTTACGCGGTGGGATATTACTTTTATTGCGTAAAGGTGTGTTACGTCTGTTTACGTTGCCTTTGCTTAATTATGTAAAGATGGGTTGCATTTGTTACACCTCGCCCACCTAAGGCACCTGATTGGTCTAATAAAAATCTGAATGGTCAAAAGCTATGCAGGGAATGGGATAGATGGGGCTGGAAGGCAGAGAGAATAAGTAGGAGGAGGAGAAATCTAGGCTCCAGAGAGGTGGAGGAGAAGAGAATGAGGGAGACAGGGAGGGACACACCCGGAGCCAGAAGCCAGGAAGCGGCCAGACAGACAAATACTAGAAGCAGTGAAAATAAGATATACAGAAGGAAAGGAAGGTTAAAAAAAAAAAAATCCCAGAGGCAAAACATAGATAAAGAGAAACAAATTAAAATAAAAGATAAGGCCAAGCATTCAAAACTAGTAAGTCTCGGTGTCATGATTTGGGAGCTGGTTGCTGGCCGGAAGGAAAGCCTGGTGCATGCTCCTTTTCATTATAAATGTTCAATAGAGTTAACAATAGTGACCACACGACAGAGTCTACACTAGGCTGTTTTGCTATTTCTTCCGCCAAGGGAATTAATCCAAAACTCTTCATTTTAGCCTCGGGCAGATTTTTTTGGACAAGGGCAAAAAGCAGCCACATTCTTCACCAAAATATCACAAGAACAACGCCTAGGGAAATGTATTCTCTTCTGAAACCTCTTGAGCCAGCCTCCCCACAGTTCAAATCACACTCAGCACCCATGTCCTCCATGCTCCTACTAAAGAATCCACTGCTTTCCTAACCCTAACTACCAAAGTCCAAATTCCTCCAAACAAAAGCGTGAATGATCAGGCCTTTCACAGCAACAATGGAGTCCCTGGCACCAACTTGGGTCTCAGGGCTTTTCTTGCTGTGAAGAGACACCATGACCACGGCAAGTCTTATAAAGGGAAAACATTTAGTTGGGATGGCTTGCAATGTCAAAGGTTTGTGACATGGTGGTGTACAGGCCGACACGGTGCTGGAGAAGTAGCGGAGAGTCCTACATCTTTCATGCAGTAGGAAGTGGCCTGGGATACTGAGTGTGACTTGAGCGTATGAGATCTCAAAGCAAGGCCACGCCCCCTACCAGTGCCACTGGCTTTCCTTCGGACCGGACCACCATAGAGGGAGAGGAGGGGGTGGTTTCAGGCATGCATCAGAACAGCTCACTAACAGACTAGTGATTGCGGCTGTTCAGTGTCCTGGCTGAGAAGATGGTGTGCTACTGAATGCCAGCCACCCGCTCAGATTTTCTCCATCCATGATTTCTACTGATGAGACAGACAGAGCTGCGGTATCAGATAAGCTAGAAATCAGATGTGGAAATAATAATAATAATAATAATAATAAAACCCACAGTCTGACATGAAAAATAGTTATATATATATATATATGCATCCCCCCCTTTTTTTTTTTTTGAGACAGGGTTTCTCTGTGTAGCCCTGGCTGTCCTGGAACTCGCTCTGTAGACCAGGCTGGCCTCGAACTCACAGAGATCGGCCTGCCTCTGTCTCCTGAGTGCTGGGATTAAAGGTGTGCATAAAGACAGTGTATCTGCAATAAACGTGATACAGCTCCTTGTGTTCAAGATAAGAATGTACTCCACGCCTGTGAAAGGCAGAAGTGCAGACGGTTAAGGAAGCGGCGGTACATTCAGGGTGTTGCATGAGTTGAACCCACCCATGGGTGAGGGGCACAGGAAGGGAGCCGGTTCCCAGGGGCAGGTAGAGCCCACGTGGAAGCCTCGAGCCTTGGGAAAACGGCTGGACAGAAGTTCTAGCAGAGTCGAAGGGGAAGGGGAAGAGGACTCTTGGAGATCGGGGCCAGCCCTTTCCGGGAGCACAAAAGGTCAGACAGATTTCAGACGGCTGGGAAACTTCACTGTGCCTGCCCCAGGGACATGGGACCCAGCTTACCATTACCAGCCCTCTGAGCCCTCCAAGACAATGTGGGGTGCTTTGTTTTGTGTGTGTGTTTTGTTTGTTTGTTTGTTTGTTTTGCTTTTGGAGACAGGGTTTCTCTGTGTAGCCCTGGCTGTCCTGGAACTCCCCTCTGTAGACCAGGCTGACCTTGAACTCAGAGATCCACCTTCCTCTGCCTCCTGAGGGCTGTTACCAAAGGTGTGCACCACCCCTACCTGGCACAATGAGGTAACTTTTAAAATGAGGGGCTGTCTTAGTTAGGTTTCTGTTGCTGGGAAGAGACACCATGACCAAAAGGCAAGTCGGGCAGGAAAGGGTTTCTTTGACTTACATTTCCACATTGCTGTTCATCACTGAAGGAAGTCAGGACAGGAACTCAACAGGGCAGGACCCTGGAGGCAGGAGCTGATGCAGAGGCCATGGAGAGGCGCTGTTTACCAACTTGCTTCCCCTGGCGTGCTCAGCCTGTTTTCTTGTAGAACCCAGGACCAGCAGCAGCCTAGGGATGGCCCCGCCCACCATGGGCTGGGCCCTCACCAGTTCACTAAAAGAGAAAATGCCTCACAGCTGGATCTCAAGGAGGCTTTTCCTCAGCTGAGGCTCCCTCCTTTGATGACTCTAGCTTGTGACATGTTGACACACAACCAGCCAGTACAAGGGTTTTCTTTTCTTCTTTTTGATATCAGGATTGAACCTGAGGCTTTGTGCATGCCAAACATGCATTCTACCACTGAGTTACACCACAGGTCTAACACATTTTTTTCCTTTGAGACAAAGTCTCACTATTCACTAGGTAGTCCAGGCTGATCACAGAGCTCTGCCTGCCCCTGCTTCCCTAGTGTTCAGATTAAAGGCATGCACCACTATACCTGGCAGAATTTCTTAAAATCATGTTTGCTTGTTTAATGTGTGTGTGTGTGTGTGTGTGTGTGTGTGTGTGTGTGTGTGTGTGAAGTCAGGGATAACTTACAGGAGCTGGTTGTCCCTGGGTCCCAGGGAAGGAGCTCACATTGTCACCAGGTTTGGTAGCAAGCACCTGTGCCCACTGAGCCATCCTGCCCACCCAAATCTTTTAAGAACTGTCTTACAGGTCTCCGTTTGTCTGGTTTATGGTCAGGCAGTCCGAGTGGCTCACATTACCGAAGATCTGCCCGAAATGAATTTAGAAGATCTTTCCTCATTTGCCTATGACAAACACCACTTCCCCATTTTTCCCATCCAAGTACTAACCAGGCCTGACCCTACTTAGCTTCCGAGATCAGATGAGATCGGGCGCGTTCAGGGTGGTATGGGCGTAGACCACTTCCCTATTTCTCAGTAGTTCCCATTCTCCAGTTTTCTTTTGCTAGTTTGGGAAGTTGACAATTTATTGACAAAAATACTAAAGGCTTTAAGATGTAGACGGCTTGCAGTTCAACCCAGACCTTGCTCTGCTTGGTGCCTCGCCTTGGGTAACTGGCAGCTGGTGGGTCCTGGGTTCTGGGGTGGGGCTGTGGTTGCTCAGTGTGATTTTCCGTTGCATACAGCAAGAGTGCTCATTAGAAATGCGCCGTTGCTACTGATGGGTGATGCATCAAGTGATGTTTTTTTCTTTCTCTCCATATTCACAATTTCCCCCAAGACCACGGGAGACTTTTTTCGTAAAAGCGCATGGGGCGAGCCTGAGACTGGGCGGGACTGGCTCTGGAAAGCAGAGCCAGGGGCCGCTGAGCCATCTCCCGCGTCCATCCGTGTCTCTGCAGTCTCCCTGTCCTTGCTGAAGTCCTTGATGCCACCACCACCAGCTTCTGCAGCCAGCCCTTCTGGCAGCAGGCCTCTCTCTGTGCTCGGAAGCACATTGCCCTTGCTCTCAGCCTTGGTCCCCGTGGCCACCAGCGCCACGAACGTGGCCTTTTCCCTTCAGCCCACGCTCGTGCCACCCGGAGCCCCAGGGTAGGCAGGTGGAAAGGGACAGGGTCTGCATCACCAGACATGAGCAGGAGAAGCCAGGCCCTCTGTGTGAAGCCCTGCCTCGTTACACAAGCATCCACCCACTTCCTTACGTGTGCATCTTCCCCTCACTACGTATGCGTCTCTGCCATCCCCACAGGGCTGCTCTTCACCGGTCTGAAAGTGGGGGGCAGGGTGACATGGGGGAGGGCATCTTTGACTCTGAAGTCCTCTCTCAGGGCTGGGTCCATCGGCTTTGGTGCTGGTGGGAAAGCTTCACAGCCGCTGAGCTGCTATGTCCTCTGGCCAAGCACACCGTCTAGGTCTTCTTCGTTCTGGCCAGGAGGTGCCCCGTCTCAGGAAATGAAAGCAGGCTGGAGCCAGGAGAGGCCATGACGGGAACAGTCCCGCATCTGGCTGTTCTCGGGCAGGCGGAGGAGACTGCAGGGCTGTGTGGTCATGGGCTCAGCAGAGCTTGAGGGGGACCCTGTGGGTCTGGGTGGGGAATGCACCCTCAGCAGCCACTCAGGAGCAGGGCGGGGCAGACAGAGGTGGGGGCTGGAACTGTCTGAATCTTGTCTGCCGGGGATGTTTTGTCATGAATGTGAATAGTGCCGCACGGAAGCTGGTGGTCGTGGGCTCCTCACTTTCAGTTTATTCTAATGTTTTTGTCTGTGGAGAAGGGGGTGTTGAGGTTGTCTCACAGTGTAGGCTCTGGCTATCCTGAAACTCCGTGTAGACAAGGTTGGCCTGTAAAAGACATTGACGTTGAGCTATAAAGCACATGTCACAGTTTTACCCTCTTGGGTGAGAACGAGCCAGTGGTCTTTAATATATATTAACACACTTGAAATGCCACTTCATTCTAAACCAACCTTACCGTCCTTCCAAGAAGCCCCGTGCCTACTAACAACCATCGCCCACCCTCCCCTCCCCAGTTTCCTGTTGCTATGGATCTGTTTCTGCTAGTCAGACATGCCTGTGCACACCTGTAGCCGAGAGCTTGAGGAGCTGAGGCAGAAGGGTCAGGAGCTCAAGGCCAGGCTAGGCCACATGGCAAGACTGTATGTAAAGGGGAAGGGGGCAGTGTGACAGCTCAGGGCAGCGGTTCTCAGCTGTCCTGAGGCTGCGACCCCTTAATACAGTCCCTCATGTTGCGGTGACCCCAACCATAAAGTTATTTCATCGCTACTCCAGAACTGTAATCTTGCTACTGTTGTGAAATGTAAATACCTGTGTTTTCTGATGGCCTTGGGGGGCTCCTGTGAAAGGGTCTTTCTTTCAACACCTTCCCAAAGGGATGGGGACCCACCACTTGAGAAGCCCTGGTTCAGGGGCTAAAAGCATCTGCTTTATAAGCTTGGTGATCAGAATTCCAAAGCCAATATGATGGCAGATGGAGAGAAGCAACTCCACAACCACCCTGTGGTCCCCACATGCACACGATGGCATCAGACATGTGCCAGAAAGGGCCTGTGAGTAAACACTGGCTTGTCATGGTTGTCCAGAATGTTCTCTGAGACATTCCAGGGAACTAACAAGTTTGAGAGCCACGTAAGTGCATGCCTGTCATTCCAGTGCACCGAGAACTGAGGCAGGATGATTGATTGTCACAAGTTTGAGCCCAGCCTGGGCTACACAGTGAGTTCAAGGCCAGCATGAAGGAGATACATCCATCCACACATACTTACACTGTGATTGTGGAGCATTGGAATGCTGCAGATCTAATGCCAAATTATCCTGGGCTGTAGCATGAATTATATAAACCCAGAGACAGACATCGGGGTTCAAGCTGAAGATCAGAGAAGCAAAGTGGCCAAACCACCAGAGAGCTCCACCTCTACCAATCAAGGCTCAGACAGAAGGGGCCATCCTGTCCTCAGACTGCATCTCCAGACCGCACTGCTCCTCACCAAATCTCAGACTGCTCCTGAGACTGCACTGAGCCCTTTATAATCTCTCTAGTGCTGGGATTAAAGGTGTGAGCTCTGTTTCTCTTTTAGACTGATTCACTCTCAAGTAGCCCAGGGTGGCCTTGAACTCACAGAGACCCATCTGCTTCTGTCTCGAGTCCTGGGAATAAAGGTGTGGCCACCACTGCCTGGCCTCTATGGCTGTGGCTAGCTTTGTGTTCTGATTCCAAGACAAACTTTCATTAGATCATAAACAATATATCACCACACTGGGCTGCCTTTTGTCCCCATAATAGCCTTTTGTCCGTCTTCTGTGTGTGACTTAACACCCTTGTTCCTATCAAGTAACAACTTTCAGAACGTGTCAACTGAGTGAAGCAGTAGCTTCCATCCATTGAAAGGAAGAAAGGAAAAAAGAAAGAAAGAAAGAAAGAAAGAAAGATCAAAGACTGCCATTATGTAGCCTCTGGGACCTGTAAAGCTTTTTCTGTTTGATGTAACCCACTGGTCTGATGTCTCCACTGATGCATTTGAAAGAAAATGCTTTGATTGTAACACCCTGTGTTATTTGGGGCGACCTGCATGCACTTTTTCCAGCTACAGTCACTGTCACCCTCTTTGAAGTGACAGCTACATTTTGCATCTACAACACCCACACCCTTCTTCAGGGACAGTGCCCATTGTGGTTAGAAAGGAAACAGCCCCCAAAGGAAGTGGTACTCTTAGGAGAGGAGGCCTTGATGGAGTGAGCGTGTCACTGTTGGGGAGGGCTTTGAGGCCTCCCATGCTCAAGCTTCCCTCTGTGTGACAGTTGACTTCCTGCCGCCTTACTGGTCAACTCCAGCACATCTGCCTGCGCTCCGCCATGCTCTCTGTCCTGATGATAATGGACTGAACCTCTGAAACTGTAAGCGAGCCGTCCCGGTCAAATGTGTTCTTTATAAGAGTTGCCGTGGTCATGGTGTCTCTTCACAGCAATAGAAGCCTGAACTAAGACACTCCCCAAATTACAGCGCTTCCAAATTTGATTTTTTTTTTTTTCCATTCTGTATGGTGCCAAACAGATAAGCACTCAACAAGAACCATACTTGAGATTATGAACTGGGACGTTGTTCCCAGCTAGCAACATGTGTTTTTGGTCCCTCTTAACTTTGCTGGGCTCTGGCAGTGAGTGCAGCACCCTGCAGATCTTGCCACCACACAGGAACGTGACAGGCTCTATAGTATGCTGTGGCACTAAGCTGGGGTGCTTGGTAAGCTGAATGTTGTGGCTACATTTCAGCTGCTGATATTTCCTGTTGTGCTGGCCGGATTCTTTTTTGTCAACTTAATACAAGCTGAGAGAAAGGAACCTCCATTAAGAAAGTTCCTCAGTGCCAGGTCTAGGGAGGCACGCCTTTCGTCAGTACTTGGGAGGCAGAGGCAGGTGGATCGCCATGAGTTCCCGGACAGACAGAGATACACAGTAACACCCTCTTTCAAAAACAAAAACAAAACAAAAGAGAATGCCTCAATAAGATAAGGCAGACCTGTAGGGCATTTTCTCTTAGTAATACTGATTGATGGAGGAGAGCCCAACTGTTGAGGGGACAACACAGGGAAGTTGGTCCTGGTTTCTATAAAAAAAAAAAAAAAAAAAAAAAAAGCAAACTGAGCAAGCCATGAGGAGCAATCCATGGCCTTCACACCAGCTCCTCCCCTGTTTGAGTTCCTGAGCTGACTTCCTTCAATGATTGGAATGGGATGTGGTAGCGTATGTTCAAATAAACCCTTTCCTCCCTGAGTGGTTTCCGCCATATGCTTCATCCCAGAAACATAAACCATGACTAGCGGGCCATCTCTCTAGAAGCACTGTGATCTCTCTGCTTAGCTGGAAGGACCGTTGAGATGTGCAGTGTGGTAGAGGCCCGTGTGGCTTCAGGATTGGCACATACGTTAACATAGACACGCTCTCGGAGTCCGAGGCTTTTTCTCCTGGCTGTCTCCTGAACTGAAGGTGGTACACTCTCGGTGATCCAACAGGGAATGCCACTTTCCCTGATGTTGTGTTTGCCTTGCTAGCAGTGATGTGAAACAATTCAGGGGGCCACATGCCAAATGATCGCACGGATTTTTATCTCAGCTGAAGCACAACTGGACTAGAACAAGAGGGCGTGACCCTAACTGACCCCTGAGAATTGGGTCGGTGGGACAGTAATACAGGCGTGATGCCCTATGTACACATGGCTCAGGCGGAGACCAGAAAAAAATGGAAGCAGCTGATACAGCCACAGGCCCAGCCTGCATATATTGCTATTATTTAGTGTCTGGATATGTAGTAAAAAAAAATAGAGGGAAAGGTAATGCAAAGGTAAATCTTGATGTTTTCCCAGAAAGATACATAGATCTTGATGCGGTTAGTACCTCAGGAGACGACATGTGATCTGTGCTCTAATGACGTACATAAATAGCACTGAAAGACGTTAATATTTTACACAGGAAAATCGATAACTCCCTGCCGGGAGCATCTGATTGCCATTATGTTTCATCGCAGTGTATTTAAAGCCTCTGAGCATCAAGTGGCATCGGCTAGAACGGTGCCAGCCACTGGGCAGGGGGTGGTGAAAAAAGAAGGGGGGGTAAGGGGTAAAAATAGAAAGGTCTACGTACGCGCCTGGAATCGGAGGCTCTGGGAAGGATGGATCAGCCTGGACCAGCCAGGCACGAGCGCAGCCTGCCAGCCTGCGGCCTGCCAGCCTCTCCAACAGGCTCCTGCCATCTAGCCTGAGCTGCAAGTGGCCTGGGTTCTGCCTGTCAAAGGTGGCTGTCAACAGAGCTGCCCACGGTAGGGCCAGATCTTAGCATCTAGGTAGACGTGAAGTCCGCCAGCCCTGTACAAGTCATGTTGCCCACAGCCAGACCCCCTTCTCCCACGGCAAGCAGGAACTAATCTCATAGCACTCCTAGGATCCTCCTGAATCGAGCAGGATCCAGGATAGGAGCCGTTTCCTGCTGGCTGGCTGCCAGTGTTCTTAGCACCCCTAACCCTTCCTACCGTTCCTCACTGCCTGGGAGATGAAAAGCAGAAGCTACGGGACGCTGCTCTTTTCAGACTGAGCGCTTGTGCTGAGCCCCATCACGCCAGAGCAAACCAACATGGAGCTACTTGTGCTAACTGCCACCTCATCTAACCAAACTGTCAAGGGAGCAGGGCCCCACATAGATCCGTTTTCCTGAAAGCAAAGGACATCATCATTTGGACAAAGCAGTAAGCTACAGAATGGGAAGCTATTTTTACCAACTATGCATCTGATGGAGCAATGGTTCTCAACCTGAGGATCACGACCCCCTTGCGGGGGGGGGGGGGAGGTCACTTATCAGATATCCTGTATATCGTATACTTATAATCCATTACTGCTATGAAGTAGCAATTAAATAACTTTATGGTTGGGGACTCCCACAACATGAGGTACTATATTAAAGGGTCGCAGCATTAGGAAGGCTGAGAACCGCTAGGCTAATAACCAAAATATATAAAGAACTCAAAAAAAAAAAAAAAACTGGACGTAAGAAAACAAATAGCCCACTGAGCTATAGATATCAACAGAGAATTCTCAAAAGAGGAAACTCAAATGGCAGACAAAGACTTAGCATTCTTACTCATCATGGAAATGCAAATTCAAAACTACTCTGAGATTTCATGTTACACCAGACAGAACGGCTATGATCAATAAAACAATTGCAGGCAAGGATGTGCAGTAAGGGGAACACTCATCCATTGTCAGTAGTAATGTAAACTTGTAAAATCATAATGGAAATCAGTGTAGTGGTTCCTCATGAAGAGGGGAATAACTCTACCTCAGTATCCAGCTATATCACTCTTGGTATCCAGCTATAGAGCCGAAGGATGTTTCATCCAACTACAGAGACGCTTGCTCAACTGTGTTCATTGCTAATCTGTTGACAACAGCCAGAAATTAGAAACTACCTAGATGACCGTCCATGGATGAATGAGTAAACGTGGAATATTTGTGCAGTGACATATTACTCAGCTGTTTAAAAACGAAATCATGGGATTCACAAGGAAATGAATGGGACTAGGAGGAAAAAAAAAATCCTCAGTGAGGTAACTCAGACCCAGAAAGACAAATAACGGCGTATATGTGGGTATTAGCTATTAAGTCATTGGTAAGCAAATGATGATCTACGTAGCCACAGAGATTAGGTAGAGAGTAAAGGATTAGTGGGGAGGGAGGGACCCCTTTGGGGGGGGGAATAGAATAGAAAGTTACGGATGGTGGAGGGAGCACCGAACTGAAATGGGAGGGCCAACAGGGAAGGAGGGGGGGGGGAACAAGGAAGAAAACATGGGGAGGGACGGGTAAAGAAAACTAAGGGTCATTTGGAGGTCATATGGGACCCTAATACAGCAGACGCTTTCTTTTCTTTTTTTAAGATTTATTATTTATTTACTGTGTTTATAGTGTTCTGTCTGCATGTGTGCTTGCACGCCAGAAGAGGGCACCGGCTCTCATCAAATGGTTGTGAGCCACCATTTGCTGGCTGAGAATCGGACTCCCCGGGACCTCTGGAAGAACAGCCAATACTCTTAACCTCTGAGCCATCTCTCCAGCTCCTACACTACAAGCCTTCTATGAGATATACACACATGAAGGAGGTCTAAATGAAATTGCCAAATAATAGGGGGATACAAAGCCCCATCTTGCCAAATAAAGTTCCCAGTACTGGGAATGGGTTACGTATAATCAAGCTGTTGGCCAAAGGTGTCTCATGGGAACCCCTAACGACCCAGGCTATTGCCTCTCCATAAACTAATATAAGGCTCTATTGCTGAAGACAACACCTACACAGGTCATAGAAACACAAAAAACTGGTGCCTACCTACAGCCCTAAGGACTGGTGTCCGTGGTACCAGAAGGTATTCTTCGTGCTGCCAAAGGAGAAAGGTAGACACGAACCCAGCTACAAATGCTTTGATGTACAAGAGTGGCCTGCCTCCAAGTCCATGAGATGGTACCCTATACCCAATGCTGCTGGGTGACCGAGAACCTGGGACTATATAGGCCAGCAGGGGCCTAGGGGAAATCCATACGCTACTGTCCCACTAAAGAGACACAGCAACAAAATGACTCCTGACGACATTCTGCTGTACTCACACATCATGCCTTGCGCAGTCATCGTCAGAGAAGCTTTCTCCCCCCCCCCCCCCACAGCACATAGGAACCAATATGGAGACCTGCAACCAGACGACATTCAGAGAGCGAGAGACCTTGGAACATTCATCCTTAAAAGGGACATCTCCATCAGATCGCTCCTCTCAGGGATCAGGAAACTGTGGAAGAGGAGGCAGAGAGAGGGTAAGACTCAGAGGGGATGGAGGACACCCAGGAACGGAGACCTTCTAGACACAACAGGGCTGGCTCGCTATGAGCTCACAGACACTGTGGGCACCTGCACCAGATTGACAGCCCCTTGCAAGTGAAGCCCGTGCTGAGCGCAGGAAGAAGTGGAGGGTTGACCTTTTAGGACGGGGGACCCCCAGGGACTCTCGGATTTCCTTTTCAGGATAGGCTCCCTCTCTTTTGTTATACGGAGCCCACAGAGACGGCCTCTCAGACATAGTCCGTCGCCAGTTGAAAGTCTATTCCAGCTCGCTGGAACTACACTGGGGTTGGGGACCCAAGTGTGGTGCCAAGCATGGGTTTTTAAAGGCAAGCTCTATATCCTGTGATTTCACTGGCAGCTACATGAGATGTTTTGCACAAGCAAGCAGTTTAACAGACGCGAAAAGTTAGCTGGGGGCATCTTGACCTTGCTTTCCCAAACTAGAGTCCGAGTAATTAATTGTCCACTGGGTTCTCCATCAAGGAGATCAAATTCTAGTTAAACCATTTGTTAGTTTGTTTGCTGAGATAAAACAACACTATGTAGCCAGTGCCGTGGTGGGGACCTTGGCGGATCCCATGGCGGGCGAGGGTGACTGAGGCTGAGGGACAAACGTGCCAGGCAGACAGAGCTTCAGCGAGAAGTTTCATTAGAAAGGGGAGGGGGGGGAAGGAAAGAGGTAAAGAGACAGAGGAGTAGAAAACAGCCCCAGGAAAACAGCAGGAAAGAGGAGAGCATGCGTGGGCGTGGGATGGGGGGTGGGTGGGCGGGTCTGTCTTTTAAAGGGGATCTTTGCACCTGAGTGCAGACTATGCAACCATGGAACCCTGAGCTGACCAGGGCACTGCCTGAGTGCGTTCTGTCGGGGCAGCCAGCCTAATGCCTGAATCCTTACGGTCAGCCTGGCCTCACTCTATTTTCCCGCCTCCTAAATGCTGAGATTAAGCTGGGCACTTGGAGTGTCTTGTTAATGTTGTTGGTTTAAGACAAAAGGTGGTCTTTTTAAAAATCCAGATTGCTGGGGTCTGAATTAAAGTTGTGAGGATATAATGGATCTGTGACATGGGCATGGGAACATCCCGTGTCGGTATTTCTTGAGAAGGGAATTTGGAATGCCAACAAATGTGGGGAGGAGCTCAGGAATGCCTGTGACCTTCCTGGGTTCCGAGAGAATAGTTAGGGTAGATGAAATTCCTCGAGTGTTTTCATGGAGACAGTATTGTTGTGATTTATATAACCTGGGGCATGCTGGGCTGTGCGTGCAGCAGGCGTCTCCGCTGAATGGTATGCTCCTAACTCTGCTATCAAAGGAGGTGTGACTACACAAATGAGCCTCTCGCTGGGCACATTGCACTGTGATCCCTGCTCACTTGAGGACCTTGAATCCCCTGGTTCAGGTCTTCCAGCACTAATCAGGAGGGACTTAGCCACCTCTCCCGCCAGATATTCCAAGTTTACGACTTTGCTTTTTTTTTTCCTTCCTCCCTTCCTCCCTCCCTCCTTCCCTTCCTCCCTCCCTCCCTTCCTTTCTTGCTTTGTTTCGAGACAGGGACTCACTGTGTAGCCCTGGCTGGTCTAAAATTTGCTATGTAAGATCAGGCTGGCCTTGAACTCACAGAACTCTGCCTCCAGAGTGCTGGGATTAAAGGTGAGTTCCACCATGCCTGGCATGTGTTTACATTGCAAAAGTTCCCATATCTGTAAATGGTGGCAGAGAGACCGATGTGGCAGAGGCCCCAAAGCCACGGTGTCGGCGTTTGAGCTTTGGGAGGGTCTTGTCAGCCCAGGCTCCTCAGCCAGTGTGGAATTAGAAGACAGTTCACAGAAAGGAAGGAGCTAGGGAGCAAGAAAAGCCGGAGGGGACACAGTCAGGGGAGCACACTTGTCTTTCTGCTCCTGGTTCTCACCTGGAGAAACGTTTCACCGTGATGCTTATGTTTTCTACCCCTAAAATGTTTATGGAAAGGGATTTCGAGGAACTAAACTTCATTCAAAAACATTTCCTGCATTCCAACTTCGAGGGTAGGGTGTGGGGGTTGGTATTTGCGTGCTGGAAGTAGTCATCACTGGCAGCTGATACGTTGTGCCCAATTTCAAAATAAACGAGAGGGAAATAACGGATTTGTCCGTGGCTAAGGGTTAGGCTTTAAGGGCTAGGTTGGTGGCATTGTACCAGTTTATATTGCCCTCTAGTGGTGAGAACACGCATAGGCTTTGAAAAACGCCAGCTGCCAGGGCCCCACGCCATTCTGACATAATAATCTTGGGGGTGTTTTCTCCAATAAGCTCCTCAGGTGACTCTAAGTGCAAGCTCTGAGAGCCACGGCCCTAGGATGAACCAGTGCAGGGACACCCTGAGTTGTGATGAGAGGCCATTCATCTCCACTCTGCAGCTGTTTATTGAACATTTAACTGAGGAAGTCTAAGGGACCTCTGGCAGTGGAACCAGGATGTCTCCCTGGTGCACGAAAGGACTTTGGGAGCACATTCCCCATGGAGGGATACTGCTTTAACCTAGAGATAGGAGGGAGGGCCTAGGCCCTATGCCAAATGACTTGACAGACTTTGACGATCCCTCCTGGAAGGCCTCACCCTCCCTGGGGAGTGGGTGGGGAGAGGGTGGGAGAGGAGAAGGGGGAATGGGAGGAGGGGAGGGAGAGGGAACTGAGATCGAGGTGTAAAATTAAAAAAAAAAAAAGTAACTGTAACCGAGACACAGACACACAAGAAGCACCCTGTTCTCATGGAACATTCTGTTTGGGATGGTGGGAAATGAGTCAGTAAACTGAAAGGCTGCCATCAAGCAGGGATGAGTCGTAGTCAAAGATTCGGCTGGGCAGCGCTGCACACCTAACTGTGCAAGACTCCAGGGAGGGCCCACATCCTGGCATCTCACCTTAGCGACGGACTGAGTGCTGGAGAACGTGGGTCCAAGAAGAGCCAGGCAGCTGAAGGCAGTGGCCACAGCAGCCCCCAGGCCTCCTCGCTTCCTGCTGCCCCATGTAAGGTGGTAGCAGCTCCCAGTGGCCCAGATTTGGAGGAGGGGATGAAGGCAGGCGGAGAGGGAGGGAGGCTTTAAACTCCTTGATGGTCTTGCTACTGCTACGCTGTGACGGTGCAGTCACAAGCCCTTGTCCGAGTTTCAGCTCTCTCCTGCTCACGCACATTTAGTCAGTTACAGCTTGGAAATATTAAGAGGAGAGCTCTCACAAGTATTAAGATGTTGTAAATTGCTTGACGTCCTAAGCCATGTGATGAAATCTGCTCCGGGTCTGCTTTTTTTTCCTGCCCTGACAAAATGCCTGGGGTAACCAACTTACAAAGGGGAAGAGTGTATCTTGCATCATGGTTTCGGAGGTCTATGGTCTGTGGTCGTCTGTCCCTGTTGCCTGAGGACTTTGACGGCTCAGTACATCACGTTGAAAGCACATAACAGAGCAGGCCTGCTTACCCTGTGGCAGAGAAATTGGGGCTCCCCAATACCCTCTTCAAGGGCCCATCCATCCCGTAATCTAACTTCTTTCTAATAGGCCACGGTATTTTCCACCACTGGCCACACCGCACAGCATGGGCTGGGGACCAACGATTCAACACAGGGGCCTTTGGGTGCTAGGATTAAAGGTGTGCTCCACCAAAAGCTTAGCAATTACAGCTGCAGTGATGGGCACTTAGGATGGGAACAGCGTTAGGGTCCACACACAGGAAGGGGAGCGGTGTCTTCTAACACAGTCCCTGTGATGAGGGAAGACTGTGCTCTGGCATCTAGCCCTTCGCAGAGGCGCTGACGAGCACTGATCCTTCCGGGTGTAGTTTGAGTCAAGGCTGTCATTTACAGCAACCATCTTCTAGAAAGGCATAAGCACCCCAGAACCACAGCTTTCCTTTGTTTCTTTCTTATATCGTTGTAAAGTTATGATTTTCATGCATCGTGCAAAATTTCTCTTGTGACAAAATACTATACTGATGTGATATACCTTTGCAAACTTCCAGGAAACACTGATTTACACAGAAATATTTTGAGAATTTCCCAGAAACTTATTTTTTGACATCTAGATCTATACAAATGTATATACCATTTGTAGACACATGAAATTTTATAGTTTTCTTTGTATATAATATTCATTGGCAAACACTCTCTTTAAAAAAAAACAAACTAACAATTAGCCTCACTTACTATGTAGCTCTGGCTAGCCTGGAACTCATATGTAGACCAGACTGGCCTCACAGAGATCCACCTGCTTCTGCCTCCTAAGTGCTGAGACCAAACAATGCCTTACAGACAGACATGCATAGATCAGCTTCACCTCTCAGATGATTCCAGGCTCTGTCAAATAAACACTTAAAGCTAACCACCTTAGCATTAGTGCTGCCATTTTGATTTCAGACTCCATTTTGCCTGTAGGTGAAATAGAGGTCAGGTTCCCAAGCTCTAGGGGAGCTGAGAACTTCCCAGTGGCTGACCAAACCCCTCCCTAAACCACAGAAATAGTCCCTATGTCCTTTAGTTCTGTAGAAACTCCGTGGCTGTTCCTGACAATAGAAGGCAGAAACACATCTGATTGGTTGCACAGAAAGACTTGCATTGTATGTCGGTCGACAATGATGGAACACACAAGGAAAGTCCCTAATCTTTGAGTCCTGATTGGTGAAAATTGTAACTGTAACTTGGCAACAACTCTTTATGATTTTTGTGCTTATAAAACCGGGCTTCTGCCCCTGCTCGGGGCTATCAGGAGAAACAAGGCTCCCGAGTCCTTATCCTGCAGCCCCAATTGATCGGGGACTGCTTATGTGGCGAATTATTAAAATCTCTGGAACCTGCCCTTCGCCTTCCTCGTGGTTCACAATGGACTGGGTAGAACAGTGACCTGGGCAGCGGACAAGAACACATCCGGAGGCCAGCGGCAGCCAGAGTGTCACATCTCACCACCGTGCATTCACCAGCCCAAATATCTACCCCAGAGGCCCCATATTAACCAAATCTGTTTTCTTCAGCCTTGGGGTGCAATCCCTCCCTCTGCTTCCCGACTTCCTCCTAAGGGGCTTTAAAGCACACCTTGCTTTGTCATGCAAAGTGGGGGTGGGCTAAAACACGCTGGTGACCTTTAATAGATGCCTTGCTTGGCAGGGTAGGGGGTGGGCTGGGCTGCTGGCTTCTGGACAACTAACCTGGCAAGATGCCATGGAGCTTGGCCATGCCCACAAATGTCACAGGTTGTCTCGCGCTCCCCCATGTCCCGAACCACCCCGTTTTTTGTATCCCACAAATCCCTGTATCCCTGAAAGCTTCAGACTGGGGAGGCAGAGTTAAGGTTCCTGGCTCCTACCTCCAAGGGACTGGCATATCCTGAGCGGGGTTTTTCTTCTGGAAAACTTGAATTTTCAGTGATGAGCAGGCTGAAAGGGGGTAGCAGGCAGGTGACTGACTCAGACTGAAGCAATCTTGAGAAGGTGTTGGTCATGGGGATCTGTGGACTAGAGGATCTAGAAATAAACAGCCACAGTCGTCAGAGTCTCATCAAAAGTGCCCTGAACACCTCAACAGATGATGCTGGGAAAACTGGAAGGCCCCCCTCCCCCGCGCAAGTTTGAGACTGGGTCCCTAAGTCTACCCCCATGCGAAGATAGATCCAAAATCCGCCAAGGCCCTGGGCCTGCTGCTATAAGCACAGGCAGCTTTCTGAGTGGCATTTTCAACAACTAGAGATGTAAGATCCTCAGAATGAGGAGTCTCCCAGTTTCGGTCGATACCCCAAGAACTCAGTGTCCAGTCCAGTTGCTGCAACACGCAAGAGGCTTTAATGAACAGGAAACGTTTGTGCAAACGGGCTCCTCCAGCACGCAGGCTAGAGAGAAGCCCCCTCCCCTGGGCCCAGGTGTTTTTAAAGGCAAACCCACAAGCTTAGGGAGAGGTGGAACCCTCTGTCCATTGAGTATTGGAGGCCGGATGGTCTGCTATTAGGGTCAACAGACCTTAGGGCCTCAGGGTGTGCTAATTAATTTTGTCTGGGCAAACCGGAGGTGCAACTATCTCTTTGTTTCTTAAGGACCCTATTCACCACCTGCTGACTCACAGGAAAGGAGGGGCAGTGTGAATTCTTCTTATCTCAGGGCCTTGTGAGGGGAAGTTAGCAAATTCCAAGGAACAGATATTGGTCTGGGTTAGCTTTCCAGGTCAGTCCGTCCTTCATTTGGGGGGGGGGGGGTTTCTTTAACTTTACTTTTTTGTCTTTCAGAGAAAGACACCCTGATGACACTAGTTATCTGAGGGGATGGAAAGGTTCTTCACACAGAGTGAGCAACAGCAGGAGGAGGAGACAGCCTACAGAATGGCCGTTCTCCTCAGCTATTCACCCAGGTGGCGGGCTGAATAAAAAGAAAGAAAAGAGAGATAGAAAGGAAAGGTCCTAGGTACTGTGGAGCAGGAGGTTTATTGTAGGTGTGTGGGAGAGCATAGTCAGAGGCAGGGACATCCGGGAGAGCTCAGAGTGGGCATGACCAGAATGAGCTGGACTGTGTGGAGGGGTGTGGGGAGATGTGGGGGGGAGGGGGTAAGGGAGAAGGAAGAGAGGGCGACGAGGGGCTGCAGCCCACAGAGCAAAAGGGCGGGTAACCAATTGGTTGGCTTACATAGGGAAGAGCCTCGGGGAGGAGGGATAGTCCAGGCCAGGACTGGAGAGTTTGGGGTGGGGGTGGGGCGTGTCAGCCAGGAGTGCTCTGTAACTTAGAGACTGAGGGATGCTGGGAGAACCTGATGGGCAGGTGTGCTTTGATAGGCACCCGGGTTTGAAACTTAACAGGGGTTAATACCCTAAGCAAAGTTAAACATCCCAAGAACAAAACAGCCCAATCAATCAATCCATACCGGAGTATATGAACTGGATAGTATTTTAAAAGAATACAAGCAGCCAACACATGAAAATGTTCGATATCTTTAAGTGCCAGAGAAATACAAACTACAGTGAGACTTCAGTTTGCCACAGTTAGAACAGCTACCATCAAGAAAACAGCCACACGGAGCTGGAGAGATGGCTCATTGGTTAAGGGTACTGGTTACTTTCCCAGAGGACCTGGGTTCAATTCCCAGCACCCACATGGCGGCTCATTACTGTCTGTAACTCCAGTCCCTGGGGATCTGACACCTTTATGCCAATGCACATAAAGTTAAAACAAATTATCAAAAATAAAAAAGGAAACAGCCTCAAATATTGACACAGCTCTTTCTCCAAAGCAAATAAGACATAATCTTAGACTGGGTGGAACACAGTATAGTCCCAGCATGCAAGAGGCTAGCTAGTTCTGAGGCAAATTTGAGTGGTCATAATCTAAGAATATGGATCCAGGTTGACCCAAGTGGCACGTTCCACTCCGCTATAGTCTTAGAACAAAATGCTGTCACAACCAAGGTGTTTACCAACGACGCTTTACTGAGTGTGGGGTTCAGTGGTGAGCATTGCCTAACGTGCACAAGGTCCTGCATACAAGCCTTCAAAATCAAAATCAACTCACTCAGGCCTCTTCAGGCAAGCGGGAGCAGTGCGTGCAAAGGTTCCAGGTGCTATCTGCAATTACCTTTAGCCTCCGGTTGCTGGAGCTTAGCGAGACTTTGTCAGCATTTTACCTGGAAGGGAAGCAGACATTAGATCAGTCAGACACAGATGAGGATGACAAATAGCTGTTTTAGGGACAAAAGATAGCCCGAGATAATATAGGCTGTCTGCAGGGCCCCGTAACCATCAAGTTCTAATCGGGCTGTAGACTCAAAAAGCCAGGCGCAGCTTTTCCAGGGAACTGGGTTCGCACTGGAGAAGACGGGTATCTGAGCCAGCCGGGCTGGAGTCCTTGGGGAAAGTTCCATATCACCACACCTTCAAAGTGTTCCTTCTTTGCGATACAACTAAAACTTTCCTTGGGGAAGGAAGCCCAAGGTGTCCAGAAGCATTCCTAACTGCTTCCTTTCTCTCTTGGATTATGATCTCTGAGCACGCACCATATGGATGTCTGAGCACTGGAGACATGGCTCAGTGTTTAGGATCTGAGTTTGATTCCCTGCACACACATAGCAGTTTGCATTTACCGACATCTGTAATTACAGATCCATGCTGTCTTCTGGCCTCTGCAAGCACCAGGCACACACATGGTACACAGGCATGCCTGCAGGTAAAACACATACACATGAATGGAAAGGGGGGGGGATGTTCGCTGTGGTTTTACACGATGGTAGCTGTATTTACTGCATGGTGAGGGCTGCTAATTACCGGATTCACCAGGTATAGAAATTATAATTGGTGTGGCAACAGTTAAGCCACTGGCAAGTAAGCGGGTGGGTGTGGGCAGTCTCTGGGTGGTTTGGGGAAGAAGCCTGTAATTCAGAAGGTCAGCAGAAGGTAGGAAACAGTGTTGCAGGAAGCTGTGGCTTGGCCCAGACCAAGAGTTGAGCTGTGGATGGTCAGAGCTGACTAACAATGGCATGCAGACTGGATTTAGGGGCCCCTCACAACTGCTACTTCAGTTTGATTGGGCAACAAGCTCATACTCTTGCTGTTCCACACACTTACTTTCATTGTTCCTAGCTAGCTCGATTATGTGAGCCTTTAGGGTCGGTCATGCTGATCTCTCTGGCCCTCACCATGCCCAGCTCCTGGGGACCATCTACCTGCAACATTTGACGAGATACTGTTTCATTGTGACTTAGGAGACTTTCAAGATGGCAGCAGGTGCCAAAAACTCACAGAAACAAACAAGGAACAGGACTAAGGGGTAGCTCAGTGTGTAGAGTGCTTGCCTAGCATATAAGAAGCCAAACCATCATCCAAAATAACAAGCGTACAGCTGCATTTTAAGCTGAGTGGCTGTGGGAGCACACTGGAAATCTGGAAGGTAGTAGGAGCTTGTAAGATCCAGCATACAGCATAATAAGAGAAAAGCCACACTGGATAGTGAGTGATGGCACACGCTTTTAATCCACCAGAGGCTGGGGCAGGTGGATCTCGGAGTCAAAGCCAGCCTGGTCTACAGAACAAGTTCCAAAGCAGCCAGGGCTGCACAGAGGAACCCTGTCTCAAAACAAACAAACAAACAAAAAACCAGACCGAGGGAGGGAGAGAGGAGTCTAGCATTCCCTGTCCACAGCCAGTGGCGTCTTCTCTTTAGGGATGAGAGGGGTAAGGGAGTCCCAGCCAACGCTGCTCCTAGCAAGTTTCACGGTCCTCACAGGCTTGCGACCCAAAGAGCAGCGAGGTAAGCTGCGATCTGTACAGCCACTCTTGCTTGGAAAGGCCTCATCTCTCAGCCACTCTCAGAGTGGTACACAGAGGACAAAGAAACTATCGTCTGAGTTTGGGTTGCTTATACACCCCACCGCACAGGCTCAGTGGGTAGCTGCCTGGAGAACCCAACGGATCCAGCAAAGTTACTCCGGCTTAAACTCCCTGCCTGTAAGGGATAGTTGTCGCAGTCCGGGGGGGGGAGGAGTGTGTGGGTGGAGGGTGGGTGCTGTGGGACATGCTACCCAGGAGAGGAGAATCGGGAGACTTGGCCTCTGAGGCCAGAGCGGAGACAAGCCGAATGGGCCTCGCACTATGCCGTGACTGGTGGCACCCACCACCCTCCAGGCAAGCACGGCCAAAGGAGGTCTGCAGAGGCCAGGGGAGGGGATGCAGAGGCCTTTCTTCTCCCACCAAAGCAGCGTATAGGGACACTACACTTCCTACTGCCACTCAGCCAGCATAGAGCGCACTGGGGTTACCACTGCAGCTTCTTTGAGCCCATGCATTGCTTTCAAGACTAGGTATGAGCGCTGCCACCCACAAGGGGGCGCTGTGGCTCCCGACACCGCTTCTTATTCCCACGATGCCTGTACCTGACTGCTTGGCGAGCAAATGCTTGCTGCCTGGCCCCGTGGTAGCTGCTAGTATCAGAAGCTGTTACTGATAGCACAGCTCACATCAACAGCACTTTCCTGTTTGCACCACAGCTGCTTGAACAACCAGTTAGACCATCCTGGATGTTGCTTTCATTGGCTTTCCCAAGCCCAACACGGTATGCAATGTCAATAATCACAAAGCTACAGAGAAATGACACTATAATATCCACGTGAAAGTAAAGCCCGAGGTACATCTCCAGAAGCAAGCCACCCACAAAAAATGGTAGAAATCTCAGCCCACCAGATATAAAAATCTCAAAGTAGGAGCACAGTAAATGTGTACACACATGTACGCAAGACACAACAATTTCAATTACTACCTTGTAAGATACGAGAAAACACACACACACACCAGAGTGTGCAACTGCTCAATAAAGACTCTAAAGAATTGCTGGGTGGTTTCCATCTACATAGAGTTTCACGCCAGTCAGAAAGACACCGAGAGCCTGCCTCAAAATAAATAAACAAACAAACAAAATAAAAATAAAAACAAGAAGCTTCAACTTTCTACTGCTCTTCTGCATACGTGAGGGAATGATTTTTCTGAGAAAAGGCGTTTAAAGGTGGCCTTTACAAGTCAGAGTTTTCACCCAGCCTGTAACCAAGCTGGCAATGAGCTTTGAGATCATTTATAATTATATACTCACTCAGCTCACATCCTGGATACAGCCTGCTCAGAACACAGAGGTCACATGACATCTGACCTCTAAGAACATGGTATGCTTACCATGCTTCAGACGATCCAGTGGATTACGTCCTTTTTTCCTTCTGAGAGTCTTTCATGCCCCTGACTTAGAACATTGTATGTGTGTGTGTGTGGGGGGGGGATGTATGGTGTGAGTGTGCTCTGTGTGTGTGGTATGTGTATATGGTATGTATGTGGTGTGTAGTATTGTTGTGCATGTCTGATGTGTGTGTATGGTATGGATATGGTGTGTGTACGTTGTGTGTGGTGTGTATGTGGTATGTGTGTGGTGTGTGTGCTGTGTCTGGTGTGTCTGGTATGTGTCTGGTGTGTGTGGTGTGTGTGCTGTGTGTGTCTGGTGTGTGTGGTGTGTGTGCTGTGTGTGTCTGGTGTGTGTGCTGTGTGTGCTGTGTGTGTCTGGTGTGTGGTGTGTGTGCTGTGTGTGTGGTGTGTGTGTGATGTGGTAATCAGGTCTAAGACCATTTACAGGAAGCAGCAATACCCTGAGAGCACTAGCCTCCCTGACCAAATATGTTAGAAACAGCACGCAGGTACAGAGATGGTGTCTGATTGTGGCTTTGTGTGCTGTTCTGAGTTTGTAACTCCAGAAAATCCTCTTTGTGTATAAGACACCTGTAAAAGACCAAGACAAACGCTCCTTATTCCTGTTTGTCACTGTATTTGCTGTGTGAATCAACACAGAGAGAGGACGGCCTTCATTAGGACTTCATTAAAACGTCTTAGATGAGAATTCTCCAGGATTAGATGGCTGTCTCTTAAATTTTGTAGCCAGGTAATTCCAATGCTTCCCAAACTCAACCAATAAAAACCAAGAGAGCCGGGCTCACACCTTTAGTCCAGCACTTGGGAGGCAGAGGCAGGCGGATCTCAGTGAGTTTGAAGCCAGTCTGGTCTACAAAGCAAGTTCCAGGACAGCCAGGACTGTTACACCGAGAAACCCTGTCTCAAAAAACCAAAACCCAAACCAAACAACAACAACAAACAATTCTTTAACATGGCACAGCCATGTTTATTAGGTATAATGTGTGTATAGAGGGGAAATCTTTTTGTTAAGTTTTATTTTTCATTTATGTGTGTATGCTTGTGGGCACATAGGTGCTATGGCGTGTCTATGTGTGTAAGTGTCATAGGAAATATTTCAGAAGTTTGCTCTCTCCATGTAGATCTGACATCCTCTACTGAGAGGCAGCAGACACCCACATAATACACAGACATGCATGTGAACAAAATACCCATGCACGTAAAATTAATTAATTGATTAAAAATTAAATTAATTAAAAAATTACCCGACACACTAACCAGTGATGTTTGCAGAGATGCAATCAAAACGACTAAGCAAAGCAACTGGTTTGGCTCACGGTTTCACACTTTCACACGGGCTGGTCCATCAGGGCAGGGAGGCCTTAGTGGAACAGAGCTGTTCGCATAGTGGTGGACAGGTGTTGGGGAATACAACTGTCAGGTGTGTTATTTTTGTTTACGTTGTATGTGTTTAACTCTGTGAAGCTGGGTTACTATGCCCGTCTGTCTAAAACACCTGATGGTCTAATAAGGAGCTGAAAGGCCAAAGCGAGGCAGGGGAGAGGAACAGGTGGAGCTGGCGGGCAGAGAGGAGAAATATGAGGGGGATCTGGGCGGGAAAAGGGATCTGGGAACAAAAGAGGAAGGAGGAGGACTTCAGGGGTCAGCCGGCCAGCCACCCAGCCACTCAGCTACCTAGATACCCAGCCACCCAGCCACTCAGCTACCTAGATACCCAGCCACCCAGCCACTCAGCTACCTAGATACCCAGCCACCCAGCCACCCAGCTACCTAGATACCCAGCCACCCAGCCACTCAGCTACCTAGATACCCAGCCACCCAGCCACTCAGCTACCTAGATACCCAGCCACCCAGCCACTCAGCTACCTAGATACCCAGCCACCCAGCCACCCAGCCACCCAGCCAGACATGGCGTAAGGAGAGAAAGGTACACAGGAACTGAGAAAGATAAAAGCTCTAAGGCCAAAGATAGATGGGATAATTTAAGTTAAGAGAGGCTGACAAGAAACAAGCCAAGCTAAGGCCGGGCATTCATGTATTCTGTGTGTGATTTACCCCTAAAAAGTCAAAAGAGTAAAGAAACAACAGACAGGAGGCAGGAGAGTGGGACAGAAAGCATCGAGGATAAACATTCTTATCTAGAACATTCCAAAAACACTGCCATCAGCTGGGGACCAATCTTTCAATACACAACCCTTTTTTGGGGGACGGGATATAGGGAATACCTTATAACCAAACCACAATATCTAGTCTGTGGCATTCAATGGAAAATGTATTAAGAAGCTATCTTTCCTTGGAGAAATAAATGTATTTCAACTGAGTTGGGTGTCTTCCATATGGGTGTAGGACATCCAGTGGGATCAAAACCAATCCCGATGAAGGTCAGGAGCGATAGATGGCTTACAGGTTAAGAGCACCGGCTGCTTTTCCATAGGACCCCAGTTCAATTCCCAGAGCCACGTTGAGGCATGTGACCATCGGCAACTCTAGTTCTAGGAGATCTGGCGCCCTCTTCTGGTATCCACTGGCACTGAATGTATGTGGTATCCAGACGCATGCAGGCAAAACACTCACACATGTAATAAATAAAATAACAACAAAATAGCAGCTGAAATCAGAAGCAAAGGGCTAGGGCTTGTGGCTCAGCTGGCAGTCACTACAATGGGCTGCAGTGGCAAATGTTATCAGTCAAGAGAGATGAGCTCAGCATACGCAGCCACTTTGCCCTGGATCCACTGGCACAGCTGTAAAATGCTCTGAGTCCCCTAAGGAGGGAGGGAGCCCCAGTTCCTGTGAGGAGGCTGGTTTAAATAGCATGTTGGTATACTAGATGCGCCCACAGGAAGTCAGGAATACAATTATAGGAAGCCATTAAGAGAGTAAGATCAATACGTACTGGCAGGAACAATACATAAATCTTACAGAGGGATCAAACCTAGAATCTTTTTAAAATCATGCAAATCAATGGAGAGAAGACAGATGTAAGAATGGGCAGAGGCTGTAATGAGAGGGATGTGGAGATTACTACGCACCCAGCACCACATAAACGAATAGCCCACTCCACTAGTCCTTAGAGAAGTGGATTCCTGATGTCCTGGAACTTGCTATGTACACCAGGCTGGCCTTGAACTCACAGAGGTCCTTCTGGGCCCAGAGAGTGGGCTGGGCTCCCCTCCCCCAGCATCTCTTCCCTATATAATCCAGCTGTTTGGACTAGGCTGGTCCTCTTTTGCCCTCTTGGCCTGGCTCTCCCCTCCCCTATGCGTGACAAACCTTCCCCTCCACCCCCCATACCTAGAAGCGGTCATACCCTCTTTTTGACTTCTTTTTTCCATTCTCCTGGAACAGTACTGAAGCTGAGCATGCACATGTCCCATGTCTGGCTGGACTAGTCCTCCATACAGGGCGGAGATGTCAGCCCTTATATCCACAAAAGAAGTTTCCTCGAATGGCCGAGCTCTCGTCTCATTAGACACTCAGAGATCCCCTCACTAATATGTTGGATATTCTTATATACTCACAGTGAACTGCTATGTCAGATATTCTCAGAAGTGCGTGGTTTGGAATGACCCAAGATGAAGCTGGGCATGGTGGTGAGTCGAGACAGGAGGATTGAGCATTGGAAGATATGCTCAACCGTATCAAGTACGAAACTAACTTGATTATTTGCCAAAGATATGTCTCCCTCTAAAAGAATAACAACAAACAAACAAGCTCGTCTACTGTTCTCCAGTCTCTGATGTGCACTGGGACCTCAGCAATAACTAAGTATTCCTCAGGGCTCATAGGGTTAGTCCAGGGACTGATTTCTCTCACATTGTCTCAGGCCATGCAGCCTTCTTCTTAGGGAGGGCTGGGCAGCTATATTACTCAGTTTCTTAGCTCCCACAGTACAGTACTCAGATTCACCCCAGCTAAGCCTACATCCCAGAGCCTCACAAGCCAGGGTGAAGGGCTTCATTTCAATTTTTTTTTTTTTTTTTTAAGACAGGGTTTCTCTGTGTAGCTTTGGAGCCTGTCCTGGAACTTGATTTGTAGACCAGGCTGGCCTCGAACTCACAGAGATCTGCCTGCCTCTGCCTCCCGAGTGCTGGGATCAAAGGCGTGCTAGGGTGCACGTGTGGAGGTCAGAGGGTACGATGGTTGTGGAGATCAAACACAGATTGCCAGGGTTGATGACAAGTGCCTTTACCCGCTGAGGCCACCTTGCTGACCCTCTGTTAGAGCTCAGACCTGGGACAAATGGTTAACTGATGTGCCTATCAAACCTATCAAAGCAGGCATGACTGCTAGTTTCTCCCAGCAACCCTCAGTCCCCACGTGTTACAGCAGGTGGACGTGAATCCTGACCCCTGTCCTGAATTCTCCAGCCCAGGGGCTGGGCTACCCTTCCCTCAAAGTCTCCTCCCTATGCAATCCAGCTTCCTGGCTGCTAGGCTCTCAGATCTCCTGCTTGCCTCTTTATCTCTCCTCACACGGGACAGCTCAGTCTGCTGGCCATGCCCCCTCTGGACTCTCCCAGATGTCTCTGCCTCTGGCTACGCACTCTGACATATTAAAATAATCCTCCATCATGCCAAAGGGAAGTCATGTCTGCCTTTTTTAATTTCCTTTTTTTCATTCACCCTCATGTCATAAAGGTGTTTGGGGTTTTTTTTCCCCTTCTTTTTTTCACTTAAGCAGTTCAAAGGCAGACTACTCCCTGGTCACCATAGTTTCCTGTACTGACTGGGCTGACGCCAAGACTGGACCCACATACTGAGCCCCGGACCTGAGGTCTGTCTCGGATCACATCACCTCACGTTCTCATGAATCCCCAAGTTCCCGATCCCAAGAGGGCCTGTTCCGTACAGATTTATTTTGTATTTTTTTCCTTTGGTGTTCTCCATCCCCAGCAATAATGTGAAGGACAGCATCATACTTGCCTTCCTCACTGTCATTTTTCCCTTACGTGGGCGATTTCTTTTTGGACACATGGCTTAGCCTCCAGCCGCATGCCTTATGTTCAGAGCAAGGGCCATGCGACTGATACCACATCCTGCTTATGACCCTGTCTTACACACGCTGCATTTGGGGATTGCAATATACCCCTTAGTCTCTAAGCTGTAAAGGACAACGGGGCATCCCCATTCATTAAGGAGGCCTCCGGTTCTGGACTGCGCAGAAGATGGCCATGATGGGGTCCTCCTCACGGACACTCCATCCTACACTGGAGTAGCCGTTGTTCTTGTATATTTTCACCCACAGTAGGATGGAATGTAGGGCATGAAAATGAAACAGGAGGGTGAATGTAATTGCTACTGCAGCTGCAAAGCACACATCCTCGCGTCAGATGCATCTTTCGTCCTTTGATGTCCCTGTTCGCGGTGTTCATGTCTTTCCTGGGAAGACATGGACAACTATCTGTTCACCCCAGGCATTGCACCAAAACCAGACCTCACGTGTAGCCAGCCGGGTGAGCCAATGAGTTCAGTTGTGGTGGCTACTTAGGAGCAGAGAGAGGAGCAGTTACCCACAGGAGCGTACATACCAGGCTTTTTCTTCAGGGCCACCAACCAGCTCCCAAACCACGACACAGGGGAGACTTACTATTAGTTGTGAGCTTATGCTAACATCTGGCTAGTTTTTTTTTTTCCTGTTAACTTAAATCAACCTGCTTCTCTTCTTCTATGTTTTGTCTTGGCTTTTCACCTTTCTTTGTTTACTATCTTTTTGTTTCTGCTTTGCTTTCTGAGACGGGGGTTTCCCTGCAGCTTTGGAGCCTGTCCTGGAACTCGCTCTGTAGACCAGTATTTCTTGAGCAAACGAGTGTTGGGTTATTTGAGACATCGTTTTTGTTTTTCGATGTGACCCGGGCTATCCAGAAACTCACCGTGCAGACCAGCCTAGCCTGGGACTCACAGAGATCTTTAAGCCTGCGCTTCCCTAGTACCGGGTCCGGCCCAGTGTTTGTGTTTACCTAGCTGTGCACAAACACTTACGTGCAACGCGATCCCATCTCTGAGAACTGCGTTAAGCCTTGACATTTAAACCGGTTACGAGAAACCCGTCCCTGTTTGCACACCATTCCACCGTGAGCCGCCTAGAGCCAGCTGGCATCTGAGACCCATTTTTTTTTTTTCTTTTTTCCCCCGTCTTAACGTAGGTAATCAATACATTCTGGGCGGGTCCGGCACCCCCCCCCACCCCTCCCCGGAGATCGCCTCGGCGGGCTTTGATCGCACGCCCGCGCCGCCCTACGTTACACACGCAAAGACAGACTGCACAGATCTAGGAATCCACTTCCCTTCTGGGTCCACGGGCCCGCCTAGCAGCCCCTCCCACTTCCGGGGCGGCTCCCCGCCCACCCCGGAAGCCCGGGCTCGGCTGGCCTGGCGCTGCCGATCGGCGCTGGTCCGCGGTCCGGATCGTCCCGATCGTGTGGCTTCCGCGGTTTGGTTTGCGACGCTGCCGTGCACCGCTGCGCTTTACGGCCGCGGGGCGGGGCGGGGCGGGGCGGGGCGGGGCGGGGCGGGCAGCTCAGCCGGCGCCAGGGCCTCGGAGCCGGGCGGCGGAAGTTGATGCCCGGCGGCGGCGGGGCGGGCGCGGCGGCGGGCCGGCTTCTCCCCGCGGCGGACCCGAGAGGAGCGCGGGAGGCGGCGTGGCGGAGCGGCCCGGCGGGCGCGGGCGCGGGCGCGGGCGCGGGCGGAGGCCGAGGCGGCGCGGCTGGCCCCGGGCCTGCGGGCGGAGGCCCCGCGGCCAGGATGAGCCTGAGCCCGAAGGAGCTCTCGAGCCTGCTGAGCATCATCTCGGAGGAGGCGGGCGGCGGCAGCACCTTCGAGGGCCTGTCCACCGCCTTCCACCACTACTTCAGCAAGGCCGACCACTTCCGCCTGGGCTCGGTGCTGGTGATGCTGCTGCAGCAGCCCGACCTCCTGCCCAGCGCGGCGCAGCGCCTCACGGCGCTCTACCTGCTCTGGGAGATGTACCGCACCGAGCCGCTCGCCGCCAACCCCTTCGCGGCCAGCTTCGCGCACCTGCTCAACCCGGCGCCGCCCGCCCGCGGCGGACAGGAGCCCGACCGGCCCCCGCTCTCAGGTACCCGCCCCAGATGCGGCACGCACTGCGAGCTCACCCGCTGCCAAGACTCAGCCTGTGTGTAGAGAGGATCGGGGATGGGGATGGGGATGGGGATGGGGGGGAATCAGAAGTTCCCAAGTTCTGTCTTTTACAAAGTTCACTGCGATCCAAATGATCCCCCTCCCTTCGCCCCCACACCGAAAGAGCCCAAGGGCGGTACAAAGGATGCCAGGTGCGGTTCGTGCATTATTTTAAGGCCCCGGGGTGTGCGAGGTTATAGCCGGTGACACCGAGTCTATCCCCCCCCCCCGTTCACACACACACACACTCACACACACTCTCATACACTCACACGACAGAGACAGACACACATGCACGCACACACCCGCTTGAGTCTCAGGGTAAAGAACTGGGTACTGAGAACCTGAAGAACTGGCAGGTTGGAAATCCGAATGAATTACACAGCATCTAACGACTGTTGCAGCCACCGGGGCTCTTGTGGGCCGGGATGTCACGTGGGCAGAGATGAAGCCTTCCAATTCACTGTTGGAAGATGAGAGATTTTGTAGACTGTTTACTTTCGCAGCATTGCTGAGGTCACACGGAGATTACATTTGAGGATGCCTCCCTTACTTTACTTTGGTGACACGGATGCACAGGGTCACCCCGCCACCCCACCCCACCCCACGAGCCTAGCCCAGGACTCTAGGTCACCTATCCATCCCCCAGCCCTGTCACAAGGCTGCACTTTAGGGTTTTGTTTGTTTGTTTGTTTGCTTTAATTTATTTTTATTCTATGTGTGTTGGTGTTTTGCCTGCAGCAGGCAGGTCTGGGTGACGGAGTCAGAGGGTCTGCAACTGGATTAACAGACAGGTGTGAGCTGCAATGTGGGTGCTGGGAATTGAACTCTGGTCCTCTGGAAGAGCAGCCAGGGCTCTCTCAACTGCTGAGCCTTCTCTCCACGTCCCCTAGTTTTTTTTTTTTTTTTTTTTTTTTTTAATAAAGTATGTTTAAACTGGGCTGTAGAGTTTCTGAATGCTACCTTAGTAAGCTTTAGCCTTGCAGGGATTGAAGTGTTTGATCACAGAAACTTGAGTTATTAAAGCCATAAGTTTCATTGACACTTCTGTAGATCACCAATCTCAAGTGATACAGTTGTGTATAGACTTTATATTTGATTAACCAGAACACAGTTACACTTACTTTATAAAAATAGCATGGTGTGGCAAGTAGCAAATGCTGTTTTACCAGATTCAAGTTAATTTTTTTAAAAAAGTAACCATTGGAGAGAAATCGGTATACTTTTTATTTGCAGGGTTTTTGCCTCCTATAACTCCACCAGAAAAGTTTTTTCTTTCCCAGCTGATGCTGGCACCCCCAAGGGAACTTTTCAAAAAGACACCTCGACAGATCGCACTGATGGATGTTGGAAACATGGGACAGTCTGTGGACATTAGTGGCCTCCAGTTAGCCTTGGCAGGTAATGGTCATTTGGGCTTTCTTGTCTGCTTGAGAGCTTTTACTTAAAATCAAGATTTAATTACTAGTTTTAAAATTTACCCTTTTTGCCTCTTTCTCTCCCCCTCTTTTGTTTGTGGGTTTTATTTTGTTTGGTTTTGTTTTTTGTTTTTGGAGGCAGCGTTTCTTGGTGGCTGTTCCTGGCTGTCCTGGAACTTGCTCTGTAGACCAGGCTAGCCTCTAAGAGCTCCTCCTGCCTCTGACTCCCAAGTACTGGGATTATAGGTGTGCACACCCAGCTCCCATTCCCTTACCCTGAATCCCCTCTTTCCTTTCTGGGTTCTGTGTGTGTTTTGTGATGTTTCCAGCCTATTCTTTCCTGCTACCGTCCTGCTGTCTGCCCTTTCTCAGACCCTTTCACTCTAGCTTTCCATTTTCATTTATTTACCTTTCTTACCCCTTCCTTAAAGCCTTTTGTTCCTAGTCTCCTGGAATTTATACTCACGGCCACATTGCATATACAGATCTAAGCATGCCAGAAGTCAGAAGAGGGTGTGGGATCAATCCCCTGGAACTAGAGTTAGGAATGGTATGAATGGTTGTGGTTCACCATGTTGGTACTAGGCATCAAACCCAGGTCCTCTGCAAAAGCAAGTGTTCTTAACCACCAAGCCATGTCCAGTCCCTAGTCCTCTGTTTAAAATGTCAGAATCTGAAACATGGCTTAGTATCTTATGGACTTATAATACATTCAACACTGGCAATGTATAGTCACTTGCCTATTGCTGTGATAAAATGCCATGATCAAGGCATAGTTCAGAGTGCTGAGACTATCGCCATCATGGTGGGCGACTGTAGCAGCTGGACTAGCAGGCTGAGAGCTCACCTTATAACCCATAATCAGGGAGCAGAGATAAGCAAAGTCAGAATGGCTTGAGTCTTTAAGCTTTCACAGCCTGCCCTATGACATACTTCCTCCAGTGAAGCCACACCTAAGCCCCCAAACAGTGCCACCAGCTGGGGAGCATGCCTTCAAATGCCAAAGACTGTCAGACATTTCTCATTCAAATCACCACAGGCAGCCAGACTTCAGGCTTAAGAAAAAAATCAGTAATTTCCAGGCGTGGTGGTATGCCCATACCCTGCTAAGGGAGGGTAAAATGAGATCCCTTAAGCCCAGGAGTTCAAGACCAGCCTCAGGTGCTGGCTTCTCACTGACCTGCCTTTAGTTTCATTCACTGATGCACTTTACAGCCCCTCCTTCGTGTGCATACCTGCGGTTCTCACTTTGTATATCCTTGAACTTGACACTCAGAATAAATCATACTGTACTCTGTACTTATTCTGGCATCCCTCTGTAGGGTATGATTTGAGAGAGGGGTCAGTCCGTGTTGGTGATTTTGTAACCCTTACCAGTGTTGCCTTACACTTACATACTGATTCCAAGCGTTGGTTGTTAATTTTCCACCAAGTTTGTGAGTGTGTAATAAGATCTTGTATTTTAACTGGAGGTGTCCTGGTTCCTAACAGCTCTTCAAATGTTTATTCCATTTATATTTTTTGTAAAATCATTAGTCCTTTTTTCCTTGTTGGGGTATTTTTATGTTATTGTCTGGTTTATAGGAGTTAAAGACATTGATTTTGTACCCCTGTTCTCAATTTTAAAAGCCCTTTCTTTCTCCCCCAGTCTCAGATAGCTAAGGCTGGCCTTGAGCTCCTGGTCTCCTGCCTCCACCTTCCGAGTGCTGACCTTGCTGGTATCCTGCCTCGGGCCTGCCTTAAGATCTTCCTGTCTGAATCTCTTCCAGAGCGTCAGTCTGAATTGCCCACCCAGAGTAAGGCCAGCTTTCCAAGTATCCTCAGTGACCCGGACCCAGATTCCTCTAACTCTGGCTTTGACAGCTCTGTTGCATCTCGGATCACAGAGTCTTTAGTCAGTGGACTGAAACCTCCTATTGAAAGTAAGTGTATGTGCACTAACCATATCTTCGGGTTCACTCTAGCAGCACTGCGGAACTTTTCAGTTCTGATGAGAGACTTCCTGCCTTGCTTTAGAATATAGCAGAGATGAATGGTAAAATTTAGTCATTTTTAAAGCACTTATACACTGGGATGTTTATTACTTATCTGTTATATGCCTGCCTGGAGATGGAAATTCGAATTTTACTAATGAATCTGTCCGTTTGTTTTTGTTTTAATGAGACAGGCTCTCATGCAGTGCCAAGTAGCCTTGCAAACTCCTGTGTTCAAGTCCTCATTCTCCTGTTTCTAGCTCAATAGTGCTGGGGTTACTGAGCTGTTCTTTTTTCTTTTATACCAGGACCACTGTGTAAAAGAAACATAGAAACATACTCCTCCACAGCTAAGCTACGTCTCCAGCCCCTGAGTAGGCCTTTTGCAACTTCCTGTCTAATAGATTGTTTTATACTTTTAAAGATTTATTATGTATATATAGTGTCCTGCCTGCACTTATGCCTCACGCCAGAAGAGGGCGCCACATCTCGTTACAGATGGTTGCGAGCCACTGTGTAGTTGCTGGGAACTGAACTCAGAACCTCTGGAAGATCTCCAGTCCCTATTTTATGCTGCTTTAGTGATCTTAGCTTTATTTTTTGTCTCACTGACTAACTGGTCAGCCCTCATTCTGCTGTAATTGGAGGGAAGAAAACCCTCTGCATTTGAAATAAGCCTGCTTCTGGGCGGTTTGATCGGCACACTCTGCACAGGCACAGGAGCATCATCTCCTCAGTGTGGCCTTTCCAGGCCTTGGGGACTCACAGCCTGCCTTCCATTTGTCACACAGTGCTTTCCCTGCTTGAGGCTCCAGCTAGTCACAAGCCTGTCTCCAGCTCTGTGGCACGTGGTGGTGGCTTTAGGAGACGGGGTTTCCCTGTGCGTCCCTGGCTGTCCTGGACCTTACTTTGTCCATCAGGCAGGCCTCAGACTCAAGAGATCCACCAGCTTCTGGGTTTGATTGCATGGTCCATCAGCCAGCTGTGTGTGAGTGAGGGCAGCCACACCTTGATGTCCCTCCCTCACATAAGGAGTACTTCCTGTGAAGTGCTGAAGGGTGAGTGGTCTGAGAGACAGGAATTCATTCTGGCGATGCTGGAGATGTGTGCTTGCTGACTTTCTGGAAGGCTAGAAGCAGCCAAGTGGGGCTGAGAGGTTTTTTTGTTGTTGTTGTTGTTACAATTTAGTAACAATTAACTTGGTCGTATCTCCTGGGTCTTCCGTGTGGTTTATCATGCAGGCAGGACCCATAGCTGGGTACATAGATGGGTGTCTATATTGGGATTGTTTTTTGAAACAGAGTTATATAGTGGTACTTTAAAAATAATGGAAATAAAAATCTGCCAATTTGGCATCAGCATCCTTAGCCTAAGTGGACATACTTGACTTAAACTTCATGCACAAGATTTCCTCTTTCCAAAAAGCAGACTTGGTCCCGGGTGTCTTGCTGGTTGTGTGTGTTTTCTTAGTTATAATTTGACTGTTGGAAGCTGGGGTTTATCATGTGTATGTCCTTATTAAAGGCACCCTTGCACCTCATTAAGTGAAGTGCACATAAGCATGTGCAGCTGTTAGCTCACTAATACAGTCACGTGTTACTCTCATTGTAGGCCACTTCCGGCCAGAGTTTATCCGACCACCACCTCCTCTCCACATTTGTGAGGATGAGCTGGCCTGGCTAAATCCGACAGAACCCGAGCATGCCATTCAGTGGGACAAATCAATGTGTGTGAAGAACAGTACCGGTGTGGAGATCAAGCGAATCATGGCCAAAGCCTTCAAAAGCCCTTTGTCGTCTCCGCAGCAGACTCAGGTGTGTGCCCACCAGTGTCCCTCCCGTCTGTGACCCATCGCAAGGCATTCCTCCCATTTGTGATAAGTCAGCAATCGGGATGGTGTGAGCCAGCAGGAGGAGACGATCTCTGAAGCTGTGTTCTGGCTTTCCTTATTTGGTAATTTTGCTGTGATGAGACCCAAAGTCTGAAAATGTCTCGACTCTGATCATTTTGCTCAGGGAGGGCAGTTAGAATACGAAGGGACTCTGTTTGGGCACTGCCCCAGGTGCGCATCAGCTAGGCACGTGGTCACTTGAGGCTGCGTAGAGTTACTAATGCTTTATACACAGGTCCAGGGAGTGCAGTAGGCTTTAGTTTACAACATTTAGTGCTGGGCTGAGCTATCTCTCCTGCTGCCCAAGATGACAGACAGCTGGAGCAAAGACACCCTGTGTGGTAACGGACAGGCTAGTGGGAAGATCCTGTGTGTATGGGTGTCTTGTCTGCACCCATGTCTATGCACCATACGGGTGCAGTGCCCACAGGTGCCAACAGAGGGCACCAGACCCTGAACTGGACACAAGTGTGAGCCTCCGTGTGGGTGCTAGGGAGCAAACCCTGGGCCTCTGGGAGAGCAGCCAGTGCTCCTGACTACCAGAGTCTACCAGCCTCCCCTCAAACGTGTTTGCAGTGATGTGATAGCAATTATTTGTAGTTTCAGTTAGCAACTAGGCAGTCATGAAACAGTCCAGTGTGGAACAGACAAGCCGATAAAAGAAGATAACAGTTGAATGGGCTTGGTGGGTGTAATCCTAGCACTGGGGGGGTAGAGATTAGATTGACAGTCAGGAATGTAAAGTCGTTCTCCATAGACTGGGAGCTCAAGGCCAGCCTGAGCCACAGGGAACGTAGCCTCAAGGTAAATTTTGTGTTTTTTCTCTATTGTTTTGGAGCCTGTCCAAACTTGCTCTGTAGACCAGGCTGGCCTGGAACTCACAGAGATCTGCCTGCTTCTGCCTCCTGAGTGCTGGGATCTAAGGCGTGAGGTACCACTGCCTGGCAAGATAAATGATTTTTTAAAAGAAAAAGTATGTATTTGAACAAGGAAAACAATTTCCCCACCTCTTGGAATTGCACAGTGTGGGTGTAACTTCTGAACTGTAAAATACAGGTAGAAGACTAAGTGTTTCCTATTCTGGTAGCCGCCTGCCTCGGTGCTTGCATTACAGATGTGTGTTGCCACACTCAACTTGGTTTGGTAATTAGGATTTTAAGTGTGACACTATTATGGTCATGTAAGACTGTCATGTCTACAGGAAGAATGACCAGTGCATTTATAAACTGTCTTCTATTTTCTTATCATCACAATTCAAACCTGAAACTACATCAAGACAGAATGAACATGGTTTGAGGGAAGAAATTTAACAGATTAACTCAGATAAACATGGGTTTGCATGCAGTCTGATGTGACTGAAGAACCTCTCCATTTGGTTTTCTTTAGCTCCTTGGTGAGTTGGAAAAAGATCCCAAACTTGTTTATCACATCGGCCTTACTCCAGCAAAACTTCCAGACCTAGTGGAAAACAACCCTTTAGTGGCTATAGAAATGCTGCTCAAGCTAATGCAGTCGAGCCAGATCACGGAGTATTTTTCTGTCCTGGTCAATATGGATATGTCCTTGCACTCGATGGAAGTTGTGAATCGGTAAGTTTGCATGTTCCACCAGAGGTGTAGCATTCAAACCCTGATTAAATTACCTGGGAATCTGAAAGGCTCTAACAGGTTTTTGTTTTGTTTTATTCTTTTTTTCCCTTTCCTGATACCGTTGGCTTAAACCAATCCTTCGCCGCATGTGAATTTAGCTTCTATCTGTAGGAACTCAGTTCTTTCTTCACTGTCTTTTGTGCCCCTACAAATTCAGGTATTACATTCCTTGGCAGCCAGTACCAGTGTTGGACCTGGGCATGCAGTCCCAGAGGCTACTCCCGGCTTCTGTCCTTGTTACGGTTTTCTCAGTATCCGCGTAGCCCTGGCTGGCTTCGCCATCCTGGCTCGTTGGCGGCCATCAAGGGAAGGGTGCATTCCCTACTGGGTGTTTTCATCCTTTGTTTTCTTTACAGGGTAAATTATGAACTAAATGTACTTAGTACTTATTTTTCTGAGGTAGTCTTTACTTTTGTTGTTTTTTGAAAGAGGGTTTCACAGCATCCTGGCTTCAGACTCATGGCAGTCCTGTTCTGTGAACCTTGGGTTACGGGTGTGAGCCAGATCACATTTTTTTTTAACATCTGTATATAAGTTGGCAACTATTTAGGAGCAAAAGACTGTGTTAAGTCACCTGGGAGTGGGAGAGGAAAGGAAGTGTGAGCTTTCAGAGTCTCTGTAAGCATCGGGTCCCTGGCGGGGCTGGCTGGCTACTTGTTGAAAACAAGCCACTTGCTTCTGCCTCCCCTCGCTGTGGCTGTTTTTGCGTTGGCTGAGTTCTGCCATTGGAAGATTCTCCCTCTCTGCATCCCTGCAGTGGTTCTTTGGCAACGAAGCCCGAGTCCTGCATGTTTTCTGACACCCATTTTCCATTCCCAAGGGCGAGGCAGCCTGGCTGCTGGTGCTCCCTCCAATCTCCGCAGGCGTAGTGCTGGTGGCAATTTTCTCAAGGTACTTCAGTGCCTTATGTTTTAAGGTCAAATAGGTTTAGAAAAGGCAGCATGTACTACTCACCTTTTCAAAGTTTGTAGCAAAAGGTTTGCAGTAGCCAGCCCTATGTCCTAATATTTCCTGGGTTGAACTTGAACTCACTGTAGAATTCTTATCTGACTCCATTTCTTTTCCTTTTTTTTTTTTTTTTTTTGGGGGGGGTGGTTTGGTTTTTGGAGACAGGGTTTCTCCATGTAGCCCTGGCTGTCCTGAAACTCACTCTGTAGACCAGGCTGCCTCTGTCTCCCAAGGGTTGGGATTGGTCATGCACCGCCACGGCCTGGCTCTAACTCCTTTTCCTATTATTCCACTAACTCTTTGGAAACGGCTTTCTTGGGCTGAGAAACTCTTACGCTTGTTACACAGCTGCTGAGTCATCTTCAAGACTGTAACTCAAGACTGTGATGGTCAGTTCCACGCCTGTGGCTTGCTCAGTTCTCACGAAGGCCTGTTCCCTGTCACAAGGAGCTTTCAAAGGCTTCCCCAGGTTCACATCACCAGCTTAAAGCCCCTTTAGTCTGATTGTGTCTTGTGCCCTTTGGCCCTTCCTTCATCACAGACACACTGTCCAGTGCTTACACTTACGGCCTTTCTGAGTTTTGCTGAGGCGGAGCTCAGGAGGGAGGAAGACCATGACTGATGGTGATTCAGCCAGGAACACTCGGGGACATAAAAGGACACTCATTGCTTAGCGGGTTATTAGAGAGTGTACTCGTTAGTAGAAACAAGTGTCAGAGGTTGATTCAAAACTAGAGAAATGGGTCACATAAATGTTTACTAGGTGACCACAGGGAAACTTTGATTTCATGTTTACAGTTCTCAATATTAACAAATACTGTTAACAGCTCAAATTTTCTTTCATGAAACAGACTAACTACAGCTGTTGACCTACCTCCTGAATTTATTCACCTTTACATATCAAATTGCATCTCTACTTGTGAACAAATTAAGGATAAATATATGCAGGTGGGTAGTAGAAATGTTTGTAACATTATTATCCATTAGGAAAATTCGTCTCTAAAACTTGTCCCTTTTTCTTTTCCAGAACCGTCTGGTGCGTCTTGTCTGTGTGTTTCTCCAGTCTTTGATCCGTAACAAGATTATTAACGTGCAAGATTTGTTCATAGAGGTACAGGCCTTCTGCATTGAATTCAGTAGGATACGGGAAGCTGCAGGCCTATTCCGGTTACTGAAGACACTGGATACTGGGGAAACCCCTTCAGAGACCAAAATAGCAAAATAAGACCTCACCAGAACTTCCCATTCTATTGCTCAACTGTATTTGGATTGGTGTTTGAACCTGTTGAAACGCTTGAGTGGATTGCTTGCTTTAAGAAATATAAATGACACTATTTACTTAAGCAAAATTTCCTTTTTCTTAGATGAGTTTCGCATGGGTGAATTTTGGTAAGAACTTGGGGAAATGTATCTTAACTCCCTTGCTGATGACAACACATGGGAGGGAGTTACTCTAAAAACAGTTATTGAGCGAAAGGAGGTACAAGTATTTCTCTTTTGAATTTAAAACAAAGTACCTTTACAAAGTACCCACTTTTTTTTTTCTTATTTCTTTTCTTTCTTTGAAGAATAACTAGAGGTTTCCTAAAAGCCAGGAATCCTGCTTCTGCAGCTTCTAACACAAAACATGTTCAATGAGAGTAAGCGAAGACAGAATTTATGGTCCAGTCTGTGCTGAGCAGCTGAGTGTAGTTATTAAGCAGGGTCTGAACCAAGGACATACCATTTTTTTTTTTGGTGTTTTGTGTTTTCAAGATAGGGTTTCTCTGTAGGGCTGTCCTGGAACTTGACTAGGCTGATGCAGGCTGTAGAACAGGCTGGCCCTGAACTCAAGAAATTCACCTGCCTCTGCCTCTTGAGTGCTGAGATTAAAGGCATGTAGCTACCACTACCACCTGGTTGGCACACACTTCTTGGGCCTCTAACAAACATGGGTATTCTCAGGCAGGAACCTTTTGCTAGGCTATAATAGCTGGAACTTTATTCTCTAATTATGATAGTCTAAGATGGGCATGGTTTTTGTTGTTTTATAGACAAGCTGGCATACCAAAAGGGTGTACCCTAGATGTCTGTTTGGTGGGGAGGTGAAGGTCAGTTACTGGAGACAATGGTGCCTTAAATTTTTTCATTTTTACCCAGGGCCTGTTTATGTAGCCCTGGCTGTCCTGAAGCTCACTATATAGACCAGGCTGGCCTTGAACTTAGAGACCCTCCTGTCTCTGCCGCTTCCTGTGTGTCCTGGGATTAAAGGTGTATGCCACCACATCCAGCATTTTAAAAACATGTCTGACATACCTTTTTATCCAAATAAATTAAGAAAAAAAATTCCTCTTACAGAGGCATTTCTAGAATAGACTTACAGGGATAGAATCTGTTCTCCAGCATTTGGCAAGAGTTAAAGGAAGCCAAGCTTCAGAAGTCTAGAAGATATGTGATGTTCTCCTTATCTTATGGTTAGAGGAATGAGCCTTGAGCCAGCTGACTTCTCTCAATGTCCCAAAGTGGCCACCACCATTTTGCAGATGACACTGGGCAAGGAACAGCACACAGCCCAAACTGTTTTAGAATGGCAAGTGCAGACTCACTGTGGGAAATGGCTCTATAGCTGACCAGCCTGTCTACCCTGTAGTCCAGGGTAGCTATAGGTACAGCACAACACACAATTGAAAACTTAAGATTATTATTTCAGGGAAAGCATATGTGTGCATTTGTTTTTAAAACCTGATTCTGTGGTTGAGTGTGAACTTTGTAGATGACAAGGACGGTTTCCTGAAACTTATTTACTACGGAAAGCCTGTCACAGCCCTGTCACAGCCTTGTCACGCTGACACCAGGGGTCAATTCACTACGTTCACTTTAACTTAGCTGCCAAGACAAATGCAATGCGTCGTTGTCACGCCCCCCCCCCCCCCACGCTTGGAAAGGGGCTCATGCAGGGAGAGCTACAAAGGAAAAGGAAGGCACACACAAGTCAACAATGTCTGTGCCTCAGAAAGCACACTGCTGGGGCACAGGGGAAACCAGTGTCCACGCAACAGAATTCTCAGAGACGGGCCCTACGGCGAAGAGGTGAAGACTGCAGTCTCCACATTCACGGGGAAGAGGAGCTGTGCGTGGTGGACATCAGACGCACAGTTCAAGTCTGTAGCTCCACTAGGTTGCTCAGGGTTAGCATGTTGACACTGGACGCACACCTGTAATCCCAGCTGTCGGGGTCTACTGAAGCAGGATTGCTTGAACCCAGAAAGTTACGGCCAGCTTGGGCATCAAGTTACCATCTCTAAGAAAGTATGGAGGACTATAGTCTTGAGTGAGCCTGAATAACCACCACTTACTTGTAAGTGTAATTAGATGAGTTTAATTTAACGTAGGTTAAACATCATGACATTTTTAAGTTCAACTTAAATCTTCAAGTCACCTGTAAAAAAAAAAAAAAAAAAAAAAAAAAAAAAATTTAATCAGTAACGTTTTAAGAGTAGTAGAAGAAGTTGTTTTTAAAAACAGATTTTGGAATCCCAAAATATAACCACTTAATTTTAACGGCATTTATTACTGACTCAGTCAATTTTACAGAATTGAGGTCACTAAGTGTGCAGTGCACATTCTCATTTGCACACTGCATCTTTGTAGGTGACATTTCTATAGTAACTGGGTCTCAGTCTATGATCCATGTGACACTACACTATATTCTGAGTGGCTTTTGTTAAACAAGGTCATTTCTTTATTTGAGAAATTAGTAATTAGGAAAAAGCTCTTACACAGTCATCAGACCTTAGCAACTGCTTACTAAGAGAGACTGTACATGCAATGTCATCCTGCTTTTTCTGCTAACTACTACTGTGCAAGATTTACAGAAGGTACTGGCACAAGCTTGAGATTCATTAACTACATAGAAATATTGCTTTTCTTAGACTTATTAGCCCAGCATATAACCTACTGTTTGTCAGAAAAAAAAGGGGGAGGGGGATTTGTTTCTCGCATTTTCTATGAATGGGCACAGATACTTCAACTCGTGATTCTGTTCTAGACTCCGCTGAGGCGAATGGGGGCGCTACAGACAGCACTCTGATGAGGGATTAAAACCCTGGTATTTGGGGAATGAAATGCTCACAAATGTTTCTGACTGACCTGGAAAGATGGCATAGGCGGCTTCTCTAATGCAGTGTTGCATCAGAAGAGCTCATCACATCACACCACAAAGCTGTCTGCTTCAAGCCAACGCTAGTGCTCAGGGAACGGCAAAGCAACGCTTTCCTGACCTGTAACAATGCCCTCAAGGTGCAGCTAATAACAGATATGCACCGATTAAACCTCATCCTTCCTTGAGCAAATAATATCAACTTGCCCCAAGGAAATTGCTGCCATCTTATTCTGGAAGGGCTACTATGACTTTTACAACTCCAGCAATCCTTGATCTGATGAGTGTCTGTCTCTAAAGGTACACTGACTCTGCTTGGTCAGGGCAGTCAGTCTAAGACTGATTATTTTCTAGAATGGGAAGGCGTCTCCCAGCCCCTCCCACTCGAGAAGGCGACCACAGGCAGGAAGCTTCCTCCCGCCCTGGAGTTTGATACTGAGGTCAGACAGTGATTCGCTTCAGGAGGTTTTGTCATCGCGTGCCCACATGGAGAGCAAACTGTTGATGGGGACGCTGCAATTCGGCCTTTTATTGTCATCATTCCTCAGCAGCCACAGGTAGAAAGGTTTAAGACCCCAGTCCATTCGGCATGTGGGAATGAATTACCTGCTAAGGGAGACCACGTGGTCACAATCCATACTGCGGAGTGAAAAGCCAGGAGCCGCACAGCAAACCACCTTCTGGGACATGGACACTGCTTCTTCAACCGCTGCCTCCAATCTTCCAAACACCATCGGGTCAGAAGTGGCCCGCACGCTTGTCACCTCACCACTGGGAAGGCAGGGGACACGAATCCAAACTTGGATTAAACAGTGAGATGTTATGAGTAGGTTTTCCCTGCCGGCCTGGACCCACCGTGGCACCAGCCCTGATTAACAGAGACTCTGTATTAGTTATAAAGCTGTTGGCCAGTTACCTGTTTCTTATCGGCTAGCTCTGCCTTAAGTATTAACCCGTTTCTATTAATCTAAGTATTGCCACGTGGTCTCATCTTACAGGAGAGTGGGGCTGGCGTCTGGCCTCTCCAGTCTCTCCATGCTGACTCCTCACTACTTCCTCTTCCTCCTCGTCTCCTAGTCCCTCCTTCCTTTCCTATTGGCCAACAGTGCTTTATTCATTAACAAATAAGAGAAGCATATTTACAGAATGACATCTCCCATCAGTGAGACCTGCCTTAAAACATTCTTCAGTAGAGGTTAAATGATTAAAAGCCAGCTTCACTCGCTGTAAGACTGATGCCAGCATTTCCCCTGGTATGTCTCAGAAGACAGCACTAATCTACTTGACAGAGATCTTAATAAGAAAGATTTACTACTTCAACAGCTCATCATATTTATCTGGTTGTACATTTCTTTCAGTAAAATTCACATTTTACTATGAGTAGCTAGAATCAAACTGTAGAAAAATAGCTAAGACACTTTCACATCTTAGATATAGCTCTAAGGATGAATTTAAGCCTTTGAAATTATACTTTCTTGGTGCTGACCTGGGGCAGCCCTTGATGCTGATGCTCTCTGCCTGGGAAGATGGCGGTGTCACAGCACTGCCCCAGGGCCAGATGTAGGAGACGTGTCCACATTTAACACTTTTGTATGTGAAACTGTCTGTTATTCCTCTATACAAAGATCTCAAAATTGTACTGGACTCATTTTTTAAATGATGTCAGTTCCAGGGAACTAATGAACCTTACTGGAACAATTCCTATGTATTATGGAAGCAGTATGTTTATATAACATTCCAATACACCTATGGTTGCTGACATACACTATCCCATTTTGTAGAGCCCACTAGTTCAGTGACTACCGAAACTGAGAGCATGTGCTTCAAAATGGACCTACCTTCCACACAGACATGAATTGAAACACCTACAGCCAGACTTTTGGAGCGTATTCAGGCCATGCCTCTGGTGTTTAGAGAAGGGCCTTTTTCGGTGTTCTCCATCCTACCATTTCTTCTGCATCCTCTCCACTGTACCTGAAAATAGGACTATCAATGACCTAGGTAGGGCTCAGTGCCTTGAAACAAAGAAAGACCACAAAAGATCACTGGAAACTAGAATGGTCGCCCATTTAGATAAGAAGTAGCTGAAGTTGATCAAAACAGAACTTGTGAATAAAGATTAAAGCATTAAGTTTTACTCTGGAGAAAATGGAAAACAGATCTGAAAATGATATTGATGAAGTTATTCCTAAATCTGTACGCAGAGGAAATGCTATGGAGATATTTGTCTTTTACCTGGCAGAAGCCTCAAGTAGAGAGTGATAACCTGGATGTGTTGCTGACTCATGTTTGCCTCCTGTCTGTAAATAGTCCCAGCTGAGGGCATTAATGCAAAAAGCAAGGACTGTGGATCAGTGGCCTCTACTGACTTGTGGTGTCAGCTGGAAACACTTCTTAAAGCATTCTTCCCTTGGGCTGGAGAGATGGTTCAGTGGTTAGAGAACCCAGATGGCTCACAACCTTCTGTATCCCCAGTTCCCTCAGATCCAATGTCCCCTTCCGGCCTCTTCCACCTAGGCATGCAGATGGCACACAGGTACAGGGAAAACCACACACACAAAATAACAAGCAAGCACAAGAAAGCACTCTCTTTATCAAGAAGTGCAAAATACTTCGAATCAGGATTATGTTTCATGTCTTTGGGTAAAGACTGGCTTTTATTAATACACTTTTTAATCCTCTGTAAACTCTTTGGGTTGAATGTTGGGACTGACTGCTAAATAAAACTTGTTACATTTTTTTTTTTAATCAACAAGCATTTATTTTTGTCTACAAAGTAGACATGCAACACAAGTTTAAGATCAACAAAGGACTCCCATTCTTTTAAAAAGTATATTTGACCACTCTATGAACTCAGACAACCTTCAAAGGCTTTACCTGTGGGAACATCAAGCAGAGGAAGGACAGTTACAAGATTACAGGGTGAACTGTCTTAAAATCTCATTAGGAAAATGCTGTTTTAGTCTAACCACAAAAATCAAAATGTTTATTTAAATCTTTTTACTTGTAGAGATTAGCTCCACTGAAATATACTAAACACTTAAAAACATCACAGGATGCCTACTTGATTTTCTTAACGAAACAGTATTTTAATACTTTAAATGTGCAATATGACATTCTTGTCATTTTTTGTAGAAAAACACAGTTTTCTTCTCCGACACGTCAAAAGAAATTGGCAATAAAGGTAAAAATGCAAATCATAAAGTCGACTAGTGTTCATTTCACAATTCCAAACAACAGAAAGGTACGCTTGGTTTTAAAGTCTCTATGGACAATATAGTGCAAGACAGTTGATTTCTCTCTCCCCTCAATCCCTTCTTTTTGGCTTGAACTCAAAATCCTCTTGCTGAAGCCTCCTGAGTGCTGGGTTTACAGGTGTGCAACACTGCCTATGGCAAGATTTCTCATTTTATAAGTTCTAAAGAGTCTCTGCTTCAGGGAAAGTCCATTTGATCAATTACTGAATTATATTACACAATTCTACATAACTTAGTGAGCTTTGTCTAGAAGCCTGAGAAACAGAATCTTGGTTTACAGTACCACAGAAGCTAGTCTAGTACTCAGAAACACCCCACACACACACATCTGTGACAGTCTGACGCAACAAAATTTATGATATACATCATACTTTAGTAGATAAATAGATGAAGGCTAATTAAGTCTTTTTAGGAATAAAATATCTCAGCCCTTTGTATATCAAATCTGAATCTGAAAGGTAAAGTAAAATAATATCCACTGTTTTCAAGTATACAAACTATTCCCTAGAGTAAAAAATTAAATGTCCTGTAGTTCAAGCCAAGGCTGTCGGTGTCTGTCAGGGAGGGTGCTAGCAGATGGGTCCTCCACGCTGAGGGTCACTCCTGCCGGCCCCTGCAACAAAGCATCAAAGGCCACCCTCGGTCAGTGCGTCTGTGCAACCTCAGCTACGCTCTGGAGATAACACTCCAAGAAATGAATTAGAAACATTTAAATAAAACTTACATGTAAAAATGACAACCCATATCAAAGAATGCCAGTAAAAGAAATACAGAAATATCCTTTCCTTCGGTGTGAAAGACAGGCTTTCCAGTGTGACCCGAGCCAACATTCACATGGCAACTGCCTTTAAAGGACCTCTGTGTTCACACATTTTCCATGTTCTTAGAAAAGAAATTTAGTTTTCTTTCTGTTCTCTGAAGTCAGTAGCCCAATCACAGTAGACGAACTTTGTCTTAACAGGATTCCTAAAAGCAAAATTCCTTACTATGCTGAATACAGTGCTTGTAATGTGGTCAGTTTAGTGTCAGAGAATCGGTGAGGCCAAGTCCCAGCTTTATGACCCTGTGACATCCACCCCCCCCCCATACACACATGAACATGCACAATAAAAACTGAAGTTCTAATATTTCTGTAAGTTTTCCTAAACATGTTAAAGGACACACTGATTCAATTTGAATCTTACTGTTTTGGAAACCTTTTAGGATGGCCAAATTCAATATTAGAACCACCAATTATTCTCAAAATAATCCAAAGATTAATTTAATTCTACTAAAATATTGGTGGGATTTTCTTTTAATTGAAAAATTTTTATGTGTATGGGTATTTTGCCTACATGTATATATGTACATACAACATGCATGTCTGGTGCCCATAGAAGCCAAAGAGGGTATGGAATTTCCAGAAACTGGAAGTTCAGTTACAGATGGTTGTGAGTCATCATGTGGTTGCTGGTAATGGATCTCATGTCCTCTGGAAGAGCAGCCCTGAGTGCTCTTAACTATGGAGCCATCTCTATACCTCCTCTTTTCTTTGGAGACAGGGTCCCATTTAGTTATAGCTGGCCTGGAACTCCCTATATAGATCAGGCTGGCCTCACCCTCACAAAGATCCATATGCCTCTGCCTCTCAAGTGCTGGAATTAAAGATATCACACCACTATCATAACAGGCTCAAAATAATTTCATAATTAATCTTTAGAGAATGCAGAAGAGGGGGCCAATGAGATGGTTCAGAGGTGCTTGCTGCTCAGCCTGACAATCTGAGTTTGATCCCTGGGACCCACAGCAGGAAAGGACTGACTGTTCAAACCTATCCTCTGACCTCTATACTTGCATGATGCATGCCAATAAAAAGACAAATTAATTAATTAAAAGGGAGTAGAAATTAGGTGTGGCTCAGTAGGCAGAGTGCTTGCTTAGCACACACACAACCCTGGGTTTGATCCCAGCACTCCATGAAAAAAACGGTGGTAATGCATGCCATAATCTCAGCACTTGGGAGGTGTGGTCAGATAATCACAAATTCAAGGTCATCCTTAGCCACCTAGGGAGTTTGAGGATAGCTTCATCTACATAAGACACTGTTTCAAAAAAGAATTAAAAAAAAAAAACCTATAAATATTAGCGAAATACAGGTCAATAATTCTATTACCAACCCAAGAAAAAGATTCTTCTATTTAGCATGCCATACAAGGCCCAAGGAGATGCTAGAAGAGAGACAATGATAAACCCAAGGACACAGAAATTAGGCACTGGAAGACGGCCAAGTGCCAGAGTCTGTGGTTAGTATTCCCAAAACCCTGAGTTCCATCCTTAACACTAAGAAGAAATAAAGAAACCAAGGGAGAAGATACAAAATATGAGTAAGGTCTTGTACTTCCAATATTAAATCTTACAAAGATCTAGGAAAGGGCTAAGGACACAGTTCATGTCAGCCCTTTACAGGCACGCCGAAAGCCACAGGTCTGACACGCTGCAATACAAAAGCAGCTTCTTTTCTAAAGGCTCTGCTGCTTTGAATGAGAAGCTGCTCAGGCTCATAAATTGGAATACCTAGTCCCCAGCTGGAGCTGTTTGTCCGGGAGGCTCAGTGCTACAGCCTCACAGACAGACACACATCAGTGCTCGCAATTCAGAAGAAAGTTTAAAAACTTAAACACATTGTTCATAAAAGTTGATCTACCAATGATACAGAAAGAGCACCACACATTACAAGAACGGTTTACCAAACATGTATCCCTTTGAGAACTATGACCCTGACAATGTATCCATCAAAAGGTTATAATGTATCTGAGTGTATCTAATGTATCTAATTTTTCCCTTTTCCATTTCACGCCACCACCGGAACATCATGGTTTCACAACCGCAGCCACCTACCTAGCAATGCTGTGTCTTCCCCTGCGTCTTCTTTAAAACAGGGGCGGTTTGGCCCAGACTCACTGGAAGAAGATGATGGGAGGCTGCTTTCAGCACCCCTGCCCTCATCTTGGGCTGTCACACTCAGATTCCCAATAGAAACACTTCCTGGGGTAGCTTCTGGAGTGGGTAGCTCCTGTGCATCCTCAGGGTCCCCCTTGAGAGCAGACAAAAGCAATGAGTTCTCAGTGACAGGCAAGTATGGGGTCATTTCCTGGTAAACTAATACATCCTTGACTCTCTACAGGGAGTCTGGAGGGAAGTATACCACCTCCTCTATCCAATGTCACCATTAAGGGTTACTTCTCAATAGACAGTTTCCCAGTCCGATGCAATTTGCATCCTGCCTTATAAACTATTTATTTAGTCACAAGGTGGCTCTTTCTTGAAACTTGTAGAGTCTGTGAACTTTGTGCTCCCTCAGGAGGCAGCCAGGTGCCCGAATGACAGCCCCAGGATTGCACAGTACGGCCCTGGGGTGTTAGAGACAAACAGGCTCTGAACAGCTAAAGGCTTCAGATTTCTGTTTAAACGCCAGCCCCGGGCGTCTCCTTCCTTATAGTTTTTCAGCTGTGCTTATCTCCAACCCTCCTCTTCTATTGGCTGCTTTGAAGGAAGCTAATGAAAGGAGGGCCAGGGGCTCCTTTCCCACCACTACATTAAGCCTCCACAGCAGTGGGCGGGCGTTTCAGACATTCTTTTGGTTAATCAAAGGGCTAAGCTAGCTGCCCGTGGGCAGAAGAAACAGCCGGAGAGTGACTGAAGGCTGGCAGGCGGTGAGCATGGGAGTCACAGGCACTCAGTGTCTGTGAGCGCTTCAAACCCACCCCACTTCCCCCCTCACTGGTAACTAGGCATCCCAGACACTCAAACAGTTCTCTCCTGACACCAACTCCTAACACACTGAACAAACATTCCTGTTGTAATGTCACAATGCCAACTCTCACTCAGCCCAGTCCCAACCCCGCTTCTCTCAATGCCTGCCAAGCCCCTAACCTCCACCCTGATAGTTCATGCCCCTGCGCACATGGAGGTGACACTCGAAGCCCTCATCAGTCCCACTAAAACACACTCGCTCCATCTACCCGTGCCTAACGGCAGTGTAAGACCTTTCTTTTCTGATCATGCTCCCCTGCTATGCTCTCTCTCTGGATATGTACCGGCCCCATTTGGCCCGAATGAGAAATCCCTGAGTCTTTACCTAGCAAAGGCGCTAACTGTATTCATCTCTGAGCCAAGCTCACTTTAACGCCTCTCTCTGATCAGTGCTTGCCCAATGAGTGCAGCGGACACAGTGGAGACCAAAGGACTGCCTTTAAAGCCTGCGCAGGGTCACTGGTGACTCTCAGTGCTCATAAGGGACAGACAGGTCTAAACACCGAAACATTAGACGGCTTGGAAGTTACAAGAGCTTTCTGTCCTTCACAAAGTAAGTCAAACACTCTGGCCCTCTATGTTCTAGGTTCTTGAAGTAAACACTCCAAGGAAAGAAATAACTCAACTTTATATAAAATGAAAACTGATTTCTAATACATGCGTATATGTCGACTTATATTCTCTGAACAAAATTCATGAGGGTGCAAGCCCTTGGCTTAGCTAAGAACAGAGATCAGTCTCACAAAAATGTCAGGAGACACAAAGCTGGTTGTGAGTCACTCAACCAAGACAACAACTCAGCACAAGCTTTTGTGTAAAGGCAAGGAAGGGAGGTCAATGACTTCTTCAAGAAGACAACTCATCACACCCTGTGTTTTCTCAATTAAGATTCTGATGGGGCTGCAGAGATGGCTCAGAGGTTAAGAGCACTGACTGCTTTTCCAGAGGTTCTGAGTTCAATTCCCAGCAACCACACGGTGGCTCACAACCAGCTGTAATGAGAACTGGCGCCCTCTTCTGACAAGCATGCAGAGCAGTACATACATAATAAAAAATAATCTAAAAAAAAAAAAAAAAAAAAAAAAAAAGAAAGAAAGAAAAAGATTCTGAACCATTGAGGCTCAGCTTCTTACTGAACTGCAACTTCCAATGAACCCAGCTCGTTAGGGAGGCATGCTATCTCAGGCTAACGAGACTGAAGACGTTTAGGTATTCTGCAGATTTTAGGACACAGCAGGGTGAAACCCAGCAATTCTTGGGGGCAACCTCTTCTCCCTGAGCGGCTGCAGCAAGAGCACCCTGACCACGTGAGACACCGTAGAGCAGGACATGGCAGCAGCAAGCTGAAGACACGCCACGCTAGAGCGTGACGTCACAGCTGCAGCCAGGAAGCCAGCCTTGCCCACTGACAGCTCCTGAGCGATGCCATTAGAGAAGTTTGCATGTCTATTACAGACTAAAGCTGCATAAAATGCTCATCCAGTTTAACGTGCTGAGGGGAACGGAATCCAGGGCTTCAATGCAAGTGTGCAAGCACTCTGAGCTCTATTTCCAGTCACTTTGAACATTTTTATTTATAATACTGTATTACTTAATCAGTAGTATTTTGAGTCATAATAGATCATATGGAGATTTTATTTATAATGCTTTATTATTTAATCAATAGTACTTTGTGTCATAATAGATCATATGGAGATCTAAAAAACAGAAACAAAATGAAAACCTCCAAAACTTAAAAAGAATTTACGTTTGAAAGTTGAATTAGCTGCGAGAACGTATATGAAAGGTCAGTGGCTCTAGGCTTGTTTCTAATTAATAGAGATAGCAAGGATGCTTCAAAGAGAGACTGTGAAGATTAAATGCAATAATGTATTTATGACCTGGAGCAGGCAGGTCTTCTATCTCCTAAGTAAGGTCCTTGCCCACCAAAATATAACAAAATAATGGGCAAAATTTAATATAGGACAAATTTAGCCTGTACTAATAAACTGTAAAACCAAGCAACAATAAAAGCAGATGACAAAAACTGTTGGGTGTGGTATGTGTAAAATGTGTTCCTGAAGCCAGAAAACGCAGAATGCACTTCTGTTTCATACATTCTGAGTCAGGGTTTTACACACACACACACACACACACACACACACACACACACACACACTGCAGAACTACACTGCTTTAAGTGGCTACAAACTGGGGAACATGCTAGCATATTTTATTGTCATAAACTCAGTTCGCTGATTTTGTGGACTACTCTACACTTCACTTTTACTATAGAGATCTTTAGACAACAGCAAGGGTATCGGGAGCAGCGCTCTGCCTGCCCCTCTTGCCTCTAGTCACTGATAAATGTGAGATACTCAGGAAGAACCCGGGCAGAGAGTGAATATAAACGAAAGCGTAACAAACCCAATATCCCAGGGCTTTGATGACATCAAGTTTACACATTGGACACGTTCGGTGATCCAAAAGCCATGGGTCAATGCATATTCTATGAAAAATATGCCTAAAAAAATTAAGTATGTATTAATGTCTTAAAATAAATGTTTCCATATCTTACAAAGAAAATAAAGCATTTTGCCAACACATCCCTCTGTTAAAAGTTAGCCAACAGTACCACAACATTGTAGTCTAGTCACTTACCTATTTTTTCTAGTTTCCAGCTAGATAGATTCTGGACTTAATAGTGAAATGTTTTTTAAAAAGTGAAAGTTTCTCTTTATTCTTCATGCCACAAAAATAGGATGGATCCATTTCAAGCACGGTTATACATTCTTTATGTGAGATGAGAGACAGTCTTACGATGTCACTGAAGCTAGCCTGGAATGTGCCATACAGTCCAGGATTGCCTTGAACTTAGAATCCTCATACTTCTGCCTCCCAAATACTAGGAATGCAGTACTGTGCTATAATGCCCAACCATTTTTACGTGCCTTAGTAGAATAGTTACAGACCACTTAGGCTAGTAAATCCCACAAACAAGCCACCAATAATAAACTAATCTAAACTGGTCATATCATCAAGTCTATCAAATACATGACAACACCTGCTACTGGCAGGAAGAAGTATTTCCTCTTTAATAAACGTCTGTTGCTACCAGAGAGACACATACATGTTCCACATACATGTTCCTTTCTTGTTGGTTCCCTGCTCCTCCCATGTTATGTGTGAAGTTAATTAGAGGCTTTGAAGCCAGACAGATGAGTAGACAGCATTAGTACAGCTGAGCCCCCTAACCCTGCTCCCACATCACGGGCTGCTCCCTGCCTACAGCATGCTGGACAGGTGCAAACCCAGGACGGCTCCCTGCCTACAGCATGCTGGACAGGTGCAAACCCAGGACGGCTCCCTGCCTACAGCATGCTGGACAGGTGCAAACCCAGGACGGCTCCCTGCCTACAGCATGCTGGACAGGTGCAAACCCAGGACGGCTCCCTGCCTACAGCATGCTGGACAGGTACATACGCAGGATTGTTTCTGTTTCTTTTTAGACATGGTTCCTCTGTGTAGCCCTGGCTGTCCTGAACTCACTTTGTAGACCAGGCTGACCTCAAACACCCAGAGATCTTCCTGCCTCTGCCTCCTGAATGTCAGGATTAAGGATGTCCACCATCACTGCCCTATTATTACTCTTTTGAAGACTTTTTTCTTTAAACAAAACAACTGCAGTGCCATTAAAAATAGCAATTCTTAATTATCTAACAGTCTAGTCCAGCCTATCATTCAACCTCAAATTAATACTGACTGAATCTGAAGAATTTTTCAAAAAACAAGAAAGAGACTTTCAGTTTGGTTGGGGGGATGTTTAGCACTGCTCAGAAGAAAAATGACCAAAATAAAATCCCAATAATGTGCGCACCATATCGTATCTGCAGAGGTCAAGTACAAGCTCGGCACAGACGTCAGCCACACCTCCTGCCTCTCTCTGCACACTTGGGAAAGTCCTGCTCTAAAACCAGGCTAAAACCCCACTTTCAGGGCTTTTCTACAGGGCATGACCAACCTTAAGTAGCTACTGTGCTGACCTTATGTAAATGCCGACAGACTTCAGCCAGACACTTTTCCCAGGGAACCCTTTTATTTTGATACTCATTTTTTTTTTTTTTTTTAAAACGGGGTATCAAGAACATAATCTATTAAAAAGTACCATATACAAAGTAAAATATTTTGTAAAACAAGCAAATACCCTAACTTGTAACTTGATTCTAAAATATGTAAAGTACAACAGAAATGTATCAAACTTTAAAAAACAATCTAATTTTTATACATACTCTTCTGCTTATCAGCAGTTCTTTTAAGAAAGTCAATTAAAGTAGCAGACTATTAAAAGTGAAATCACTATTTCCCACTGTTAAAACTACACTTGTGCTACCTAAGTAAAGGGAAGAATATTCATTTTACATAGCTTCAGAAGGAACTATCACCCGGGTTATAAATACTAGCAAACTGCTGCTGATTCCTCTGACTGAGCATGTGCGCTGCTGAACTAGGTCTACAATGTAGTGTGAACAAGCCTTGATAAGCCTGAATGCCAGTCTAAAACAAAGACACAATGGTTAGTGGCCATCTACAAGTTTCTCCAGCAGAGCAATTTTAAGGACTCTTGAAGACAACATGAAAGATGGGATAATCAAAGATCACAAGCTCTTCCTATTAGAAAAAGCATAGGACTCTCTGTCAGAAAACTCAACCTGGTTTGGTAATTTTTAAGTCTCTTAGTAGCAAAAAACGTGTTCATACTTGCACGGCAGGATTCTGATAACGTCCTTTCCTTTAAAGTTTTCGATACACACTGCACAGTTTTCGGCATCAACATCAAGTCCCTGAAAACAAGTCATAGTTACACACAGACATTACATATACAATCACTGACTAAAATAAAACAATGGGTTCCCCTCCATGCTGGAACAACCTGACCCAAATACACAATCATATTTGTCATTTACTTTCTTATCAGTTATTGAATCTGAATGCAAAGGGGGGAAAAAAGCCACTGTCTGCCTAATCAGGCATTAGCCTTGTTTTAAATAGTGTATTAGTGTTTGAAGAAACGTAGACTATTAAGGGCTGTAGAAATGCAGACCACACACACACACACACACACACACACTTTGTTTTTGAGATAAGGTCTCAGTTTTCAGGCTGGCCTCATGTTCACTGTGTAGCTAATCATGACCTTCATTTTCTGATGCCCCCCCCACCAATCTTCCAAAATTTGGATTATCGTAGTGAACCACAAGGCTGAGTTTACACAGGGCTGGAGATCACACTCAGGGCTACATCAAAGCCAGGAAACACTCTAGAAAGTTAACTGCATTCCAGCCATACCTGCTATTATGGATAAACAAAGTATTTTCAAGCATAAAACTTAAATATTCAAACGTGTTTGCTTTCTGGAATTATTTAAAAGATATCTGTACCTTTGTTAAAGAGTTAGAACTTAGAGAAAGTACAAATGGCTTCATATCTGAAATTTTACTTCATTAGTGTTAAACCTCCTCCATTAGAGTAAGTTGCCTGTTTTTGCCTAACAGATGAACAAAAGTGTAAGAAACAAAAATTGCAGGCTGTAGGGTGGGAGAGTTGGCAACATTCTTTGTACACCGAAGAATCTACAGGCCCTGGGCTTTTTCTGTGAGTTAGTTAGTAGGGGTCAGTGTAGCCAGGACAAACTGTGATTCTGAGACAGGGATTTAGGAACTCAATCAGAGTGTACTTCTGAGGCTGCAGTTTGGCAGCTTCAGAATATCAAACACAGCCACCTACCCTTGAGTTATTATTTAAGCATACCCTTAGCCAGGTGTAGCAATTAATAAGGAAGCTGTAAAAACCTGACTTAGTATGTGCATATCATTATTAAAGACCATTAAAATTAACTTTAACAGCATTTTAAATTCTATGTTGTGATAGTTTACAAAAGATTTTCTTATTAGATACATGTGTAGTATCCTTGTATGAATTTATGTACACCATGTACACACACAAAGCCTCAGCGTCCAGGAGCACTGATCACACACACACACACACACACACACACGTGTGTGAAGCCTCAGCGTCCAGGAGCACTGATCTCACACACACACACACACACACACACACACACACACACACACACACAGCCTCAGCGTCCAGGAGCACTGATCACACACACACACACACACACACACACACACACACACACACGCGTGGTGAAGCCTCAGCGTCCAGGAGCACTGATCACACACACACACACACACACACACACACACACGTGTGTGAAGCCTCAGCGTCCAGGAGCACTGATCACACACACACACACACACACACACACACACACACACACACACGTGTGTGAAGCCTCAGCGTCCAGGAGCACTGATCACACACACACACACACACACACACACACACACACACACACACGTGTGTGAAGCCTCAGCGTCCAGGAGCACTGATCACACACACACACACACACACACACACACACACACACACACACACGTGTGTGAAGCCTCAGCGTCCAGGAGCACTGGATCCCCAGGAGCTGCAGTTACAGACAGTTATGAGTGGATGTAAGTGCTGGGAACCAAAGCCAGGTCCTCTGCAACAGGAGTTAGCGCTCTTGACCACAGACATCTCTCCGGCCACTTAAATTCTATGTTGTAACAGAATATTTTCACTTATATTTCATGTGTTATGCAAAAAAAGTTTAAATTCTTTAATAATTTACAAGCTTTACATTATTATAAATAAGTCTACAGAAAAGAAAAATTAAAACAATTATCACTTGTCTCCAGAACTGGATAAGATGTAAAATGCAAAAATTCATTTTCCTATGTAAGTTTACAATGTAAAAATGCTTCCAAATCCAGGTATATACTTCATAGACCATTTAGAGACATTAAAAAAAATTATTTTGACAATTTTAAAACAAGCTCCTAGTATCATACTTTAGCAAATGATGGGTATGGGATGAGAATACTATCAATTTACTTGTATTCTCAAGGGCTTGGCTCAGTAAGTTACACATATGAATGGGTCTTCTCACATGTAAGCAATGAAATTTTGCTAAGGAAGGAAAAAAAAAAAAACATGCAACAGGCACAGTAGAATTTTAAGTTTGCACAAAGTACTGACTTCCTTCCTGAAAAAGGAATAAGAATTCATTTTTAGAAACCAATTCAGCATCTAGTTTATAAATCATCAGAATAATTTCCTATTAATATCCATGAGAAACTATACATACTTTGCATGGCTAGTTATTAACTGGAAACTCTCCTGGTGGTTTGTGGGGTAAGCAATCAGTATTCTGCACCAATATTAAAACTGCACTATACTACAGTGCAGACATTATTGAGGGAAGAAATGAACCACCCACACAACCCCAAGCACATCTCAACCCTAAATATACCACAGAAGCCATTAATAACAGACTTCAACTTCTAAAACTCACAGGTCTATCAAATAGAGCACAGGAAAGGAGTAAGCAGTTTCTTCCTCTCCCCTCCGTGAAGGTTAGTGAGGACTGGAAGGTGCAACCGACTGAGTCTCAAAGTTTACTGAGATGAGATGAGTAATATCAAAGCAACGCATTCAGCCCACAGCTACAAGGCAACACATCGCTGCTGAGGACGGCCACCGCAAGACCAAATGTACTGCATTAGCACATTTCCCTCCCAAGGGTGTGTCCCTGAGGAGTCGGTGCCTCTGGCTCCGCACTGTTCCCTGCATGTTTTAAATCTTCGGGGCACATCCAAAATGGTTCCCTTTTAAAAGTACCCCTTCTCTCCTCTACAACTGTTCAGTATTCTCTCTGTAACTGAGGGAGAATGTTCAGGCTCTGATTCAGTAGAATAAATGTGGAGTAACCCAGGTGCGTACCTCTGAAATGCGTAGCATCTTTCCAGCCATGTACTTTGGCCCATTGGACTTCCAATGACAGAAATATTGGCACACTGTTATCACTAAACACATACAATGTAGGAGCTATCTTTTAAACTAAATTTAATTCATTTAACCTTTCTTGGTCGGTGAGGTGCTGGACTTTGAGCTTGCTAAGCATGGGCTCTACTATTGAGCCACAGGCCTGGGCTGTAATTGTAATTCACCTATATTTAAACAGCCACGTGACTAATGACTGCTATAAATAACCTCTTCATTCGTTATATTCCTGTCAGCCTTTCTTTAAAATATTAAAACACACAAACAAAGGCTTAACCAAGTGTCACATGCTTGTTACTGCTCAACAGTAGACTGGAAAGAAAGTACTTCTGAAACACACAAACATCCTCCCGTTGAACCCCGGAAATCACAATGAAAAGCATTACCTTCTCTCCTTGCTTTACGGTATGTAGTGGAAGCTGGCCAATAACTTTTTTAGTTTCTTTTCTATGATTCTTGGGAAAGAAAACATTATTATTAGTCTTTTTAAAATAACACACACACAATACAATGTAAACAAAATAGAAAAGTTTTCACTAGTAAAACAAAGTTAAACGGTTACTATGAAAATAACTTAGAAAAAACTTTTAATATATAAAAGAGCCATATAACTTATAAGCTACTTGAGAAGAACTAATTTTTCCCTTTTGGAGGCAATGCTTTACTTTGGAGTCCTGAGTGGCCTTGAGCTTCAAACAACCCTCCTGCCTCAGCTTTCCAAATACCAGGATTACAGGCATGAGCTACCATACCCAGCTAAGAATGTATTTATTTACTTACTTGCTTATTTGCAATTAAGTGTAGGGCCTCACACGTGCTAAACAAGCGCCCTGTATCCCAGGGCTATATCCCCAGCCCAGGAAGAGCCGCTTTTAATCCCACAGCTGAAGAACATGCCTCCTTTCCTGGGTGATGTGGGAATGGAACTGGAAACTCCTAACACTCTAAACATGTGATGCCACTTAGCCACACTTCCAGAAACTTCCAGAAAACAAATCCTACGCTTAAACACTGACAAGAAAGTAATGAAGCAGGTACCACCCACTCTCCACCAGTAGTCCCCGAGAGAAGAGTGCGCCTAGTTATCAGGCCAGGAAGCCTCCTGTGCAGAGGTCTGCCTACGCCACTGCAGCCCGGCTCTGCTCTGCTCTGCTCTGCTCTGCTCAGGAAAGAGCTTGCCTTCAGGTAAACGGTTTGTCAATCACTCCAGAGCAGGCAGAGCAGGCCCTTCCTCCTTACTCCTACCCTTACACCGAGCTAGAAAACAGAGCTACATATGTTCTTTCAGTCACACGACCTTCTGCTAGTCCTCTGTCTACAAAAAGGCAGAAGGGGCAGGCACCTGCAGGAAACAAATCTACAAACAGTGCCCTAGACTTAAAAATACGTTCCAATCGAAAAACTATCAAAGTCATATGAATGCTTAATAAGTAAACTGAAATTGGTGTGGTTACATGTAACTTCAAGTAGTATAGAGGATATATTCATGAGCTGTCATTTAAAATGAACCAAACTGAATTAATGCATTAAAATGAATAGTTAGCCATAACTACCTGACTTCCAAACTGTGAGCCAGTGTATAGGAAACGCTGTATGTAATAGAATATCAGCCATGCTAACGAGATAATCATCATCGTGATGAAGGCAATGGCCACAAACACCACAGACTGACCGCTGATGAATTCCTGCATATGGCGGGTACCAATCCCTATGGTCATCTTTACTGGAATTCCTTTTTGCACCAGATCAAAAATTTCTCGTCCTTTTGGATAGCTAATCATAATGACAACTGTATTTCCTGTTCCTGCACAAAAGAACAAAGAAGACAAAAGTTAGATAAGATTAAGAGTATGCTCATCAAGTACATTTGAAAACTTGAATAAAAACAAGTAACTTTTAGAAAAACATCAACTACCAAAACTGGTTCCAAAAGAGAAAATAGGCTGAATGGAGTTAAGAAAATCACAATGAACTATTCTCTGAAAAGCAAGGATGCCACTTAGATTCACAGATGAATCCATCATCACACCTTTAAGAAGCACAAAACTGTTACACAGTTAACTGGACACTGAACATTTTTCTCTAAGGCGGGCGCGGTGGAGATAGCAGACTCTCAGTTTAAAGATAGGCCTGGAGAACAGAGTAAGTGAGCCAACCTGGCTGCAGAGTGAGGCCTTGCCATGCCTGCCCCCACAAAGCACCCCAGGAGCTGAAGGTGTGGCTTAGTGGTAGAGCATTTGCCCAACATGTGCAAGGCCCTAGGTTCAAATGCTATAACTGTCTACAGAGTGAGTTCCAGGACAGCCAACGCACAGAGAGAGCCTGTCTCGGGAGAAGAAAAAAAAATTAGGGAATATGAGAACTCAACCACCCCCTACACAGCATCTCACAATGTAGTTCTGAATGTCATAAAAGGAGCTCTGTAGACCAGGCGGGCCTGGAACTCAGAGATCAACCTGTCTCTGCCTCCTGCGTGATGGGATGGATTAAAGGTGTGTACCATCCCACCAAGCTTGTGATCACTGTTACTATTACCAATGCTTTGAAGACACGAACAGCCCTGAGACAAAGGATGTGTGTGTGTGTGTGTGTGAACAAATAAATCTTCAGTTTTCTTATGACTCTAGCTATAAATTAATGCAGTAACCACAACATATCAACAGATGAACTGAAAAGAAAACGCTCTAAGTCACACAGAAGGAATGATGAGGGAAATAATTTGAATGACGAAAGCTGGACAAGTTTTCACAGTTAAAGTATTATATTAAAGCAGCTGGGTGGTGTGAGGTGAAGACGTCCACACAAAGCCAAATAGGAAAGTAGACAGCAGATGATAACTTTCAAAAACTAGGTAAAGGCAAATGGGTTTTACACTGGAGAAAATCTGCATGTTTTTCTCATAATGTATGCCAAAATAAATTACTTAGTCTAAATGTTAAATGTGTTCTAAAAAACACAAAATCCAGATGAAGAGAGTTAAAAACTCAATTATAAAAATCCACCTAGAGGTTCTTTAAAAGAACAGGATGGTGGTTCAGGAGAGGGAGACAGAGCTGACAATGGGGGAAAAAATGACAATCTTCAAAGTCAAGCTTAAAGTAACAAAGGAAGCTAGATTTTAGAAAAGTATACGTTTTAATGTTTACTAAGAAATAATACAAACAACATAAAAAATGTCTTAAGCACAATTTGGTGGCCAAAAGACTGATAAGTGTGGCACTCGGGAGGCAGAGGCGGGGGCCAGGGCCACATAGTGAAACCCTATCTCGAAAAACAAAAGACTGGCAAACACTCCATCGCTTTAAGAAGAAATCCCGTGTCTGCCCATAGCACTCACCTCCCAATGAGTGAGTTTTAAATATATGAAAGCACATTATTTCATCTGTAAGGTCAGCAAAGATGTAAAAGGTTCATATATTCTACCAGCAACAATATGCACAAGTTAGCATTTTGTATACTTCCTTTGGAAGAGCAGCCACTGCCCTTAACTAGTAAGCCACTTCTGCAGTTCCTTCAATGATTAAAAATCCTTTAAAAGGCAATCGTGGGACCCTTTTGTCAAAACAAGACACGCTAATTATGTCCTGGTAATTTTAGATTCCGGGACCTCTCGATGAGATCAGCCCCTATGTCAGTAAGACAGAATCCAAAAATCAATAAAATCAGGTATTTGAGGCTGTTCAGGAGGTGAATAGAGGACAAAAACAAAGACCATCTTTTTATTTCTTTCCCCACTAAGGTATACGTTGCATAATGTTGCATAAAGACACAAGGCTTTCCGTGATGAATATTTTTTTTTCTTTTTTAAGACAGTGTCTCATAGTTGGCCATGAATTCCTCCTGCCTCTACCTCCTGAGTGCTGGGATTAAATATCTGGTTAAAAAAAAAAAAAAAAAAAAAAAAAAGCTTCCTTTCAGAAAACTTAGGAATTTTTTCACTACCCGCTTCCCAAAGTTTCAAGCACAGAAACCAAAATAAGGCGACATTAATTGAAAACTGTAACTGTATTTACTGGTGTCTTTGCTTTAAAAAGGTTAAGAGCTGGGGGATGGCTCAGCAGAGAGTGGACACCTACTAGGCACGAGGCTGACCTCTATCTCCAGGACCAGGAAAATTTTAACATCCACTTATCAGTATCATATGAGTATACTGAATTTTCTCCTTCAGTTAGTTTTCAACCAAGCAGATGTCAAACCCATGTAAGTTAAAAGGGGTAAACAAGATTAGTGTTTAAGGGGCTGTGTGTGCTGTGCTAAGGGTCACACTGACAGGGATAAAGTAATTAAGAAGTCTAGGTTTGAGGACGGCATAAACATCATTTACCCGGTAAATGATGCAAGTTCTGGTGTGGGGTAAATAGCGCAAAAATAAGGAACGAGACTCCCCAAATATCAGCCTTTGGAGGTATAATTTTCAAGTGGTACAAAACAAAACAAAACAAAAAACCCTGCTCCTTCCACAGAGAAGTTTTGCAGTCATTGCTCTCTAGCGTCAATCCTCAGTTTAACCGGTTTTAAAGACCACGCCTTGAGGGCTGGTAGAGATACGATGACTCAGCGCTTCTGTAGTAACCAGTTAATGTGACCCAGCTGAAGCGGGGATCTGAAGCCGCAGATCACAGTATGTGCTCAGGTAAAGCAGTAGCTGCTCGCACTGACAGAACTCAACAGAAAAAAGCCAACAGGTGAGGCGTGGGCAGCACGCCATCCTTAAAAGTCCCCTGCACTTGGCTGGCTGTCTCTAAGATGAGCTAGTAGCTTCTGCATGGAGTGGGCGCCTCACTGTGCAGAATGGAGTCTAAGTAGAACCGCCAGTCTTCCCCTGCTCCCAAGCCCCCTTGCAGTCATAGCGGTCCGGCAGAGCCCGCCCCTTACCCAAATCCCTCGGCTCCTGAGCTTGCCCCCCTCCCCCGCCCCCTTTCCTGTAAAATTAGCCATTTTGGCTACATGTTCTCTTTGCTGCTCTTGGTCCCCTGGCTTGCTCGGGCCTCTCGCTCTCTCCTCTTCCCATTCTTTGCTGTCATAGGCCAGTTCGTCTGGCTATGCTTGCCCTCAGATCTACAATAGATCTCCTCGATCCATACCTTGGGGCATCATGCTCTCATTTTTTTTTTTTTTTTCATTCATCTGCTGAAGACAAAGCATGGACTATCTTCTCTTGGGGAGACGCACTCCACGGCATTTCCACTATGATCTTAGCCACAGGAACTTTGTTACTGAAGCGCTAGAAGGGCACCGTTCTAAGGTGGCTTGTGTCTGCAAGGTGATACCAGAACCAGTTTGGGCCTAAGTAGAAGAAACTATGGTTTCCTTGGCTCGTACATTAGTGAGCGGTCACTGAGAAGACTTAATGAAGGCAGGCATTGACTACCTTCAGGAGAATAAAGGTTCAGCAGTCCAGAAACATGGGCAGCAACAACTACACAGCTACAGGTCCCTAACATGATGACAAGGTACAAGTTAAAAGCTTTTTAATGAAAAGAGAAGCCTGCATAGTATTTCAAATAGAAACAATGGTATGATTCTACCATCTTGGTTAAAAGGTTTCACACCAAAACACAAATGGTCCTAACTACCAGTTGATAACAGTTCTGGCTTCAATATCATCCGTTGTTTGTATGGCAATGAGAGAGAGTATAGGGTGTGTGTGTGTGAGCCCTTCATTATGGAACTTATTACTTAAAGCAGAAAGCTGCCATATTGTCACTCTATGCTGCGGGCTCAGAACTTTCCAGAGAGCTGATCAACATTACACACCACCTGCTGCTGGCTCTCGGGGTCAGGAACTTATGTCCAAGGCAGGCGTCATTCCCTGAACCTCGTCATTCCCTGAACCTCCTCCACAGGTATGTAAGTCACAGAGCCAGACCCGGCTCAAATGTCATCTTGTTCACTGCCTGAGGGGAGGTGTCTGTTCCTGGAAAAACTGCTCTCTGAGAATGATCATTCTTCTTCTGTTGTTGTTGTTTTTAATTAGTCTGAGGATTCTTCTTTGGCTGTCACTTTTATTAAGTAGAACAAGAAAGAGCTACAGATATGATGTAGATGGAAACCTTTCCCTGAGAGGCACATTTACGCTTTATCTTCAAGAATAAAGTAAGTTTACCAGACCAAAGGAAAGGAATATTTTGAGGCCATAAAACCATCATAAAATCATATTTGAGGGACTGGTGGCTCCGTGGTTAAGAACGCTGGCTCTGGTTCCAGAGGACTGTGGTTCAAATCTCAGCATCTAAATCAGTTTGCAACTGTCTGCAAGCTGCACTTTTGGGAGATTCAGTGCCCTCTTCTGGCCTCTTGGGCACAGTACACACGATGCACAAATAACAGCATGCAGATAAGAAACTCAAAAGAAAACAAATCTTTTAAATATTTGTATTTGAGAAGGTGATGAGTCTAGCTTGGCTTGTTACCAAAACCAGACACTTTATCGAATGAAGAAGGAAGTGAAAAATTAACCATTTGAGAAAAGCACACATTTAGCTTACTGAGTGAAAAAAAAATTGTTATAGTATTTATAAAAAGCCTGCCCAGGACTGGGGATAGTTTGTTATTCAGCAGTTTCAGCAGCAGCTTCCAAGACCTATTTTAGATGGACAAAGCTCAGTGATAACTTTTTCTGCCTCCTGACGGATATATTTGCTTTTCACAGCTCCTGAGGCAGAGGAGTTCCCAAGGCCAGCCTGATCGGTATGCCAAGAACAATTCTCAAAGCAGGGGCAGGCAGATGAACAAACAAGGTAGATGGGTAAAAATGCACTAGCCCTGAAGTGAGTCTGTGCACAGCTAAGGGATACTGAGCATATCTACCATAATTCCCCAGACTCTATTTACCATCAAACCACTGGTCCAATCCAAAAGAATCTGCAAGTAATTTTGTACAACTGTGCCTATGTCGGCACAAGGGAGAAAAATCTCAGGTGAATGTCTTCACAGGAGGCACAGAGACTTGTAAACACAAGAAATAAGCCTTTGGAATTCTTTTCTTCCCCAGGGCTTAGAGCTGCTATCATTCTCGATAGACTAAAAAAGGCCATCTTGCACAATCTCACCACAAGTAATCTCTACACCTCACCATTAGGCAGATAGCTCCCCAAGGACAGTTTCTGTTTTATTTTTGACTTACACCAAGCACAATGTCAGTGCATACAATCTCATCATAAAGCTCCTTGTTGAGTAACAGATATGGAACAGTATTTTTAGCAGGCCAAATTACCAGAAACAGAATTGCAAGTGTTCCTATGCCAAAAATAAAATGCTTTCCATTTCCTTTTCAAATTTTTGTGTGCCTCTTGCTTCCCTGTCAGACACTAAACACACGCACAGTTGTAAGGGATTAACATTGGACAGTAACTTCAAAATTTAGTATCAAGACTTAGGAACATAACACACCAGTTCTCTACCCAAGGAAACTATAGTCTGCCTTAGTACTGCCTTGAAGGAGATAAGAACTACTGAAATATTTAAAGTTGTAGATTGAATTTCTGGTGGAGAAAACTAATTTAGCAGCAATAATTGATACTGAGGTTCCAGTAACAGAATCTTCTAAACGTTCAGGTTTTCTTCTTTATACAAAAACTGCCACATTCTAGCCATTTCTATCCCCCCACCACCCGAGAATCCCCAACAAACCAAGATTTAGTACAAGCCCAGCTTAAGCTCTATACAGCAACTCCTGCTCTACCAGCAGTCACTGTTATCAATGTTACTTCATTGTGTGCTGTACACACACACACACACACACACACACACACACACACACGGTGCCCAAGGGGGCCAGGAGTCAGGTACTGTGAACTGTCTAACATGGGTGCTGGGAACTGAACCGGGGACCTCTGAAAAAGCAATACTCACTCTTTACCACGGAACCACCTCTCCAGCTTCAGATAGCCCTTCCTTCACACAGCTCCTCATTAGACAAGTACCGCCTGCTCAATTCATCAGGTTTTTGTGGCATGGAGCATGGGTGACCGTGGAAGGTTTCTTCATGAATGACTGGATTTGAAAAACCAGCTTATCTTCCAGGACTACAACTGAAATGACCTAGTTAGGAGAATTACAGCAGAGGGAATAATCTGGAAAGTCTTTTTCGCTGTACAGCTTAAACTGAGTTTGCACTAAACCTTGTTATACAAATGTTTAAATGGCTGGCTAGGGTGAATGAGGAAACAATTTACAATTGGGGACTATACAATTGTAAATATTTTTGCATGATTTGGTTTAGTCAAAAATATCGGGGTGCAGGGAGACATGGAGATAGACGGCTCAATGGTTAAGAGAACTTGCTGCTCTTCAGGAGAGGATCTGGCAATTCCCAGGACCCCCATGGTGACTTAAAAACCACAACTCCAGTCCCAATGCCCTTATCTGGCCTTCATGGGCACCAGCCATGCATGTGGTACTATACTTCCATACGTGCAGACAAAACACTCACACACATAAAAACAAATCAGTAAAAAAAAAAAAAAAAAAAATGGCCAGTATGACCATCAGCGCCCATAACACCAGCACCTGGGAGGTTAAGACAATAAGATCATGAGTTAAGGAATGGATGAGCTACTTAGCAAGACCCCCACCACAAATAAACGTACAAACATGAAACAATAGAAACATCACCACCACTACCGCCTCCCCACAAAATGGATTTGTTAAAAAGCCTACTCTCACTGGGAACTCTTGAAGCTTTTCCATGTTAATTTCAGACCTTCTAGTCTCTTGCAATTATTACATGGAAATCCTACAGCCCACCTCCTACACATATACATAACTCCCTAATGTACTGAACCTCTCCATCAAGTCAATCTTTTTGCAAAACTGTTCTAGTAGATCCCATCCTCTATGAGGGTTAGGGAGCCACTTCTGGCTCCGTAGAGCAGCAAGATACATTTTAAATTCAAATTAAAGTTGTAGATCAGCTGAGAGCACATTATTACAGGTAATCAATAATTGGCTATGCATAAAAGACCATTTAACATGCACTGCCAGTACAAAATGAATACCTCTTAATATATGGCTTCTCTAAAGTTGGGTACTTTTTATTTCCAAGACTAGGTTCTTTTTTTTTTTTTTTTTTTAATATTTTTTATTAAATTTGAAACAAGCTAGTTTTAGATGTCAATCCCAGTTCCCTCACCTTCCCATCCCATCCCATCCCATTTCTGCTCCCCAGGGAGGGCGAGGCCTTCCATGGGGGACCTTCAAAGTCTGTCATATCATTCGGGGCAGGGCCTAGGCCCTCCCCACGTATATCTAGGCTGAGAGAGTATCCCTCTATGTGGAATGGGCTCCCAAAGTCCATTTGTATACTAGGGATAAATACTGGTCCACTACCAGAGGCCCCATAGATTGCCCAGTCCTCCTAGCTGACACCCACATTCATGGGGCCTGGGTCAGTCCTATGCTGGTTTCCCAGCTATCAGTCTGGGGTCCATGAGCTCCCCCTTGTTCAGGTCAGCTGTCTCTGTGGGTTTCTCTGGCCTGGTCTTGACCCCTTTGCTCATCGCTCCTCCCTCTCTGCAACTGGATTCCAGGAGTTCGGCTTAGTGTTTAGCTGTGGGTGTCTGCTTCTGCTTCCATCAGCTACTGGATGAGGGCTCTAGAATGGCATATAAGGTAGTCACCAATCTCATTATTGGGGAAGGGTTGCTCAGATTGTTAGTTGGGGTCATCCTTGTTGATCTCTGAACATTTCCCCAGTGCAGATTTCTCTTTAAACATATAATGGTTCCCTCTATTATGGTATCTCTTTTCTTGCTCTCCTCTACCCTGACTCAATCTTCCTGCTCCCTCATGTCCTCCTCTCCCCTCCCCCCATGCTCCCAATTTGCTCAGGAGATCTTGTCCCTTTCCCCTTCTAAGGGGGACCATGTATGTCTCTCTTAGGTCCTCCTTGTTTCCTAGCTTCCCGAGACTAGGTTCTTAGAACTAAGCACAGTGAAACTGCAATTAAAAGTCTTATTCACCTATCATTACAATACGGTGGTCATTTTCAGGGGTCTTAAAAGGCTTGAAGTGTCTTTAAGGTTTGTAATGTATGTAGTATAACCCACTGAAAGCTCTTTCTAAGTGTCTGCAGAAATGTTCAGGTAAACAGATTAATTGGCTGGTTAAGTTGGGTATTTCTTCTCTATCTCTAAAATCCTCCTTGCTTTATTGCAATTCAAGCCCTTTCTCCAGCCCTTTGCCAACTGTTTGGCACTCAGTAAATGACAATCAAGGATGTAAAATGTCATTCTTAAAAGGCCGTGCCTAAATTTCAGCTAGAGGAGTCTGTTACTTATTAACCTACAATAACTACAGTAAGGTCAACACTAAGACTTTTAATGATACGGCTTTTATCTAATTTTTACCTATCTTAGTCGATAATTTCTACAACGTTCAGCATCAACACTCATCCTTTAGGCTTTCTAAGCACCTATGCATATAATTCAGTTAAGTTTGAACTCTTCTTTCAAAGTCCTTAGTTTCCGCAATGATTTACAGTTATAAAGTACCTAGTGCTAGATTCCAGTGAGAGGAAGAAATGGGTTTCAGAAGAACTGGGAAGAATTCTCCCCACACCAGAAGACTATCAGTGTGCAGTTTCAGAAGCACACCTCTCCCCCTGCTTCACAGAAGTCCACCGCTACAATCTGCACCAAGAACAGTTGAGTCGGTGCATGTTCCTGGCTTCAGTTACATTCTGACTAAACAGAGGAAAGCAACCCAAGTGGAAATACTGAGTTCAAGTTTAAATAGTCTGTCAAAACTGGCTTCTCCCATCTTCTTTCTTTCTTTTCTTTTCTTTTTTTTTTTTTTTGAGAGGGGGTTTCTCTGTGTAGACCCAGATGTCCTGGAACGCGCTCTGTAGACCAGGCTGGCCTCCAACTCACAGAGATCCGCCTGCCTCTGCCTCCCAAAGGTGTGTGCCACCACTGCCCAGCAGATAATGGGAACTTAAGTGTTCCTCCACCAAAGAGTCTAATTAACATCACTGAGGTGTTTTTCTGGGTCTGGATCAATTATATGTCAACAATATAAACAAGAAAGGTTGCTGAGCCATGGTTAGAACAAGTGTTGTCTGCTTGGGAGAATGTTAATGTCATTATCAAAAAATGCAGTAAGGTAGAGTTAGAAAATTGTAGGGTGATGAGCCTGTCATTTAAAAGAAAAAAGTCTACATTAAGTGTGTTAGCATCTTGAGACGCACACACCCAGCATCAGGGAATCAGGTCCAGCATACCCACCTCTTTTCATTGACAGAACTGAACTCGGGAGCACTGTAGATGGGCTATGTCTGTAATGCTGGGATCCTTCCCCGAGTCTTGTGGAAACAGGGAGTGTGTACAATGACAATTAGGTCATTTTGTAATCTGGATTAACTACACACCAAAGACAGTGCCTGACACAACATGACCACAGGAACATACACCTCTACTCATTCTCACTCACCACTGTCTGCAGCCAACCAAACCTTGTGTCCACAAAAACCCAACTAACTCTTCAGGCATTACTCCATTCTAGCAGATTCTCATACAATTTCAAAGTCTCCTTACCGTCTCCTACCCCACCCCTAAAGTTATGCTCCTACAGTCTGAACCCATGTCTCTGCTACTCAGGGAGTCAACCTTCCAGAGAAAGAGTTGATCTACAAGTGGAGATCTCATCCTTGCCATCAAACGGCCACCATTCCCAACCTTCTACAGAAATGGCCAAACCCAATGTCCTTTTTTACTTTATAAACTCTGCGGTGCGCCCGACCAAAACAGAACATCATCATCAACAACAACAAAAACACAGTACAGGAAAAGGATGTCTGACTTAGTGGCAGCAGAAACAAAAAACGGTAATCACAGGAAATTGAGAATGAGTCAACTGTGTGTGTGACGCCTTAAAGCTAATGTGATCTTGGAAAAAGGCACAACAGAAACACAATCAAATTCTGGGTCCCCGGGGAAGAACCCCGTCCCAAGGATGGTATTTTGCTAACTCATCCTTGTCTGAAGCTCAACCAACCTGCTGCTTTCCCCGGAGCAAGGAGTGTGTTTAGAACCGGCCTCGTGACGGACAGCGAGGTCTTGTCTTCAATGAATACAGTTAAAAAAAGACTTCATCTGAGCTCAATGCAACGGGCGAGCGGGACCTCCCGCCCCGCATGTGTCCTGAGGGACAAAGCTTGTGACGTGCTTGCTACATACAGCAAGCAAGCCCAGGTCTTCCGATCCAGGGTTTTGAAATTATTCAGGCACTCCCTGGTCCGAGGGAAGAAACCAGAGACCCACGAGAGCCACAAAAGCACTTTAGGCTGCGCGAGAGACAATGCAAACCCTCCTGGAGTGCGCTGGGGAAGAAATCTCCCTCCACGCCCACACACTCACCACTCCACCGACTCTGGCAAACGGGGAAGTGAGTGACCTTAGGCGACCCCGCGGTTAGGGATTTCGGAGACCTTTTGCAATCGGTAGGTAGGACCTTCCTCCTGCAGACTTTCCCCAGGACGCTTCCCGGCCTTGGCCACCCGGGGACCACCGGCAGGCTCGCCCCAGCCCCGTCCCCGGGGTTGGGAATGGGGGTGGAGGGGGGGGGTCCTGCTCACCCGCGTGCGACATGGGCTCGGTGGCGTTGCCGTAGCGCTCCTGGTTGTACACCACCACGGCCGAGGCGTTCTTGCGCGCCGCCGCCAGCACCTTGTCCTTGAAGGTGCAGCCGCCTCGCGCCACCAGCGCGACCCAGGGCTCGGCGCCGAGGCCGCCGGGCGCCGCGAAGCGCGTGTCGGGCGCGCAGCCCTCCTCTTCCCCGGCCGCGCGCGGGATGCCCACCGGGCCCTGCCTGTCCTCCCTGGGCGAGCTGTCGCCGAAGCGGCCGCTCTCGGACACGCTCCGCACCGTCAGGTTCGACTGCGGGTCCACGTACTCGACGCCCACCACGGCCGAGTACCACTCGAGCGCCCCGCCGCGCACCCCGGGAGCGCACAGGGCCAGCGCCAGCAGCGCCAGCGCGGGCCGCTGCAGCCGCCCCGGCCCCGGCTCCCGCGCCGCCATGGCCGCCCAGCGAGCGCCCCGAACGAGCCTGCTCGCTCCAGGCCGACCCGCAGCTCTGGAGAGAAGGAGAGAGACCGCCGAGCGCGCCGGGGGCGGGGCCGGGCCCGCGGCGCACGCGCGCCCGGAGGGACGGCCGTGGGGGGCGTGGCGACGCAAGGGGTGGGGCTCCGCCCGCGGCCGCGGGGCGCGTGTGCGCAGGCGCTAGGGCCCGCCGGAGCCTGCGGAGCTGCAGATGCAAATGCGTTGTGCAAGCGAGCCCGCGCGTCTGGAGTCCCCGAAGTCTGGGGGAGTGATGCGCGGCTCCCGGCAGGCTAGCGTGGGACTGCGTTCGTGTGAAATCTCTCAGAGGGTGGAGTTGATTGACTGCGCAAAGGCCTGGCTGCGTCAACCACTTAAAAAAAAAAAACAGAACAGAGCGAAGCCGCCCTCGTGTCCGGATGCTGCTTGCTGCTTTGTGGCTCTTCTCTTTAGGGTTCGCTTCTACCCCTTTTGTTAGTGCTGCATCGTTCATAAGGAAAAAAAAGGGGGGGGGGTGACGGGATTTGTTTGAAAATAAATGCTTGCTGGTAAATAGTCCCGGGATAAAATAACATAATGGGTGGGTAGATTTTTTTCTACACCATGAAATGAGCCTGACAACACTTAACATAGTTACATGCATGTATGACAACTTGTTGCTCTGGTAAAAACTCGGGGGTGGGTTGGGTTGGTAGAGAGCTGAGGTTTGTGGTACCAGGGAGAGAGCATCTCCCTGAACTTGAAAGGTGTTTCCTGTTTCTTTCAAGAATGTGAAGTCTTACTAGACCCCAGCAGATGTGAGATCCTTCCTCTTTGCTGAGGTGACATCACACATCATATGTGAGCTATCGGACTTGAAAACAGATTTAATATAATCTCATATGTGAGCCACTGAATATCAAAATACATCTAACCCTAAGAATTGGACGCCTTAAGAGCTTACAGCGTAGCCATACATCGTCAGGCATTTCCCTGAAGACACACGCACACGCACACACACACACACACACACACAGAGGAATATGCTGTGACAAACCTTCAGCTCATCTCCCAAACCTGGCTTACTGACACTCACATTATCCTCCAGCTCTGAGGGCCTCGGGTATCCTCACAGATTTCTGCTGAATTAATTGGTCAAACCAGTTTCTCTGGAGAACCTCTTACATACAGGAGCCCCGTGTTTTTTATTAGACTGTGCTTGCAGCAGAGGCCTGCTTCTGTCCCGATGCAGCAGCTGAGCCCACGGTTCCAAAACTCATTGTGTGGTGTGCCTCATCTGCCATATGTGTTTCCCACGTGGTTTTCGTCTTATTATCCCTCTTTAAGTGCTAGGAGTGGCAACTTTGAACTTGACTGTCCTCTCCCACCCGTCACAAAAACCATTTATTTATTTTACGTGAGTGAGTGTCTTGCCTGCTTATCTGTGCACTGATGCCCTTGGATAGCCCTGAAGCTGGAGTTACAGACTGTTGCAAGCCAGCTTGTGGGTACTTGGAATTGAACCTAAGTCCTCTGGAAGAACAGCCAGTGGTCTTGACTGCTGAGTCCCCTCCCCTGCCCCAGTAAAGTAGTTTTTCAAGGCCAATAGGATTTTTATATTAAGGTCTTGCCTTTGCTTTAGACCTAGAACAACGTTGTATGTTGCAGCCTGAGGAACAGGCTCTGGAACCCCTATTATGTTTGAGCCACACAAATACTTGTAGTCCCCAGAACACATCACTGTGGTTTCATGCTGTCTGACACATTATTTCCTTCTTCCTGAAATGACCTCTTCCTTCTGCCTCTTGTTCTGGCAAACACTACCTGGGTCTTAAAATTTTAACTCTTCAGCTGTGTCTTCTGTAAAAACCTGTCTTGGCTGGCAGAAGCCTTTCCAGTCCCCGTGTTCCTGGAGCACAATGTGTACACACATTATTTTCATGCAACTGATACTCGTTTCCAGATAGGGCTTAGGGCCCTCACAAGGGCCAGGGTTACTGCTTGTTCTTTTCCCACGCCTACCTCAACTAGTAGTATGGCGAGTTTCTTATGAGTGAAGCACCATCCCACAGGAAAGGACTCATGATTAATCCAACACTTGCTCAAAAGAGCCAAGCTGGCTAATGGGGCAAGGGCAAGCTACTGCTGATGAACTCTTGGCCCAGCAGAACTTCTTGGTTTTTTACTTTACCTCCCACCCCTGCCGTTAAATGATACCACTGACTCAAACTTCTGAGACCTCCAATTCCCCTTCCCCAGAAGAGCTAACAGGATTTATCATCAACACTTATCTCTTTCTTTTTCCTCTGTATTGCTTTGGAGCCTGTCCTGACCAGCACATGGCTGTCAACTTTAGGTTGACACATAGCTATTATGTTACTTTGAAGGACATGCAAACATCATACCATTTTTGTAATAATTTTAATATGTACTCATGATCATTGCTTTTTGTTAAGTTGGTTGGTTTTAGAATCTCTATGGAAACACACCTCCGTTTTGTCTAAGACATGTTTCCAGAAAGTTTACTTGAAGGGGTGGTTTAACCTAATGTGAGTAGTACCATCCCATGGGCTGCGATCCCAGAGTGAGTGATAAAGGAGAAAGCAAGCCGAATAATAAAATTCCTCTCCCTCTGCTTCTCGTCCGTGGATGAAGTTTGATGAGCTATCCCATGGAACCACCGTTACTACATCCTGGCCACAACAGACAGTGCCCTCAAACTGCAGCCAAAAGAAACCCTTCCAGCCTTAAATCATCTTGTAGGGTCTCTTGTCACAGCCCTTTCAAAGGACTTTTCTACTTTGGATACCTAATGCACTTGTAGGCTGGCTCCCGAGAACTGGGAGGACTCGCGTCAAGCGTAGAGTTCAGGTCCACTGTGGGCCCCGATGAACTAGACTTTAGTGTAGAGCAAGAGAAGTACAGCCCTTTGATGTTCCCATCTCTGCTTAAAATAAACACTAATAAAAGAGCTCGTAAAGGTGGCACTAAGTCACAGAAAGGGGTAATTTGGTAATGTTGGTCATGAGGGCCATAAACTACGACATTCTCAAACATCTTTTCGAGGAAACCGAATCAAACTATAATTAGGTAGGTCCAAGCCTGGGCAACTATCTTCACAGTAACCTTTTTTTTTTTTTTTTTCCTTAAGTTGCTAACCAGCTCTTCAGGTTTATGAACACGGCCCGTGGCAAGAAATGGTGGAGATCTGGGTGTGGTGGCGCATGCCTTTAATCCTAGTGCCCTGGAAGAAGAGGCAGGAGGATCTCTGTGAGTTCAAGGCCAGCTTGGTCTACAAGTGCTAGTTGCAGGACAGGCTCCAAAGCCGCAGAGAAACCCTGTCTCGAAAAACCAAAACAAACAAACAAACAAACAAAAACAAAAAACAAAACAAAAAAGACAAACAAACCGTAGTGAACTTCGATTCCATTCTCCACACGCTCTCCCTCCATGATGCATTTTTCATGCTTCTCTGAACCCCTTTGGCCCTGCACAGTGTGATGTTGATAGCAGTGTCTAAGCTGTCTGAGGTTAAGACTACACCATTGGTGTCCAAGACAGAGGTAAAGTAGCCATGAGTGTGAGTTAAGTTTTCAGTAGCCACACGGAAACACAAAAGGAAATAGACGAAATTCGTCCTATCAGTGCGCTTTAGCTTAGCATTATCCCAAATATACCGACATGTAAGCAATGTAAGACTTTTGAGGTGATAATTACAATTACTTGGTGTAAATGCTTTAAGTGTGTTTTATACACACAGCACGTCTCTGTTGGGATTCGTCTCACTTCAAGGACTTGGCAACCACACGGGCTTTTATTGAATGGTGCAGGACCAGGGAAACGCAAGCGGATGCCTCAAGACATCACCACTGTGTCTAATAAGAGCATATTATTTGCTGTTAGACTCCAGCTATACCTTGATGTCCCCGTACAAGCAAGATCTTGAAAGGCCTGTCCTGACATGTGCTGAAGACCCAAGCTTTGACTTCACGTGCCAATCACTTTAGTTTCTAAGACTTTTATTTATCTAATATCTCCTCCTTGTGAAATAGGATTCTCTAACAGATGGCCCAAAGGGAATCCATGAACATTTTTTTGTGAATTATGAGGTTGGGCATTTAATGAAATGCTGATGTAAAGAAGTGTCTTATCCTTGTGAAACAAGGTAGCATCCTACCTAACCTGTAAAGGTGCAGATTTGTAAATGGTTTCTAGAAGCTCATAAACAGGGGCCATAATCTGTCAGGTTCCTCTGCTTACCACTTTAGGTCATTTAGTGATTATAGGTTGTCTTGGCGAGGCCTTGTGCAATGCTTACCGTGTGGGAAACTTCCTTTCCCTCAAGTCTGTGAACTGCGTGGCTGACCTGGAAACAGGCAACTCGTCCATTCACTTATTCTCAGGCAACGAGCCACAGTGCTGGGCGGCTATTTAGAAGAAAGGGTGAACAAAGTTCCTTATTGAACTTAGTGAATTTTTAAGCGTTATTGTTTTAAGCCCAAGGGCAATTTCGTGAGTTTGAGAGTAAAATAGCAGAACAAGCTGTAGGCCCCCACAGAAGCCGGAAGGGGGAGGGAGAGGAGAAAGAGACAAAGCTACTCTGATTGGCTTAGACTGCCATGTTTAACATGGAGGACAGGGGCCCATCGTCATCTCCCATCAGTCAGTACTGAGAACACAGCAAACTCCTTCCTCACGTACTCTCTGGAAACTTACTCTCTAAGGCCAGGCAGACAGATACATCTCCACTGTGTAAATGTGTTGAAATTGTATTTCTAAGAAGTTGTTCTGCTTAGAATATCTTCATTTATCGCCATATAGTTGTTCGTGTGGCTCCCTAAAATCCTTTCTTATTTCTGTAAGCTTGATAGTGATGCCTGCCCGTTCAGTGACAATTTAGTGATTTGAATGCTCTCGTTTTGGTAGTATAGCTAATGGTTTACCTTCTGGTTTCATGGATTTTCCTCTCGTCTGGCTTGCTCCTCTCTGTTCTAGGTGTGTGTGTGTGTGTGTGTGTGTGTGTGTGTGAGAGAGAGAGAGAGAGAGAGAGAGAGAGAGAGAGCCCTCCCGTGTTTGTATTGTGCTGTGTATGAACGCTATATGCATGAGGGGTTATGCAAGTACATTTAAGAGTGTGGACACGGAGGTCTGAGGAAGACATCAGATACCTTTTATCCCACTGTTCTCCAACTTTTTTGAGGCAGGCTGTCTCACTGAGAAGCTCGTTGGTTTGTCTAGGCTGGCTGCCAATGAACTTCAGGATCCCCCCTCCCCACACACACCCTCATCTGTCTGTCTCCATCCATCAGCCCAAGGCTAGAGTTACAAGTGTACTCCACTACACCAAGCATTTTTGTGTAGGTTCTCGGGATCTAAGTTCAGGTTCTAGTGCCTTCATGACAGACACTTTGTTGGTCCAGTCATCTACTTTCTCCTCAAATATGAACTATTGACCAAGGATAATAAAGACGCGTCAATACTGGGCAGCCAAGTGTAGCCCGGGTACCACCCTGGTGGGGGATGGGAGAGCTGGGGACTCTCCACACCTTCTGCTCAGGTTTGCTGTGAATCTAAAAACGCTCTGAAAACAAAACAAAAAACCAAACCAAAACAACAACAACAACAAACCCTGAAGTCTTCAGAGGAGTCTATTGGAAGGTCCTGTGAGTTGCTTGTTACTGCTCGGCCGTGAGATAAGTGGCTTGGCTTGTTCTAGATGCAGATCAGTGTAGCGTTTCCTGTACTCACAGAGACTTTCCATAAGAAGATAAACAGTTGCAGCTGAGTAGGACGGCACGCGTGCTCTCGCGGCTTTTGCGTGTGGGCGAGGTTGTCCGAGGAGATACAAAGAGGGCTCTGGCGTGAGGCTGCTCACAGGCTGTGGTGACAGAGATACTCTCCTAAGAAGCATCGGGCAGGGGGAGCTTCCAGGAGGGAAAAACACTTGCTGCTTCCCGGAAGCAGGGAAGGCGAAGGGAACTTGAAATGCCGGTTAAGGTTTTGGTGATTTGTAGAGGCGAGAAGGAATGGTATTCGAGGTGAACACAACTTAAGCAAAGGTCTAAAAATGTGACAACAGAGGTTGTAGTAAGAGACCAGGAAACAGTTTTAAATGGAAGTAAGGCATTTGCGGTTAAATAAAGCAAAGACTAGATAGGACTTAGATTCCATACCGTGAAGTTTGCCTTCTGACTGGAGGACAATGGGAACCAGGAAACCACATGGCTCAACCATGATTTAAAATTAACCTTGAACCACTAAGGGAAGCCATCTAAAGAGACAGAACCTGGGGTGAAAGGCTCAAGATGATGCCACTTGAACAGTAAGAGCCTGACACACAAAGCCATGATGGAGAGAGCGCGCATAGGATCTGAAAACTGCTCAAGCGTGAACAAGGCAAAGAAAAGGTGTCTGGAAGGGTGGCTACTCAGAACCAAGGCGGAGAGGCGGCATGAAAAACTGGTTGGGTAGGAAGATAATGATTTTGGCTTGGCTTGAGCTTGAGGGACTTGGCAAGACATCCAAGTAGAAATGTACATAGATAATGTAGGTCAACAACTCCAGAGAGACATGAGCTTCTGGGGGCAGCCAGCCATGCATGCAGACACGGCCAGGGAACTCAGCAAAAAGAAGCCATGGGGGGAGAGGAAAAAAACCGTTCACCAGGGGAGAGAGAGCCCTGGAGGGGCGGTGGGGGTCGGGGTAAGGTGGAGGTCAAAGAATGGAGAAGAGCTGGGAAAAATGATTGACAGACAAATGTTCAGGGCTAAAGACCCCCAAAGAACAGGACACCCGTAGAGGGACAGGCGCAGAAGACAGCGGTGAATGTTCTTACATGGGGCCGACTTAGTACCTGCTGCAGTATTGGGGCCACCGATTTAAGTCACCTAGGTTGTTTGAGAAGACCCATGACGGGTAATGTCAAACAGCAGGATGGAGAGAGACATTCCTTCTCGGAGCACAGGTTGACACCAAGAAGTCAGGAGAGTAAGAGAAGACAAGATGTTGAGGCCACAAGTCTGCAAGGAAAAAAAAAATAGTAGGAAGTCAACGTTGGTGCGGAGATGTGGCCGTTCAACAGTGGTTCTCAACATGTGGGTCAGGGCCCTTTTGGGGTTCAAACAACCCTTTCACAGGGGTTGCATATCGGATGTTTACATTACAATTGGGAACAGGTATGAAAGCAACCAACATGATTTTATGGTTGGCGGAGGTCATCACAACTGTATTGAAGGGTGGCAGCATTGGGAGGCTTGATGCCCGTAGAAGGAGGTGTGCACAGTCATCAGGGTGTGCACAGCTAGGACAAAAAGCTAAAGACGTCCTTGGCAGGCCCTCTGCTCTTCCCGGTAGAGAAAACAGGGAAAGGGCAGGGCCGGAAATAAAGGAAAAGATTGACACACCTGCGGGGGAAGTCCTAGGTTCTGAAGTCCATCAAAAACCCAGGAGGGTTCGGGAAAACTAGTTGGCAGATTGCCAAGGTGAAATGTAGCAGATATATAGTGGGAACCTGAGTCACCCGTGGGTTTTCATACTATCACGGAAAGCAAGGAATTGGTCCAGGCTGTATTCATTATTGTATTTCTAAGACCCACAACGGTATATATTTGCTTGTGATTTGGAGTCGGTGTCGGTGCAGGTTCTCAAGCTTTCGGGTTGCTGTTGTGTGCACACGGGGCCAGTGGTCAGCTCTGGATTTGTCACCCACCTTGTTTTCTGGCATGAGGTCTCTTACTGGGATCCGGGACTTTTTGGTTGGGCTAGGCAGGCTCCAGGGATGCTCCTGTTTGCCCTTCCAAGTGTGTACCAGCATGCTGAGCTTCTCACTGGGCTAATGGGGTAGCAGGGGTATGAATCGGCTGATCACAGTGCCTCTCAAGTAGGGAAGCAGAGAGATGAAGGTGTGAGATAAAAATCATTACTCACTCAGACATCATACAAACACATAGTTGATCGATCTTACCTTTTTTTAAAAATCATACTTGTACATGGAACATCCCCTTAGGGCGCCAGGGGACCGTGGCTTGCTCCTGCCATTGATTGCATCTCATGGTCCTTATGCTACAGGAGGAGTAAATGATAAGATGGCCGACGGTGGTCATTAGTAAGGGATGCTAAGACAGGTCCTAGAGTGCACAGGGACCTCCCCTGACCACCAACGTTGGCTCGGAGGCTCTGTTTTGGCCCTGTGGCCCTCCCTGGGTTACTCTCGGCACTTCTGGACACATTTACCTCACTCCTTTACTTAGTGTCAGGGTTTCATGGAGTCCAACTTTCTCCTCCTTATGACTCAGAGATCCTTCCATCGTTCATCTCCTCGCGGGGTATGACCCTCTGGATTGGCGTAGATCTCTTATCCCGGAGCCCAGAGGTTAAAGAGGGGTGGACCATCAGGTGTGGGTTTCTATAGTCTTACCCCAGCACACTTGGAGGTCAGGCAGTAAGCAGACACGTGTATGAATCTGCTTCCCCTAGGAGAAGTGGCCTGGAAGCAGAGATGGAAGTCTCGCTCTGCAAACAGCAGAGCTGCTCTCCGACAGCTCTGCTCCTGAGCCCACCCCGAGAGAGGGTGGCTGGGTGTGAGCAGAACAGCTGTGGGGGGGGGTGGCTAGGGCTGGGGGTGGTCGGAGCAGAGACAGCAGAAGCCACCCCCAGGGAACACCAGTGCTGTTACCCCCTGCTCCAGTCACCTACACCCGTAAGTTCTGTTCTGGGAGGTGATCCTGTACCTCCTCCTCCTAACCGACCAGCCTGTCCTTAGTAGGAGATAAGCAGAGGGTTGTCTGCTGGGGTGGACTTGGCCCAGGTCCCTGCTCTTCTGGTGGAAGCTCTGCCGCCGTTTCGCTGTGCGTGCACCCCACTCTTAACTGGGTAGTCTTGACAAATGCCGCTCAGGCTGCTTCCTCTTCCTGTGGTCACCCGTAGGGCTAGTAACTCAGAGTCTTGAAAGCGAGGCTTTCCCCCAGACCCTAAAGCAGAGCCGGACAAAACTGCAAACCTCGGGGAAGGACTCCTCCGGGGGCCACAGGTCCTAACTTAGCCCGTGTGCAGGGATTGGACTCCTCTGTTTGGTCTTCAGGAGCCAGGACCTTTAGCTTTCTTTGCCGTCTATGGCCGTGACCGAAGCCTCCAACGTTCCTTTGCATCGCCTGACCGGACGTGGTCTCCACTTCCCTAACTGTACTGCATATTTCAGGAGAAACCCCAGGAAGGACACACGGAAGTTTATGCTTATGTGTCTGGACTGGATGCCTCGTTCGTGATCACGACCCTGGAGCCATTGCTGTTGTCGTCGGCGTCATCACCGCCATTATCATTATGTTCCTCCTCGTGGGTGAATAGATCTCGCCCAGAGTTTCAAAGTTAGGGAGTGGCGGGGTTGAGACACGCAGTCAGCCCTGTCTGACTCAGCAGCCCCGTGCCGGCATCTCCAAACACCCTCCTTTGCTTGTTAGCTTCAGCTTAGGGCTCTGGCTTTTTCACTTACACCTTGTGAGATGTGGGGGGGGCCCCCGCTTCCAGAGCCCCAAGTCTATACTAAAATATGATACTATCAGCCTGCCTGCCTTCGACAGCTGCTCTGTGCCTTCTCAAGCGCCCCCACCCCTCTATTGAAAACAGAACGTAATAATCCCCTCAGCTGGGAATGGGGCTCACATTTATAATCTCCAAGATGGGAAGGTGAGGTAAGCTTGGTTGCTGTTTAGGCTACATAGTAAGTCCCAGGAAAGCTGGGGCTACAGAACAAGACTCTGCCGGAAGGAAGGAAGGAAGGAAGGAAGGAAGGAAGGAAGGAAGGAAGGAAGGAAGAAGGAAGGAAAAAAGGAAGGAAGAAAGGAAGGAGATAGAGAGAAGGATAGAGATTATTCCCTTTGTGCTTAGTATGTTCATTTTAAGCATTGTGGGCTCTCTCTCTCTCTCTCTCTCTCTCTCTCTCTCTCTCTCTCTCTCTCTGTGTGTGTGTGTGTGTGTGTGTGTTCATTCAATTAGCTTCATAACATTCTGATGAAGTAAGTGCTGTGTTGCTATATCTCACAAGTAGGGAACTTAAAACCCTGAGAGACCTGAGTGCTTTGGTCAAGGTCACACGACAGCCAATGATAGATCCTCTCTGTGACAGGGTCCAGCAGATATAAAGGTAAGGCTTCTGAATCTGCCACATTTCTCCGTGCCTTCTTTCACACAGGTCCAATAACTATGCAACAGGACTTGAGTGACAACGGAGTATCGTTTGTCCTCTCAGGATTGAGGTATGGCAGAGTCCTGCGATTGTGAGATGGCTTGCTGCAGCTCGTGTGCCTTAGCCACAGCTGATCCTTGGAGGAAGCCTTTGGAGAAGCCTTTGGCTGAATTTGTTAGACACTGGCATCCCTTGGACGACGTAGCTGCAGAGCATCCCTGAAAGGCAATGGAAGAGGACACCCTGGACCTAACTTCTTGGGTGGAGAGACAGCCAAGGAGCTAGATGGTTTGTGTTGTCTGTGGGCATTAGTGAAAGGTCCGCTAGATTCAGGGGTCTGGAACGTAGAAGGTTAACAACCCATCTGGGAACGTAACTTGTAGGTGGGTCTCCAGACGACATTTGTGAAGATATATAGGTTCTATAACTATTCACCTAAGAGCAACTTGGGCAGAGGAGGACCATTATGAGATTGAACATAATGTCCTATGCTGTGGGCATCAGGCCATGTCTCCAGGCTCCCCTGATTTTGCACAATGGATGTAGGATTTAGGTGAGATGTAGACTCCACAACATTTCTCTCAAGGCTTATTAGCTCCTGTAACAACCATGGCTTAGATGCTCCAAAACCAGAAGTCAGTGCTTAACCCCGATATGGCACCGTTCCCAGAAGGGCAACCATTCACCTGGTGGGTTTTATTATAAGAGAATGTCAGGGCCTTTAGGTCCCTGAACCCCAAAACTGAGGTGATTGTGCCTGATGACCTAGGAAAAAAGGATTTCTGCCACACAAAAGGGGTTTAGATGACTCCTAGTGAAACACAGTAAAAGAAAGATAAGACTACCAAGGAGCATGTCCTTACAGAGTGAAGGTTTGGCCACTCCGCTGGATGACCCTCTGAGCTGCTGACAGGAACAGGAAGGATTCAAACTCTACAGTAGAAGGAACACACTGTGGATAGCAACTGTGGATAGCTACACAACCAAAGTTGTAGTGCCCATTCTTTGTTTTCCTTCTTGTTTATATTTTTGTTAATGAAGAGCCCCCCCCCCTTTCTTATTGTGTTGTAGAAAGAGCATGGGTTTTGGAGTTCTAGGTGTACCCAGAGTGGGAGACAGCACCTGATGGACTTTTCTGGAAACGGCAAGAGTAACTTTGCGGAAAAAGGATAATTGCGTTTTAAGGGGAGATGCATGAGCCTTCCTGGCGAAGGGATGTTTAGACGTTATTAAAGGGTACGGATGCTGAGTAGTCAAAGGAGCTGCCTGTAACAATTAGGAGCCAGCTGTCTCTTTAATTCACATTATGTATGGTAACATAAGGTTAAGTTGGGAATCAGCATTGGCGTAAGGAGCCAGGAAGTCAGTCTCTCGTACTTCCTGTTAGCTTTTTTGCTAATGAGAGGCACTGGTGGTGAGCCAGACAAGAAGAGAGACCCTGCTTCTTTAGTAGGAGAAGCCCGTACTCAAACCAACAAAGATAAACCACCAGCCTCTCCACATACTTGAGTCTGATATTTGACGCTGATAACCGATCAAAAACTTAGTGGGATTGAATTGCACGGCACTGAAAACCACAGGCCAGTGTGTCATCGACGCGCTTGATTCATTACTACCTATCAGAGTTAGCCTGGGTACTTTGACAGCTTCCCCTTGGAGAGCCTGGGGAATGTTATCTGCCCTGCAGATCACTGTGCATTCCTGGTTTATTAAAATGTGCAGAGAGAGCCTGCGCTTTCTTCTGAGGTAGCACCGAGGCCCTTTGATCCCTGCTGTCTCCCCTGACAGGATTTGGAAGTCTCTGCTGGCATCAGAAGAGACAAAAGAGTCGGGTCAGATAGCTGTTTGATATCTGGTCTCTTTTAACTGAAACAATTGCTGCCTTTATAAATTCATGGATTATTAATGCTTGGCGACTAACTGTGCTTCAACATCTGTGAAGATGAAATTTAAAAAAAAAATGATTATTTTGGCTGTACAAGAAGGTTGCATATTTGAAATGCTACTGAACTGGGCACTTCACAATGGCGAATCCTCTGTTATGGGAATTTTGCTTCAGTTAAAGAAACATCGAGTGTCCTTTTTGCAATGAGTATTTTATTTGTGTGAACTGAAGTTCTTATGGGGGAAAAAAAAACGCCATAGAGGTGTTAAAAATTCTATAAGGGTTAGATTAGAACTTTGGGCTTGTGGACAGCTGGAATAGTGTAGACCCAGAGCTACATTATTTTAGGCTGTCTCTGGCTCCTTAACAGCCGTTCCCTGCCCACCTAACACCTGTGACTCTCAGGGAAACCTTTAGAAATATATTAACAGACCCAGTGCTCAGACAGCCAGCAGACAGCATCTGAAACTTCCAGCAGAGCCCCTTCCCTTCCCATCCTTGAGTCTTTTTGTCCCCTGTCCCTCCCCCATTATTCTCCCTCCCCACACATGCCACGTTGCTTTGTGTCCCCTTTTCTGTGACCGCCCACCTACCGTTTCCAAAGTGTACTTGAGAAGCACTTTAATTCACGACTTTCTTTTGTTCTGTAACTATAAAAACTTGCAAGTTAGAACACAGTATCTGGGGCAACCTGAGCGAATCCGTGTTTCCGGGTTAAGGGTGCTTATGCTGGGCTCATTTCCTGTGAGGTGAGCTGCGCTTTCGCCTGGACGCATGGCTGTGATTTCACTTTGATTCAAGGGTGTCGACAGGAGAGCGCACTGTCTGCTTCTCTCTATGCTGAGAGCCAGTGAAAGGAAAGCTCAGATCTTACGCAGTTTTTATCTTTAGTGAAGTTCATGAATTTTCATCATATAATAGATAAAAGAAGCCAGGAGCAAACACCCAACTATAAAAACGTGTACAGATGTCTCAAGATGCTTTCTCACGAGAACGTTAAAAAAAAAAAAAAAATGACCAGTTTTAAATTTTCATGAAGTCACTAACATGCAGTGATTGGCTGAGATAGTGAGATTTTATAACGTGACTACAAACAGCTCTGAATCCTGCCCAATATTAATTTTCCGTAATGCTTGTGTTTGTATGGGCCACGCTGTTCTCCTTTCAAAACAGAAGTATTTAGAGGAAAAGCTAGCCTCTTTTCAGAGTGAAGACTCATCATCTTCAGATGCTCATGAGCATTTGGGGGTGCTTGCTGCCAATCCTGACTACCTGAATTTGATTCCTGAGTCGCGCATGGTAGAAGAGGGGACCATCCCCAGCAAGTTGTCTTCTGATGTCCACAAGCATGGTGGCACCCCCCCCCCCGTAAATAAATAATGTAATAAAAACTTAAAATATTTTTCTGGACTTAAAAAATATTGTATGTTTGTTCTGCAGTGCTGGGGATTGAACTCGGGGCCCTGTACACGCTAAGCAGGTACTCTACTTCTGAGCTACAACCCCAGCCCTGTTGATGGACATCTCCTTCCCTCCCTCCCTCCCTCCCTTCCTTCCTCCCTCCTTCCCTCCCTCCCTCCCTTCCTCCCTCCCTCCTTTCCTTTCTGCTTTGTTTTTGAAGACAGGATTCCTCTGTAACTTCAGAGCCTGTGCTGGAACTCACTCTGTAGACCAGGCTGGTCTCAAGCTCCCAGAGATCTGCCTGCCTCTGCCTCCCTAGTGCTGGGATTAAGATGAACATTTTCTAATGCTTACAATTATGAAGACAATCCTTTTAAGTTTGTTTAGACATTCGACTGGATATTTATTGGTAGAATATATCCTCTGTTCATTATAGATTGTCTTTAGTCTTCACTTAAAACTTCAAGTAGTCTAATCCTTTTTTTAAAGCCTCAAGCCTTATTTACTTAGTGGTAGAATCAATTTGTGGCGAGAGAACCTGTTGTTATTATGTGTTGGTAAAGGGCACATTTCTTTCTGTGTATGTCATTTCATTTTGCCCCATTTTTACCACTTAGGTCTTTGGCATAAAGAACAAATATGTATTATTCGATTGTTTTCAAAAGAATGTTCCAGAGCCAGCTCATTGAACTGAATTGAGCAAGGCCCCCTTCATTCATGTAAGCCTAAACCGAGGTTTGTTTTGAGTCAGGCTCTGCGTCAGCCAGCTTCCCGTTGCTGTGTGGACAAAGCACCTGCCGACTTAAGGGGGGGGGGGAAGTGTTATTTTGGCTCAAGGTTTTGGTCTGTGACCACTTGGCTTCTGGGCCTGTGATGTGGCACGGTGGCGTGTGGTGAATGCGCGTGAGGAGCAAAGCTGCCCCCCTCGTGGTAGCCAGGAAGGAGAGAAGAGAGAGGGCAAGAACAGGGAGGCGAGGGAGGGGGACTTCGGCCAGCGGCTGTCAGCTGAGGGGCAAGCCTTCCACACATAAGCTCTGAGGGGACATCTAAGAGCAAATTCCCAACACCAGCCTTGACTAATTTGCCGCGTGAACAAATCCATCATCAGTGTGTGTCTTGCCACTTCCCTGTTGACAGAGTACCAGGAGCTCAATGGCTTAAGACCTCACACACTTCTTGTGTCAAAGATCTGGGGGGTGGCAGTGCCAGAACCGTCCATAGAGTCTACAGGGGTTAAAGTTGAGGCGTGGGCGCAGCCTTGGGTTTTTCACAGGCCCCTCACAGCAGAGAATTCTTTGTCTTCCTCAGCTCTGAGAGTGTGCCCAAGTTCTCCAGCTCACGGCTGTCCATCCTTGAAGCCAGATGCCCGGCATGGTGTGGAGAATGATCCACAACAGTCCTGACCCTATTTTATGGTTTTGAATGAGTGAGCTTATTAAGTATATAACAAGCCAAACTACAGAGTAACTAGTAGGAGGTTGTTGACTACGTAGATAGATAGATAGATAGATAGATAGATAGATAGATAGATAGGTGCTCAAAAACAAGCAACGGAAATTGGCTGCAGAAATCCCCTTTAAGACAGCCAGCTGAGAGTCCCCAGCAAAGAGGCGTGTCCCCTCAGGTAAGGCTCCTAAAAACAAAACAAAACAAAACAAATATCTACAGAGTTAGCATCATCAAATCTAGTGTTCACAACGTCCAACAGAAACTAACCGAGGAAGCCGAGGCAGCCAGGTCGAGTTCCAGATTAAGCTTCCTTCCCCACGGCTGAGTTTCCAGCTTCTCTGCTTCACTGCAGTTATTTTTTATAGCTCGAGATAAACGATAGTAACGCCTCTTGGAACTGGTTCACCTTCTAGTTGTTCTCAAGGGCATAGCGTTTGTGGGCTGGTTTTTGTTTTGTTTTGTTTTTCCCCTGCCTGTCACAGAGTTATAGATGGGGGTGGGGGGGATGAATGGATGATGGATGGATGATGGATGGACAGACAGATAGATGATGGGTGGATGGATGGATGAGGGGAATGTCATCTCAGACAAGGGGTCTTAGAAGACACTGGGCATAAACATGCTTAGGTCTAAAGTATGTGTGTGAGTGTGTGTGTGTGTGTGTGTGTATGTGTGTGTGTAGACTGCTTCCAGAGCCAGCTTCTTAGCGATATTAAACAGCACGTCACACTTTACTAGTCCAACCCCCATTACAGCAGCAGACATGGTGTGTTTGGAGTTTCTCACACGGCATCATGCAGAGGTCTTCCTCTTTTCACTTATAAGGATGCTTGTGATCCATCCGGTCACCCAGAGACCCAGAAGAACCTTCCTGTCTCCAGTCAATCATGTCAGCAAAATTCGTTGGCTATTTGAGGTGATCAGTTCACAAGTTCAGAGGATTGTAATGCTGAGATCTTTAGGGGGACATTATTCTTCTTGCTTCGTGTGACAGTAAAAACAAATCATCAAAACCTGATGCTGCGAGGGTATGGGCTGTAGGAGTTCAATTATTTTAATTTGACACAATACCATATGTTGGGTAAGTATGAATATCATTATGAAGATGATATGTTTGCCATCTGCTGGGATGGTGGTGAATAGCAATGAGAGTATTGGAGACTCAGGACTAGCAAAACTAAGGGAGTTTATCCTACAGCTTTGCAAGGTCCAGTAGTGTCAGCCTAGGAGGACCAGTGGGCTGGTTGACTGAGTGCAGAGAACGGTGTATAAAAGCTACTGAATGCCCCTTCCTACAGTTCCTCTTACTGAGTGATGAGGAGGCTACAGTTCTGCTATCATTAACTTTGTCTTTTCTCAACAAAACCTACATGTGAGTTCATGTCTACCTGCACCGTCCTGTTTATTTTAAAGCTTATCCGTATGAGCTTTCAGCAAGCTTGGCTATTAGTTTTTTTACTCTTCCTTCCTTCCTTCCTTCCTTCCTTCCTTCCTTCCTCTCTTTCTTTGTTTCTTTTTTTCTTTCTTCCTTCCTCTTTTCCTTCCTCTTTCTTTTTTCTTTCCTTCCTTCCTTCCTCTTTCTTTGTTTCTTTCTCTTCCTTCCTTCCTTCCTTTCTTTTTTTCTTTCCTTCCTTCCTTCCTTCCAAGCGGAAGTAGGTCATTAATGGTGGGTGGGCCTTTGAAGGATATTTTTCCCCTTGGTTCCTGCCTCACCATTGGCTTTCTGGTCTACTAAGATGTGAACAGCCGTCACCACACACCCCTGCCACCATGAACTGTTATTGACACCAAGGACCAAAACAAATGTTTTTTTTTTCTTCTCTGAGATTGGTTCTAACAGATGCTGTGGTTCCAGTGATATAAAAGCAATGGATATACCACCAAGTACCTGAAAAGGTGACCTAGTAAATATCAACTCTGTGACAGAAAGAAAACCATTGGGTTTAATAGAAAAAAAAAAAAAAAAAAAAAAAAAAAAAAAAGAAGAAAAAAACCTGAAACCTTTAAAGTTCCCTACAGATAGAAATGTCAAAGCAAACCAAGTCCAAACTAGTATCAAAAATTTCAAAGCCAACAATGATGGTTATTTATTTATTTATTTGGTTTTTTTGAGACATGGTTTCTCTGTATTGCTTTAGAGCCTGTCCTGGAACTAGCTCTATAGACCAGGCTGGCTTCAAACTCACAGAGATCCACCTGCCTCTGCCTCTCAAGTTTTCGGATCAAAGGCAAGAGTCACCACCGCCTGGCTATGATGCTTATTTTTAATTGTCAGCGTCTTGACACAATCTACAATTGCCTGGGAAAGGGATCTCCCAGAGTAGTGTCTGGGTTGCGTCGGCCTGTGGACACACCTGTCACGGATTCTCTTAATCGGTTTAGCTGAGGTGGGAAGACTTGTAGTGAGATATCCACCCTGCCCGAAACTGTTGCACTGACCATGTCCATCGGGTGTGGGGACAGGTGCAGGTGTGACCCGGGGGGACTAGGTTTGGGGTCCCAGACCCCAGCTTGCTCTCTGTCTCCGACCAGGAAGAGAAGAGCAACAGGTACCGGTGGGGTGGATGTCTCAATGCAAAGGCCCACCCTGAATGCGGTTGATGCCAGTTCCTGGGCTGGGCCCTAGAAGGAATGAAAAGGAAAGAGAGTTGAACCCTGACGAGCACACATGCATGCATTCTCTTTCTGTTCTCCATGACTGAGATGGGCTGCTTCAAGCTCTGCCACCTTGTCAGACTGTAGCCTGGAACACGAGGATTGCATCGGACGTTTTGAAGCAATCATCCTTGGCCACAACGATGATTAATAGCAAGAGCGGTGTGGTGTCAATCCAAGGTCGGCCAGTTTGTGTGCACAGGCCCTTGTAGACGGTTGTACTGTCCCTCTCTGGTGTAGCTGCTCCTGGTGGCTGCGAGCAGGTAAGGCACAGGTACAAACCCTTTCCCCACTCTCTAGGCTTTATTTATCTTTTGTTCTCTGTTGCTACACTTGGCACAAGTGATTCTGATGTCTTCCATATTTCTGTAACATACTGATACAAATGTAGTTTTCCTTAGGGACACATGGCCATAACAATGAGTAGCTTCTGTTACAGGTATCTCTACGATAATTTCAACTTATTTTAAAATAGTTCTGCTCTTGATATTTTAAGAGGGACTTCAGTGTTGATTCTGCGGATTGCTCTGGGTAGATGGGCATTTAAGCAATATTTGTTCTTCCCATGGGTAGACGAACATTTAAATATATTTATTCTTCTTCCCTTGGGTAGATGAACATTTAAGCGATATTTATTCTTCCCATGGGTAGATGGACATTTAAACCATATTTATTCTATTTATTCTTCCTATTAGCAAGCATAGGATAGTTTCTCATTTGCTTTATTTTCTTTCTTCAGTGTCCTACAGATTCCGCATGCACATCTTTCATCTCTTTGGATAAACTGATTCCTAGACACTTTTAGTTTTGTAGCTATTGTTAACATGGCCCTTTTCTTTGCTTCTTTAAAAAAAAAAAGTTTGCTATTAGTTATGAAAAAGCTATTGGTGGTTTTGCACCCTGCAGCTCTATTTCTTCTATTCTTGGTGATGGGTCTCCCACCCAGGGTACGCTAAGCACTTACTCCTCCACCGAGTTACATTCACAGTCCCTGTTCATTTATTGTTAAGAGGTCACACTGTGCTGCCCAGACTGACCTCAGGCTCCTGGGTTTAAGTGACCTCCCTGCCTCAGTTTCCCAAGGAGACAGAACTACAGTAGGCATGGACTGCTATGCTGGGCTCGAGTGTGCTGTCTTAAGCAGCTAATCGGGGGCGTGGGTAGCCAATGTTTCAGAACAGTGGATAACTGAAGCAATGGCATCCGCAGCTCAGAGAGGCCTTTGTTTCATGGTCTTCACCATCTTCTAGAAGTAGCTACTCCTACAACTGTGCTGATGACAGTGGGGATGAAGTTAGAGAAGGGTACCCAAGGAGGGAAAGCAGGACCCTCCTCCTCCTCATGGAACTCCAAAGAGCATGGTCAGCAGGGGAAGGATGGAGTCTAGGTGGGGTTTGCTTAGCCCAAGGGCATGGGCTGTGGCATCAGCGAACTCTGAGGTCATGCGAACATAGAAATATCTCCTTCCTTGCAGAGCAGATGTGAAAACTAAATGAAATAATGTCCGCAAAGCCACAGCTCATAGTAGGAAATCAGCTACAGTCCAGGGTACACTGGGAGATGCTTTCTCCAAAATAGACAAACAAACAAGGAAAAGAAAGAAAAAGCACTATTAAAGTTTCATGTTTCGCAAATCTACACTGTTCAGGAAATATTTACCTGGATGCATTTACAAGGGCGGAGGGATGATGTGTGTCCACTGCAGACAAGTTACTGAAACTGGTTCTTGGCATCACAGTTCCTTCCTTGGACTGGGGGGGGGGGGGGGGAGGGGGTCTAAGAAAGTAAAGTTTCCCCACTCAGTCACCAGAGGGAGCAGCGATTCTTTACCTCTGTCGTCCTAGGTTTAGGTTTGGGAACCATGGCAGGTTTGTTAGAAGCTCCCAGAGGTTCAGCTGCTTATCTAGTACGGCCAGAAGACTAAGGACGCCCCCTTCCTCCCCCCCCCACCATGAGACGTGGAGAAGGTAGAAGCCAAAACGAGAGGTGAAACCCTCCCTTCTCGGATGCCTCCCGATCTTGCCAGGGAAATGTGGCAGCAGACAAACGGCTTCTGTGGGATGCGAAGATGAGGGATGCCCCTTCTTTAACCCTTCGGGTGAGCCAAGCATGCTTGGGGGGGGGGCAACCCCATTCTACACGGGAGAGAACTGACTTTTCAGGAGGAGGATGCAAGGAATCCAAGTCAACTCCGTCTCCCAGCCAGTTTTTAAAGATTCTAGGACGGAGGAAGACATCATTCTGCAGACCAGTGAGCCTGGTTTGCGGGGATGACGGTTCCCAGAGAAGCCCAAAAAAGGAGGAACTGGCCGCGGCATGCCGGGCTCCCTTGCATCGCCGTTTCTGGGAACAGAGCTGAAGGTGGAGGAAATTCAGTGCCACCCCCAACTGACACCAGTCTCTCTGACCTCCCCGCCCCCCCGGAGAGGAAGGCTCAGCTGTGGCTCAGCTCATTCCACCGCGGTGGAGAATGCACGGCGGAGCATTCGGTTCACCGTGAGGTGTGGATTCCAGGCCGCTTGTTCTCAACGCATCGGAACAGGAAGCAGAAAACCAGGCAGGACCTAGGGCAGGGATGACCTACCAAGGCCACCTCCCGTGATTGGTTCTTCTGCAGTTAGGCCCCGCCTCCAGTGTTTCAGCGCCTTCCTAAATTGCACCGACAGCTGGGGACCAGGTGTTCAAACCCCGAGCCTGCGGGAGACATTCCATTTAAAACCAGACCATACCCCCTAGTCCTGGTTCCTCAGAAGGCTGCGCTTGCGCCCTGCTTTCAGTTTCAGCACGGTCGCATCACACTTATCGCCTGTGGCTCCATCGTTTGGGGCCCAGTGTAGGAACTCAGTCTGAAACAATAGTGCTCAGTGGTTTTTATTTGACCATTCCTGGGACCAGGGACGTAACTAAGTTGATCGAATGCTTGCCTTGCAGGCAGGCATGAAGCTCTGGGATCACTCCCTGGCATCACCCAAACCTGGGTGTGGCCGGGTTGCGTCTATAATCCCGGTGGAAGTAGGAAGATGAGACGTTCAAAGGCATCTTCCTCTAGCGAGTTCAAGGCCAGTCTGTCCCAAACAAACAAAAACAAGCCAACACCAGACCCAAACTAAATCAAAATAAGCAACGACAACCCCACCCCACCCCCAAACCATTACTCACCCAATAAACCAAAAACAGCCGTCATACTTTAACGCTAACAGTGCTGCGTTACCCTAGCAACAGCTGCCAAGCAGACAGCTGGTGGAGATGCTTCTTTTCCCTGTAGGGGACCCCCCCCCCCCCCCCCGTCACTGCCTTCTACATTTTCCTGCATTCAACGCTCCGGCCTTATGCACACAGGTCTTTCCTCTGCAGGTGCTGCATGGTCCCAACTGACTGGTTTCTTAATCTGCTTCCTGGCATTGCTGGCTTCCTTCCTTCTAAGAAAAGTGTTGCTACCAAGGTGAAGTCACCCTTACCAGACCCCAGTGAAAGCCAGAGCTGGGAAAGCATGAAATGTGTGTGAGGGTGACCTGCCCGGAATAAGACTGTTTCGGAACTTCCTAAACACGTGACCAGAGCTTCCTTCACACTCCCTGTGCTGCTCAGGCCTCGCGGGTTTCTCTAATCAAAGTTGTCCAGCAGCCTGTATAACTATAAGGAGCCCTCCTCCAGGGACCTGATGTCCTCGACATCCGTGGGCTTGTATCCAAGTAACACATGCCTTTCGCCAGTAAGAGCGTTTTCCTCCTTCACTCACCTCTAGCGTGCCATCGCCTGAGTCCCGAGTTACAATTCTTTTGCTCATTTGCAAGTTAATTCTTAATGCTTGTCAATGCTTCTCTGCATTTTCATCTTTAACACGTCCCATTATATGGCCCATCATCCACTATTGGAAACAGTTAGAAGACGCCCCAGGATCTCCCCATGCCTCCCCTTATCTCCTGCACCTGCTCCCACCCTCCCGTGTTTGGTCTGCCTACACACAGATGACACTCCACAGGAGGAGACAGGGGGCTGCTCTCTTGGGAATCGACTGAAGGCATGCCTAGTCAAAGATGTGGACCTTAAAATGTAGCCCTCAGGTTTACAATGAGAGCCAGTCTCCGTGATTACAACTCAGCAGAGAGATAAATACAGAAGTTATCCAGGGCTAGAGTGTGTGCCATAGTTGGCCTGGAAGTAGCAAATGCTGATGGAGTTTGAGGATCACAGGCTGAGGCCTGCTTAGTGTTTGTAAAATGCATCGTCTTGAGGGCAGGGTCATCGACTTGCAGATGCATTGAAGTAACCTGTTTTCTTAGGAATCTAATAATGTTAGTTTATAACAGTACATATAAAAGACTATGAATAAATATCCCAACATCTTCAGAGTAGCACAGTCAAGCACAGAAGCTGTACTGGGAATGAAATAGTCCTTGACAAAACAGACATACCTAGTGTGAAGACAGACTTTGGGCTCCACAGCGCAGACAAACCACGACTGTTGCAACAAAGTTTCCTGTAAGCGACTTGCTATCGCAATCAAATAAACATCAGTAAGTTATTCTAGAGAAGTTTATCATCAATAGATATTTCACTGGTGACAGCTATGTTATTAACAATGAAATACAAGACTTTGGGGGGGGACAATTTCAGGGACACATTTAAATCCTAAAACAATATAGTCTCCAAGAGTCAATAGACACCCAGGTATGTGCTGCAGCAGCATTTCACAATGGGCTAGCTTCATGGTCGTGGGAGGCCAAGACAAATACATAGAGGTCTGTGTTTACTTTAGATGTTTCATTAGCAGAGAGCTAATGATAACTGATAATATAGTGAGGAAAACCTTATTTACAAACTCAACTACTTATATACACTTATCACTTACTCAGAATGTGTACATCGGGAGCTTGAAGACATTCATTTCGCCCACAGAAAATCTGTAAGGCACCCCCCAAACAGTTTTCATTTTAATGGTACTGGGGTCACGCTTCACACTGAATGAGTGCCCTGTTGGACTATACCCCCGAGACCCATCAGGATCTTAGTAATTTGTGTTCAGCACTAAAGTACATACATTAAAAAAAAAAAAAAAACAACCTTTTAAAAGAAGGGTTACATGTGTCATGTTAGTGTTCAACAGAAGAAATGTCTCCTTTCTGCTAGATTTTGATATGTAGTTCTTCATTTTGGCCTTCATTTGCTAGGGATTCACAAGAAAGATGGCATAAAAAACTTATTGAAGGGAGTCTTCCCATTAAGTACTTCCTCTGAGGCAACTTGGAGATGCTGAGGCAGCGGTAGATAATAAGATTCAGATGCAGTTTTAAGAAGTGATACAAAGAGATCTCATGTTCTTGTTACCTGGTTTCCCCAATTTAATATTGATTTAGATACGGATACTTCGTCGACATAAGAATTGGTTGTTAGCCACTTACGGTTGCGGTCTAGTTATGTTTACCTGTCTCATTCTGTGCCCACTTCTGGAAACTCCCGACATAGCCTTCATTCTTACATTTTATATCCAGAATGTTACATGCATGGAATTATATAATGTCAACTCTCTATGTGGCTCGTTTAATCACTTAGAATAATTTTCTATAGATTCCTCTAGCTGCTGCTTGTGTCAATAATTAGTTCCTTTATATGGCTGAGTAGTATTCTATAGCATAGACATATCATGCTTTTAATTTTGTTTGGTTTTTAATATGTGGAAATTTGATTAAATTTTTTGTGCTGGTTTTTTTTCCTTTTTTTTTTTTTTTTTTTTTTTTTTTTTTTCAGTTCTTACTTAGTTTTTATTCATAATCATAAACTTAACTCTGCAATCCAGCTAGACTTGGAGGGGAATGAGGAAAATATGGAACCCAAACAATTTCAGTGAGAGCAGAGATTACAGGGCATTGCGAGCAGATGGGGTGGGGGATGCTCTCCTGAGCTACAGAAGGAATGGTCTGGTGGGTAAGAAGCCCGCAAGTCAAAAGAATTAGAGTTGTCCACAGTCGGAAATGGTGATCTTCTTGCTGGTCTTGCCGTTCTTGGACCCAAAACGCTCCATGGCTTCCACAATGTTCATGCCTTCTTTCACCTTCCCAAAGACCACATGCTTGCCATCCAGCCACTCAGTCTTGGCGGTGCAGATAAAAAACTGGGAACCATTTGTGTTTGGTCCAGCATTTGCCATGGACAAGATGCCAGGACCTGTATGCTTCAGGATAAAGTTCTCATCCTCAAATTTCTCTCCGTAGATGGACCGGCCACCAGTGCCGTTATGGCGTGTGAAGTCACCACCCTGGCACATGAATCCAGGGATAATTCTGTGAAAGGAGGAACCCTTGTATCCAAATCCTTTCTCTCCAGTGCTCAGAGCACGAAAGTTTTCTGCTGTCTTTGGAACTTTGTCTGCAAATAGCTCGAAGGAGACGCGGCCCAGGGGCTCGCCATCGGCCGTGATGTCGAAGAACACGGTGGGGTTGACCATGGCTGCAGGAAGAAGCGGCAAGGGACAGCGGCGTCTGCAAAGCGCTTTTTTCCTTTTTTAAAAAAGATTTTATTTATTTATTTATTATGAATATATACAGTGTTCTGCCTGCATGACAGAAGGGGGCACCAGATCTCATTACAGATGGTTGTGAGCCACCATGTGGGTGCTGGTAATTGAACTCAGGACTTCAGGAAGAGCAGCCAATGCTCTTAACCTCTGAGCCCACCTCTCCAACCCAAGCTTGTTGACTTTTAAAAAATAGATTATTTGGAGTTTTCTGGTCTTTCTTTCCAATTGGTTATGCACTGAACTTTTCTTGCTTTATTGCTGTTTCTAAAGCTTCTGTTTTGGTGGTATAGATCTTAGCTCAACGTAAATTCCTGGAGGTTTGCTAAAACGCATTTGCTTGTAGAGAACCCGTCTGTTTCAAGCCCATGAGCTTGTTCCTGTTGTCTGGCCTGTTCAGATCTTATTTCCTGTCATTTTGATAAATAGCTGATAACACTCTTTGGTGTTGTTAGTGACACCTTGAGGATTGCGATCTGAAGTACCGAGCACCTTTAACATACATTTGTTCTTCCAGACCCCACCTTCTAAACTGGGGGCAGCAATGTTTTTAAGCTCTAGAAATAAAAAACACATTCTGCAAAGCTACCCTATGACTATGTAGTAGAAATAATGATTGGTGGGAACTCTTGTGAAATGGCTCAAGACAAATTAAAAAAAAAAAATACGTAGCTCACTTGGTTTCTAGCAATAAGCTAGAATATATTTTGGCAACACCAACTCTGTTCATGTCTTACTTTGTTAGACGCAATTATTTTGTTTTAAGGATGTGTGTGTTTTCACTGAGTAGTGGTGGCATGCGCCTTTAATCCTAGCACTCAGGAGACAGAGGCAGGATCTCAGCGAGTTTGAGGCCAGCCTGGATTATAGAGCGAGTTCCAGGACAGGCTGCAAAGCTACATGGAGAAACCCTGTCTTGAAAAACAAAAAAATAAATAAATAGATAAAAATGAATATGTATATTCTCTGCATTAGTGGTGTAATTTTATGTTATATAACATAGCTGACCTACTAAAGAGAGTTTCTAGCCATTATGGAAAGATAGAAAATATGGATACTGTCAGATCTTCTCTGGTCCCGTTGGTTTGTGATTTGGTCCAGTCAGGCCTGGGATATATACACATTTTTAGTCTAGTATCTTGTAGGAACGCTTGTAAATGATTTGTTGAAAAGTGTTAAAGCAAGTTCCCTATCCTTGCACTCCTGACACCCCAAGCAGTTACACGTGACCTCCAGGCAGTTAGTCATTCTTTATAATCACAGTCTTAGCTTGATCACTACCTGTGCACGTCAGGAACTCATTCATTTTTAAAACTGGAAGACGTGGAGGTCGCAGCCCACCCACCGTGGACATCGACCTCCGGAATCTGAGCTTGGGATACTGACTGGTCCTCTCCGAGTCTCCCTGTCTGAAAGAGACACTGAGGACACACATCTCACCGGGAAGGGCTTAACTGATCACCTAGAATAGGCTGTGTACAAAGCTGCTTGTTCTTACTGCTATACTGCAATGGGGGGAAAGGCTCCCCAAGTGACCAGTATATCTTAGAAAATCCATCTGCAATTCAGTCATGTAGTGCATAACCTTCAACAGAAAGCCTTCCGCCTTGCCCCGAGCCCACAGCAATGCAACGTGGTGCACACTGAGCTCTGTTCATACAATGAGCTTCCAGCCAGAGCACTGCACAATGTTCTCATGATACAAGGCGATAACATGGTACATAAGCATCACTTTTTTTTTCTTTTAAAGAAAAGAACAGCAACCACAACTTCCAATTTGACAACCATGATTTCCAAACGGGCGTGTCTGTGTTGAATACAGCATAAACAAAATCTTTCTATGTGAAGGGCCCGTGTGAAGGCTAGATCCGCAAAGGACCACTCCAACAAATCGGAAGTCTAGCCCAAGGTCCCCTGTCTGTTCTCTCTCATCCTGCTGCGGGATGACAGGACAGCTGGGCACCCTTCAACAAAGAGACATCGGTCAGAGACCGCCTGGCTTCTTCATTTCAAAGGTCTTCGTTAACGCAAAGCCCGGGACTTCTGTGTCAGGCACTTCAGGCCTTTCTGGGAGCCGCTTTGAAGTATTCCTCCCTTGGGATGTCAGATACACCTCCGTACCATCTCTGAAGCCAGATGTGTTCTACCCACATCTTCATGAAGAACCATTCATAATGGCGAGGCCACTTCCTCATCCCTGGATGTCTGCAAAAGCAAGGAGAGAGGCCAGTGAGCCTGCAATTGTCAGTGGGTGCACCTCAGCCGGTCCCAGGGACTTCCCACCTCCCGGTCTGATTTAGGCTCATCCCCCAAGAAGGTAGAAGCTGATGAGCTGGGGATCAGGGGCTGGGGGAGCCTTAGGAAGTCAGGAAGCCTTAGTCTCTCAGTTCAAGTGGTGCTTGACTTCTGCCAGTTTGACAAGGGGCATGAGGGCAGAGGAAACTTCCGTGTAGGAAAATGCCTCCATCGGACTGGCCTGTGGGCAATGCCTTGATTAATGATGGATGTGTAAGGCCCAGCCCATTGTGGGCGGCGCCATACCTAAGCTGAGTGTCAGAAAGCCAACTGAGCAAGCTAGGAGGGGCAGGCCCGTAAGCACCGTTCCCCACTATTTCTCACATCCAATTTGTTCTTGTCTATTTTGAGGCAAACAGTTTTTTTTTTTTTTTCTGTGATTTTTATTTTTTAAGATAAGTTCTCACTACGTAGTTTAGGCTATGGCCTCCGATTCACTACGTAGTCTGGACTGGTTTCAAATTCTGACTCTTTCTGCCATGGCCCTTCCAAATGCTGGACGTGCATGGCCATACCTGGCTCCAGGGAGACCAGTCTTAAAAGCACCTTCATACCTCGAAAACATGGCTTGCTTGGCGAATTCTACCTCCCCTGGCGGCACCAGGATCATCCGGCCAGTGAGCGTTAACCGAGCACATCGGGGGTCTTCTGGGTCAACGATGTTTTTCCTGCAGAGCAAGAACGTTGTTCATGCGTTAAGGCAATGGTGACAAACAGCCAGAGATACCAAGGATTTCGCCAAACACACAAAACCGTCACATTGCTGGTTAAACCACCGCAGGATTTTATATTGTCTGTAGCCACTGTAAAATGCTTTTTCATAGGCAGGGTGCACCTTGTGCATATGCTAGATGCCACCAGGGTAGTTAGGGGACAGCTGGTACTCTAGGCTAGGGTGCACATGCCTATGGCAATTTGTGATTGTTAGTGCAGTAGTTTGGCCTATGTGATATGAACTTGGTTACCAGCTAGGCAACATTGAGATGGTGGGGATGTTGGGGGGGGGTAAGGAGGGAGAGGGGAGGGAGGGTACCTAACGATTCATGGCAGTGTCTCCACTGACTTGTTATCTGAAAGCTCAAAGTGTGTCTCGGGGAACCCTTCCTGACTACATCTGAGGCTGGGACTCAGCCTCATCCTCACTGCTTAAAACAGCCTACTTGAACTGCTGTCTGTCTGTCCATCGGTTCTGACCATGTTTGGAGACTTTCCTCCGTTTTCTTTCCTCTACAGTTGACTCAATCAACCTCATGGCCCCATGGGCCAGCTCACTTGGGGGACCTGTCTCTGGGGGACCTGTCTCTGGCCACACTCTGACGGGGGTGTCTTTTACACTTCTATTTATGCGTGCGAGTGTTTTGCCTGCATGGTTACTATGCACCAATCAGAAGAGGGCATTGGATCCCTTGGAACTGGAGTTGCAGATGGTTGTGAGCCACCATGTGGGTGCTGGGAATCAAACCTGGGTCCTCTGGAAGATCAGTCAGTGCTCTTAACCACTGGGCCATCTCTCTGGTTCTCTTTAGCAGACTTTCTTAATACCTTAGCAGCTGGGGTGACTCTGTATCTGCACTGGTCCTCGGCCTCCCACGAGGCTGCTTTAACCCTGTGGTAGCCATTCTGTAGCTTACATATATTTCTGTGTGGGTATAGACAAATGTAATGACATCACTATGCCGCATACAGAGCATGGCCTGAGACTTTTCCGGTTGAGACCGGGCTGAGCGAGCCTGTGTTCGCCAGTGGCCAGTTATCCAGGGAAGCTGGCATTGCCTGGGAAATTGCAGTCAAGGAAAGGAAGGTAACGTGTTATTTACTGTTATTCAGAAACTTCATACGTCATTGAAAGATACAGGTTATGTCCATCCATGTTCTCGCATGGCTTCTTCGCAGCACGTTGTCGCTCAAACGAGCCATAAGACCCCAAGGTAGCACCTCAGCTTACTCTTTCTTCTCCGTGTGGGAGATGTCCATAAAGAAATTCTCAGACTGTGCGATCATAAGAGCTCCCGCTCTGCTCTGGATTGAAGAATGCTAGCCAGAGACGCCTAGAGGAGCTGGATAGACTGCCCATCTCCCACCATGTTCGATCTCACAGACGCCTTTCCCAATCACTTTCTACCTGCCCGTCCACACTTCGTCCACCTAAGTCTAAATATGGTACGGGTAATTCACCTGGAGCCTTTGCGTCGTCAACCTGAAGGCTCCCGGGTCCCATAAAACTATGACTAAATGCATGCGACACTATCTTCTTCTTAGAGTGTTTTTTTTGTTGTTGTTGTTGAAGGGGTGTCATACTGAGAGCAAGAATCCATGGGGTTAAAGAAAGCAAACCCAGTTTTATTCATGCCCAAAATAGAGCCATAAACCGAGAAACCGAGAGTCAGCAAAACTGCGAAGAGCATTCTGGGAAGAAAGCCGCCGAGCCGCTCCCAAGTTCAGCCCTTGGAAGCTGGCGCGTAACAGGCTGGTACTTAATTTCATCAGTTCATTGGAATGTTCAGGACTAGAGGTGAGACTGGCTACTCCGGTATTTCTCAAGCCTTGAAAGGCATTGCTTGGTTCCTGAAAAGTGTTCCCCGGGGCAGACTTAGTTCCAGACAGTGTGTCTGTGCGGCTGTCCCCCCAGTCAGCGAATCTCTAAGGCTTGGGAGTCCTTCATTGCCGACCCCACCCTGAGTCTCTGTCTTTCTCTCCACGCCTCCCCCTCGCCTTTGTCTATTCTGTAACCATTTTGACTTATTTCAATAATACCCATCATGCAACCTTGCCAGATCTCGACGTTTCATAATCTTTGCCTTTTCCTTTCCTTCTTCATTTTTTTTTTTTTTTTAAATAGGAAGACACGAGCAACAAAGCCTGCTCCCCCATATTACCCCAGAGCCACCCTCTTCGGCCTCTTGGAGCTACCTTTAATTTAGTGTTTTACATCTAGACATGTTTTTGTATTTTGTTATTTATAGGCACCAGCAAGCAATACCTTACTTTCTGTGCATTTAACACAGGGTGCGTGTATCGAGTCGTAACCCTGCAGCTGATGGTTTCCACGGGATTTATGTTGAAGATTTATTCGGTGTTGACAGCGGGGGTTTTCGTCTTGCCTAGTAGTCTACGATAGAAGCATTTATCAAATTTATTTACTCATTCTGCGTTAGCTGCCCCATTTTCAGCTTAGCTTGGCTGTAAATGATTCTGGGGTAGTTATTGCTGCCCGCGATGCCCTAGGCACGGATCTGAGAGCTGCTTCTGGCTGGCGAGATCCCTTGTGCTTTTGCAATTTATGGTATAAGCAAGAAGTACCTGGTGGCTGTTTATCCTCTCTGATATTAACAGAATAAAAGTTTTTCCAATCGAAACTTTCAGTAGTATTTTAGTTGCATCCCCTTGATTGTATTTAACGTTAAGCACGTTACATGTTTCTGTGCCTACGGCTCATTGGCTTTTCTTTCCCTGTATATTTTTCTGTTTGGGTTAAGTGATTTGCCTTTTTCCTTACTGATCGATAACGATGCTCTCACATTTTAGTTGCAATCCTGTCTCTAGCTACCTATATAGCTATATCTATCTATATATTTAATATATATAGCCTAATTAGGGTTTATCACATAAAAGAATTGCCTGGGCCATAGCCACAGGAAGAAAAGCTTTTGTTGTTTATTAGAAATTCAAATACACACAGTTGTTTTTCATCACTGAGAAAAGTAACGAAGTGGAGGAGGGTTCGCTTTGGTCCATGGCTTCAGAGGTATGAGCCTGGCTTCAGCAGACCTATTGCCTGCTGTGGGTCCGAGGGAAGCTGAACACTCTCATTGCGGAGCATGAGAAGGGCTGCTCACTCCATGGTGGATGGGAAGCAGAAAGCGACCGAGGGTCCATCTTTCCAGGGCGTGTAGTCTACTTTCTCTGTGGGTGATTATTCTTGGTTGTCAACCTCAGCGACTACATCCGTGGGGGATTTCGTTTTTAATTTGTTAAATCATTTGAAATGGGAAGACCCGATTTTAATCCTGACCTTTTGAGGTAGGAAGATATAGTTGTGATCTGGACAGCACCTTCTGTTGGCAGCCTATATAAAGGATACGGAAGGAGGAGGCTTGCTGTCTTTGCCTGCCTGGTCTCACCGGCAAATCTATTCCTTCCCTGGGATTCTTGTGTATACAGAAAACCAGCTGAGACATCCCGGCCTCGCGGACTGAACTACTGGATTCTTGGAACTTCACTGGTGGACAGCCATTGTTGGGCTAGCAGGACCACAGCCTGTAAATTACTAATACTGTCATACACATACACATATATGGGTGTGTGTACCTATATTCTATCAGTCTGTCTCTCTAGAGAAGCCTGGCTAATATGCCCTCTAATCTATATGTGTCACCTTCTGGAGGTTTCATCAGGTACCAAAATTATACTATCAACTGGGGACCAAGTTTTCACACATGAGCCCATGGGGAGTATTTTATATTCAAACCATGCACTCCTCCTGGGCCCCAATGACTCACGGTCATCTCTTAATAGCAACATGCATTTTGTCCATCTCCAATATTCCCACAGTCTGAGCATGGCTTAAAAGTTCAAGCCCAAAGCCTCTTTTAAGACTGAAGGCAAACTCAGGGGCGAGCCTCTGTGATTTCAAATGAAAGTTACATGCACGGTGTACAATGGCGTAGAGTACACACTCCCACTTCAAAAAGGAAGAGTCGGGGAGCAGAAAGGAAGGTGTAAGGAAAGCAAGACCAAAACCTAGCTGAGTAAACACTGAATCCTGCCAGCTCACATCCACACGTGCTGGTGTGAAGTCATCTCCACTCTGTATACAATGAGCTTCAGGGTCAGCCAGAGACCCCACCTCACAAGAGAGGGTGGGGAGCAGTAGACAGTATAGTATACAGGAAGACAATCCTTGTGGCCTGTGAATGAGCATGTACACCACAACCACATATACACATGTGCACAACACACACACACACACACACACACACACACACACACACACACAGTTTTCCCATAACCAAGTTTTGTCTGCCTCAGCCTCCTGAGTGCTGGCATTAAAGGCATCTGCCACCACACCTGGCTCATAACTAGATCTTTATAAATCTATCCTTTGGGCTGCGGTGGTGGCACATGCCTTTGACCCAAGCTCCTGGAGTGCAGATGCAAACTGATCTCTGTGAGTTCAAGGCTAGCCTGTATTACAGGAAGGTCCAGACTATCCAACACTTCACAAGGACACCCTGTCTCAAAAAAAAAAAAAAAAAAAATCCATCCTTTGAGGATGGGACTACTAAATTAAGCAAATAACACACACACCCACACCCACCCACCCACACACACACATACACACACAAGCGTGCGCACACACACACAGGTTTATGATGTCATAACGGCATAATTTCTGTAGTCTTTAGTCTTTACAGTTTCCATGGATGGTGGTGAATTGTATGAATAGACTTCCTTGTTCATTCACAGCTCTTCAAATCTGGATGGACAGCTAAGAATTGTGGGTTTGGATTTCTGTTTCTGTGTGAACTATCATGATATGTCGTTTCTCTCTGAACAGTCTAGCTGGTATTAAGTTTGTATTCACTCTGTAAGATGATGGAACAGATGGTACCCAAATAACCGCATCTCGGGTGAGCTACCCACATATGCACACGTTTCCACATCCATGTAAACAGAACCTATGTCATACCACAAACTAATTCTGACTCGGTTTAACTACTTAAATACGTGAGGCAGGACGCTAACACATTGGCAGGGCATTCGGCGTTCATACCACATAATTAAGTTTTTGACCATCAGAAAGTTTCACTCCCTCCAAAAGAGCCAAGATGGAGTCTTATACAATATTTATCAAGCACTGGATTGCAGCCTAGAACCTTTATTGCTTTCGACAGAGCGGACAGGAGGCTCATCTGCCACACACACACACAGAGCAGAGGGACTGACTGCACAGGAGTCGAGAGAGAGGGGTGAGACGTGCCAGTTTCGAGTTCTGCTGCCACACTTACAGAGAGAATAGGAAACTAACACAAAAATTAGGAGACAGGAAACTTAACCAAAAGGATACCAATACTAGCCAAGGTGCAGCTAAGGTGGCCACCAGAGGGCAACCTGTAGCCCTAAATGATTACATTTCATTGATTCTGGAGACAGTGAGTATCCCGTTCAAGGAGTCAAAAACAAATTAAATGGAAGAGAGACAAACAGATACCAACAGCGTTGACTCCAAGGAAGAACAGAGACAATGAATCCTCTGAAAACTGTTAAATGGATGGTGGAAAGAAAATGAAGGAACAGAAAGTATGGCAAACGAAGAGGGACATGAAATATGAGCATAAGTTCAGAAGGAGAACATCACAAGCATCTCCACGTAAAAACATTGAGGGTATTTTTAAAGTACCTTCCAAAAGGTAATAGAACCAGTTGAAAGCGTACTTACAAAGCTACTACGGAGAGCAGAGTTTTTATGTATTCATTTTCTCAACACCCAGTGAACAGAAAACTTGCTGTTGTGCATGTGGTTGCAGAGATTGTTTTTAAAATGCTCTACTGATTGAGCTCTTGCCTCCTTCTAATATTTTTCACGTAGATAATAAAAAAAGTCAGCACTTATTTTCTCGTAACAGATTTCTATGCTAGTGAGTTTTCTTTCTTCCTTCCTTTCTTCATTTCTTCCTTCCTTCCTTCCTTTCTTTTAAAATTACCGTGACAAAAATACCTGAGTAAAATAATGTGAAGGGGGAAAAAGATTTATTTTGGCCCATGTATCCAGACATCTCCATCTGTGATAGCCTGCTGCCACCGCTGTGAGCAGTTTACCTCGTGGGGGGACAGGGAGCAGAGATTGGCAGGAGGAGAGGGAGGAGCCAGGGGCAAAGGGACTTTCCCAGTGTTCCCGATCCTCCAAATAAGCATTCCTCTTAAATTTTCCATCTCCTAAAATAGCACAATTGGCCAGAGACCAAAGCATTCATCAATGAGCCCACGGGGGGGGGGGACGACCATTCCTGTTCATACTATCACATGCTCCAACATGCTTAAAGCAGTTGAGGCTTGTGCAACGATCCCCACAATCTAAGTTGTTTGTTTATAGGATTCATTCATTTTTAGTGTGTGTGTGTGTGTGTGTTGTCTTAGGGCTTCTGTTGCTGTGAAGAGACACCATGACCACAGCAACTCCAATAAAGGAAAACATTTAATTGGGACTGGCTTACAGTCCATCGTAATTGTGGTGGGGAGCATGGCAGCGTGCAGGCAGACACGGTGTTGGAGAAGGAGCTGCTACATGTTGATAGGCAGGCAGCAGGAAGTAGACTGGGCATGGCTTGAGCATGTGAGACCTGAAAGCCCGCCTCCACAGTGACGCACTTCCTCCAACTAGACCACACCTCCTCCAACAAGGCCACACCTCCTAACAGTGTCAGTCCCTATGGGGGCCGTTTTCTTTCACCCTCTCCCCCCCACACACAGGTGTTCTACCTGCGGTACATCTATGCATCACTTGCATGCCAGGTACCCACAGAGAGCAGAAGGGGGCATTGGATGTCCTAGAACGGGAGTTAAAGAGCCTGTGGGTACTGAGACTCGAACCCACATCCTCTGGAAAAGCAGCCAGTCAGTGCTCCCAACGGCTGAGTCATCTCTCTGGCCCTGAAATCTATTTTTTTTTTTTTTTTTTTTAAGATCCCTTGCATCACCAAGGGCACAGCTGTGTTTATGGTAGATGTGGGTTGGTGTGGTGTTGGAGGAGATTAATACAAGAGTGTGTGGATGATACGCAATGTGAGCAGGTATCAATCCACACAAAACGTTGAGAGCGTTTGGGAAAATTCAGGTTTTGTTGCAGGTGCTTCTACTGGGAGCACATAGGTAAATATGTTTTATATTTCACCATCTTTAATATGATCAAACATGATATCCTGGGTCTTTGTCACCAGGAGAATAACAATAGAGATGCCGACGACTGCTGGTACCATAGTGAAAGCCAGGCTCCGTTTTTAATCAGATCATATCTTGTGGGATGTGGAAACTGGTTCAAACCTCTTAACCTAGTTAGTCGGTCAGTTGTTTAGTTTTGAAGTCACCTATAATAATTTAGCACGGGTATATTTTATACTTAAGAGGTTGACTAACCCTCACAATATCGGTACACCAAAAACAACAATGGTGCTGTCATCAGAGCAGAGTAACGTAGAAGGCTTGGCCGTTCAAACCCAGCATAATCTAAGAAGGGTCCATATTCAGGAGGACGGACCATCTCTGCGTCCTTTGAGCGCCCTGCCTGAGGATCTTGGCCACGCCGAAATCGTTTGGTCCCTTGGGAAGTTGAAGTCTAAGTGGCTGAGATCAAATACAGCTACTGTGGTGTGCATAGGACCAGGTTATACTTAAAACCCAGTGCTGAGCGAGGGGCCTCACACGGAGATAGTTTATCCCACAGTAGCCTTACAGCAACCCTCACTCCGGTGTTAGCGTAAAGGAAATCGAGAATCAGACAGACAGAGGTACTTAAAGCAAGGCCGACCTCAGTTGGAAGATTAGCACACAGCTCAATCAACCCCTTTCATCCACGACAGCCCTTCTCAAATGTAAGCGTGCATCAAGGGCTCGCTGGCTGCTCCTGGAAGACCCCTGTCTTCAGACTGCTGCCATGAGAAATGGACAGCCACGAGTGGACACAGCAACCGCTGGTCTCAGCTCAGTTTCTGCTGTGGACCAACAAGAGAGTTCCAGAAGAAACACTGATGGGGTCAAGGCCGGTCTACAGCTCTGTTCCTACTGCTAGCCCTAACTGGGCTAAGCCTCTCTCAGAATCAGAACAGCACCCTGGGAAGGCACGCTCAGACCCATGGAGCTTTCAGCATGGTGTTACTCTTGACCTTATTTTACATCTCAGTAAACCAGAGCTGTTCCTGTCCTAACACGTGTGTGGCATGGGCATCTTCCAGTGATGATCTTCCGAATTGCTCACCCAACTATAAATTCCACTATCCACCTTGCTTAGAGATGCACAGCACATACATTGAAAAAGAAACTATCCGCTATCATAAAGGAAAGAAGGCAATTTTAGTCTCTCTCTCTCGTTTTAACCAGTCTCTTTTTAACTCTGTCTCCTGAGACTTGGAGGTCTCTGTGTATTCCAAGCACATGCTCTGCCGTTGAGCTACACCTAGTCCGAGTCTGTGGCTCTGAGACTGCTCATTTCGATGCAGTTGGCATCCCAAAGTCCTATACTTTGAGATATTGTGTCTGAGTTTTACAGCTGCTTATTTGCCCTGTTGTGGAGAGGTCTGGGTTAAACTCCCAGGAGGCCCCATACACAGACACACACAGACACACAGACACAGACACACACACACACACACACACACACACACACACACAGCATGTATCAGAGCCTGCTGTATCGGTAACATGCAGGGAACAGCTGGTGTCGTTAAATACGACCCATGCATGCCAAGAATACAGTAAGTGCTCAGCAACTATCATTTGAAGGAAAAAGATCTTATTTCAATTATAATATTTAGTATGTTGCTTTGCACACAATATACTTAATAGGTGTTTAATTGAATATATTATAAATCCAATTAAGGTTTAATTCAGCTTTATTATCCCATCCTGTTTTTATATTACTGGAGTAAGAATTTTCCCTCACAAAATCTCTTGAAGCTGACTAATTAAAATCTGGTTTTTTTTGTAGGTGTGTGTGTTGGGGATTGTGCCTACAGCCTTGCCGTCACTAGCCAGTCTGTTTTCTCTCTCAGACATTTTATTACCATTTCTACACCATAGGCAACCTACTCTCCCGTATTCTTTCGCTATTTGCTAATTTGATGGGAAAGGCTCCAACTATAGTCACATGTGTGGTGGTGAAAAGCTATAATGTCAGCCACCTAGGAGTCTGTTGTGGGGACAACTGAACTCCAGTTCAGTAGGCCTGTAACCTACACACATACATACACTAAAATTCTTTAGTGATAGGGATGCGATGTAGTAGCTGAGAATTTACCTAATTTATGCAAAGTTGTGTTTAAACATTAGCACCAAAGAAAGGATGCCAGCATTGACCAAGAATATATACAATTAGTATGTTGATATTGAGTATTTAGCAATTTTATGTTTCTCCCAATGACAGAAGAAAATTAGATACAGAGGGGAAACACATACTTAGAAGTCATCGTCTGAGAGGGATCACACCTAGAATAAATATGTAAAGAAACCCTAGAACTCAACAACAAAATGATGAATCACCCAGTTCTTGAAATGAGTAAAGGGTTTGAATGACGGCTCTCCCAAGAAGATTACAAATGCCCGGTCAATCCGCAAAAGAATGATTAATACCACCAGTCCTCAGGGAACTGCAAATCAAACCCACTGTGATGTCGCCGGGCAGACTGAAAAGAAAAGAAACGACCAGTGTGGGTGGCATATGGAGGGACCAGAACCTTCAAATGTCACTGCTGGGGATACAGAGCAGCTCCGGGGAAAAAAGCTTGGCGGGGTCTCCAAGCGTTAACCACGGAATTCGCGTATGACATAGCAATTCTACTCCTAGGCACATACCAAAGAGACCTGAAATGTGTGGCTGCTCAGAAACTGGACATGGATGCCCACAGCAACACTCACTATTCGTGATACCCGCAGCACGGGGCCAAATGTCCATCAGATCACCAGGAGACGGCTAGAAACTGGTGATCACGTTACAGTCAAACAATGCAATGCTATTTGGCCACTAAAAGGAATGGGTTATTGATGAACGCTATAAAATCATGGCCCTTGAAGAACACAGAGCTGTGTTTTGAAAAAGCCAGTCACAAAATACCACGCATTATATAATGCCATTTGGAATTAATAAATAGTTAAAAATGCCCACGGGGGTGGAAGCAGGTGAATAATTGTGTGGGGCTTGGGGCCCTTTTGTGTCACACTTGTATCCACCTTCACAGTGCTAAAGCCTTTTGGGAAAGTTTACATTTATGGACATTACCACCTTGTCTCATTCCTGGTTAAGACGGAGGCTTCCAACATTTGTGAACCAGATGGGGAGGAGTCGTCAGAAGGCCGGAAGAAAAGGCAGTGTATCGACAGCGGAACCGGAACATGGGTGAATTAACGGCTAGCTGGGATCCCCAGGGGCTGAACTTCACAGAGAGAGTAAAGCGGTGGCCACCGTTTGCTAAGAGATAAACCCACAGGGATGCACCAAAATGACCAATCTAGTACTCTCCTAGCACGAAATCACTTTAAACATGTTTATTATTATTTATTTAAATATGTTTTTGCCTGCACGTATGTATGTGTACCACATGAGCGCAGTGTCCGAGGAGGCCAGTAGAGGTCTCGTGAATCGCTGGCATTGGAGTTACACACAGTTGTGAGCTGCCATGTGAGCACTGGGAATTGATCCTGGGTCCTCTGCAAGAACAGCTAGTGCCCTTAACTACTGAGTCACCTCTCAAGCCCTGAACGTAACCTCTGAAGGGCAGGGTGGAGTCACCCAAATCAGTATTCCCTGGCCAGGACAATTTCACTCAACTAACCTTAGTAATTTACTACAACATTAAGCAATAGAGAGCAATAAGAAGTTTTGGTAAAATCTCTGACTAGATGAGGTGGCACAATGCAGGTGCGTTTTACAAATTCATTTTTAAAAAAAAAAAACCCTTACTGGGACGGAGAGAGAGCTCACAGTTAAGAGTGATTGCACAGTCATGCAGACTGGAATTTGGATGCAAGCGTGCAGCCCATAAGCAGCTCTCCCACAAATGCCTGTAACTCTGGCTCTGCGGGATCTGCCACCCTCTTGTGTCCTGTGTACGGTTAGCATGTGCATTTGCACACACATATGTGCGCACACTCACACATACATACATGTAAATAAAATGATGAATCTAACAAGAACAAGACTTTCCAGTCCTCTAAAAATCCGTCTCTTAGGAAGGGGTATGTATTCTCTTCACCATTCCTAAGATGATTCTTTCTTCTTCGGTTAAAGAAATTACACACTCAGCATTTTCCTCGTGGTTATGTTTCCTGAGACTCTGGGACCTGGGGAGTCCCATTTCCTTCACCCATTTCCACTTGGATTTGGCCTTTACAAAAAGATTCATTTTTATTTATATGTGTGAGTATATATATGCCATATGCATACAGGCTCCCATGGAGGCCAGGAGAGGGCGTAGCTGGAGTAACAGATGGCTATGAACTGCCTAGCATGGGTGCTGGGAACCAAACTCAGGTCTTCTGCAAGAGCAGTAGGCGCTCGCTATTCACGGCTGAGCCATCCCTCCAGTCCCTGGATCAGACCTTTTAACACACAGGCAGCTAATGGACTGAAATACCGTTTTGAGTGACATGCTGTGGGGTCTACTGAGTGGAAAGTGTTTCTCTGCTACCTGCCAAAGTGCTTATGCGAGCTTTGATCACAACGAGCCCTCGGGTTGGACTTTTAATTCGACAAAACTGGATATAAATAAAACATTAAGAGAGTTGGCAAAGAGAAGCGGCAGACATAGTGATCTGTTCCGAGAGGGAACAAATGCCTGCCTGGTCATACGGGGCCTGGGAGGGGTCTGTCAGTTTTCTTCATGAAAGATTTTAGCAGAGGGTTGGCTCAATGCCATCACTGCCATCATGAGCACCGGAGGCTTCTGAACCCCTGCCCAGGGCCAGAATGGCAGGGAGCACTTGACCATGAACCATGTCCTACCAGTGTTATCTCCAGGCCCTGGCAACAGGCAGGAGTCGGCTTGTTGGCCTTCCTAAACTTGTCTGGGATGCAATTCTGGTAGCTGCTTCTACCAGCTGCCTCTCACTGGGCTGATGTCCCCAGGAGCTCCTTGCTGGTTTATATGGGGGCTCTGGCACCCATCTGTCTTTTGATGCAGGCTTTGACTTACTCAGCCCTTGTGCTCAGTGTTAGTAATGTTCTAGTTTCCAGGAGTTTCAAGTGAAGTGCTGAATGTGAACCTCACGTCCGGCCCGAGTCATTCACCGGAAGGTACAGCCTCACTTCAGGACATTGCTTGGAAGTCTGCCCTTTCTAAGGCAGGCTTAATTTATGGCACGTTTCAATACTTCAGAAGTTTAAGCAGTGCCAAGGACAGGCAGTTCTGGGAAACAGCTCCAGGAGAAGATACTAGGGACAGGGTACCAGTGGGTGTGGCTTTTTCCATCCATCGGTCAGGGGTACAGGTGTGCCTTTGACCCTGGAAGCATCACTTCTAGCCAGATGCTGTCTCATTTCTTACTCAGTATGGCACACAGATGTTTGAAATTTCTCTGGCAAATCGTGTGCAGCCAAGTGCAGCTGCAAATTGCCCATGGAACTGAATTCTGTGGCTTGTCCTCAAGAGCAGGTGCCCTCTGGGTTCTGGGATCAACAAGTTATAGCATGGCTGTTTTTAGGACCCTGGAATTAGGGGGAACCATTCTGGTTAGGAAATTCTCCTGGAAATGTACCTCCAGCAGCAGTGAATTTACTGACTAAGAACAGGGAGAATATTCCATGACAAAGAAGTTCCCCTGGCTGGCCGGGAGCCTGGTGAGGAACAGTAGAAATCCTGTAGTTTGAATCTCTCATTGCTGAGGATAGGTGATGGTAGTGGCTGCATTTGATACCTCATTTATTGCTCTAATTGGTTTCCACAGGACACACAGGATGGTTGACTGTTCTCTACGCTGTGCGTAGAGAGCAGAAGAGCTTCAGAGCGGGATGAATGCTCTTAATCACCTCTGTGTCCGCAGATGAAACGGTAGATGGCAGGTTATTCTGTCCTCCCCTCCAACCCACCCTGTGCAACTGTTAATCTTTGGCGTAGGGAGGGGACCTCCACAGGAGCTCAGGACAGTGTCGCCCAGGCAGCAAATGATTTGGGTTTTGCATTTTGGATTTAGATGAAGATACGTGAACGGATGCTCTAATTTTGCTTAAATGACTTTAGAAGGCTTTTTTTTTTTTTCTTTTAGAGAGTTTTTGAGGAAGTATATTAAAGGATGCTGGCTTTGGATTACTGTACACATCCCTTGGTGAGAGAGTGGCTATAAATGAATTGGAAAAGCAATACGCTTCAGCCTGTACATGCCAGAGAAATAAACTACTGGCGCTCCTTTCGACTCCCAACCTGCTCTTCCTTTTATATTACTAGAGCTTCTTCCATTGCCCACCTGGATGTCAGATGAGTACCCTGGGCTAGGGATGTAGCTTAGTTGGTAGAGTGCTCATCTAGTATCCATAAGACCCGGGTTCAATCCCCAGCTCAGCATTAACCAAGTGTGGTGTATGCATCCTTGGCTACAGAGTAGGTTCAAGGCCAGCATGGACTACACAGGACCATGTCTCAAAAAAGAAAAAACATATCTCACAAAGGCATCTTGCACCTATTTCTAAGGCTCATAAGCACTCTGTGGGGTAGAGATGATTATGAATGCCAACTTCTGATGGTTCAGCTTACGAATTTTCATCTTTATGTTGGTTTCAAAGTGATATATATTTAGCAAATTCTGCATTATGAATTTTACTTTTTTCCTAGGCTGTGGATAGAGAAAAAGCCCATGTTTTTCTTTTGAGTGTGGTAGTCAACAAAATACATTGCCAAGATTTTATTACAAAATAGGCCTTGTGCTAGATGATTTTGTCCACCTGCAGGTCAAGGCCAATGTTCCGGGAAAAGATAAGACTGGGTAGTTTGATCAGGGGTATTCGGTTGGTTAAGTGTAGCACCCACATTTCAACTGACAAGAAGTTCAATTATAACAGACTCACTGGACATGTGACCCCAGTTCGAGTCCGGAGACCCTCCCACTTTATAGATGAAGACACATTAGGTAACTTGCTCCGATTCATTCGCTTGGTCTGTGGTAGAATTCTAGGAGCAAAGATGTCAATGCACATCTGTGACAATGTACAATCCACCTTCCACCTCTGCCAAAACCTATAAGAACAAACCCTCCCTCCCCCTCCCCCTTTACCTGCAAAAGTCTCCTTCAGATTCCGGCAGCATCAAGGAGGCTATGGGGTTCTTCACCAGGTCAGCCACCACAGGGTCCTTGGCCGTCATGTAGAAGAAAGGGGTGCCCGTGCTGTTGTGGAAGGGACCATCGCTGATGGCCAGGCAGCTCCCAAAGGGCAGTCCTTGGATCTAACAAATGCAACAATAACAACAACAAGAAAAGCTTTTTCAGTAGCAGAGCTATGGGTAACACAAGCTGGGGACAAACTTTGTGTTGGGTGGCAGGAAATACAGCCCAGGGGGCCTTGTCTGGACCAGTGGACTCCACAGGTACATTAAGGCTAGGCGGTTTCCACCCGTTCAGTCAGTGATGGCTTTAGAATTTCTGTGCGGGGAGAGGCGGGTAAGAGCTTTCTGTCCGGGAGCTGTTGGATTCTGGGATCGGCCTCCACACAACAAATGCACCCAGTTTATTGAAGGACAATGAGGCCTGTGGGGAAGAAGACAGCCCTAGGCCTTTCCCACAAGCTCCTCTAAACACCTGCCGCCTCCATTATTTTTAAACTCCGGGGGAAGAATTTCATTCATTATAAGGGACTATGTAGTGAGATAGTCCTTCTGTAGCACTGACCACGCCCATTGGGGGGTGGAGCCATGGGCGGAAGTGACCTGAGGAAGGAGGTCGGAGGGGGCCAAGGAAAGGCGCTCTCTTTCTGGCGTGACTCGGACGGGAGAGGATCGGGTTGAATTTCCTGGTGTTCATCTGTCTAGGTTGTAAGTTATTTCTCCCTGAATAAACATCTATTCGGCCTATTTGTTTATCCTGATCCTTATTTACCGCGATAGGACTACTCCATCTTTGGACGCCAAGGATTTCCTACGCTATTTCAGTCAGGGCAACATTTCTTTGTTTATTGGTTGTATGCTGTATTATGATAAACAACCCGTTGGGATGTAACTGAACAAGCTGTGGGAAACTGATATGTTAGCCTAACGGGAAGTCAGAGAAGCATGGTATACTGATCTTTACCTGCACGCATCTAGTGGATGAGTGTGTGTGGGTGTCTCGTGTCATGTCTATGTGACTATAAACAGAAAGAGAAGCATTTAAGTCTTGGCATTCCCCAAACCCTGCTGCACCTTGCAAAGAAATACCCCCTCCCCATACCCAATCCCTCCCCCTCCCCCCTCCCCCCACCCCATTGTCTTCCTAGCTCCTGACATAGTGTTCAAGATTGTGAAAGGATTTAGAGGCATGACAGATTAATGGATTCTCCAAATGGCAATATTACATCATCCACAGATTCTACATTCAGCCTGTCACGGGCCGCTCAACCTTTCATGCAAATGTTTTCTGAACTTACTGAGTTTGGATTAAAAGTCGTTAATGGAAGCTACGAAAGAGCGGCTGAAGGTCAAAATATCTTCAGTACAAAGGACACCACATGCTTTTTCTACTTTGGTTGTTTACGTTTTTGTGAGGCAGGATCTCGTTATGTAGCCAGAGCTGGTTTTGAACTCACAATTCTCTTGCCTTTGCCTTGTTGGTGCTGGGACTGGGGTGGGGGGGAGGTGAGCAACCAAGCCTGACAGGCACTGGACTTCTTTGTTTTGTGTGTGTGTGTGTGTGTGTGTGTGCATGTGTGTGAATATTCATGCATCCTAGTGTGCCTGTGTGTGTGGTGCTCATGCATGTGTGTACATGTGGAGGTCAGGGGACAAATTCGTGGTCTCATTCCTCAGGGTCCATTACTGTTAGGTGTTTGTTTAGAAAAATGTCTCTCAGTGGCCTGGAACTCCCCAAGTAGGATAGGCTAGCTTACCAGCAAGCCCTTAACTATCCACCTGTGATTACACAGTCACATGCCATGTTTGGTGCAAAACATAAACAAAAGCAAAAAACAAAACAAAGCAAAGCAAAACAAACAAAAACCCCAAACAAACAAAACACAAGGTTTCTGGAGGCTGGGCAACTCTGATCCTTAAGCATTCTACTCATGATTGGTTTCATGTTTAAACTCTGTATTCAATCAAGGCATCCATTAACATTGTAACAGTGTAAAAACCTGTTCCGACACTGAGAATACAGAACTCGCTGGCATTCTGCCATAGGAAGAGGACAAGATCGTTGCCATTATTAGGATAAAGTTGTCATTAGATAATTTTTATGAAAATAAAAAGAACTTCCATGCTCTGCCTACAGAATTATTTAATTTTATAGATGGGCAAACAGGGTGCTTTGGCAAGAAGAACTCGACTCCCACACAGTGAGATATAACGGAAGGGTGTCAGTCCTTCCGTGCACAGATTAAACGGGAGCTCGGAACACATCTCTATCAGGCAGGACTAGAAGCTTTCTGGAGGCTGTTCTTACGGAATATGCAGCTCTCTATGCTATTCTGGGTGGAAGCAGGTTAACGTGTGAAAGAGAGAAACTGCGACCGGAACAGCTCCCTCCAGCAGTTACGCTTTGCCCAAGTCGTCTTTCTCAAAAGCAATCGAGTTCCATCATTATTATTTTTTTAAAGTGTAAATTTCTACCAGTGTGAGGATGGCTCCTTTCTCCCACGCCCACTCGGCCTGGGAGGTGGTGCGAGAATCTGCCTGCGGGACAGTGCTCAGAGCCTGCAGGGGCTGAATGCACCTCATCTGTGAGTCCAAAGGCGATCTTGTCTGCTTTCCAGGTCTCCGTGTGACGCTCAGTATTTGACCATCTCTTTGGCCATCTTGAGACAGTCACTAGCCACCAGATTGTTCCCCAGAGTCTCCTTTCTCCCATCTCATGTGCACTCAGTTGAACCGACTCGTGCACAGCGGGTTCCGTTATTCACAAGGCATGCACAACCCATGCACCTGTGCAACCCGCCCTGTGGTCGGGTCTCGCCCCAGAACTGCGGACCGCGACGAGACCCGCACCACCCCCGCATCCCGACCTCTGGTTTACCTTTTCGAGGGTGGCTGTGGTGGCCAGACAGCCCCAGGAGCTGGCGTGGACCAGGGAGCGGGCGGTGCTGGCACGCACCCTGGGGCCGGGGGACGCTGCGGATGAGTCGCTCTCCCGCCGATAGGAGAACATTCCACGCGGGGCCGGTGCGGGCCTGGCGCGGGCGGAGCCCCGAGGCCGCAGGTGCGTGTCCTCCTTGTGAGCCGAGGCCGGGAAGCTCTGCTGCCAGATGCTGCCCGAATCCTCCAGCAGCGCGGGCAGTGCCTCCTCGGTGGACGCGCTGTCCAGCTCCTCGTCTACCTCGTTGGTGACAGCCCAGGACACGGAGCTCACGATCACGTAGCCGGCTGCCGGGGACAGCAGGGCGCTGCAGCACAGCAGCCAGGACAGGCGGGTCCCTCGCCCCGCAGGGCGCTCCCCGCCGGACAGCGACATCTTCTTGCAGGCGACGCGCCCTGTGGCGGGGACCGATAGCCCAGCAGCGGCCGGGCAGGGGCGCCCCCCTGCGGCCGAGTGCGCGCCAGAGCCCCTTCTCGCCGTAGGATTCTCGGATCTGGCGTCGCGACCAGCACCCCCCCCCCACCCCAGCTGCCCTTATTGCTCTACACCCCGGTGAGAAGGACGCCTGCCTCAGCGGTCCCGGGATGCAGAGTCCAGGCGTGCCTGCGCGGGGTGGCTTGGTTCTGCAGCCAAACGGTGGGCGTTCACAACTCAGGCTCAATGCACTCCTCCGCTCAGCTCGCTCGACAGCTGGGAGACACTTCCAAGCTGCTTAACTTCTCTGTGCCACCCCAGAATCGTGCCAGCAAGGGGGACATCACCGGGCTCTGTCACCACACTTTGAACCCCACCTCCCCGGAACCACGAGGCACAATACACCCACATCTTCCTTAGCTCACCCTGTCCGTGGTGTCATGTCATGAGCAACACAGACAAACAGCGCATTTAAAAAATCTTATCCAGTAAGAAGTTTAATAGATATCAAAATAACGTAAAATTTATTATATTTTCTTGCCTCTTTTTTTTTTTTAAATGACATCCAGACTTAGTCCCACTAGGGGACATGTTGTATATCTTGTACTCCTAAAGTGCACGAGTTCTTTTCTAAGGCCCCATAAGAAATTAACTTGAAATAGCATTTGAGTTTTTACTACATCATGTCGTCTGTGTACCCAGCGGCCATACCTCCTCTGCCCATTTCATCTCTGCCCGAATGCCTGGATGCTGGAGCTTCCTTCCCAGTGTGGATGCAGATGGCCTCTCTCCTCTGCATGGGCTCTTGTTTCTCTCCCTGGCTTCCCCTGGCTGACCTTTCTCTCTTTCCTCTTTCCGTGAGCCTTCCTGTTTATTTTTACTGTTTCTGCCATTACCTGCTATGACCCCTCTCCCCAACCTCCCATTCCCACAGTCCCGAGAGACAGGATGCTAAATCACTGAAACATCAGCGCTGCAGCCAGCCATCATGGCAACATTGGGGTACTTGCAAGGTGGAGGCAGGAGGATCAGAAGTTCAAGGTCATCCTTAACTGGACAACACATTTGAGACCAGCCTAGACTACTTGAGATGTCACCTCTGTATCAAACACATGAAAACCAGCAACCCCTCCTCCCCAGATAATCCAGATCTTGCTGGGTCAGGTCCTGATGGTGTGAGAGTGGGCATATCCCCTGGTCTGTGTCTTTATCTGCAAAATGGGGAGTGTTACATCTCTCTCACTGGGTTTCAGATGTCAAGCAGACTATCCCTAAGTGTCCAGGTCCTGCTTATGGAGAGTGCTGACCCGTGACCTCTTTGCTCAGAGGGAAAAGGATGTCTGTGCTGTCTCAGAAGAGGAAAAAGGACAGAACTACTGTGTCGGTTCGGTAAGAGGATCTGTGTACAGTGGTCTCAGCCCTAGTCGGTTTTCACTGTAGGGTCTGCCCACCTTGTCTTTCCTCCTGCCTGAGCTGGCCAAGGTAAGGACTGCATGAGGAACGGCGGAGTTCCTGTCGCGGTGCATCCGGAAGCAGAGGAAGGGGAATTCCAGTGTGCTCCTGTGTTAGCCTTTTCCTGTTTATTCCTTCACAGACACACCCAGAGCCGTGCCTCATCATCGCGCCTCACCGTCAGTCATCTGGACCATCCCAAGTCCAGTCAAGTTGACGGTTAAAATCACACTAACAGACAGGTCATTTTTTTGTTTTGTTTTGTTTGTGGACCAGTTGGTATTGCATAACCAGTCAGGGGGCTCATCCCCTTATTGACTGCAGTTCTCGGTCTATGGGTGGAGTCTTCACGAGATTTCCCCTTCCATGTTAGCGTGTGCACGTCAGGCTGTTTTGGCAGCCGTACTGTTGAGGTATCATGGGTGAAGCTTCCCTGTCATTTTTGGAGACACAGTCTCACAGAAGACTCCTTGCTCCTCTGGCTCTTATGAGTTAACTCTTTATATTTTCTCCAGCACTGATTATTTTTGGGTTCTGCTTGTGTCTGCTTTTAAGTAATGGCCATGTTAGCAGGTGCGAGCAGACTGATCACTATATTTTCAATCTGTTCTTCCCCGACGGTTAGTGATGTTAACATAGATGTATCATAGACGTCTCTCACAGACACGGCCACAGGCCAGTCTGTCTGGGCCAGCTCTTCATTGGAGATTCCTTCCTCCCAGGCGACTTTAACTCGTGTCAAGTTGACAGTAAGAACGAGCCTGTGCACGCCTTGTCCGATACGTCATTTACAGCTATTTTCTCATTCTGTAGTTTGTTTTTCATTCTGCTCCTATGCCATTCAGACTGCTCTGTGGCTCTTTAATTCGATGCAGCCCCGATTGCCTGGCTTTGTTCTTACTGCCTGTATGTCTGGTGTCTTTTCCAATACATCCTTGTGCGGAGAAGTTTCCCTGCTGTGTTCTCTCCAAGTTTTACCTGCATTTCATATCCAAGCCTTTAAGTCCATTTTGAGTCAGTTTCGTATGTGGTGTAAGAAGATCCAGGTATGCAGACATACCGCTTTTGAAAGAGCATCTGTGGAGGAGATTATCCTCTCCCTATATGTGTAGTTTCAGTGAATTTGCTGAAGTCAAGTTGACATATGTGAGCACCTCTGTCAGTCAAAACCAAAATAACTTTTCTGTTTGTGTTTATTTCTACTCCAACACTTTAATTTCCTTCTTTCTACGAAATGTAGGCTTAATTTATTCTCTTTGGTAATTTGCTATAGTATGAACTTGGGTTACTTGTTGGCTTGCTCGTTCATTGAGACGACGTTTCGTCCAGGCTGGCCTTGAACTCACCGCATAGCCCAGGTTAGTCTCAAACCCACAGCATGTCTCCTGCCTTAAGTGCTAGGATTGCGGGCACGTACCACAATCTAAATGCAGGTATCCGATGCTGTGAATTTCCTTTGTTACTACTTTTTCTGTGTCCAGTAAGTTCTGGTGTGTGTCCTGCGTTAGTTTTTCGCCAGCTAGGGACAAGCTAGAAGAGGAAACTCAGATGAGAAAATGCCTCCATTGGATCGATCTGTAAGTAAACTCTAATGCAATGTCTTGATTAATGATTGATGTGGAAAGGCCCAGCCCATGGCGGGCGGGGTCCCCCCACTCCCAGACAGCAGTCCTGGATGGTATAAGAAGGCAGGCTGAAGAAGACACGGCACAAGCCAGGACGTAGCGCCCTCCACGGCCCTGCTTTAGTTCCCACCTTCAGGTTCTTGCCCTGACTTCCCTTCATGACGGACTCTTACCCTCCCTCCCTAGTTGCGTTTGGTCAGTGTTTATCACAGCAACAAGAATCTGACCAAGACAGTGTGTTATGCTTACTTTTTAAAGTGTTTTCTAAATTGTCTTTTGGTTTCTTCTTTGACCCATCGGTTGTTCAACGGTATATGATTTCAACATATTTTCAGATTTTTCTAGGGTTTTTTTTTTTTCCTGCTTTTGATTCATAGTGGATCCATGTCATTGTGATCAAAAGACACTTGGTATAATTTCAGTCTTCTGAATTTTGTATTACTTTTCTTACTTTATTTAAAATATTTTCATATACGTATACTGTACTTACATCACCCCCCCCCTTCCCATCCAACTCTTCTTGTATCTTCCCATCTTCCCCTACTCTCTCCCACATTCACGGCCTCCTTCTCTTAATTGCTATTGTTTCACACACACACACACACACACACACACACACACACACACACACACAATTAATACTTAAATACAACCTGCTGAGTCCACTCAGCATTGCTCATATATATGTATTAGCACTGACTACTTGGCACTGGATAAGCAATTAGAGGCTCATCCCTGGGGAAGACTGGTTCCCTCTCAGTAGTTACTAAACTGCCAGTAGCTTTTCATCTAGGTTGACCGTGTGAATGTTCCTGTCTTGTATTAATGGAAATAAGTCACATTGTGGAGAAGATTCTATGTTAGCTTAGGAAAAGTACATGTTCTGTTACTGGTGGATAGAGTGTTCTGGGATTTTCTATGTAGACCAGGCTGGCTTAGGACTCACAAAGGTCTAAGTGCCTCTGCCTCCTGAGTGCTAGGATTAAAAGCATGATTCAACACACCTGGTTTATTTATTCATCTTTGAGACAATGCCTCTCGTAGCCCAACCTGGCCTCATGCTTACCATGTAGCTGAGGATGATCTTGACCTTCTTCATCCCCCTGACTTTCTCAGGGTTAGGATTATAGGCATGGGCCAACACGTGGAGTTTTATGAGTTTCTGGGGATCAAACTCAGTGCTTCATAGACGCTCTGAAAGCCATGTTCAGAGTCTAGAGTTGTACTTTAATTTAAAAACGTTTATTATCATTTTCTGTCATTGTGCATGGGTGTGTGTAGGGGGTGATGTATGTGAGTGTGGGTGTGCACTCATCCAGCAAACAGGTGGAGGTCATAGAACAGAATTCAGAAGTTGGTTTGTTTTATTCCACCAAGGGATCTGGGGATCAAAATCATGTCCTTGGGCTTGTGCAACAAGTGGTCTTAGTTTCTAAACCATCTTGCTGCTCCCAAAGTTGCACTTTAAATTAAAATCTACTACCATTATTGTGTTGCTGTTTTCATCTCTCTTCACTGTTTTTTGCTTTGCTTTTTGAGCTGTTGGCTAAGCATGTGCCATCACTAAAACATTGCTAGATGCTTCCTCCAACTTTATACGTTTATACAGATAGGTGGGACTAAGAGACAAACAAGATCGGGGATAGGTAGTAGGAGACTCAAACTGTAAGACTGAGAGAGCTGAGCATCAGAACCTGTCTCCGGTAAGATAAGACCACGTGGAAATACTTAGATTGATAGAAATGGGTTAATATTTAAGACAGAGCTATCCAATGAGAAACACTAGTAATAGGCCAACAGCTTTATATCTCATACAGGGCCAGGGCCAGGGGGCCAGGGGGCCAGGGGCCAGGGCAGATCCAAGGATGAATACTTCTAGTGTGACCCAGTTCCGTTTCTTAACATTTCTGTGCATATAGGAAAATTGAATCCTTTTTTTGTAGGTAAATCTAATTCACTTCATATGTGGAGCTAAATGAAATTTATTTCGTGTCACATGTAATAAGAGACCAGTAAAATTTCTCAAGTCACTTCATTTACACCAGAGATCATATCAATCGCGAATTCTAAAATTCATTTGAAACACCATAATCAGTTGCAGAAGATATATCTGTATGGCAACGGTCCACATACAATTTCAAACACTTTAGGATTCGCTTCACAGAGGGGACATGGGCGTCTGTTGGAGACATTTCTGAACTACAGTTCTACCTCATGTTTTGAAAACTGGGGCGACGAACCAGGCATTTAGCCACCCCAGGGAGATACCAGGAGAGCTCAGTGAGCTTCTTCTTGCCTGATGGAGGAGTTTTCTACAAGTTCTGTCTTGACTGGGTCACAACAAAGCAGAAGAGAAACACCAGTCTGTAGCCCCCACACTGCACCCTCCCCTGGAAGCAGCTGCTTCTGATGCCTAAGGAGCTGTCTTACACTGGTCTCCTGTCCTGTCCCCAGCGACAACCGTCCAACAAGCTCCAGAGGAAAAGCAAGAGGCAAAAAGAATTATTCTCCAAATTAGTTTATAGTTTGGTCAAAACCAATTCTTCAAAATACGTACAAACATAAAGTGCTTCATCTATTATATACACAAAATCTCTCAGGTCAATATAAAAGCTTTAGGATTGAATACATATTTTAAGAACCCAAGCCTGCTTCCTCGAGCCCTATTCCAACAAACCACCTTGCGCATTTGCGTTGATCTTTCTGCAGTAAGAATTTTCCGAGCTTTGGGGCACGTCCGATATGTGAATCACGAATCTTTGTCCATTGCTTAGGGTTATGAGGGCCTCTTGTCCCACGGGAAGACTGAGTTTAACGGTGCTTTCGGTGGCCTTGTCTTCTAGCAATACCTGGATGAGCTGCCAGGGGGGAGGGGGTGTTAGAAAGGAAAAGACAAAAGAATAATATTATACCACTCCCAGATGCAGAAGCCACCCACTCGGGGACCTAAGAAAGTGTGTGCATTCACTCTGTTCTAGCTGGGGGATCCTAATTTCTCAGTGGAATCCTTGAGGTCTGGTGGGGATTTCACGGGAGGGCACCCAATGGGGGGAAAGGCCGGAAAGATGATCCACGTCAGACGGATTGCTTTAGGAAAGGAGTGAGGGTCTGTAGTGTCCGCGAAGAGCCCCTCTCCCTCCACCGTTCCTCAAATGACGATTAGATTAGAGCTGTGGAAACAGTTGCCCTCCATTGGTTGAGTTGGCGCTAGATTGAGAAGCGATGGATTGCGGAGGTTCACAAGCCTGGATTTCGCTCGTGTGCCCTCCCTGGCTGACCTGGCAGCATGGGGGGGGGGATGACCCGGGGAGAGTTGGCTGTGCGTCCTTCAGCTCTGGGGGACTTGGAGGATTTGCAAAGCTCTGAGTAGGACTTTAGAGTAGAACTGAATGGGTCATCTTGGTCCGATCTCATCAACAAATCCCTCATGAGTGAATATAATTTTACAAAGATGTGCACAAGGTAAATGTTAGATGCCAAGACTCACAGAAAGCAAGCATCTCTCTCCAGCCGAAACAGTATAACACCCTCCCTGCACCACAAAAATCTGTCTTTGGGCTAGTGAGATGGCTCAGCTGGTAAAGGCAGTTCTTACCAAGTCTGCTGAGTTTGATCCCTTGATCCCAGAGATCTCCATGGTGGAGGGAGAGAACCTTTGACTTGCACATGAACACCCCCCCACTCCGGTGCTCGGTTACAAACACAGGCACAGGCCACACACACACACACACACACACACACACACACACTGGCTTTAAATCTGAGAAGATGAAAGCAAAAAACAAAACAAAGCATAGTTTGTCTTTAGAAAGGGTTTTCCTTATTTGGCATCATCAACACTTTCGATTTCTCTCTTAAACGCGCCTTGGCATCACAGCATCTCTGGAGCGTCGCCACAGCGCACAAGACTGACAGATGGACCTGTTGGTCTGGAACGCTGACACAGTTGCTACCCTAGGTGCAGGGCACTGCTAAACTTGTTCTGAGAACGAGGCTGTCACAGACGCACAGGGCACGGGGCGTTAACTCTCAGCAGATGAGCAGATGAGTACAGATGGGACTGTGGGGGGGGGAGGGAGGGGCGCGGTGTGCTTTTCTCATCGTTGCTGATGAGCGGACATGCCGAATAATGAATGTGATGAAAATTAGAGGTGTGTAACTTTCCAGTGTTAGCTTGTTTAAGTCATTGCGGCTAATTCAGCAGGCGTGAAGAGAAACAGGGGCTTTAATTAATCTCTAATGCATATTACCTTGGATTATCTGTCATTTATCTGCTTGTGCTGCTTTATTACAGGGTCCAATTAAGTTTTTACTATCTTCTCTGTTGTTTCCACCAACTGAGCACAAGTCGAAGCACACTGTGATGAGCTTCCGGGGAGCTGTGAGGTTGGGTGGAGTGTTAAGGATGGGTGCTTGGAGCAGGACGCTTGACGGGAGAGATGACAATGAGGACTGGTGGTTGTCTGGACCGTGTTCTGAGGGGATTTTCTAAGCATTCCCCAGTGATTGGCTTATGGAGACCTCGGAGCCCTAAGGAATTAAGCTGCTTGCTCTGGCTTCTCAGGTAGCAGGTGTAGAGGTCAAATTCCGAGGTTCAGGAGCTTACTTTACCAAATCACTGGACTTGGAGTTAAGCCCATCAGTGGAAGGTTCACTGAAGAGAGCAGCTGAGAAAGTCAGCCTTGGAAAGAATGCCAACCCTGTGCTCTGCTCCTTAGTTCTCAGGGAGGTGACCCTGGGACAACCTCTCCACCATCCACACACCTTGGTTATGTTGCATGTAACACACAGCCGGGGCCATCATCTCCCCCGCGTAGCTGAGTGCTGTCCCCTGCCCACTCCCCCTACTATTCAACCGTGAAAGTTCACTGTTCACCTTGCTGGCTAGGAGGGAGCAGCCAGACTTTGACACGATTCTTCTCCGCCTGGCCAAACTTAACTCTGAACCTTCTAGAACCATCCATACACTTAAAGGAATCTCTAGTCGAGATCCTAGCAAGCTCTATCTTCAGGGACAATCCCATGATGCTAATTTACCCAGAACCCTCCTGATTTCTGATGGCCCCTCTTAGTGATTTCCATTCACCGGCTGATCCTTGGTCCTTATCTACTGTTTTCACGTTTTCAGAGCTAAGCAAGACCCTACTCAGTGGTCCTTGTACTCACCACGGTGGCCTTGAATAAAGTGTTCCTTATTAAGTCTCAATCAACATCATTGAATGATACATCTTTTCTATAACCAGTTCTCATGCTGCAGGCCATATGCTTACCAGAAGCTGAACACTACAGCCCAGTACGAACGCTGGTGATCCTGCTGGGCTCTACAGAATGCTCTAGAATAGGAGCAGATGGGCCTGCATAGATTTTTTTTTCCCCAAGAAGGTCATTGTTCAAGGAGATTCCTTCTCCTGTTAACAGCTTTCTTCATAGAGGTCTGGGGTTCCTTTCTGCCTATACTCCTGGGACACTGGTTCTAGACCTTCCTCATCAGAACAGGCTCAGCTCCTGCTGTAGTCAGGTGTCTGACTTGGGTCAATATTCATCATTCCCTGACACCACATTCACTCACACAGAAGTGTGAGAAGTCAGCTCTTCTAGGAACACATCCTGTAACAGGCTCACCACGCCTTTGACCACTGTTATGAATTGTAATGAAAATATCTGATATTTCAGATGGTCTTAGGTGGCTCCCGTGAAAGAATCAGTGACCACATTCTTGTAATTCAGTGACGGGGAGGTGGAGACAGAAGGACCCCAGCCAGCCTAGCTTAATCAGTAAGCTTCAGCTCTTGATGAGACTCTGTCTCAAAATAAGGGTAGACAGCTCTGCGAGATGACACCTGAAGTTAACCTCTGGCCTACACACACACACACACACACACACACACACACACACACACACACACACACCCCTGCACATTATGTACCCTGCCACAAGAAGATGCAAGTATGTATACACTCTATACCAAGATTATCATCACCATCATTAAAGGTAGATTTCATGTACTGTAATGAGAAATCTAAAGTGCTGGCCTCCCACAGCTAGACTGGAAATTAGAATAAACTCCGCACCAGCCTGACTATAAATTATAAAGGTCCACAGACTGTTTTGTTTAGCAGGGGTGCTCCACACCGGATACAGAGCTTAATGTGACTCGTGAGTCCTTCCTAGCCCAGAGCAGCCAAAGCTAAACGGTAAAGTTAGGTATTATTCACCCGCCTTATATATACTCTGGGTTCTAGGCCACACAGGTTAAAGCAAACAAACAAAAACCACTGTGGTTAAACAATTCCTCTTTAGTTGGTCTGAATGATGGAATCTATTTTCCTGCCCAAGCCCTACACCACCTGGGAGGGAATCCTCTCTGGTGTCAGAAGCGGGAGTAAACTATCACAACTATTATTCTCTTATCCTAGTTAGATATATTAGGTACTAGACTTACGTTTTCCAGCTTAGGACAACTCTATTGTAAACTCCATTATGCCCTCACCCTAGGACTAGATATGTAGGTCATTTTGTTCTCGATTTTCCTTTTCTTAGAGCACACTTGTTATTCACTGTTTTGTATATAGTTTTGTATTAAGCCTAAATCTTTTCTTTATACTAAAAGGGAAATTGTAGTGAGGTAGTCCTTCTGTAGCACTGACCACGCCCATTGGGGGTGGAGCGATGGGCGGAGGTGACCTGAGGAAGGAGGTCGGAGGGGGCCAGGAAAGGCGCTCTCTTTTCTGGCGTGACTCGGACAGGAGAGGATCGGGTTGAATTTCCTGGTGTTCATCTGTCTAGGTTGTAAGTTATTTCTCCCTGAATAAACATCTATTCGGCCTATTTGTTTATCCTGATCCTTATTTACCGCAATACTCCTCTGCTCCCTGTGACATCTTTCCTGATTTTATTTCAACAGAGTATACATTTTAAATGTCTAGACATGACTCCCACCCCACATCTTTACCAGGAGGCTCAGAACACTCCCATCCCTCATAACCCTACCAACGCCTCAGTTTCCCATCTCCGTGTTTAATTCCTTTATCAATGAGATGGAGAACTGATGTGGGGGGGGAGGGAGGGAGGGCTCTGGGAGGGAGACAATGGCACTCACAGCCAAGCCACACTGTGTAAGCACTGCGAAGGCAGACTCACCGTCTACAAATTTCGCCTTTCTCCTCACACCAGGCAGGTCTCCGTACGGCATACTACACACCTGCGCTGACCAGCAATGGACAGACAAGCTACCGTAACTGCCCTTGAGAAGAAAAGCGACTGCAAACAGAGAGTTCCGGAACCTTTCATGGTGGCACAGTCTTTGTGATCTTTATGAGTTTCCTACCTCGTACGCATTATTAATATTATTAACTCTGTCTGTCTCTGTGTCTGTGTGTGTCTGTGTCTCTGTGTGTGTGTACCTTATTGCCTGTGGCGGTGTCCACCAGGAAGCCCAGCACCTGGAGAACCATGCCGCTCACTCCCACGGGACTGCAGCTCTGGCTCATGTGTTTCAGAGTCACCTGAGGTGACTCCACACTCCGGCTCCCACATTCCGATGCTGGCAGCGTATCCAGAGGGTGGAAAAGGGCCTGGTCTGGCTGGGCGAGAAACTGGTCGTCTGACAGCAAGTTCTGGAGGCTCCCCAGGTCCTCCTCTTCCTCTTCCTCCTCTACGCGTGACTCCAGGACGTGGATCACGTACTCCAGAAGCAGTAAGTGGAACAGATGCCAGGCGCCTACATTTCAATAACAGCAGAGGTGAGCGCATGAGATAGGAGGCAGACAGACAGGAGTGAGGCAGGCTCTCCCAGGCAGGCGACTTTTAAATCCTCAGTACCAGAGGATCAAACCCAATGGCTGGGGTGGGTGGCGATAAGGGACCCTTGACTCTTGTAGCCGTCCACGCTAACGGATTCTGCAGGTCAGCCCTCAGACAGAGAGGGGCCAAAGGGTAGAGATGACTCCATAAAAAAGAATCGAAAACCCTCTGGTGTGAGGCAGGAGAAAAGTACCCTTTCTGTTCTTCCGGAGAGGACTCTGCCCTGGATGTTTGCCCAGGGAACAGAAGGGGAGATCTGGCCCGTGCAGTCTCTAAAGATACCTTTTGAACGGTGGCTCCGATGTGATTTAATTATGTCATTAGTGAGCGAGGGGATGCGGGGGGGGGGGGTGTTGCAGATGGACGGAAGGGGAACTGGATTCACAAGACAGGGCAGCCGTGGGGACTGGCGACAGGGGAATTTACACATTGATGCAGGGTGTGCTCTGTCCTCTGGACAGTGATCGATGAGTTTCTCGCGAGGACACCAGCAGCGTGTGTGTGTGTGTGTGTGTGTGTGTGTGTGTGTGTGTGTGTGCGCGTGCGCGCGCGTGCGTGTGTGAATCTTCAGGGTTTCAGTTGGCTGCAGTTTACAGAGGTGTAAAACGATGGGAGTATGTTCCAGAAGTGTGGACTCCGTCTTTAATTCCCCCCCCCCCCCCGTGGAACGGGGTTTCTCTGTGTGTCTCTGGTGCACTCAGTCTTCTGAGAGCGTCTGTCCACACCAAGGAATGTTTTTGTCCATTCCAAAGCTTCCATGGTTTCCCCTACCCAGTGTTCATCCATCCTTGATGGATGCAGGGGGATGGGCACTGTCTGTGAGATAGTTGCTGACTTGTTGACAGTAAAGTCAGTCAACAATGCCCAGCCTTCTCAACCTTGTAAAGACTAGAGTCTGCAGGAGGAGTGGGGGGGACACAGATGGTGTGAATGCCCTGACTTTGAGTGACAGGCAGGGAGGGAGGGAGGGGGGACCAGGGGATGGAACGGCAACCTCAGAACTGGGCATTTGCCTGTGCTCACACATTGGCCTCACTCGAAGTCTTTGCTGGGGACATGTCAGCATCAAGCTTGGAGCTCATTAGAAGGGAGAGCCTCATCAAAAATGGGTGTCGCCCACACGGCTCCTTCTGGCGGCAGTCCTCCAAAGAGCAATAGGGTGTTCATAAACTGATCTAGAAAAAGGCTTCCCTTCTCCCTGCTGTGTCTATGTGGGGTGAGGGCGCCTGGCTGGTGGGAGCCGGCGTTCTGTAAATGTCGCTCTTATTGGTTAACAAATAAAGCCCCGTTGGCCAATAGGAAAGCAAGATAGGCGGGACTATGAGGGAAGGAGGATTCTGGGAGTAGTAGAGAGAAGTCAAGATGTAGGATGTGAGAGAAGAGGTCAGGACCCTCTCTCAGGTAAGATAAGACCACGTGGAAACACTTAAATTGATAGAAATGAGTTAATAGCTAAGACAGAGCTAGCCAATAAGAAGCCCTATCCATTGCCAACAGATTTGCAACTTGAGAGAGACAGACAGACAGAAAGAGAGAGAGAGAGAGAGAGAGAGAGAGAGAGAGAAGCCTTTAATTCCAGCACTCAGGAGGCAGAGGCAAACAGATCTCTGTGATTTCAACGCCAGCCTGGTCCCAGAGCCACATCAGCCCCAGAAAACAAACAGAGACTCTGTATTAATTATGAAACTGTTGGCCAGTTACTAGCATTTCTTATTGACTAGCTCTGTCTTAAAGATTAACCCATTTCTATCAATCTAAGTGTTTCCATGTGGTCTTGGCTTACCGGGAATGCTGGACCTGCATCTCCTTTGCCAGCTACATCTCTGCAGAGAAGAGAGTGATTTCCTGTTTGCCCCTGCTTACAGTCTGATTCTGCCCAGCTACGTCATTTCCTGCCTGTCTGTACAGACCTCCAGACCTCTATGGTTAGCTCTTGGCAGTGTCTGCCATATGCTACGTCACTTCCTGCCTGGCCAGTCAGTGTTAATTTACTCATCAACCAATAAGACAAACATATACAGAAGAGTGTTCCCCGTCACCGGCCGGCTGTGAGGGACTGAGAATGACGCATAGTCCGTCAGTTCAACGGACAACCACCTAGTCGGCCGTGGACAGATAACCGCGGGTTTCCGTGTCTACGTTGGACAACATGTAAAATAGTGGGACAAAGATGAATAGATTCTACATAGCAACACTAAGATTTGTACTGTGGGCCACATTCTCATTTGTCTATAGTATTTAGCTTATGGTAAACCTATTTGTCAATATCAGTGTAGTAAGACATTATTTGTCATCCACAGATTTATTATTTCTCCGCTTGCTTGCTTTTCAGTGTCAGGACTTGAACTCAGGGCCTTGTCCACGGTAAGCAAGTGCTGTCTTGCGGAGGCCACACCCACCTCAGTGCTACCTTAACACTTAACAGCCGCCTCCGAGACTTGGACTTACCGAAACTGTCTCTGTGGCTCAAGGTCATGGCTTTGCTCACGGCAGTGAGAAGGAAATTCCATCTTAGCTGGAAGCTGGCAGCCAACTTGACAAACTCCTCTCTGCTTTTGCTGGGCTGTGTATGATTTTTTTGTGCATGGGGGGAAAAAAAAAGTCATTGTTTATGATAAAATTAAAAAACAAACAACACACCATCAACAAACCCCATGTTTCCAAATGCACAGATTTGTCACGAGCAGACACTTTAGGAGGAGGAGGAGGAGGGCAAAGAGGGAGATGAGAGGCGGCTGAGTAAGAAAACAGCCAGAGCGGGTGTGGGGGCTGCTGCCCTGTCTCTCTGCATTTTGTTTTGTCATGGCTGGTGTTGTCTCTTGGAGGAGCAGACTGGGGGAGAGGGAGGAGGGGGAGGAGGGGGAGGAGGGGGAGGAGAGGAGGGAGGGGATGCTGTGTTTCCATGAGGAAAGAGTCTATTTTTAATTAAAAACAGAGTAAGAGAGTAGCAGGGGGCCTATTTCTAGCCTTGTAAGAAGGACGCGGTGGCTGATTTTGCTGTTCGTCCTGACCCTTCAGCTGGACCCACAGATTCCGGCTGAGCCCTAAGATGAGGCTTAAAGTTGGGTTCGGAAGGCAGCCGTTGGTAGAGTGCTTAAGAGGCAACTCTTAAGCAAGGGGACCCGAGTCTGGTCCCCAGGACACACGGGAGGAAGAAGAGTCCCGCCAGCCCAGCCTACTGGCGGGTTCTTGGCCAGCGAAGGACCCTGTCAAAGGATTGCCAGGATGTGCACGGCCAGACAGCAGAAACAGAAGAGACCCTGGCTCAAACACATGGTAGGAGGACCAGACCTCTGACTCCTCCCACAGAGCTGACCCCCGACCTCCCCACACACACACAGGCTGCTGCTCACCTGCCACACCCCACCACCCTGCCACAAAACTCTTACAGTGTTTTCAGGGGAGCAGGGGTGTCGATGCGGGCAAATGTCTCAAGAACAAGAAGACGGACGGTGCCCACAGCAAGCCTGAAGCCCCCATCTGCCCCCTTTGCACTGAGTCATTTTTTTAGGAAGTCCTCTTTGTGACAAGACAAGACTCACCCTCTGCCCACAGGGCAGCAATCTTCTTATGACTGACGAAGCCCAGCCTCACTAACTCTGACCAAACCACAATTTGATTAAGGCTGGTTAATTATGCACACTTCTTAGCCATCTCACCCACATCCTTACCCCCAGTCCTTACCACACCCGGTTGCCACACCCAGTTCTGACCTTTCCCTGTATAACCTAGGAGTGCATGTTGGTAATCCAAAAATGGGGTTGAGGAGGCTGGTCCCATCTCTCTGTCTCTCTCTCTCTCCCGTGTGTGTGTGTGTGTGTGTGTGTGTGTGTGTGTGTGTGTGTGTGTGTGTGTAATGCCTGTGGAGGCCAGAAGGATTCATTGGAGCTGGAGTTGCTCCATGTGGGTGCTAGGGACTGAGTGTGAGTCCTCTGGAAGAGCATCTCTCCAGGCCCTACTTTTTCCATTTGTTTTGTGGGATGAGTTGCCAGACCTGACTTGTTAGGACCACTGTGAGTCAGGTCAGCAGTACAGGGCTATAGCAATACGCTTGCTTTATCTTCTGTGGAGATGGTTCTCGGGCCGAGGCCTTTGAGATAGGTGGAGAGGAGCCGGAGGAGGGAAGGGAATGGGGGGGGGGGCGGACTAGCCAAGGTCTCAAGCAGGGCTCTGGCTGCTAGGAGTGTGAATGTCTAGGTTGGGCCCAGCAGAACTCTGGCCATCCCATGACCTGGGTGGCTGGCACTAATCTGGCTGTCAATAGGATGCTGTAACTATAATGTTCTCAGCAGGTCACGTGTGAACTCCAACCATGGAACGCTGTGAATTTTAAGTGTTCTTAAACCCCTTCTAAACATCACTCAGATACAGCACACACACACACACACACACACACACACACACACACACACACACAGAGTGTGATATGCCACCTCCTCATTTTGTACCTGGTTAGAGATGAGAGGCCATGTCCCTATCCTAACGCCCACACTACCCTAACATACTTGTGATAGTCAGAGCCTCTTTCTCATGCCCTTAGGGCAGACAGAACTTCAAAGGGATTCTCCCTCATTGGAAACAAAGGATGGATTCTGAGTCTGAGCCTAGTTTACCATGTCTATGGCCATCAAGGCCAGAGTCATAGAGGTAAGTGGTGGGTACTTGAAGCTATAATTTAGCTAGAAGGATCAACACTCACACCTTTCCTGTAAAAAAAAAAAAAATCAGTTTCTTTTTTTTTTTTGTTTGTTTTGTTTTTTACCTGGAAGACGAGCACTTGGAGGTTTGAAGACACACAGTTGAGGAGGTCAGCAAGATCTGTCGAGGTTTCCAGCAAAGATATCAGACAGCCCAAGCCTGCAAGGAGACAGAGTGAAATAGAAATAAACAAAAGATTGCACGAAGCAGGTACTCATGTCCCAGCAACCATGCAGACAGAGCTGAAGAACAGTCCGGAGGGGATTCCCAGGACCTTGTACTCATCTTGAACACAAAGGACCCGTCTCTCTCTGGCTGCGAATGTCATTTCCCAGTTACAGTCACAATCCTATCTATGCCACTGGTTGCAATGGAAAGACATGTTTTGAGACAATAGCTCCACCTTGCAATTACACAGAGTCTGGCTTCAGATGAGCTCATCGCACGGTACAGACATGACCTCACCTATCCTTTGAGCCAGTTTATTAGTGTCACATAAATAATGGGGGCATCAAAGGCAGCGAGTGCCTTGCCCGGGGTTATGTACTCACACAGGTGGAACCCTGCCTGTGCGTGACATCAGGTCTGGGTGTCCAAGGTAGCATTGGTGGAGGGAGAACCCCCCTTCCTTCCTGGGGGAGGGGCAGCTGCCCGACCCTGGATTCTAGAAACACTGGACCTGCAGGTTCTAACAGTGGCTAGCAATGCACTGGCTGGATCCTGGGACCTCTTCCAGGGACACGTGGGGATGCTAGTAGGCACAACTGTGCCCTAGGCAGGCCAAGAGGAAGTTTGTAGGCTTCTGGGGCCCGTGTGCCTTGACTGGGGCTGGGGACAAGAACGATGTATGGATGCCCACCTGGGTTTCCCGGGGAAGCCAGTGCCCTTGGGGGGGGGGAGACCTTTAAAGCTCCTACTGTTGGGAACGGATGCACAGAGTGCTGAAGCTTGCTGGGCTAAGGGAATTGGGGCATTCCAGGGGCACCTGGATGGGGGACACCCAGGGCCTTAGAGGCAGGGGACTTAAGTGACAAAGGGGGCTGACAGACACTATTACCAAAAGTTACCAGTAACTTAATAACTAGCATGACCTTAGCAAGGTCGTCTCTACTTCACGGTCAAAGAAAAGATTAGTTTGTAGGTGGGTTACGTTACTTAATCCCGGTGTGTCCTTTGTGTCACAGAAACTAAGTGCTGCTATGTGGCAGTGGCACCCTGGGTGGCCCAACACGAAGAAGCCTGTGTCTTTGCGGGCGGCATCAGCCACGCTTGAGAAGGCTGGAGAGGGGGTTATGCCTTCAGAGGGAGAAGTTGCTAGATCTTCCCCGGGGCATTCTGGCTAGACATGGGGCCCGGCACCCCTTACCACCTTCTGGTAGCTATCAACCCTCCTCCTGGAAGGCCCTCCAATCACTCCGTCCTTGCGCCAGCCCCCACCCCACCCCCAAACTCAATGTGCCACCAGCAACTGAGCCTTCTTTACAGAAGAGATACTTCCCTTTCTTGGAAAATGATTACAACTATTGAATGGCGAGTGGGAGGAATCTGCAACTCTGTATCTGTCGTTTGTGGAGGGGGTGCCGTGGCGAGCAGCCGGACCCCGACACTGAGCAAAGTTAGAATTCTACGGGGCTAACAGCCGGTCAGCAGGACGTGGTAAGGCGCAGCCATGGCTAACTCCAGCGCTAACTCCATCCCATCACACAGGATGGAAGAGACGCTTGGATTTGTGAGTTTACAAGACGGATGTAGAAATGACCCCCCACCCCCAGTTCCCATGTGGAGGACATCTACAAAGCGCTGTCGGGCAGCAATATGAAGCCCTATCTCTCTGTGCACTCTCTTTCTCCAAACATGCACTGACACCCTGTCACCCTGCCTGACACTCAGGAGGGCCCTGGGAGCAGATGCCACAGGGGATTTCCTGGGTTGCCTGTCGCCCCCTACAGGAAGACACATGTGAGCACATCCAGCCAGGTAACTACTGCTCTGCTGTCCGGAGACCTCCCTAGTGATGGGCCATGCTCGCCCCCCAAAGGGAGACTGCCGTGAAGGAGGGTTACATTTCATCTCCGTGTGGCTCTCCAGATCCTCTTCATGGCCCGAGTCGCCTGCCAGGACCTTCTTCGAAATGTCCAAAGTGCCCTCGCTGATGATGGCACGCAGATCCGACTTCAGGAGGCCTACTCGCCGGTTGTTCTTCAAGACCATCTTCATTGTCTAAGGATACAGAGGGGGGATGGCGATGGGTTCATGCCATGTTACCTTGACCAATCCCCGTGGACACCACAGAGCTTCCTTCCTGTTGCCGTAGAAGAGAAGGACAAGCAGCTGTGGGTGCGTCCATTAACATCAAATCTCGGATGCCGCGAAATGTTCTGACCACGGGCATTCCAGCTCCAGAAGCCACACCTGCCAAACTTCCTCTCCCTCAGCACCGCCGCCCAGGCTCAAGTTACCCCAGAAAGGAAACTGGAGGGCAATTGATCCATATCTTACTATATTGTCCCTGATACTAAGCAGACGGCTGTGGGGTTTCGGATGCCCGCCTTCTCCCTCTCCCTTGTTCTGGGCACCAGACTCTGGGTCCCACACATGCCGAGGGGGTCACTCTGCCTCTGAGCTGAATTCCCAGCCCAGTCTCTGCTTTCCATTGAGAACCCTCAAACATGAATGTAACCTTTAAGAGCTGATTTACTGAGCTATCAGGTGGGGGCTACAGAAACCTTTGCAACTCATGACTTCATAGTATAGGCACTTGGTCAGCCTTCAACTTCACCAGTCTCCATTTCCCAGCCGTGGAAACAGCACTGAGCTGGTGAATAAATGTCCTTAAGGCGTCATCAGAGCAGAGATCAGGCTCAGAGCAGGGCTTACTTTAGAACCCAAACATGCCACTCGAATGGGTGAAATCAAGGGCATAATCGCTGCCAGACAGAACCATGAATGCATATGTGCTGTAGACTAGGGATGGTCTGAGGAGCAGCTCTCGGAGCCCAGGGAGGGCTTCCTGCTAAATGATGGATGGGATCCATCACAGAGGACCTGATAAGTTCCTCTCCAGCTCAGATGTACTTGGGGCAGAGTGCCCCAAGTCCTGATTGGCTACCTGAAGGATTCCAGGGTCATGTCCAGGGTGCTGGCCTTATACCACTATCCCTCGGTATCAACGTGGGGTCGGTTCCTAGTTGTGTACAGAGAGAGGCAAGGTGACTGGAACCTCAGTGTAAGGGACATGAGACCCAGGGTGGTGGGGGAGGGGCTCCCCAGCCAGTGGCCAGCAGGCTCCGCTATCTGTCCTCTGTCCTCTGCCTCTGAGTGGGATGAAAAGGCCTCCCTCCAGCAGGCAGTGACGGCCTGCTTTCAGGAAACATGTGGAGCTTCACCAGGTGCCTTGGGATGCCGAGCTGCAGCCTACCTTCGCCATGTTGGAAAGGTAAGTCTTTCTCCTGAGTCTTTTGACAAATCCAGTGACTTCTGTGGAGAACAACACGTGGGGCCGTTATTGGAACTGCAGGCTGCAGGGTAGGCGCCCATGGCTAAGCGGGAAAGCTGGGCTGCCTGAGTCTGGGCCCCTCCTCATCAGCCCTCTGCTGGGCCTTTCCCCAGTGGCTTGGGGATCCTGGTAGGGGCTGCATGCCTGCCCATGTGGCAGAGACTTGAACCATCCTAGCATCTGGACTGGGCTGCTAAGGAAGCATCGCTCCATCCACAGCAATGGTACTGAGGAGAGGTGCCTCTGCGAGCGAATTAGGTGAGAACGTGGAACTTTCCGAAGGTGCTGGTGCCTTTAGGGGATGAGAGCTCAGGTGGAGCCCTCACCCCTTTCCCCAGTGTGAGGGCGAAGCAGACAGACTGTCTCCGAACCAGAAAACAAGTCCTGACTAGACCGACTCCACCACTGCCCTCACGCTGGACTTTCAGCCTGTGAATCTCAGCCGCTTGTGACAGCCCAGGGCATGATGGATTAAAGAAATCAGAGCTACCTAGGATGGGCATCCCAAGGGGTCTGGACTTTTTACCCGGGATCTCTAAATACCTCAACTTCCTCATCTCTTTGGAAAAACTATTAAAGGAAAGGATGAGAAGGGGAAAGGTATGTGTGTGGGGGGAGGAGGGAGGTAGTTTCTTGCTCTTTTCCCTCTCCTCCTGAATGAACTCGGCTGTTGGTTTGATGGCTGGCTATGGAGGAGAACACACCCAGTCAGTGTTTGCTGGGTGTGGTCAGCCGGGAACCCCATCAGAAGCACTAACAGCCAGGCGGACTGGGCTCTGTACCCACTTGTTTGTGAAGGGCAAAGGGCAAAGTTCGGCCGGCCACTGGATGGGGCTGCCCTGGAGACAACGTTCAGTTTCTCATCTTGCAGAATCTGTGTTTTGTGTGGAATCCTACCTTTGAGTTTGGAGATCTGTAAGATGGCTGGGAAGCCTTCCAGAGCACTGAGGAGCCACAGTTTGAATCTCTTACTGAACAGCCGGACAGATTTCAGGTACTGGATACTAACATCCTCCAGGAAGTCTGGGAGGAGAGTATCTTCCAAACCCTGCAGAGAAAGAACCAAGTGGCATGATCCGGCCTGCTACTGCAGATATGGCTGCCGACTGACAACAGGGACCTGGCGGGTCATCGCAGGTCGGCCGGAGCTCACTCATGACCCATTGCAGTAACTGTTTCGTTTCATTTGTTTGTTTGTTTGTTTGTTTTTTACAGAACACCCTGCCACCCTGGTGTGCCAGAACTGGAATCTGGATTTTCAAATATTGATATCGGAGTCCTTTTATCCCCCTTTCTGATTCTGTGGTTGGATTGTGCATATCAGGTAAATGCTATACCACTGAGACCCACCCTGGCCCCCGATTCAACTAAAACAAACAAACAAACAAAAACCCAGAGCCAAACGAAGCCAGACAGCAGAGCAGTCACCACGCTGGCTAATATAATCCCAGGAGGGCCCACGTCTACGCGTTTAAGGACCGACTCGGCTCTTTTCACTCAACTTCGGTGGCGAAAAACTAGAAATGCCAGATCCCGACAAACCTAAAAGGTGAGATTTATGATGAGCAGGACTATTCTAACACAGGAAAAGTGCCTGTCTGGGCCTCAAAATCCACTGACAGCTCCAGAGATGGGCATTCCAGAGCAGGGCAAGCCTCACAGCGGCTCTTCCAGACTAACCTTCCACAGCTCTGTATTAAAGGACATCCATTCTTTCCTGAAATTCTATTCGCTTTTATTTTATGTGTACAAGTGTTTTCCTGAATGCATGTCTGTGCACTACATGTGTGCAGTGCCCAACGAGGCCAGAGAGGGCATCAGATGCCCCTAGGACTGGAGTTATAGAAGGTTGTGAGTCGCCATGTGGTTGCTGGGAATCAACCCTGGGTCCTTTGGAAGAGCAGCCAGTGCTCTTAACCTCTGAGTCATCTCTCCAACCCCACCCTAAAAATGCCTTTCTAAAAGACTGGGCTGGGAACACCTATAATCCCAGTACTCTAGAGACAGGCAGAGGATTGTGAGTTCAAAGATCCTATCTCCAAGAAACAAACAAACAAACAAAACAAACTAATAAAAAATAAAACTTCTATGGTTGATATGTCCAGAGATGGAAATTGACTAAATTCTGAATCATGAATCATTATTTTCTTTGTATAAGGAAATTCAAAAGAGCAAAAGGCTCTGGTCCATGTGTACTGGTGTGTGTGTGTGTGTGTGTGTGTGTGTATGTTAAGGGTTAAGGTTTGCTTTGGGGGCTGGTGTGTGTAGGGGGAGTGAAGGGGGTTGTCCTTCTGTGTATATGTTTCTCTTATTGGTTGATGAATAAAACACTGATTGGTCAGGCAGGAAGATAGGCAGGGCTAGGAGATGAGAAGAATTCTGGGAAATGTAGGCAGACAGAGTCATGGCCAACTGTTTTATGATTAATATAGTGTCTATGTGTTTATTTGGGGCCGATGAGGCTGTGGAACCAGATGGGAAGAAATATCTGTAACATGAGGGTGTGCTGGTCTGGGCTGATGTATGTGTTGGGGGTGCTGTTCTGGGCTGGTTTGTGTTGGGGTGTGCTGTTCTGGGCTGATGTATGTGTTGGGGTGTTTTGTTCTGGGCTCATATGCGTTAGGGTGTGCTGCTCTGGGCTGATGTATGTACTAGGGTGTGCTGTTCTGGCCTGATGTTTGTGTTGGGGTGCTGTTCTGGGCTGGTATGTGTTGGGGTGTTTTGTTCTGGGTTCATATGTGTTGGGGTGTGCTGTTCTGGGCTGGTATGTGTTGGGGGTGCTGTTCTGGGCTGGTATGTGTTGGGGGTGCTGTTCTGGGCTGGTATGTGTTGGGGTGTGCTGCTCTGGGCTGGTATGTTGGGGTGTGCTGTTCTGGGCTGATGTATATGTTGAGGTGTTTTGTTCTGGGCTCATATGCGTTAGGGTGTGCTGCTCTGGGCTGATGTATGTACTAGGGTGTGCTGTTCTGGCCTGATGTTTGTGTTGGGGTGCTGTTCTGGGCTGGTATGTGTTGGGGTGTTTTGTTCTGGGTTCATATGTGTTGGGGTGTGCTGTTCTGGGCTGGTATGTGTTGGGGTGTGCTGTTCTGGGCTGGTATGTGTTGGGGGTGCTGTTCTGGGCTGGTATGTGTTGGGGTGTGCTGCTCTGGGCTGGTATGTTGGGGTGTGCTGTTCTGGGCTGATGTATATGTTGAGGTGTTTTGTTCTGGGCTCATATGTGTTGGGGTGTGCTGCTCTGGGCTGATGTTTGTGTTGGGGGTGCTCTTCTAACCTGACCACCGGGCTTCTGTCTCTGGAGGGGATGCACAGGGGTCAAGGGTGTGCCCACCTTAAACAGCTGCATGTCATAGCATCCAAAGAGCTGGCGCACGTCAGGCAGCGACATAAGCATGACCGTGTCTTGCTGCAGAGACTTCCAGAAGGATGTTATTAAGTCCTCCACCTAATGCGACAGAGCACACCATCAGAGATCGAGGCTGTGCCTTGTGGGTCCCACCCCCACCCCGTCGGAGGCCCGGAAAGGCTGGCGTTGACTTCCCACCAGGACACATGAAGCGTTGCTACCAGCATCACCACCTGCGATTGCAGGCTACTCTATTTCATGTGCACTGTTGTTTGTCTGCCCGTGCTTCTGGGCAAGGGTATCAGATCCCCTGGAGCTGTGGCTACAGACAGTTGTGAGCTGCCAAGTGGTTGCTGGAAACTGCACCCTGGTCCCCTGGAAGAGCAGCCAGTGCTCTGACCACTGAGCCGTCTCTCCTGCAGGGGGCGGGAATGCTCTTTAGCAGGCCTGCCCTGCCTTGGTCCCATGCTAGGAAACCTATTTCCCTGAGGGCGGTTCCCAGATGGAAAGCTGTTTCTGGCCACCAGGGGGCTCCAGTTGATTATAAGACAACGATGCTTGGGCCACGGGGGGGGGGGAGGGCAATTAAGGGTTGAGAATAAAAGCCCACGGACTGCCTTGACCACTCCCTGACTGTGAAGTTATGGGAGCCTTCTCAGCGATGGACAACCCATTTCCATTTTCTTAAAAATGGCGGTCGTCAGCCAATGGGACACAGACAGTTCTAGAATAAATTCCACAACACCCATGCCAGATCTATCACCTGCCTCAAGTCCTGTTTCTTTTTTCTTTCTGTTTTTTCTTTGCTTTTTGTGTTTTTCTTCCCGGAGCCCAGGCCTTGGGCTTGCTAGGCAAGCGCTCTACCACTGAGCTAAATCCCCAACCCCTAAATCCTATTTTTAAAAAATTATTATTATTATTTTTGGCCATGACATGTGTTGACAAAATGGCTTGGGCAATACTGGGAAAGGGTTGCTATTACTACCCGTACTTTATTGAGCCGAAACTGATCTTTAAGCATCGTGATGCCCACATCAGAACCCTGTAGACTTTCCAAATGCCTGTGCTGAGACCAGACCACGTTCCAGACCTCACCAATGACCAGGCAGTTTCGTGACGAGCGGTCTGATACAGCAGAAAAGCTCTGGGTGTCCCTGGAGTGGTCGGGTCAAGTTCAGTGGTTGACGGCCCATCGTAAGTAAGTGCTTGTATTTTATAGGTAAAAGCCCACCTTCTCCAGCTCTTGGTTCCTCACATTCTGTAAAATGTCTCGGCAATAGTTGCAGTACTCGTCAGCAAGGAAGACCACCTAGGAAAGCACTGGACGTTAGCTCACCTGTCAGGCCACTTTACGAACAACTGTCCCGAGAGACCCCCGTGGTATCTGCTCTCTGAGGCCGTTCTTGTCACAGGTCTGATGTGACTGTAGCCGGGCTTTTCATCCATTTCCATGTTCTTTGTGTGCATGGAGTCAGCCTAACTTGCTGGCTGACAGCACATGGAATCTCAGTGTTGTTGTGGCAACTCATACATTGACAGGGTTGGCACTATCACTCTTGGGGGGGGGTAGTGTATTTGATGTGTATGTGTACATATATGTGTGTGTGAACATGCACATGTGTGTGTAAAGGTCAGAGGGTGATATCCAATGTCTTCTTGTATAATGTTCCACTTTTAATTTTTTAAAAAGAACTTTTATATTTATTCATGCATGTGGGAACATGCATGCCACAGCACATGTGTGAGGTCATATTCATGTGTGTGGGTGTATGTGGGTACATGCATGCCACAGCACATGTGTGAGCATATATTCATGTGTGTGGGTGTATGTGGGAATATGCATGTCACAGCACATGTGTGAGGTCATAGTCATGTGTGTGGTGTATGTGGGAACATGCATGCCACAGCACATGTGTGAGCACATATTCATGTGTGTGGGTGTATGTGGGAGCATGCACGCCACAGCACATGTGTGAGGGGAGGGCACTGGGTATCACTTTCGCCTCCCTCATTGAGGCAGGGGGCCACTGACCCCGGGCCGCTGACTGGCCAGGCTTGACCAGCTGGCTAGTGATCTCCCACCTTCCGCCTTCACAGCAATAGGATCTCAGACCTGTCCCTCTGTGCTGGCTTTTCAAGGCTGGTGGGGTCTGAGTTTGGCTCCTTGGGCTTGTGCAGCGGGCACCTTACTGACCCAACCATTTCTCCAAAGGCTACCAATTTTGACACCTTTCTTCCTAAACACTGCCCCCCTGCATTATCCCGCAGCTCTGGTTTCTAGGGAATCCAATTCCCTGGCTCCTTGTTCTGGCCCCTCCTTTCACACAGGAAGCCCTCACTTTAGAAGCCTCTCACCAGCTCTGAGGGGCAGGCCTCAATCCTCAGGCCCAGGAGGAATGCTGGTCCTCACAAGTCTGAGAGGAAGGAGGCGGCATCCCCCGGTGATGAGCACATCACGGGCAAAATAAGAGGGCACTGGTGTCAAACCCACACAGACTGCAAGGCTGATGTCCCTTAGGGCACAAACCTACCAGCTTACAGGAGTACTTGTTTGCCAGCTCCTGCTCCCAAAACGGACATCTTCTGAATGGAGACACGGGCGATCCCATCAGGCCCGCCTTAATTGGGGAGTGGTTTTCACACTACAAGTCATTCATACAATGATTATTTCTTTAAAATGAAATGAACCCTCTGGCACATAAACTAAGTCACAATCCCAGATATAAGTTACTCTCTCCACAGTCTTAGATGTGGCGCTGTTTCTGCAACTTCCCCTCATAACCCGTTACAGTGGTAATGATTCCTGCCACACTGTCAACTACATGGCCACAGAGGGAAGGCTTTTGGGATTTAATACCGTCCCAGTCAGGGAATCTAGCGCTGCGAAGAGGAACCATGGCCACTGGCAGCTCTTGCGAAGGAAAACATTTAGGTGAGGTGGCCGCTTACAGTTGGGAGGTTTAGTCCATTATTGTCATGGTGGGGCAGGCAGACAAGGTGCTGGAGAACTTTACAGCTTGAGCCGAAGGTGACAGGGCATAAACTGTAATACCAGGCATGGCTTGAGCATATAGGAGACCTCAAAGCCCGCCTCCAGAGTGACACACTTCCTCCAACAAAGCCACACCTCCTAATAGTGATTTTCTATCAAACCACCACAAATACATTACCCAAACTGACCATTCTTGGGGGTCTTGTGTTACAGTCAAGATATATATATATATATATATATATATATATATATATATATATGTCTGTCACTACGTATTTCTAGAACCAGCACAGGTAGAATTGTTGCTCCTTGAAATAAAGTGGAGTCCTGTCAGGTTTAATTGAGAGGAGTGGCAGCTGTACCGGGAATCCTGGGCTGACAGGAAAATGATGGTCATGGGCTTCACTTTTGAATTTCAGGCTAGAAGGGAGGGGGGGCAGGGTTGTGATAGAGAACACACAGGCCCTCCTCACACTGCTGACCGTCTGGCCGGGGGTGGTGCTGCTCCTGGCCAAAAGACACCAATTTTATTTAGAATGATTTCTTCAGGATTTTTAAAAAAGGTTTCTTTATAATCGAATGGGCTGGTGAGTTCCACTGTTTGGACTTCGAGGCAAAGCCAATCACAAGGAACTGAGACTTTTCATCTTTCTCCATCTTAAGGGTGTGCTCGGGGCTGGCCTTGGAACTCAGGCAGCTTCCCTGTCAGAGCTTCACACCCAACCCCTGGCTTCCTCAGTTCCTACATGTGCATGGCTGAACTCAGCTACTCTGAGGGTTTGGAGATGTTGTTGTCTACCAGGCTCCTGAGGGTCAGCAGCAGCTTCCAACTCCTGGGCACCCTTCCTCAAGGCAGAGAGGTGCGCTCAGCCACCATTCCACAATCACACACACACACACACACACACACACACACACACACTGGGAACCCCTGGGGATTTCCTCCTTTTTAATGACACCTCTTATTACTGCTGAGTATCACATGGAGGACTGCCCAATGGTCAGTGCTCCTGGACTCCTTTAAACATCTGGGAAAAGCAATGGGGACATCAGCATCTAGACATGCATGCCTCACACACACACTCACAACATACTTACACACACACACACACTCTCTCTCATATACACACAGCAGTAATGCAGAGTAGTGACATACATATACCTTCACACACACACACATTCACACACAGCATACTCACACACACTCACACTCACACACACACTCTCTCATACACTCACTCACACACGGCAGTAATGCACAGTGGTGACACTCACACTCACACACACACACACTCACAGAGTGATGTCTGCCGGCTCTGGGTAGCTTTTCATGGTGAAAACCCACTCAGACTGACCATCTGCTCCGGAGCCCAGACTGACCTGCTTATAGCTGCTCTCTGGCTGCTGCTACTGCTGTTCCCAAATTTGTCAAAGTGTGGTCCTGAAGCCACACCTCGGTAATAGGTGTCCCTGGGTGATTCAGAAGAGGACAGAAACCCAGCATCTCAACCACCTTTCTGGCAGGCACACTAAGAGTGAGAGCGGGTAGGTGTATGGGTGTGCACGCATGTGTGCTCCCATGTAGAGGCCAGAACAGGATGCCTGGCACCTTCCTCTATTGCTGCAGAACTGGGAGCCCGATGCTTTGTCTAGGCTTGCTGGCCACTGGGCCAACTGGATCCACCTGTCTCCGCTTCTTAATGCTGGGTTTATAGACATGTGCCTGGCTGTTTCTATGGATGCTTGGGATCCAATATCAGATCCTCATCAAGCACCCAGCCACCCCAGCCTCTCTCTCTCTCTCTCTCTCTCTCTCTCTCTCTCTCTCTCTCTCTCTCTCTCCAAGTCAACTGTAGCTGCCTATCCACAGACAGTGCTTCTCTACAAAGCCATGGGATGTTGTCTTTATAACTTCTGGGTTATATCCCATGCAGCCCTCAACAGTACTTGCTACAAAACAGGTGTTTAAAAATTATTCTTAGTGAGATTGTACCTGCTAGGGACAATGCTTCTGTCCCTCCAGATCCCCATGCTGATATTTTAATATTCAAACAGTGCTAGAATTTAGAAGTGGGACCTTGGGAGGCGATTAAACCACTAGGATGGGACACTCATGAACCATATCACTCACTAGTAAGAGGTCAGAGAAGGTCGTGCTACCCAAGGTCAGGAGGAGCAGCCTGCTGCTTGCAACTCAGCGCAGAGCCCTGGCCAGCACTACCCGAACCTATGAGAAACAGTGTATCAAACTGCTCAGAGAAACAGAATATCAAACAGTTCAGAGAAACAGTGTATCAAACTGTTCCGTTTAGAGTAATTTGCTTTAGCAAACAGAGCTAAGATACGATCAAAGTACTATCACGATGTCTTGGCCAACTAAAGCAAGGCTCACCTCAGTGTCACAGATGAGGTATTAATAGTTCTGATGTCCTGGTTCTAAGAGTTGAGAGAATACCACAGAGGCTCATTGCAGCAAATTTATCACCAACCACTGATGCACCCTTTAGAGTTATACCCCAAGAAACACAGCTCGGTAACTGTAGCTGAACAGTGTGGTCCTCCAGGACAGGGGCCAGGTCTGTCCTAGCTGAGTGTAATGCATGTTGGATGCTCAACAGCAAGAACAATCGGGTGGTGGATTAAGGATTGTCCAGAACACCACACATACACACACACACACACACACACACACACACACACACACACCAGTTACAACTCCCAGATACAGGTAGGTCTATTAAAACCCTTCTATTTTATTCCTTACTTACTGTTTCTTCCTGTTGGATAATATTGTTATAATCAGTAGCTTTTCCAAAGGCGGCATCACCACTGTGGAAGAACAGACAACAGAGAGACCACGTGACTAAGATTTCTTCTGTAGCAAGCAGCTTATTTGTTTAAGATATAACTCTTTATCAAAAAACCTGTCCTTCAAAATCCTATCCACATATGGAGATTGTCATGTGCTTGGGATTTTTCTTTTAATCTATTTCTATATCTGGGACAACCTTGCCTTTTAATTTAAAAACTTTTATTCCCTTCAGAAGCAAGGTTATGATACCATCAAGGTCACAACTTTATTCCTGTGGGGGAGGGGCAACCCACTGTGAAAAAGGGGATCTTTATTACCTTTTGGTTTGGGTGTTTTACATTAGCAACCCAGATGTGACAATGCTGCTAGGTGATGGAGGTCACAGAGCCGTGTCACCGAGTAAGGGGATTGGGGGTTAAGAGTAGACGCTAAGCTTTCATCTTGCAGTGCTCATCGGGCTGCTGTGCTTAAGGGACATACATGGGAGAGAACAGATCTAGTCCTGCTGAATGTCGTGGTATGTTCTCCCTTTAATTATGTGCATAAGTCAAAGTGGGGTGCAGGATCTCCCACTTACATCAGGAAATGTGCCTTCTCTGGGTGTTGGAGAGGAGAGTGCCTTTCTCCCCGTCTTCCCCAGGGCAGTGGCTGATGGCTGAGCTGAGGAGCAGCCATGGCTGGGGAGCTTCGTCCAACCCAGGTATCATCATCTGCTTTGCCTCAGAGCGCAGGGTCCTCTCCCCTCAAAGCCAGGAGCCATCATCAGGTGGGCACTGGGGAAATGGGTCATCCCTGTCCAGTCCTCCAAAGCCCTGGGTGCTTACTTCTAAAGGTTTGTGTTGTGGTGTCTGTCATTGTGTTCTCCTGTCCCAGTCGTGAACACCTGGGCGGAGTATTTGATATGTATGTGACGATGTTTCTACACAATGCTCTGTTCTATCCCCAAGTGCAGTAGACAGATTGAGAGCCTGGAGATGAGCCCTCCATGGAGGCACATCCTTCGTACTCTACCAAGAATTGTTACCAAAACTTAATTTTACTTTGGACATTCCAAATGGCTGATAGGATATAGGTCCTGTTCAACCCAGAGATATAAATGGAGGAACTCTGTACATAAGGTGGCTCACAAATGCCAGAAAATGGAGAATTTGGCGTATTTTAGGAATTCCATTTTGGCATGTATTGTGGACTGAGCTGTGTCTCCCCTCCCCCCTCATATATTGGAATCTTAACCTCTAATGTAGCTATATCTGGAGATAGAATCTCTCTTCCCTCTCTCTCTCTCTCTCTCTCTCTCTGTGTGTGTGTGTGTGTGTGTGTGTATGTGTGTGTGCAGTTACATTGTAATTTGTCTTTTTTTTTTAATAAGGGCTCACTCCCAGTTATGTGATTGCCTTGAGGTCTTAGAAAAGACTAAACTTTTGAACAGTTGAAACTATGAAGGTTACGGAGGCTGTTGAAGTTGGAATGAATACATGTTTGCACTGGGAGGCAGCCATGAGCCTATGGGGCCATGGGTGCTATGCTTCAGTATCAAGCTGAAGAGTATCCAGTTGTGAGGGTGAACTTGGGATTGTCAAATTGACTGACTTTAGGGACACCTGGGCCATTAAGAAGGCACACTTTTGGATGTATCTACGAACGAACGTGCTTCCAGAATCACTAACTGAAGAGGCGAGACCCAACCTGACCGTGGTGGCACCATCTCCTGGGACAGGGTCTTGGACTCAACAAAGAGAGGGAGGACAGAAAGCCAGCTGAGCATTCGGCAGTCCCCATTCTCTGCTTCCTGGCCAGCACCAAAGACGAGCAGCCCGCCACCTATGCCGTGCCTTTTTGTCAGCGAGGGAATGTGTTACCATGAACTATGAGCCAAAACAAAGCCTCACGATTGCTTTGCCATTTTACTGGGCCATTTTGTTAGCCACGGCCACAAGAAACACAACCAACACATACAGATTCTGTTAAAACAAAGAAACTAACAATACATGAACTATGAATTAATCCCTAGAATAAAACAAGACAGAAGGGCACATGAACCATCGCACTGGGCCCTAGGTTTTTTGTTGTTGTTGCTTTTTTTTTTTTTAAAGGAAGTAGGAGGAAATGCAATTTCTCTACAATTCTACATTGTGTCAACATAGAGGTCCTAGTATCTTTCCTATGTAAAAACAAATACAAGACCACAATCTAAATATTAGGTCCATCTATCCATCCAAACATCCTTCCTTCTAGTCACCTGCTAATCCATCCATTAATCAATTCATCTGTCTGTTCAATCATCCGTTCATGCACCTAATCACCATCCACACAGTAACTATCTGTTGATCTGTCTCTCATTCAGTCTTCACACACTTGTTAAATGTCCTCCGCATGACAGGCATTGTGCTGGCTTCGTGCCAGGCGATTGAGACGCGTTCTCTGGGAGCTAACCTACTGAGGAAGAAAATGAAACCTAAGGATGTTGAATGAGAACTGTGGCAGCTGACGTGTGGGCATCATGATGTGCGTCAGGATAGGCCTATGCTTCTCCTGTGAATTCAGTTCGTACGCTTGCCTACTAGCAGCCAGATGAGCTCACGTGCAACTAGTTAGCCTTATTTGGCTGAAACTTACACAAGACTCTTGGACAGCACCCGTTAAGCCCGTTTGATAGTGAGAGTGGGTATCACCAGTCTCTCCTTACGATATTCAGAATTAAGAGAGGAGCAGCTAGCAGATCTGGGTCAGACTGAAGGGAAGGATATGCCGGGATGGGTCACTCCCCTCTCCCTCCTCCTTCTCACACCGCTGACTCGCAGCCTTGGAGCAACTAACACTGCTCGGTATGGCTGAGTCATGCCCTCAAGTGTCTCCAGCTTTTACATGAAACCCCCAAATTCCTGCCGGGTGGTTGCTTGTGCGGAGACGGGTTTAACTCAAGGGTATCTGGGAGGAGGGTGCCCTGCAAGATCAAGGGGACTTCCAAAGAGAATAAGACCCTTGTGTGGTGGCACTCCCCAATGTGGGAGCCCTGTTGTTAATCTTTATTGTTAGTGAGGGGATCTTGTGCATTGGAATACCAACAGTGAGAAGGAGAAAATGTTTCGGCCTCATACAAAAAAGGGGCCATCCACAACAAAATCCATCTAGTTGCAGAAACAGCGGGGTAGTCTCTGCACTGTCTGGGACGCCCAATCAAGCTCAATATGGGGAGCGATAAATGGGTTCAGTGGGCTCGAACCAGTTTTTTTTTTTCTTCAAAACTACTTCCTTTTAGAGCAGCGTTTTTCAACTTTCCTACGCTGCAACCCTTGAATACAGTCTCTCACGTTGTGGTGACCCCCGACAATGAAATTATTTTCGTTGCTACTTCATAACTGTTATTTTGCTATGGTTATGAATCGTCACAATAAATATCTGTGTTTCCTGATGGTCTTACGTGACCTCTGCAAAAGAGTCATTTGACTCTCCCCCTCCTCCCATGGGGGTCATAACCCACAGGTTGAGAACCTCCGTTTTAGAGCCTAGGGCAAGTAAAGATACTACGCAGAAGAAATACACGGCGACAGCGGCTAAAATAGGATTAAGGCATGTGCCAGGCACGCAAGGGCTGAGATGATCTCTATACGTGTACTGTCAATCAAAGTGGAGGGGGAGGTGGTTAACAGAGGGTAATGAGGGGGTAAATGTGATCAAAACACGTTATGTCCATGTGCGGAAACGTCATAACAAAAACCATCATTTTTTTTAAATGAGTATATGCTGATTAGAAAAAATCAGCGTGGGTTAGGATATGAACTGGAGGCAGTGGCCTGGTGTGGGACTTGGAGGTCTCGGTCACAGGTGCTGGTGCAGCGAGGACCTGGTGGGTTGGACCCAGACGGACCTGCAGAGGTTTGCTGTGCTTGGACCTGGGAAACTGGGCTAGGAAGAGAGACTGTGGTAAACCTGAGTCCCACTTCTACTGGAGTCTGCAGGAGCAGCCACAGTGACAATAAGATCAGAGAGGGTTGGTCCAGGGTGCCAGCCACAGGGGCTATGTGCTTTGGGGACTTACTTGCCCCTGCGTCATTTCCCGGGGCGGTTCTGATTCAGACCATGGGGACGTTTATTGGGCTCTGAGCCAAAGCAGAGTCACTGCTAAACTATGACCCTAGTGCGGCCACACACATTAGTCAGAGCTGGCCTTGCTGAGAAGGCAGGGATCTGGGTACCCGCTGGGTATCTGATTCCTTAGCTGTTTCACCACAGCCCAACCAAGAGCAGGCCAACGATACAGGGGTGGCCCTGGGTTAGTCTGTCCTTGTGGGCCTTCAGCTGCTATATCCTAATCTAGGCTATTAGGATTTAATAAACACTGGGCAAGAACAAGCCTGTGACACAGGGGTGGCCCTGGGTTAGTCTGTCCCATGCAGGCATGTGGTCCTAGTGGGCTGGCCCTTTAGCTGCTACATCCTAACCTAGGCTATAAGGATTTAATAAACAATGAGCAAGGGCAGCTACACCAGGGAGAGACAGGAGACCAGGGAGAGAGGGAGGGAGGGAGGGAGGGAGGGAGGGAGGGAGGAGGTAGCGCCCTGCTGTAGTCCATGATGGCTACATTTCTTTCAGCTAGACTCTTGGGCCCTGGGGGTCCTGGACATGAAGGGCATAGAGTCAGATGACTCTAAGTCCTATTTAAAGCCCAGAGCCTCTAAATATTTGGTAATATGTGAACTCAGATTTCCTTTCCAGGCCCCCCTACAGTTAGATTATGTCTAGCTCCCCATAGAGAAAACCCAGGGAATCCTTGTTTCTTTGGGGGGGGGGGACCAGCAAATGCCCACATGCTCCATGTAGAATGAAAATCGTATTGCATTAATCAGTTTTCACAGCCATTTGGCATTGAGGAGACCAAGACATACCTCTAGGTCACAGGGTTAACCTTAAATAAATAGATAAATAAACGAATATCCCCACAAGTGTTTCCAAGTGCGGTGTTAGCTCTGACTCTGGTCTGCCTCCACATTCCCAGGCTTTGACATCACTGTCATTAATCTAGACTTCCATTACGTCACTCTGGCACCCCAATCTCTCTCACACATCGCTATAACAGTGAGGAAAACAACTTGAAGCCATTACAAAGGTAAGGAAACAAAAATGTAGTAAGATTCAGTTAGTTCTCGGGCCAGGCTGGTCTAGCATGAGAACCCAGGCAGAGCACTGGCCCCCTAGTCACCATGGGTCCTCCTGCACAGCTCTCTCGCCACATGTGAAATAGTTATTTTGGTTTTGAGCGAAAGACACCCTTGGGTGTAAGGTTAAAATGTAAACATGGATTCATATAGGGGCATGTCGTTGCGTCACAGTTGCAAAACTGTGCGGTTTCCATTACCTTAATTATAGGCATCTCTGAAATGTGCCAGCCACTTAGTTATTTGGTTGCTCCATTCACCCTAACCCTTAGAACACCCTGCAAAGGCAGAAGCTAAGAACTGTTGTCCCCTTTTCCAGATGGGGCAGGAGAAGAAGAATCCGCAGGAGGAGGCTCTGATCTGAGTTGAAAGTGATTACCTATCATCCTGTTCTTTTAGGGCACACGTGTGCCAGACAAGGTAACAGTAATAACAGGGGCTGCAGATACAGCTGAGTTGCAAATTCCTTACCTACTACGCACAGGGCCACAGGGTTCTATCCCTCCTAGCACAGACTCAGGCAGACAGACAGACAGACACAAAACTGGTTCCTTCCTCCCCAGAACACAGACAAGAAAGACACACACACACACACACACACAGACACACATACTCTCACACACATACATGCACGCACACACAGACACACACACACAGAGACACACGAAAAATGTTTTGAAACTAAAAATGTACAGGAATTACGGTACTGGAAAGAACATGTTGGCATACTGAGCGCCATAGCTTAGTCATTTCCTTCATGGAGGGAGGTTGCTTTTCAACTATTTAACTGTCTCCTGACCCATTAGATTTAATGAACAACTTAATTGCAAAATGATGACCTGTGGGAAAACTCTGTAAGTGTTGAAAGTGTAAGTTGTCTGCATTTGCTTTCTTGTTGCAAACTTCAGCCTCTGGGTGTGTGTGTGTTTTTGGTGGTGGGGGATCAAGTTTCACAAGAAGACAGCAAATAACAGCAGGCAATGCAGTGGGTGGCTTTCTAGAGATGGGCCAGGGAGGGGTCCCCTGAGGATGTCAGGAGAGCTCGGGGTGGAATCTGCTCCCAGAGCCTCTGCAGAGCCAGGGTGTCTTCCCGGGCCATACTCCTCACACACAAGAAACACAAGTTTCTTCTTTCTTTCTTTCTTTCTTCCTTCCTTCCTTTCTTTCTTCCTTTCTTCCTTCCTTCCTTCCTTCTTTTCTTTCTTCTTCTTCATTTTTTTTTTTAATAAAGCTTCCTGAACACAACTGGGTAATGCATATGTTTAACCTTAACAAGTTCTAACCAGCCCTGGAAACCATAGGGTGGACAGGGCCAAAAAGCTGGTTGCAACTTGGACACCTCATGAGTAGGGAGACTCATCAGCGGTCTCGATGGGGGGTCCTGGCCCCAAAGGCTCTGTTTTCATCTTAGCTCCTTCTTATACACTGGCTGGCTGCCTAAACAGAAGGGAAAGAGGTCCTCACTGGGTCAGGGGACCTCCTGGCAGGGCCGCCGCTGTGACCTGGCGTCCTCAGTGGTGGTGGCTAACTTCCAGTGAGCTTGCTCTCCCCCAGGGGTTGGGGGAGGCTGGAGTGCTCTGCCTGCCTACGTTGCTTTACTGGTACATGGATCCAGCTGTAGACCCACAGCTGCATTCCACAGGCTCAGGCTGCCACCCCTAGGCAGTCCCCTGAGCTCATGAGCTGGAAGAACAACGAGGAAATCAAAGAACAAAGGCTTAGCATTTGAAGGACAGCTTAGACACTTTCAAAGGCCTTTAGCTGGAAAATCTGGTGTGTGTGTGTTTACATTTGTATGCGTGTACATGTCTGTGTGCTGGGAGGGATGGAATGTGTGTGTGTTGTATGTATACATGTTTGTGTGTGTCTGTATATGTGTGTGTCCATTTCTGTGTCTGTGTGCTGGGAGGGATGGACCCCTTACACATGAGTGAGTACGTGTGTGTGTGTGTGTGTGTGTGTGTGTGTGTCTGTGCATGCATGTATCTGTGGTGGCAGGGAGGAGGGCAAAGGTTAGTTCTAGTACATCCCGAAGAGAAACATGAGATCACATGTAACTCTTTTCAGAATTTATATTAAGTAGAATGGAAATGGACAGACGAGCTTTCTTTAAAATGTTTTAACTTGGGATTTAAGTTAAGCACGGCCACTTCCCCAGGCACACACACGCGCGCACACACACGCACACACACACACACACGCGCAAACACATCACACGCGCACACACACACACATACCACCCTGACTGGAGAGGGAAGCGTTTTGCACCTTTGCCTCAGTCTGATGAATTTATAGATCAGTAGTCACACTACGTCCAGGTCTCAGTCTGCTAAACACAAGGGGACCTTGGGAGGCCTGTTCCCTGCAAAACTCACACTACCCTACCCTAGAGATGGAGGACAGGGGAGAGCACTCCCGACTTCACGAGGGGGTCTTTTCCATATGGCAAGAAGCCAACAAGGTCTCAAGATTTAGCTCAGATTTTGGGCCTCTTGTCAAGATGAGAATTACCACACGCAACCCATCCCATCCCATCCCGTCGATATTCCTATCTATGCTCTGTCACCTCTGCACACACTGTGTCCTGGTCCCCAAGATGGGCCCTTTGCCATATCTTGGGACTTTTCTCCTCCCCAGCACAAGTATGGAGAGAGGGGTGTGGTGGCATTACGAGGACTTGAGTGCAGACTGTGTGAACCATCAAAGTGGTAGGGAATAGACAGACAGCCTTGTATTGACATCACCTGTATTTTAGCTAGGCTATATGCAGCTGTGAAGTGTTTGGGGAGAGCAGCACAATGCTGACAGCCATCTTATCTATTCTTGGCCAACTCCCTGTGCTAATGCTTGTGTGTATGTGTGTGTGTGTGTGTGTATGTGTGTGTGTGTTGGGGCAGGCCAGGGGTTATGTGTTTAAACCAGACCCTTGAACAGCCTGGGCACAGGTTAGTGTCCCAGCCAGTTTCTTTCAGTTGTGGGGCTGTCACTGGGGACTTCACAAGTGCACTTGCTAGGCCAGTTCTCCACCGCTGAGCTACGTGGCCAGCCCAAGGCTGACTCTCCAGGGGACTCTCCAGCCTGTGCCCACAGTAAATATCAGAGCTATTGTACATTAGCCGTTATTCCTGAACTCACAAAGCACCACTGGCCTCGGCAAGGCAGACAACGTTGGGGGAACCTCAAAAACTCTCATCTGAAGCCTTGCCCAGGGCTCTCCCTTGGGTTTTAAATGTGGGGAAGCAAGGGTAAGCAGACCCAGCTGCCCTCCCTCGTCTCCCCCCCCCAACTGGGGGCTGATGACTTCCAGGTGTGCAAAGTTAGGCTCCACCTTGCTGGCTTCCCTTTGCTAAGGAGTCTAGGGCACTGCTCAGGCTCAGATCTGTTAGAGGCTAGAGGCAGACAGTTCCAGAATCTCCCAGGCACTATCACCTCAGCTCTCATGTGGGGAGAAGGGTAGGGGAGTTTTGAAGGGGAGCAAGGACTAGAATAGGAGTGGCCTATGTGGCTTTGAGATCCCTGGCTGCCCTGAGGACTGGGCTGGGAGACGTCATGGGGCTTACCATGCCTTTGCTCCTGGATTATGGAGTTATGCTTGCTTTATTATTTTTAATTGAATTTTTTTACTGATGTAATTTTAGATTTATATGTAGCTGTAAGAAATAATTAGGGGAAAGATCCCTTTTATGCTCTGCTTAGTTCCACCTGGTGGTAACATTGTTTGAAAACTATAGTGCAGTCAACCCTTCAGATCTCCTGGGCATTGATTCCAGAACCCACTAACCCTCTAAGGAAACTTAATTCCATGGCTGCCAAATCCCCATATGAAATATATACTGTTTGGAGAGACTTTGCACACACCTCTGAACACTATGAATCAGCTCTAGTTGACTCATAGTACCCAGGACAATGGAAATTCTGTGAAAAATGCTGAGACACTGTATTGTACAGGGAATAATACCAAAAAAAAAAAAAAAAAAAAAAGTTCTTGAATTCAGTGCAGACAGATTTTTTTCCCCAAATAATCCCCACCCATGGTTGATTAAATCTGAACCTGTGGAAGCTGCAGGGATGAGGAGTCAGCTGTATCATATCACAGCCCAGATACTGCCGTAGATATAACTCACCTGTCTTACTCAGATTTTCTGTTCTCTCCCTTTGTGTGTGTGTGTGTACACATTTTTATCATTTCATGGGTTCACAGCTCAGATATTGTTCCAAGGGAACCCATGGGAGAAAGATAGAAAGACAAGATACAGAATTCAAGAAACTATTTGCAAAGCACATAAACAACAAAGGTAGTGTCTAAAACAGAGGGAAATGGCCCAGAAGTACATAACTAAGGATGACTTGAGGGAAGGCGCTTTTATAGTCAGGCTCATCCCCAGCTTCCCCCGCCCGCCCCTGGACCACTCCTTTATCCCTCATCTCCCCATTTGCAATGCCTTGGAAGCCGATCTTTTAGGGTTGGGGCCATTTTCGCTTCAGCAAAATTCCACGGAGTTTCGGCGTGTGTCAATGGTTTGCCCCTCTTCGCTGCTGGGTGACAGTTTATGGCATACGCGTACCACAGTTGGATAAACCAGCCAGCCAGCCACCGCAGGGCACCTAGGCTGACTCCAGTTAGAGGCTGTTAACAACTGCAGCTGTCATGAACATTCCTGTGTGGGTTCACATGTGGACAGTAGTCTGCATTTCTCGGGGACAAATGTCTTGGGAGATCAGTGGAGGGAAGGGGTTAGACAGTACGCATGTGCCAGTTTTTATGAAAAACTGACAAACCCATTTTGTAAGGCGACTAATCGCTTGATATTCTCACCAGAGATGTGGGAGCAGTCAGGTTTTTGCATCCTCATCAGAATTTGATCTTTCTATTTGGATATCGGTTCCTCTCACAAGCACGTAGGCACAGCTGACTGCAGAAAGGGATGGCTGTGTGGGGTGTGTGTTTGTCTTTTGTCTGTTTTCAAACAGGATCATTTGTGTGTGTGTGTCTGTGTGTGTGTGAGTTTTCATACTATTGGGTTTTACATGCTCTTCCTAAATTGTAGCTTCTGGGCATCTGACACCTTCATACATTGCAAATATTTTCTTTTCGTCTTTGTCCCTTTTATTCCCTTCCCAGGGCTTTTGAAAAAGCCCAACTGAGCGTTCCTTTTAGGGTTCGAGCATTTGGAACGAAGTCTGGGAACTTTCTGCATAGCCATAGGTCCCATTGAGCTCATTTTACCTTTAAAATTTAACGTTCTTATATTTTATTTATTTGCCTCTTTGTTGTTAATTTTGTGAGAAGATTTTGCAAATATTACCTAGTACAATCTCAAACTCTTAGACTCAAACAGTTGGGAACCGCAGCTTCCCTACTGGCTGGGGTACAGCTTTATTCTTTGTGGGCGCTGAGACATGGTCTTTCTACATAGCGCCGGATGCCCTGGAACTTACTATATAGACCAGTTTCACCTCTAACTCATGGCTATCTGACTGTCTCTTCTCTTTGAGTACTGGGATTAAAGGCCTGCCTTACCACGACTGGTACAGCTTTATTCTTCTCCTTATATTTTAAGCTTAAGCCTCTGACCTATCTTGAGCTAATTTTAATTTAAGTTGTGAAGTTTATGTTGGACTTCATTTGTATATGGTTTTCTAACTGTTAACTCAGTTCTCAACCAGTGGTTTGAGACCCCTTGTGGTGGGAGGGTCAAACAACCCTTTCACAAGGGCTACTACCTAAGACCCTCAGAAAACACAGACATTTACATTATAATTTGTAACAGTAGCAAAATTACATTTATGAAGTAGCAATGGGAATGTTATCAGCTGGATGGTGGTGGTGCCCACCTTTAATCCCAGCACTTGGGGGGGGGCAAAGGCAGGCCGATCTCTGTGAGTTCAAGGCCAGCCTGGTCTACAGAGCCAGGACAGGCTCCAAAGCTACACAAAGAAACCCTGTCTTGAAAAAGAACAAACAAAAAACCAAAAATTGTGGCTGTGGATCACCACAACACGAGGAACTATGTTAAAGGGTCGCAGCTTTAGGAAGGTTGAGAATCAGTGTTCTTCTATTAAGTAACCTATGTATCTCTGCCATCATGTGAGGGATGGATTGTGGCTTACTGCCAGACCTGAGAACCAGGTCCCTGCAAACAGACCTCGTTGCCACAAGGTGTCCTCTGATCGCCACTGACATGGCATAGCATGCGTGCACATATAATAATAACATGTACTGATTTTAAAATGAAAAATTCGTTGATTGCGTTTGATGAGTCTGTTTCTAGATTCTCTCCCCCGGCTCTGTGTTCCTGAGCTGCCAGCAAACGATGAGACCTTGACTGTTGTAGCTACACAGAGCGCTCCGGAAGGTGGAGTGCTTCCGGGTTATTCTGCTTTGTTGGGGTTGTGTGAGCTACTTGCCATCCATGCAGCTTCTGGATAAGCTTCTATATGTCAAGAGAAAAATCTTGCTGGGATTTTTTTTTTTTTCCTTTAAAACAACCTCAGTAAGAGACACAACCGAATCATTTAAAGAGAGAAATTCAATGCTTTCTTAGCATATTCAGACTCGTGCAACTGTACAGATGATAGGTAACCCTGCATGCCAGGGGCAATGAGCATTAGAAAGGCCTGTGCAAGACTGGTCCCTGGCTGGGATCTTGGCCTGCATACTGTTCCCAGTGGCAGTTTGCGGGTAGGTGTGGCTCACCGAGTGGAGACTGTACAAATAATAGGGCTTATGCAGAACTCCTGTGCTCTTTTGGGGGTAGTTTTGGGTGTTCTTTCTATTATGTAGACATGTGCTGTATCATCAGGTCCAGACAAAAACTTTAAATATCAAGTCTCTATTGTGCTTCGTCAAAAGAAAAAAAATTCACTCACACGCCATATGGCTACATTTTTGTAGCTGAGGAGTGGGCTCTGCAGGACTGAGCATGGAGAAAGATGGCATAGCACAACCTCATAGATGTCCCCTCCTCTCTTGCTGCGTGTGTGTGTGTGCGCACACACACGTGTGCACGCACACACACGTGTGCACATGCATGTACATGTGTGGAGACCACGCTGTCCTGGAACTCACAGAGATCAGCCTGCCTCTGCCTCCTGAGTGCTGGGACTAAAGGCGTGCGCCACCACCGTCGGGCTTCATCTTTAAAAAATTTTAACTTGTCTCTGCCATCAAATTTGAAGTCTGTTTCCCGCAGGCAGTGTTGTTCTTCTGAGTAATTTTTCTTTGTTTTAAATCCACTCTACCTTCCATCGGTACTTGCAGGTAATGTACAATTAAGGTAACTGTCGGTATGCCGGCCCTTAGCTTTCCCTTTGTGTGACTTATTTCTATTTGCTTCCTTGGGCCAAGTTCCTGCCTTTCGGAGTTACTTAAAGCGCAGGATTGCATTTTGCTTCAGTGACAGCGTTCTGGGTGCACATCAGTACTACTGTCATGGCAGCTGTCTGTCTGTCTGTCAATCACAGGGTTTATATCTGTGCCCGGTGTTCCTGAGCTCCACCATTTCAGATGAAGTGTGGAAATCTCTTTCCGCTTAGGCTCCCTTCCTTTCCTTCCCTGCTGTAATGTATCATCGTGCGGAGTGCATGTCTTTGCTAACGTGATGAAATATGACATATAAGAATCAAGAAGGCCGGGAATTGGTGGCGCACGCCTTTAGTCCCAGCACTCGGGAGGCAGAGGCAGGCGGATCTCTGTGAGTTGGAGTCCAGCCTGGTCTACAGAGAGAGTTCCAGGACAGGCTCCAAAGCTACACAGAGAAACCCTGTCTCAAAAACAGAGCAAAACAAAACAAAAAACAAACAAGAAACCCAGAAGAAGAAGGAGGAGGAGAAGGAGGAGGAGGAGGCAGACTATCGTTCCCTTCTGCGTCTCCACTCTGTTCTTCTTTCTGACGTCCCCGGTGTTCCTTCTGTTCTGTCTCCCTCGCTCTTTGGAGGATTTCTCTCAGTTCTTCAGGACTGAGCTGGCTAGTGGCAAGTCATTCCCCCCATCTTTATTTTCCCTTCACTCTTTAAGGGTACTTTTGTAAAGTTTTGTTTAAACACACGCGCGTGTGCGTGCCCCCATGCACACACACACACACACACACACACACACACACACACACACACGGCACACTCTCAGCATGCACACGAGTCAGCAAGGCGGGCAGAGATACCAGGTTCTCTAGAGCTGGAGGTACAGGCAGCTGTGAGCCTCCCGGTGTGGAGGCTGAGTCAGACTTGAATCCTCTGCAAGGACAGCAACACCTGTTGGCCACTGAGCCATCTCTCCAGCCCCCGGAGGACAACTGTGCTGCACACAGAAGCTGAATGAGTCTCGTCCAGCTCTCGAGAGCCATGGGGTCACCTCCTGGCTATGGTAAGAAAGGGGTTACTGGGAGCTGTTGCGGGTCACGTGACACCGTCTTGACAAGTTTCCGGATTTTTACCCCTTCCTTCCTGCCTCCCTTTCATTGTTTGTTGTGGTTGGAAAGAGGTATCTCAGGCTCCTGGGGAAAGGCCAGCACCACCTGGATAGTTCCTTTTTTGACAAGAATCCCTCATAACTCCCAAGAATGAGAGAGAACCTCGAAATCTTGGACTCTCGCTGGGTTGAGTTTTGGGAGCACCGCCTCTTGACCTAAGGATGATGGAGGAAGGAGATGTCCCGCTCCTGCGCTGGGCACACAGCCCTGGGGTCCCAAATCAACTCTTCTTCCCACTCCACATTCCCTTCGGTTGCTCCTGTCTCCAGGGTTTAAAGTTGTGCTCAGAGAGCAGGGTCGGGGGGGAAACAGGTCTCTATCTGCCTGCTGCCCTGGCTGCAAGTCCAAACAGCACATTTAAAGGCACGTTTAAATGTACTCTGCACAGTTGGGTAATTAAGCGTTCTGCTAATGAGCAGCTTCGGTCTATGAGGTAGACACAGTTTGCTTCCTGCGAGCGTTTGAGGTGGATTCTGTAGGTGATAAGAGGATGCAGATTCCAAGACGTTGCGCTGCCTCGCCTCTGTCCCGATCCAACTAAACATCTGTTGACACTGGGTGGACAGCGTGCAAAAGAAGCTCTAGGTGCTGTGAAGGAGGGTAGGCAGCTGGGGTCTGTGGGAGCAGAAAGAGGCCTGGAGGAGGACAGGGCATTCTAGCACTCTCTGTAGCAGGGCAGAGGCCAGTGACCCGATGGCATCAGCAGCGGTCCCAAAGTTCTGGCTGTGACAGCCCCTGAACCCCATCCAGGGGTGACCGACCCATCAGCTGACTCAGCACCCATCCACATTTGGACCATCTGCAGGGTCTGGGAGAGCTAGCATAGCCCAGGCCCACCTCCCTACTCAGCAGGGCGTAAAGGGAACCGGCCCCTCAGGAGCTAGGTTACGGGAGAGGGGGACACTGCCAGGGATTGGTAGGCGTGTGAGGATGAAGCGTATGGTAGCATGCCAGTAGGGGGATGGGAGGGAGTCCCTGAGGGAATGTGTGCTCTTGAGACTGGTGCCCATGGAGGGATGACAAAGCCTTCCTCTGATCCAAGTGTAGGTGTTGACAGCGTGCACAGAAACGTCCACCAACACACACACACACACACACACCCTGCCCAGATGCGTACAGCCTAAAGACTGCTCACCCACGGAGACTGCCCCTGCCAAGAGCTTTAGAGACAACCACTTCACGGGCCAGATTTCAAAGTTCATTGTTGGTCACACGGTACACAGATAGGTCATGTTGCCCTGTCCTTATTTCTGTCCATGGGTAACCCTTCTCTCTCAAAGTGATGATTAAAAAAAAAAAAAAAACCATTGCCATCCCCCACCCTACCCCACCCTCATCATCCCGTTATGGCCTCCTGTCGGGACGTCCGTTCCCCTTCCCATGGGGACTATGTGCATTTCTGACACTTACGTTACCCTTGCATCACACTGAACATGCATGTTAGCATGTCTATTAAGCGAGCAAAGGGAATAGGCCATGTCGCGATCAAATGCGACGTCTTAACTTAGTGCCTCGCAGTCACTCTCCGTAGAGGGCCCCTCATACAAACTTTTTCTTGTGCGAACTAGAGGACTCTGTGAGTGAATGGGACACGGGTGATGATGAGGAGGATGTCGCCCGTGCCACGGGTGAAAAAGAAATTGCCCTTGGTTTCCGGGACACACAATCACCTATTTGTGCCAAGTGAAGGCCCGGGAGGCAGCTGCTGAGTGGAGCAAAGATGCTGGCTGTGTAGAGAGTCTGTGAGCGGTGTGGACAGGAGGGAGAGGGGGGGAGGAGGCTTCCCTGGAGCTGGCGCTGTTGAGGAGGGTCCTCCTGATGTCATCAGGGGTGTCAACAGGAATGACAGATTCAAGAAGAGCCCAGCAGAGTGGGACTGTGGGAGGCCGGGACGGTAAAAACCAAACGGAGCCGTGCACACCCTGGTCACAAGAAGGTGACTATGGCTGATATTATGGAGAAAGAACCCTGACGTATTATCAGGAAGGGAGCCCGGATTGGAAGGCTGCCAGCCCTGCCTAGTGGGTGGTCTCTGCCTCAGTTGCTTCTGGGAAGGGAAGAGGAAGGCGAATTAGGAAGCTTGGTCTAGTGGTTGCGTTTGGAGTAGCGGGAGGCTGAGTAGAGAGGGTGGCCCTGTGAGGCTGATGGGAATCCAGCTGTCTGTCCCTCAGCATCCACACCTTCCTTCAACGCTCAAGTCCCTTATATAAAATGAGAGTCCGCAAAGAACCTAAGTGAGTCCGTATATCTGCTTTAAGCCACCTCTCGATTACACAATAACGAAAATAATGCGATGTGCCGTGCAGGTAACACTTATGCTGTATTATTTAGGATACGGTCATAAGACAAGATGTCTGGGCGTGCGAAGATCACAGGCCTAACTGCCCAGCACGCGGTGTAGGCCTGGTTCAATCTGAGCACGGTGAACCTTCAGCGTGGTTCAATCCGTACACACTGAATCTACCGTTCCTGTTGACATATCTACTGCCTGTGTCCAATCTGTACATATGGAACCTTAGCACAACTGCTCTTCGAGTGGGATGACAAGGGCTCACTCGGAATATCAGTATCCCAAAACGGGAAGAACAAACGAGGGTTTATAGCCCAACAACGGAGTCAGTGGTGGTTTAGGGTGACTGTGAGATCATAAATGCAGACGCAATTTTCAGGGAGGTTCTAAGTTGAAGTTTCCATACCCTGAGTGTGAGGCTGTCATGGGTCATCCCAAGGGGAATGTTGGGGAAACAGCCGGAGAGGGTTTCCTAGGGAGTGGGCAGGCAGAGGATGATGGGCGATAATGAGGTAGAGCACCACCCTCGTGGAGGGAAGGGATGGTGGAAGGTCAAAGGTAAGAGGGGGCTGGGGCTGACCTGAGAAAGCCTGTACTTACTGGGAAGGGAGGGATTTAAAGGGCGGTACTGGCTGGGGAAGGGGACACACGGCATCCTGAGGACCACCAATCAGTCAGGTACAACTAAAAGCTGGGGAGGTTTTCATAGAAACCAGCGCGAGAGAGCCGGCCCCAGGGGTCACAAGCGTGAGAAGCCTAGACCTGACCTACACCAGCTACAGCACACGGGAGAGCTGACCATGCCTCCCACTCCATATGCCCCCTACAGCAGTCTGGAAAGAGGGCCCTGCACCTTGCCTGGACAAAACAGTAGAGCTTGGCCTGGCAATAAGAGTGAGGGGAAGTAGGATCTGAGGGCCGGAGAGCGGGAGAACGGGCCGGGCTTGTTGCTGCACAGGGTGAGCTAGCCCAGGCAGTCCTGGAGAGCTCACCTGGGTAGTGACAGCCAGGGAGAGCTAACGAGCTGACCCAGCCACCGCCCAGGCCCAGAACCAGGGCTGCCAGTTGGCTCACTCCAACATCCACCAAAGCTGTGAACTGTTGGAGCATGTGAAGGGGGCGAGTCTACAGATCCAAAACAGCAGGATCTCCACAACACAGGATAACAGGACAGCCAAGAGGGGCCCCAGTGAGAGCCCATTATCCGTAGCATGGCGGAAGCCAGAGCTCTCAAGCCAGACCAGTGACTCGGGCCAATGAATATTTGCAAGTAAGGATGAACAAACTAAAGGGTAAACGGTGTGTCTCAACGGGCCGCTCAGCTTCCATGACAAGATTCCTGTTGTTTCGTTTTTGTTTGGTTTGGTTTTTCTACTAAATTTGGTTTTGTTTGGTGATGGTGGGGGGAGGGGGGAGGTTGAAAGGGCAGAGGGCAGATTTGAGGGGACGGGAGATAAGTAGGAAGAGAATGCACGGTGTGAAATCCACAGAGAGCCCATCAAAAGTAAATAAATAAGTACATAAAAAAGAAAAAGGAACCGGGTTTGTGTCCCATGACCGAGGTACCCGAGGACAGACACTAACCTGTGACAGCTTTTTTTACCCAGGAGGTAGCAGTAATGGGAGTAGAAGAAAGAACTTTTCTTGATATAGATTCCATCATAATGGTACCTGGAAAACAGAGGGAACTCGCTGAGGTATGTGCAAGCACATGGTTTGTGTGCACAGTTCCTCTCAGTGAGGACAGCAGGCAGGTTAGGTGTACCCACCGCATCTCTGGCCACTGACCGCATGCATCTCTGACCTCTGCATCTCTGACCTCTGCATCTCTGACCTCTGCATCTCTCTCTGACCTCTGCATCTCTGACCTCTGCATCTCTCTCTGACCTTTGCATCTCTGACCTCTGCATCTCTCTCTGACCTCTGCATCTCTCTCTGACCTCTGCATCTCTGACCTCTGCATCTCTGACCTCTGCATCTCTCTCTGACCTCTGCATCTCTGACCTCTGCATCTCTCTCTGACCTCTGCATCTCTCTCTGACCTCTGCATCTCTGACCTCTGCATCTCTCTCTGACCTCTGCATCTCTCTCTGACCTCTGCATCTCTGACCCATCGTAAGCCACAGCCTGTCTGTTATTAGAGACACTTCAACAGCCCTAGCAAAGGGCTGTAGGGTGCTCAGTCTGCTTTCTCAAACGTTTTAGAGACATTTACAGAGATGTCCTGGAGCAGGTCTTCTGCCCCACCGCCCTGCCCGCCTTTCCGAGGACTCAGCCTGCAGAAAGGAAGCCACGCTCCTTCCTCAGGGCCCCCCCATCCCCTCTGAGGAGTCTGCAAAAACCGACAGCAGTGCGCCCAGGCTCACAATAGAACCAGCCGGCTCCAACTTAATTACTGCCAAGGCTAGATCTGGCAAGCTCTGCACTGTCTCCAGTTTCTCCGTGGGCAGCCAGTCCTTCCTCTAAACCGGCTTCTGTCCCTGCTCACCGATGTCCTGTCTCGATTTAAAGCAAACAACAAATGACAATGATAATTGCCTGGCAATTATGATAAGGACGCATTTGATGGCACTGGAATTTCCTGAGAAAAACTGTCACCTTAGGCCGCAGCCTCCTGAATACAACGGATAGACTAATGGACCAAACTCTTAGACATTTCAGTTCAAGGAGTAATTAAAACAATTGGCATTATCTTATGCGCGTAACTACTTAAACGTTTTAATAAGTGGGCACATTCCTAAGCATCGAAAGTATTTAAAGCAATCTTCATATTTTAGTGAGATTCCGAAGCAAATGAGTGTAGTGCTACCTGGGTAAGTCCCCACACAGGGATCCAGTCCCAACCACGGCACCATCTGGTAAGAGATGGCGCATACAGCTCACTCTGTCACACTTTCTGTCATTTATTGTGATTGGCCCACACTTTCCGTTTTCACCACCTAACACAAAGCAGCCATTACAACTCTACCTGGCACTTCCTCGCGTGCCCAGCCTCCGGGTGCCCAGGTCAGGAAAAACCAAGCGCACGAGCTGCGGGAACAAGCAGATTGGAAGATGCAATTTGAAAACCGAAGACAGACTCTTTTTCATCTATACTTACCAAAGAGTTATTAAAAAAAATGTACTATAACGGATTACATATCCGGTAAGTAAAATACATCACAGAGCAAAAAGTGTCATTTTAAATAAACCTCGGTGTCCAGGCTGGGGTCCTGGCTTAGATCCCCAGCGCCAAGCCTGTGGGTCGTGACCCTCTCTGGGGGTTGAACAACCCATCCACGAGGGTCATCTAAGACCATCAGGAAGCACAGATGTTGACATGAAGACCCATGACGGTAGCAAAATCACAGTTTCCAAGTAGCAACAAAATAATTTTACGGCTGGGTGGGGAGGGGGATTAATCACTGGGCAGGTTGAGAACCACTGCTGTAGAACAGTGTTTGTAGATGAGACCTCTGGCATCTGTGTGCAGTCTTGCCTTCTGCTGTCCTGGTCATTAACGCCACTGACTGGAGTCATGAACGTTCTCTAGAAACTGGCCCGTCCACGCGTGGGCTGCTCCCAGTGCTTTGCTACTCTCCCCTTTTCCAGGCATCATAGAGATTCTGTGGCTCACCCCCGCCCCTCGCTTGCAACGCTTTTTAGGAGTGAAACGGCACTCAGTTGAAATAACGGCCACTTGGATTCAAATTCCCATCTCTGGGCTGAGCTGCCTTGATGCCCCTCCCCCCCCATGTCCAGAGATGCTCAGGTTCCAGCCATCAACAGGAATCTGTCATCGTTGCCTTAGCAAGGGGGCTAACCACAGGCGCAGTATCTGGGCTCACGCGTGCTAGAAGGAGAAATCTCGCATGTGCGGACGCTTTGGAAGCCAGGACAGGGAAAGCCACATCACTGCCAAACGATGTCTCTGCCCGGCCAGGCTCCTGCTTTGCTTCCTACCGCCTGTCCCCCTTTGCGTTACCTTCCACTTGGGGGAGATGAGAAAGGGTTTCCTCTCATCCGGATTATCATCCATCCCTGTCTGTCTGCCCATTATGGATCTATCTGTTCACCTCCTGTGCGCCCGCCCATCCATCGTCAGACTATCCTTGCAGTATGTATACAACAGGATGGGGCAAAGGGGGATTGGAGGGTGGACTGTACAGCCTAGGGGCTTGTGTCTGTGGGCGTTTTGTTATAGAGTGGCTATTCACTTATTAAACTATTTAAAAAAGAATCCTGAGCTGATTCATACACAGTGAGATACAGACGGGGAAACCCAAGGACTTCTCACTAGGGGAGTTCCCTCTCTGCTGTGAGGGCTGTGTGAGAGGGCTCGTCCAGTCACTCCAAGTGTCCCCGAGGAGGACAACCCAGAACTGGTGTGGGTAGGACAAGAAGGGCTTTCGGGCCCTAGGTCCTGTGAGTACCACCCACCATCTGCTCAGGCCAAGAACGGCTAAGAACTTTCTGTGGCCAGAAGTCGGCCATGTGTGAGGAAGCTGGAGCCGGGGAGAACACAAACTTTTCCTGTTTGGTAGAAGAACATGAAGAAAGCAGGCAGACGCCAGTAGGCTCCGCCAGAAAACTTAGCTACCAAGCCAAGGGACACGTAACGAAATGTGCCCAGGGCAGGAACTGAAGAACCTATCACCAAAGGGTCCGGCTGGGGCTGGAGCTATGGCTCAGCGGCTAAGAGCACTGGCGGCTCTTCCAGAGGACCCTGGTTCAATTCCCAGCACCCACACGGCAGCTCACAACCATCTGTAACTCTAGTTCCAGGGGATCCCATACCCTTACACAGTCATATACGCAGGTAAGAACATCAATGCACATAAAGTAAAAATAAATAAATCATTTTAAATAAAAGGGTCCAGCTGGCTCTTAAGAGAACCTCTTTTGTCCTTCCTCTCTTCTACCTCCCAGAAAGGCTCAACCAACCCCTGCCAGCAGGATAAGGTGGAGGCCAGCAGGATGAGGTGGACAGGCGGAAAGCAAGCCCCCACACCCGGGTCTTTGTGGCATGCACGGAACCGGGGAATGGGGAGACCATGCCATCTGGAAGCTGCCTTGGACTCTGGGTACCATACGAGGCTGGGCATTCCAAGCATCCAGCTGCTGTGGACTTGGGTGACAAGAGAACTCTGCCTCACCCAGGGGTCCTAGGGAGTTCACCGGCTCATCGGGGCAGAGGGAAGAGGGAGACCACGAGGTACACAGACAGGGACATGAGAACGAGCTCCCAGCTCCCGACGCTCACGCAAGCGTGCGTGCAAGTGTGCAAACGGACCATGCGCGTGGCTGTACCTTCGACAGTGAGGCTACAGCCCGCATTTATTTTCTCTTCTTAACACTTTTCCATTTCCCCGTTGCTCACAGGGGAGACGCAGTCCCTTTTCCAACCAGAAAAAACATCCGTCAGTGTTATTTTAGCAGAGGAAGTCGGCCTCCAGAAACTCCCCAACGCATGGAAGATATCACTTGCAGCCAGAGTGCTCATCATACAGTGCATGCCTGTCCCCATCATCTGTGCAGGAACTCCTCGGGAATGGACTCAGTTCCCGGGGGAGGAGGGAGGAAGGGAGAATTGGATATTCTGTTGTTTCTCTTGTAAACATGCTTTGTGGTCATATCCCCTTCCCTGCCCTTCCCTTCTCCATTTAGCCACAGCTTTGGCACACAGGACACATTCCCAACAATCAGTCCCATTCCGCCGGCCTGTTCTCCAGGCAACTTGCCAACCAAGCTCCATGTTAGAACCTTGGCATCTTGGGGGGAGTGAATTCTAAGGGAAATATCAAGACAAAGAATTCAAAATAAATGCGGAGGTCAGACTGGAGTCTCGTTTCTTTCCTCTGGAACGCTCTGTAGAGTAACAACCCACGGCAAGCTCTTTTCTCTGTTTGGTGCAGAGACTGGACGCCGAGGGGCTCCACACGCTAAGAGAGAGCTCTACCACTGAGCTATATTCCCGACCCCGGATCTTACAAGGAGGTGGGAGAGAATTTTCTTCTAGAACGGAACAACCTCTAAGGACACCACTCAGAGAGATGGGAAGCCGCCTCTGCAATCTTAGCCAGGGAAAGATGGTGCCCTGCTGACGTCACCCACTTCCCCTCTGAGAAGGTTGGCAAGTGGGCGGATCAGAGAAGGCGGGCTATGCTGGGCTACCCAGGTCTCTATAGGACCGTTGAAGATGTTTCCTAAAATTCTGAGTGATGAAATCGCAAACATTTGGGCTGTGTGATAGCAAGGTGGGAATCCCCAGCGGGCTGGAGAAACTTTCTGAGTCACCTCGTACGATGTTGTGATAAAGGGACCCTGAAGGTAGTTTCCCTTTTTGGTTGTGACCTGTTACACAGAGAATTTACGGCTTATCAAGCTGTCTTGGGAGACCTAGTTTCATTTGAACTTACTTGAAAAAAAAAAATATATATATATATATATATATATATATATATATATATATATTGTTGGTGACATATTTAAAGTGAAACTAAGGGAATGGCAAGAAGAATAAAAGCCTCCAAAGGTAAAAAGAAAACACCCCTGTGTCTGAGGACACTATAGAGGCTCTGGGTGGCATCTCTGAGGCCACTTTCAGGGGTGGGGATATCCATAAGCTGAAGTCACAATGAAATGGGTGGGCAGGAAGGTGGCCCTTTTTGCAACCAAGAGTAGTCATGATCAAGCCATGGCGTTGGTAGGTACAGTGGTGAGCATAGCTTTCTTCCAAGACATGGCGGTCAGAGCAGTGGCTTCCTATATTCAAGCAGCTGTCACGCCAGAAGATTCTACCACATATCACAGCGCAGAAAGGTCATCGGAGACTGGAAGCTTCAGCTGTGAAGACTGAGTGGGGAGAGTAGATCTAAATATGATCCACTATTTGGGAAAACACACCAGCATCCCCAGCATTACTAGTTAAGGTAAGGACGCTACCAACAGCTTGGTCCTCATGACCACACACCTCGTGGCTCTCGTCATCACTCTTCAGGTGCATTCCCAAGAGGAGATCCTCGCGTGCATGCACACCTGAACACAGGTACGTGCTTGGCTATGGCAGTGACATCAGGGAACAGTCTTAGTGTCCACCCTCGGTGGAGGATTGCACAAAGCACAGGGTCACAAAAAAGATCAAATGAGCTCTCCATGTAATATAGCGACGGAAAGCTCACCAAATGGCTAGAGGCCAGTAAGCCCCCAGGACCCATCTGTCTCTGCTCCCTCCGTGCTGGGGTTACACACATGCACCACCTGATCCAGCTTTCTGCACGGATGCTGGGATTGGAACTCAGGTCCTCATGCTTGCTCAGCAAGCGCCTTTCCGTCCGAGCCATCTCCCAGGTGGATCGAGTTCGTCTTTATCAGGCTCCTCTGGATTTCTTACCCAGACAAGATGTTGATGACAACGATTAACCTTTAAAGCCAGTAGGCTGTACATTTACCAGCGATCGAAGGACACCCTGAACAATTCCAATTGTGTGTACATAGAGACCCTTGCAAAGAATGGGGGAAACAGAACTGGCAGCTCTGTGACCCACATGAGCAGGCTCCTTGTCACCCTGGTCATCTAAGATCAACCTGGACGTGAGGAACAGGTTGTGGACCGTGCCAAGCCCCGTGGCGACGGGGTAAGTGTTTTTCATCCGCCAGTGTTCTGCTGTCCGAACCACAAATCCTGGCATGGGCTGTGTATGTCCAGAGGAATAGCACACGTCCCTCCCCTTGGCAGAAATGTGCTATCCCTCGCTGAGCATCAAGTCTTAGCCCAGGGACGGCTCACTGTTCTCATATCAAGTTCACAGGCAAGGTAAGGTGCTTAGAAGGCTCCTCTTGTGCTGAGTTGGCTGCCGGCGTCTGCAAGCTCAAAGATTTTGGTGGAAATCAACAAGTGGAGAGAACTCCGCACCTGCTTCCGGGGGCCACATCTGCTAGCCATGCATTATGGCCAGCTGTGGGACCCTCGGCTTTAATTACTCCAGGTTCATTTTGCTAGCAAGGAAACAGCACTAAGGACCCCTGCCTAGGCCTGGTAGCCTGAACAACTGGAATGCAGCGAGGCCTGGACTTGCTCTCTGTCAACCTCACTGTTGTATTCCTAGCACCTGAAGCAGGGTCTGCCCATTAAGTAGTTGCTCGTGAGAGTTGTTGAGCGGAGAGGGTCTCGGGCTGTCATTCTGTTGCGTATAAGTATTCTCAGGTGAAGTTCCTAGACATGAGCACCAACTTCCAAAGTCAGTGAGTTCTCTAAACCCACCTGAAGTTCAGGAAGCATCAACTGTTGGGTACCAGCATGACTCAGAACTGTGCTCTGAGAGCTTTCGCACTTGTACTCAGGAGGAAGTACTGAGCAAACCAAGCCCTTTGGAAGATGCTGGGGTTACCATGGAAAGAGTACCTCAACCTTCCCCTAAACCATGGTAACGTGTAGAGATGGAAAGAGGATTTTCAGCACAAACGGAGGCTACTGACTGGTGGTCCCCAAGAGCAAAACCAACCAGATCTACTGAGACCCCGCTGAACCCAAGTGCAAGTCAGACTTTCCTCAGAGGCAGCCAGTGGTGGCCTACAAATATGGGGTCTCATAAGGCTTTACCATCAGCAACGCCACGCCCATCTCAGTCTACGTTTGAACAATGACATAACCTAACAACATTTCTCAAAATGTATCTTCACACTTACGCCACCCTGGCCGGGGCTGTAACTTACAAAACAAAGCACCTCAGTGAATACAGCTCTATCAACCTCCCCCCTCCCCACACACACACAGACACACACTTACCTTTCCAAATGTTGCTGGGTTAACCTGGTTCTGAGCACTTTGCCCACAGGTCTCCACATAAATCTCATACATGAGACATCGAGGCACACTGAATCCTTCACAGACGCAGAAATTGTCGACCAGCCTGCAGAGAGAGAGAGAGAGAGAGAGAGAGAGAGAGAGAGAGAGAGGGAAAATCAGCAGCTGTTTTTCTGAAGTAGAACCTTTTCTGACAGAACCAATGACTTACACGACCTCTGTCTAGATTGTCAAATGGAGTAGAAGCTCCCTGGCAGCATAGGACAAAAAATCTCTTTTGTCCTTAGGCCAGTGTTAGGAATACAGACTATGGGTTTTCAATCGTCTGCACTGTAAGGCTTGGGGTTTTGTTGAAGGGGAAGTTGCATGATAAAAAGAAGTAGATACTCTTTGATGACTCTTTACAGATGCTGTAGCCAAGATTGATGTAATTACAGGACAGACACTTATTTACCTGGTAAAGCAAAATAATACCACAGTGTACACTAAAGGAGTCTAGGCAGGTGGGAGGGTGTGGGCATTAATTGGTTCCAGAGGCGACCCGCTAACAGCCTGTCCACTGTGTTATAGTGCTAGGTGGTTGCTGGGACATTTAGTCACGGGAGAGGTGACTTTGAAGGGAATATTGGGACCTGGGGTCACCCCCACTCTGATTTACGGCTGCCATTAGCAGCATTATTCCCCTAGCCACTGTCTGTGAGGCCCTGTCCTGCCACAGACACACAGGCACACACAGACACACAGACACACACACACACACACACACACACACACACACACACACACACACACACACACACACACACACGTTGACTCTGGACTGAAACCTCTGGAGAACCCATTAGTCAGAGTAAGCCATTTTCTCTATTAACTTGATTTTTTTTTTTTTTTCTTCAGGGACTGCCATTTTTATCTCTCTCATCACAATGCCAAACAGAAGCAAGAAAGATACAAGCATTGTAGGTGTTAGCAGACTCCCTCCAGGCAGGAAGTACAGCCCCCAGGAGTAACTGCTAAGCCTGACCTCGATTACATGTGCTCTGGGGAAATGATGTGAGGCAAACAAAACAAAGCAAAACAAACCTACCACAGGTGACACTGGGTAAGGGTCTCCAGTGTGCCACCAAAATGTCCCGTGTTCTACCTGAGGTTGGATGCCGAGACCCAATGCAGCCAGGCCCTGAGGGCCTGCAGTCACAATATTGCTGTCAATTTTTGCATTCTCCAGTCTGACCACGCCTCTTCCTGTCTCTGAAATGGAAACCTCTTCCTTCGATTCCTCTACACTAGCAGGCATCCCAACTTTTCCCTTGGGGATAATCTACCATGTGCAGATGACCAAAGCACTGTTGTCCCAGATGGGCCCCCCATAGGACTAATAGATCCTTGTTGTCCTGCCTAACAGATCACTGCCTGGAGGACATGGGTGAAGTAATGCAGAAATATAGCAACAGCTCCACGTGGCAACAGTCCGGGCCTTTCCTAGTCTCTCCTGAGCTACCTGTCAGGGCTCAGGCTCTTGGCCATTGCTCTAAGGATCTAAATATCCCTCGCTTTGGGGAGCCTGGTTAGAAGCTGGGGCAGTATTCTGAATGCCAGTGTAGGTGAACCGAAGTCTCCCAGTCCTCTCTCCCAGCCCTGAAGGTCATGTGGGCAGAGGTCCATCGACTTAGGAATTCTGGGCATGGGTCTTGATTTGCTGCGAAAATATACTATCTGGAAGACATCAGTTATCTCTGGAGGAGATAACTTGTGGTCCCAAGCCACAAGCCACCTAAGGAGGATGCACAAGTATTTTAAATTTTAAAATCATCCTTTCTAATATATAGGGCAAAATTCAAAACCCCAGAAATGCAGAGGTGAGCTAAAATAGTTAACTAAAGTACCAAGCTAACACTTCCTGCTAAGAAGGCACGCAATGGGGTCTGGTTTATATGATGCTGTTGCTTTTTCTCATTCAAGCTGAGAAGGACCACAAATTATTTATTTATTTATTTATTTATTCATTCATTTATTTATTTATTTATTTTTGGTGGTGGAGGGAGAAAGTAGTAACTATAACTGTAAACATACTCTTCATCCCCCCCCCCATTTCTTACTCAGATGACTCTTTAAAAAGAGTTTTCCCTGAGAAACATTCCTAAAGCATATAAAAAGAAAAATGTAGGCTGATATATAACAGTCACCTTATAAAGCCACGGTCTGAGGACTGGCTTCAATTATTTTCCTATTTATAAAGACCTGCAAACTCTTTTGAGTTCAGTCCCACAGGCTGAGGGTCTGTCTCTCTCTCTCTCTCTCTCTCTCTCTCTCTCTCTCTCTCTCTCTCTCTCTCTCTCTCTCCCCCCCCCGTATTTAAATTGCCAAGAAATGAATTTCACAAACAAAATGGAATGCACTGTTGAAGCTGAAAGTTGTTTTAAGTTAGGCACATTTACTCTAGAGCTCACGCCAGCCAGGAGAGAGGAAAAAACAAACAAACAAAAAAAAAAAAAAAACGTTTCCTCCCCTGGCCAACGCCTGCCTGTGTTCCAGGTCTCTCCCCTACCGTCAGGCAGGTCGGGGACAAGCTGGATTGCTTCCCACGGGAAGAGTGACTCCGGGGACAGCCAAAAGTAAAGCGGGAGCCCAGTGCGGATGCGGACCGCGTGTGTGTGTCTGAGAACCGGCGTCCTCGGCCCGGGCTGAGCGGTTCCCGTCCTGTCCCTCGGCCCGGGCTTCACGCCCCGCCCGCAGCGACCCGCCCTGCCCGGGTCCCGCCGCTCACCACTGGATGATGCCCCGGTGCAGGCCGCGGCCACCCGCAGGGGAGGCCGGCACCGCCTCGGCCATGGCTCGGCTCGGGCCGAGCGGAGCGGAGCCGGCGGGCGGCACCGGTCCTCGGCTGTGTTTACTTTAGAGCTGGGGCGCGCGGAGGGCGCGCGGGAAGCCCTGCTGCATCCACGCAGGAGGATGCTGGGCCCACGCCCTGCACCCAGAGGTGCGCGTTAGAGTCACCCCCCCCCATCCCCGGATCAAAGGCCTGGGAGACACCTCACCCCACCCTGCCCTTGCCAGCTTTGGACCAAGGGATCAAACTAGGAAACAAGAAAGAAACGCCAAGGCAGGAGCAAGCATCAAACCAGGTTGCTCGCTGTGTTTACTCATCAAGGGTCCTCGCCTGGACTGCACTTGGAAATTATTTTGGTACGTTTGAAAAGCACTCATGTCCAGGCAATGCCTCCTTCCCCGCAATGATGGTGGGTGGGACGTGTGGAGGGGAGTTGACCTGGGAAAAGCCACTCTGGATGAGGCTGTGTTCCACCCAAAAAGCTCTAACAGCCTGGCCTGGGGGTGTAGGACAGGGACGGGGACCCCAGGCGAGGCCACTGCGCAGCTTCAGGCGGTGGCTGCTGTGGATTGATCCCCAGAGCCAGCCAGGCCGAGGAGGCCTTTCTTGCCTTGCAGAGCAAGTGTGTTTGTGACGCTGTTTCATGACTGCTGTCTCAGGAGCTCACTTCTTTCTTGGGGAGATAGGCTGTGTATCCAGTGAGCTCAACGCTCTGCCCATTGCCGTCTCCTGAGGATGTCTCAATCCAGATGAAAAGACGATTTGACAGTCGTCATAACACAATACCAATGCTCAACTTAAAAACAAGTGGAGGACACGAACAGGCCTTTCTCCAGAGAAGACACACAAGAGTCCACTAATCACCCCCAAGAGATTCTTGACTTTGGACATTAAGGAGATGCAAGGCCAGGCCGTACCCATCGGAATGACTTTTAAAAACAGAAAACAAATACCGATGAAGATGTGGAGAAATTAGGACCCTTGTTTTCTGCTGGTGGGGACGTAAAGGGGAGCAGTTGCTATGGGAAACCAACCATATGGCCGTCCCTCTAACCATGGGTTTATCAAATGAGCCAGTAGTGTCCAATTCTGGATGCACACTCACTGAAGAAGCATGGCGACATGCAGGGGATCATCAGGTAGCAGCAAGTGAACTGGCTTGAACTTCTGAGACCTCAAAACCCACCCGCTACTCACAAACGTCCTCTAAAAAGGCCACACCTACTCCAACAAGGCCACACCTCCTAATAATGCCACTCCCTTTGGAGTCTATGGAGGCCATTCCTACTCAACCCACCACACTATCCTGTATGCTGCTTCATTGTCCCCAGCCAGCTCCTTTCCACTGAGGCTGTCCCCAGAGCCCCGATGGGACCAAGGCAAGTGTCTGTCATTCCAAGTCTTGTTGCCCTACGTTGACTTTGTAATATCTGCACGTTCAGCGAGCATCAGCAAGGTCCTGGCATGAGGCTGGATTTCAGAAATACAAGTGACACCATGGACCCTTGCTTGGGTTGACTACTGGTCTCTGCTAGTGATGCTACTAAATGCAAACATTACCTAATTTTAGCCCAAAGCTATTGAGGCCTGTTGATTAGAGGACTCTAGAAATGAGGCCACAGGGTCGATTTCACACTTCTACACCCTAAGGGCCTATTAATTTCAGATGCCACCTGTGTCCTTATATGATCAAGCATGTTACAGATTCAAACTCTGGTTAGTTGCATGCTAACACAGTGACATTCTTAGAAGATTTATCCTCAGCGCATGCCTTCTTAATGGACTAACTGTGCTAAAGGGCACTCACTTTTGCACATACCTTTTTAGCAGCAGAATTTTTATGGCTTTTACTAGAGTCGAACATATAGCTACCTAAGTGCTAAGTGAAAGCAGGTCTACAAACCATTTTCATTTCAAAGGATGATCCACAGAGAGTGACATAATGAAAACTTTGCCTTGATGCCAAAGGGACAGCCTGACCCCATGCCTATAACTCATACTAGAAAAGCCCGGTCTCTGACTCCAGCCCAGCATCCTCACCCCACTGTTTTAAACCACAGCAGTGAAAATAAATCTGAATGTTTCTATCCCAGGGTATTTCGGTTCCATAAGCTGCTTCTCAATGCACATGATGCCTTTCCCCTGCCACTGAGAATGCTTCTCTTACAGCTAAACCGACTTCTTTTCCCTCCTTCAGGCTAATCGGTTTCTAGATTACCCAATTAGTCTCTATTCCCCTACTAAGAGGGCACCAGCTGTGCCTAACCCTTGCACAAAGCCACCTCTGATGATCCTGGCTGCTTAATTTTGCTCAGTTTTTGCAATTATTCACGTTCTGTGGATGGACCCAGGTGTCTCCAGGCAATGATAGGTTCTTAAATAAAGCTAATGAGTGCATGAAATCCAGTGGGCCAGAAATTCACAAGGAAGCAGGCAACTGCACAAAAGGGCCGTTGCAGAGAACGGCCAACTTTCACTGTCCATCTGGGCGTGCAAGACACTATTTAAACCAGCAGGCTGCAGGGTTTCAAATTAGACTGAAGTAAAACACTCCCATTGGAGAGAGTCAAAATCAGTTTCATTGGTCTGCACGTACCTTTTGGGTAGCTGGGTGTTGTTCCAATTGGAAGCAATAGGAATACTGAAAAATCTAACAATATCCCCCTCTTCCCTATGAGGAGGGGTATCTCACTATGTAGCCCAGGCTAGTCTGGAACTCCTGGGCTCAAGTGATCTCTTTGCCTCAGTCTCCTCAGTAGCTAGGACTATTCAGGTAGACATAACAGGATGACTGGGTCCCTGCCACTCTTGATCTGGGGCATCACAGAGACACCCGCTTGCCATAGGGTCACTTTTCCCTCTCCAGTTCCCATAGGCCACATAGAAAGCTGGCTATGCGCTATGCGCGGTGTAGCAAACAGCGTTATCTGTGGAGGAGCTCAGAGAATGAATGTGTCGAATGAGAAGAAACTGTCCTCATTTGTCACAGAATGCAGAGCGCATTACGACTCGGAGCGGAACGGATTTGAACTCTTGTACGCTGGAAGAGGACTTCTCCCTAAGGCCAGGCAAAATAAAAGTGGGAAGCACCTTCCTTCGCCTCACGGGACTGGCAGAGCTTAATATGTTGTTGCATGAGAGCTGTCAAATAAGGGAGGTGATTAAGTACTGCTTCAATGGTAACTGCCCACAAAAGCACGCCTTTGCCTACTTTGTTAAGTTACTTTTAAAAGAATGGGTGAAAAACACACTAAATCATTACTTTAGATGCGTGTAAATATTACTTTATAGGTTTTTAAGGGTGTAGAGATTGGTTGTCAAGTGATTTTTGGGGGGGTTAGCACTGGGGCATGACTACTCTTCTTCCCTTACACTGAGCTCGCTCTTGGGTGGGAACACAGGCAAACAGCTGCTTGTTCCCATCATTGTGTATGGAATCATTCCCCCATACTGACCCCACCATGAAATGAATTTTACTGAAGCATCTTCAAACCACACATGCGTTTGAGATAGCTTCCTGTGGGTCACGTGACTCTCCCGCTAATTACCCACTGGGATTCCCCAGTAGAAGGAAGCCGGAAGGAGAAGGCATTATTTACAAGGGCATCTGCTTGAACTTTGCTGGAGAACAAAGGTAAACACATCCCAGTGGATGTCTGCAGACGGTTACACTAAAGCGCCTTCGTAAATGCTGCCAGTAGTAAGACACCCCCCCTCACCCCCACGCAAAGTCCAAGATGTAAACATAGGTTGAAGCTCTTAACTGAAAGGTTGGGACCAGAAGAGTCCCTGGTTTCAGATTTATTTATTAGATTTAGGACATTTTTGGAACATTTGCATATATATATACATACATAATGAAATATCTTGAGGACAGGAGTCTAGTCTAAGCGCAAAATTTACTTATATCCCAAACACACCGTAGACCAACAGTCTGGGTTGATTGTAAGTGGTTATATCTGTGTGTGTGTGTGTGTGTGTGTGTGTGTGTGTGTGTAAAAGACCTCATGTCACTGCTCGGAAAGTTTCGGCTGTGGTACCCTTTCAGGATCCGGTGTTTGGGTTAAGTGTTTGGCTCAGCTCCTATGGTCAAGGTCATCTTTAAAATGGTTTTCACACCTTACAGCTGTGCCTAGCTCCTAACAAGGTGTGCAGAGCCTTTGTCGTGGGCGTGGGGCTGGGCGTGACGTCTCCCCCCAGCCTCCACCCTGCCTGACTCATTCAGCGAGGGCACAGGTCTCAAAACTTTGTTCAGGGAAGCTGGGCTAAGAGGCCACAGGAAGCCGGCTGGGAGACCAGGACAGGCCCAAGAGTCCTCTGGCTCCATGGGGCCAAGCTGATTTCTCAGTCACCCACCCCTGACAGACTGTCGTTCGACTTGAGCTAGTTTGAGCAAGTTTGCTTTCCTTTTCCAATGGATGAAATTCTAATTGCATCTCAAGGGAGGCACGCGTGTTTGTAGAGGGTGTTACTGACCACCGGCTATGCCGCTGGAAAGGGTAACTGTGGCATTAACCTCTCACTTGTGATTGGGGGCGCCCACACACTGATACTCATTTGTCCTCGGTTGGCTAGGAAGCAGATGGCTGCAGAGGGTTCTCTCTTCCTGCCTCAAATTCTGAGTCACCGTTAGACAAAAACACATCCTCTGGCTTCCCTCTCAGCTCACGTGGGAAGCTATGTTTCAGGGCACCGACACATACTCCGAAGCCCCAACGCATTAGCACAAAGGACTTCCTCTGGGGGTTTACTTTATTTTATTTATTTATTTAAATCAAGAATAAGATAACAACTTTGCCTTGCATCTGACTATACCTGCTCAGGGAATAGGCTGGATCACAGAGAGCAAGGGATTAAAGACTTTTTTTTTACTCCTTCACCCACCCACCCCTCCCCTCCTCCCCATCCAGCCTCACCCTGCCTCCTCACTCTCCAGGCAGGCTTTCCAGGTGGTTTGGGGGGGGGGGGATCTGGGAAGCTGGACTTCCCACTTCTCTATTCCTTCCATCTCTCTTCACCCCTAGGGGTGGGCGGTGAAGAGCAGAAGGAAAACAATGTGAATGCTGAACGGAGAGCTCCATGATCTGGCTGGGACCGCCCGCCCGGCCCCAGCCACTCAAGACATCCACCTAAGTTTAAGGCTACGGTGCAGATCCACACAGAGCTCACACTCGCTCGGCCTGGGGACCTGCTTTTCCGTCCTTAATGCCAAAACAAACAGGCATGCGTGAAACACCTTCATGCCCGCCCACTCACGGAATAGGCATTTATTTATTTATCTTACTTTTTAGACAGGCTCTCACGATGTAGCCCAGGCTGGCCTCAAACTCAAGGTCCACCCTCCCACCTTAGCCTGCCAGTGATTGGACTGTAGGCGTGGTCCCATGTCTGGGATCCTTGTGAATGTAAGCAGTTTGCTGAAGATGTGTCAATCATTTCAGTTAGTGTTGTTGTAACTAAATCTGTGCCATCACTCATTCTTTTATCACCTCTGGACCCTCAGTTTACCAAAACTAAAAACAATAATGACATGACTACACACTCTTTTTTTTTTTTTTTTTTTTTTTTTTTTGGTCTTTCCATAATGGCAGATTCAAACTGTTGCTTCTTCAGCCTCTCCTTCATCTCCGTCTGGGTTCCCTGAGGTTTAGAACCTGCGGGTCCTTGAGGAGCCACACATTTGCGTGCTCTGGCCTTTGCGTGAACTGCCCTTTCTGCCCAGCACGGCTCCTCTTTCTCCTGGACTCTGGACTGCTTCAGCCGATCACCCTTTGGGCTGAAAACCTTCCCTTGTGTCCCGGGTCTACCCAACTCCCTGCTCATGTGTGTCAACGCATTACACAGGTAGGACCCTGACACACTGCCCTCCTGTCCTGCTCACTAGCGACAAGGATGAGCCTGGTACTGTGTGTGGCAAATGAGTGTTTATTGCATGGCTGAGAAAAAGAGAGCCGTCTACCACACAGAAGCGGTAGGAGTATCGGAAGCTGTTTCTTCAGGACACTGTTTTGGTGTGTGTGTGTGTGTGTGTGTGTGTGTGTGTGTGTGTGTGCATGCGTGTGCGCCCGCGCATGCTTTTTGCTGTAACATGGTGGCTCCTGTTTCTCAGGGTCGGGGGTAGTGCTTTTGTTTGGAGCTACCAGGAGCTAACACTTGTCACTTGAACTTCCTGACTTTGTTGGCTCTGCCAGGCAAACAGGCCTCTGCATTTGATTTCCTCTGTAAGGAAGAGAAACAAAACAAAACAAAAGTCTCCATTTATCATGGGACTCACCACAGGAAAGCTTGCACAATGGCTCCCAAGCTCCCTTGCTTTGGAAAGCTGTCTCAGCCTGTTGAGGAAGAGAGTTCCTCAAATCCAACAAAGATCCCTTGTCTTCCTGGAGAAAGCCTCTCTGCCAGGAGACATTCACAGCTCAGAGGGACTCTGGGGACCCGCAGGCCAGTCAGGGAAGGAAGGCTTCGGGTCCCCTGGAGAACAGAGCCATTTTACTGGGGTCATTGGACAATGGCAGCTATGAATTACGACTTCTCTGGATAATACACATGTTTCAAAACACTGTGAGGTCATCAGATGTTTAGGAGGAAGCCGGAAGTCCCCAGGGACTCCAGTCAGTGAGATAAACATCTTCCCTCTCTGCTTCACCCCTCCCTATCCCTCTTCTATAATCAGCAAGGAGTCCCCGCCCATTGGGCCATCTGAAGTCTGTCAGTATTGTTATCCATAGTGATTTCCCAACAAAACTTTAACAAACCTCCTTCCCTTTCCCTCCCTCCTTTTGGATTAACTTAATATTTTTTACCACTTCATTTGGAAATAAAAACCCTTGAGTTGACTGGCAATGACAACCTGTTTCTCTGCTACTGGTAATTATTAGAGAAACCACAACTGTTACGTCTAAATCAGCACTGACAGTGCACATACGCACTCTATTGCCTTTCCTCCTGCCTAGGTGGAGGCCCGGTTCTCCATCTTCCTCCAGCCCCAGCGTCAGCAGTAGAGCTCTGGCACAGGTTGCCTAGCCAGTCTATTTTCCCAGGCCGGCCGTTACTCCTCTCTCGCTGTAGTCCCCCCTCTGGAAGTGCTGGCCTACTACCTGAAACTCAGCCTTTAGAACTGTCCTAAGCGATAACCCATTCCTGGAAAACCTAGTTTCTGTTTCTAGCTGATGTGTCGTCTCTCACCTACTTTCTAGTATGTTTGCAGTGCTTTAGTAATCCCCGGGTGGCATTTTCTACCTTCAGCACGGGCTTCGCCATCTTCCCTGTCCCGCGGTTGACACAGAAGTCTAGTATCCGCTTAAAGGTAATGTGTGTTGTTATTTTATTTTCCTCCCTTTCCTTTCCTTTCTTTTCTTTTTTTCAAGATGGGTTTTCTTTGTAGACCAGGCTGGGCTCGAACTCACAACACCACCAGCCTTTGTCTGCCTAGCACTGGCATGAAAGGCAATCCCCACCACACCCAGCTCCCCTTGTCCTTTTAACGGTGCGAGCTGCCTGTGATGTTCTCCAGTTGCACAATAACGGGACCTGGGGTGCATTTCTTACGCTTTGTCTAGTTTGCTGACGGTTACATCTGTTCTAAGACAATCTCAGCTACTGTCTCCGAATCCTCCCCATCCTCTGCTGTCCTCTTGGAGCCATTGCTGAGCAACAGTGGGTGGTTGCTGAGCAACAGTGGGTGGTTGCTGAGCAACAGTGGGTGGTTGCTGAGCAACAGTGGGTGGTTGCTGAGCAACAGTGGGTGGTTGCTGAGCAACAGTGGGTGGTTGCCTCTGTCTTCCTCATCTTTCAGCCTCCTTTCATGTATTTGTCCTTATGCTGTTTGACACATTGTTTTTAATTTTCCTTCTGCTTTTCAATGGTGGGAGTTCAGTTCACTCAGTATCACTTGTGGTACCCAGCTATAATCCCAGTACTCCGTGTTCTGAGATGGGAGGATTTTGAGTTATAGGGTAGCCTGGGCTACATAACAGATCTGCTCCTTATTTCCTGAAAATATGAGCGGTATGGTTTTTTTGTTTGTTTGTTTTGTTTTTGATTTTTTTTGTTTTGTTTGTTTGTTTTGCTTTTGTTTTTTAAGAACTACCTCACATACTGCTTTAGACTCTGCCAGAGAACTGAACTCAGGCATCCACAGTTGGATTTCTCTCTCTCTCTCTCTCTCTCTCTCTCTCTCTCTCTCTCTCTCTCAGTTACCATCTCACGGCTTCTTGTGCAGGCTCCTTCCAGATGTCTTTGATCTGGCTGTTTTGGCCACTGATCTTGAGAATTTGTCTTTGGGGCTTTATCTTAAATGGAGAGAGGTACTTTCCCCTGGAGAGAGAGCCTGTGCTCATTTCCTCCAGCAGCCCTAGGACCTGCTGAGTACAGGAGACATTTAACTTTAAACTTTCTGGACCACCCAGAAAACGTGGCTGTGGTCTACCAGCCTGGTTTGTGGTCATGACTCTGTAGGGGAGACTCGATTTTTCCATGCCTTGCTCAGTATTGATTGAATGTTCCTCAAAGTCTTTCTGATGGGAGCTTACTTAAGGAACAGCCATTTGTTCATTTTAGCTTTGTGGAGGGAGGGCCCCAGGAGACCAAGGCCACTCCGATCATGTCCAATGTTGGTTTTTATTGACTGTCCTGTGAGGCCATATTTTTTTTGGTGCCTCCAAAATACCAGTGTTAGGATCCTTACTCTCAAGTCAGTTCTGTGATCTTCAATATATCTTTTTAAACATCTCATACGCTAGTTTTTATTGGCTTTCAGTAAAGAATACTATTCTTCTGTCTTTATTGGGGAAACCACATGATGTTTCTCCTTTAGACTGGACAGCACTGTGTAGTAGCTGAATGAGGAGGCCTCCGTAAGTCCCTGCCATTTGAATACTTGGTCTCTCGCCGGTGGTACTGTCTGGGGAGTCATGGGAGGGTGTGGCCTTACTGGAGGATGTATGCCACTGCAGGTGAGTGAACTTTGTTTGAGGTTTCTAAAGACTGGTGTCATCCCCAGGGCTCTCTCCGCTTCCGGCGTGGTGTTGGCAATGTGAGCTCGCGGCTGCTGTTCCAACCGCCATGCACGGCTGGCTGCCGCCATGTTGGTAATGGATTTCCAGCCTCCGTAGATGTCACCCCAAACAAACCCCTTTTCTATAAAGTTGCCTTGGTTATGACATTGTATCACAGCAGTAGGGAAGTAACTAAGACTCAGCAGCGTTGTCGTTTTTGGAACAAACTCAACGTGGTCTGATATACTGTACCATTAATACATGTCTTTGAACTCTTGCTACTATAGACTGTGTGCTTTTCCCCTCCCATCCAGATCTGTATGCTGGAATTGAATCCTTGGTGTGATGAAATTTTAAGGTGACATCTAACGATTAATCTGGGCTATTGGTTTTATAGAACTTAGAGTCACCATGGATGTCTCTGAGCATGTCTCCAGGGTCCATTTTCTGGACTAAGCTAATTGACGCTGGAAGACCTACATTGAATGTGGGTGACCCAGGCTAGAGTTCAGGACTGAATACAAAGGGGGAGAATGCTATTTGAGCGAGCATTCGTCTCTCTCTGCTTCCTGACTGTGGACGTCATGGGACCAGCCGCTTCTGACTCCCGCCACCAAGACTTTCCCATCACGACAGACTGAACCCTCCAAACTGTGAGCCAAGTTAAAGCTTCCTCCTTCCCTTCGCCTTTGATGGGGTATTCATCACATCGACAGGAAAAGGGACAAACACGGGAGGTTAGGAGTGTGTCTGAAGTCACACAAATAGGATTAGTGTCCTTATAAAGGAGGCCACAGAGAGACCATTTGTCCCTTCCGTGTGAGGACAGAGCGAGAAAGCCACCAATCCACCAGTGAGGGAGGGAGCTTCCTTGTGTGGTCTCTGAGACACAATATTGACACTAACTTGTGAAAAAGTGCCTGGGTCTGGGATGTCCCTGAAAGGTTCCAATGTCACCATGATTATGTCATCAACATAACCATGCTTCCAACACCAAAGTACCTTCAGGATCAATGAGGTTTCCTTTTCTCCCTTGCTACCAATTTGGCAAATTGAACATCAGTGGGAGGAGTTCTAAACCAGGACATTGTTCACAGTATCCTTCTGCTGTTTTAGAGTCTGCAAAGACACCCCTCACCTCATCTTTCTTGGCATTTTGAGTCTATGTCTTTTCTTCTGTTCTCAATAGTCCTTGCCGTGTACACACTAGTGCTGACTTCTAGTTTGGTTCACGGGAAACTGGCCGTTAACTACAAACATGATGGAGTCCTTTTGTTTGTTTTGTGTTTTTGTAGAGGAGCACAGATGTGTGTTGAGACAGGATCTTGCTACGTAGCCCACACTAGTCTTGAACCGATGTTATGCTAGGGTGATGGATGCGTGCCACAATTCTGGAAGGAATATTTTTTTATGATTTATGTCAGAGGATATACGATGATTCATCATCAATCCTTTGAGATTTGATGTTTCCATCATAGCCTGGTCCCGTGTCTCATGTGCTTGTAAAGAATGTAAACCTGACAGGTTCTTCAAAGTTCCTGTTTCGTTCTGCCTGATAAGTGCTTTCACATTTCCCCTGAGTAATATACAAGTAGTAGGCATTCAGTTTTCATTTGAGAACACCCCTACTTCCCAGCCCTCATTCTTAAGATGGATTTACAATCTCCATTACATGAGACGGGCGTGTCTCATGTGGAATCCTGCCTCTAACCTAATGTCATTTAGGGGATTTTATTTTTTATACTGAGAATGAAACCCAGAGTGTCAACTGTGCTTTTGAGTTTGGGGACTGTCTTAATTCTTTTTCTGTTGTGGTAAGACACCATGAACAAGGCAATTTACAGAAGAAAGCATTTATTTAGGACTTACAGGGGGAGAGTCCACGACTATCAGGGCAGGGAACATTGCAGCAGGCGTTAGAGGAGAAGGAGCTGAAAGCTCACATCCTTGTCCGCAAGTATGAGGCAGAGAGAGAGAGAGACAGAGAGACAGAGAGAGAGAAAACTAATTGGGAAGAGTGGGGGCTTTTAAAACCTCAAAGTCAGCTCTGAGTGACAGGCCCCTCCAACAAGGCCACGCCTCCTAATCCTTTGCAAACAGGTCCTACGGGGACATCCTCATTCCACCCACCTCAAGTAGTCTTTCAAAGAAAGCTTCAGAGACCACGGACTATTAACATCTGCACCTCAGCTGTCTGCCACTTGAAGATACATTGCCTCTTCAGCCCAACCTTACCTTGGAACTAGAAAGCAGCTCTCACTAGACAACTCAACTTGTCAGTATCTTAATTTTGGATTTTCAAAGCTATGAGGGAATACACTTCTATTCTTTTATAACTTATCCAGTCTCTGGTAGCTTATCCAAGCAACACAGAGTGAATTTAATAGCCAGGCCTCTGACTGTTGTCTTAGTGACAATTCCTGTTGTGTTACATATTCTTAATCATTTTCCATTCTCCACCTTTTTACACCGTTGCCGTTAGGGTGGTCCGATGACTCGCTTGCTGGCAGCCACTTTGCAATTGTTTACTTGGGTTTACTCATCATATCTAAAGATTAGAAAGACAAAGGACGGTGTTGTATTCATTTTTATATCTCCAGAACTTAGGAGTAGTGTCTAACATTTTTTTGGGGGGGGAAATCTTAATGAATATAGTTTATCAATGTATTCCTAGAGTGGGTTAATTCTGCCTGATGTGGCAGGAAAAAATAAAATAATCAGAATACTTGTATAAGGTCAGAGTCAAGTTTGTACAATGCAGCAAAAGTAGATTTAGGGCCATGGTCAGAGCCAGATAGGACAATAGCTGCCCAAAATAACCACACAGGGTAAAAGGAGCAAACCCCCAGCAAACAGGCAGGAAGCAGACACAGGCCCTGAGATAAGAAAGTAGGTTATCATTGCTTATCCTTCAAAGAATAATGAGCAGGTGCTGTTATCAGTGTGTGTGTGTGTGTGTGTGTGTGTGTGTGTGTGTGCACGTGTAAATGTGTGAGAGTGTATGCATGTGTGTGTGTGAGTGTGTGTGTGTGTGACTCACGTGCTCGTATGTGCACCATGACATGGGAATGAAGTCAGAGTTACACATGTGCATGGAATCGATTATCTCCATCTATCTTCCACCTTCGTGCGTGTGGATTTGGGAGATTAAACTCAGGTCTCTAGTCTTACGTTTTCAACTTCTTTACCCAACGAGCTAGCTATCTTGCTGGCTACAATGAATGGAGTTCTGTTAATTTTTTATTTTATTTATGTAATTTATTTATTTATTTTTGGTTGTGTACTCAGGGGTCTGGAGAGAGAAGGCTTACTGCTCCTGATAAGCCTGCTCTACAGAGTGAGTTCCAGGATGGCCAGGACTAGAAAGAGGGAACCCTGTCTCAATTAATAAATAATAAAACAAATCTTAAAAAAAATTCTATGTGGTTCTTATTAGTATACTACTTACAAGATAAATAAAACCATTGAAGAACATTCTCCTTGCGTCCAGGCTATACCATCCTTCTGGTAACCCTCTTTAGATGTTGATTGCTGCTGTGACCTAACAGCATGACCGTCAGGGTGGGTCCAGGGTAGGCACTAGGTGACTGAACGGAATTCTGAGCTGTTGGGTTCATGCCCTCCCCTGCTCAACTGTGATGAGACATGCTGCACCTGCCCAGAGAGCACATACATAGCTGATGCCTACAAGCACAGGCATTTAAAAGCATGCACTATTCATTCCCTCTTGGGTCATTTTTCTGCTTCTGTCTCAGGACCTGCCCTGCCCGAGGGGTGGGGGGGTGGGGGGGGAGGATTCTATTGTCCACCTGACTACCCTTCCTGTATCTCTTCCCAATGCAGCCTGAACTCAGCCCTATGAGTCAGTGCCTGCCAGTTATGAGTTAATTACCTTAATTAATAACCATTCAAATTTACTTAATTATTACATAGTTATTGCACATGCCCGTATGCCATTCATTTTCTGCATTGGGTGAAGAGCTTCCTGTATTTGGCTGTTACTGCCTTCCAGAACGAGTCCTGCTTTTCGTCCCATCCAAATACTAACTGGCCTGGCACTGCTTAGCTTCAGGCACGATCAGGCTTGGCCGGTGGGGTATGGTTGTAGACTAATCGGTGTTTTTCTGTCTCCATTATATCTAAACAAAAGGGGCTACCTTCCTTCTTACTGTGGAGATGGGGGTCTCTCTGTCTATTTGGGAAGTATCAGAAGTGCGCTCTGTCTCAGTGATTAGCTGTCTTATCCGTACCCGTGAGGTAGGCCTAGCTTCGAATAAAGCGTTGGGTTGTAGTGGGTGAGATGATGAACTGCAGAGGTCTCCTGTCATATTTTAAGTCTTCTGACATCACTGAGCCATTCTGGCACAGAGCACTCCATGTCACACTCCACCGGAGCCCCAGGGACATCACATGTGGCTTCTTCAGCCTGACAGACACTTCCCCTGGCGCTCCCTGGGTCTGACTCCTTTTGATTGGAACTCTCCTGTGGCTGGCCCTTTGGACACTGAAAACTCCCAAGTCTGCTTGACCCAGGATAACACCAGGATAACAATAGCACATTCAGAAACCAGTGTGGTGGGCCAAACAGGAGGCGGTCAGGGAAAGTATATTATTGGGCTGTACTTCTGCTTTGTTTCCTCTCCACTTGTTTTGTGTTTCATGGGGGAGGGACTAGGGCCTCTCTTGATGGCCTAGGTTGGCCTTGAACTCCGGATTCTCCTGCCTCAGCCTTCCAAGTGGTGGGAATAAAGGCACAAGCAGTCTTGTCTTGCTAGTTTACGTATGTGTGTGTGCGCACATGTGTGCATTTCTTTCTCTCTTTTTAGGTGGGGGAGGTTATTTCCGTCTTTCCTTTTTGCTCCAAACCCTCCCCTTGCCCTCCTTCGAATTGATGGCCTCTTTTCTCGTTAATTGGTTTACACACGTGTGTGCACATGTGCAAACTGTGGGCATGTGTATACATATGTACCCTAAACGCATAAACACAATCTGACACGTCTCTATAGTGTTACTTGTATGTATGTTGCAGGGCTGACCGTTTGGGAATCGTAACTGGAAACCTAGCCAACGACCCAGGGCTAGTGACTCATGTGTCTCGGAGGAGAGCCCGTAACTGTCGCCTTGCTGAGCCAGCACAACCCTTCACTACCTATTTGTCCTCATATCCACAGACAAGTGGAGTCCTCACCCCTCATCCAGGAGGCTTCTCTTTGCAGAACTCGAGGCCATTACAGAAAGCTATAATCGGCCCCATCTGATACATTTATAAAACACTCCTGAACCTGAGGCTCTGGGAACACTGTGGAAGAGGCCGGAAAGACCACAAAAGCCGGAGGGTCGGAGAGGTCGCTGTGAGAGAGTGTGTCTCCTGGGAAGCAGCCACACCCACAAAGGGGCACCCACATGGCTGCCTAGACACGAGCCAACCAAGGACAATACCAACAGATGGTGCCAAAGTGGATGGAGCAAAATCCGCAAGGCCTCAACCCTACAGGCATAACCATACAGACTAAGAGTGTTAGGAATGGGAGAACAGTATCCTCTGGGGAAGAGCTCACCGGTTGGTTACCCAACACCAAATGCTCCGCCCTGAAAACATACGCGTAAGTGTATGTTGTTTAAAGCATGTCGCATTGCGATGGACAAAACAAATACAGAAGCTGAGAATTCATCCAAGCGCTGGAGATACAGTAACAGTTCTGTGAGTGTGGCTTCATCCCAGCGCTGTGAGACACAAAAGGAAGTTTCCTCAGTCAGGCAGGGCTGGCTGAGACAATTGGTTTTCTGGGGAAGCCGAAACACGTGCAGGACGGTTGAGACATCAGAAATGTGTTTTCCTATGGTTCTGAAGCCCAGAAGTCTAAGATCTGGGTGTTGGCAGGGTTGACTCCTTCTCAGACCTCTTTGTAGACCAGGCTGGCCTTGAACTCACAGAGATCCTCCTGTTCTGCCTCCCGAGTGCTGGTTAACAAGAAGCTGGTGTTGTGTCACCCCCTCCCCATAAACAATAGGCAGCAGATGAGAGTCTGCGTCCAGCTACACATCGCATGGATCATTGGTATATTTTGCTGGAAATGGAACTGTTGGGCCAAAGGGCATGCATGTTAAAATTGTTTACCCTTCTTTATGCACGTGTCTGTGTCTGTGTGAGCATGCTCGGTTATGAGTGCAGGTGCCTGTGGGAGAGGGAGTCAGGTCCCTGGGGCTGGAGTTGCAGGAGGCTGTGAGCCATTTTAGCCTGGGTCTGGGGACAGAACTCTGGAAAATAAAGGCTTGGGAAAGTGTGCTAAATTTGTTTAAAAATGCATGAAGCCCTTTGATAATAACAGCCTGTTTGGGGGGACGCCAGGAATTGAGATTTAGCCGCAGAACAAAGCTTAAGTGTCCTAATGTCATGAAACAAAGAGAAAATGTTCAACGGAGAATTCCATCAACTTCCCAGCCATTTTCCAAGGGCTCACTCACAACCACAGCACAGCAGCTGCAACCAGGAGTTATCCGGGCCATCCGGGCTCTCCCGGTGCGGAGAGAGAGGACGAAGGATGTCTGTGGGCTCCAAGTCCCAAGTTCAGAGCCAAGGATAACCCAAGTGACGAACCAGCCATGAAAGAAAGTTCCGAGCTAGCATTTAAAGGAAGGAAATGGAGTGTCACTTTGTAGTCTTAAGAAAATCCGGGAGAGCCAAAAAGATAAACTATGCTGTCACCGTATGTATGTATGCTACTCTGTATGTTCAAGTCCCACTGGGGAATTCTGCAGGCTCCTGCTCAAACAACAGGTGTTCAAGTGCGGCTTCCAGCCTGAAATCTGGGCTGATCCCAGCTTCATTCACCCCTGATGTCAAGGCCAGAAAGGCTGAGTTAGCTTGGACACCTGCTGCCTTTTGTTTCGTGCCCTTTGTCCAAACAGCAGACATGATGTCTCCTCCTCGAAGAGTTCTCAACTTATGGTGAAAACCAGTTGACTCTTTGGCTATGGTGCTCTTCCTTCATTTCTTTCTTTCTTAAAAGATTTTAAGTCTGTGTGTGTGTGTGTGTGTGTGTGTCTGTGTGTCTCTGTGTGTGTGTGTGTCTGTGTGTGTGTATGTGTGTGTCTGTGTGTCTCTCTGTGTGTGTGTCTGTGTGTGTGTCTGTGTGTGTCTGTGTGTGTGTCTGTGTGTGTGTCTGTGTGTATGTGTGTGTGTCTGTGTGTATGTGTGTGTATGTGTGTGTGTCTGTGTAAGGAGTTCGGTTTTTCCGCCTGCCGACAGGTCTTGTCCGGCAGCTGCGCCTGCCCCAAATAACGCACAGAGACTTTGTATTAGATATTATACTGTTGGCCAGTTACTAGTTTCTTATCGGCTAGCTCTGTCTTAATTATTAACCCATTTCTGCTGATCTATGTATTTTCACATGGCCTTCTCTTACCGGGGAGGCGGCTGGCGTCCAGCTGTCTCCTGACTCTCCATCTTGACTCCTCCTTACTACTTTCCTATTTCCTCCTTGTCTCCTAGTCCCTCCTACCTTCCTTTCCTATTGGCCAACAGTGCTTTATTCATTAACCAGTATGAGAAACATACAGAATGACCTCTCCCATCATCTCCTCTTTTCTGTCTAAATAAAAAGAAGGGTTTTAACCTTAACATAGCAAAATATATCACATAACAGTTATCAAATAATCACAGTTAACACTATTTAGTCCATTAACATTTAGCAAGATTTGAAGAAAATATTCCATCATCTATCCTGTCTTTGTGTGTCTAAAGTACTTATCTTTAATACTAAGGAAAACTATAACTATAACTATCTGTCTTCAACTCCTTCAAAGACCACAGAAGGATAATATATAAACTCTAGAAATGACAGAGACAACTCACTGCCTGGTCACCCGAAGTTCTTTTTGTAATCTTCCATCTTCAGCCCATAGGCCATAGTGTGTCTAGCTGACTCTTCAGCAACGCAGGAAACTTTAAACTGTCTTTTTGTATTGGCAGTTTGACAGTCACTTTTCTCTGTGTCCTGCATACTGTCTCACAGACTCTTCCATGAAGCAGGAACTCTGTAGCAATGTCCATCTTGAATCAGCAGTCACTTTTCTGTGGGCCCTGCATGTCCAGTTTATATAGCATAAAGTCAAACAGTCCAGACAAGAGCAGTATCTTGTCCAAATGGCTAGTCTTGCCATATTGGAAGCAAACTTCATAATGCATTTCTTCGATGTCCATCTTCCTTTCTGGTGCAGGTGGTATTGCCAAGAGCAATTATGTCTCACTGTCACAAAAACCCTAAACCACTTTAAATGCCATATTCTGTAGGTCTTTGAAAGGTTTGAAGAATGCCTATTTATCTCAAATACATCTCTGTGTATCTTGAAAACCTAACTAACTTAACTCTAAGCTTTGATTATCATAGGTAATTATCTATAATCTGTACTACATTATACATTACATTTCAAAATAAGCTATACAAACAAGAGGAGAAATATACATATGACAAAATTGACCTTAAATTGTATCAATAAATGAAAATCCATTCCAAAACAAACTATGCATATCTATACCATAATTCCCTTTTTACCTTTAAAAAGATATTGGTTGTGATCCTTAACCATTTATAACCAAGTCCATTTAAATGAAAACAAACATTTATAAACAATATTTGGGAATTTGGGCGTCGTTCTTTCTAAACTACTTCCTGCTTGTAGGGGGCGCTGTCATGGGGGATCCTAAGAAGACGCAGTAATGCTGGCTGTAGTGTGCAAGACTGCCTTGTCCAAGCTGTTTTGAATGTTGGATCATCAGGAACTCTGTTTCAGGGGGTCTGGCTTGCTCAAACCACATAAGTCTGGAAGGAATCCACAGCTTTTTATTTTCTGTGGAAACAAAAATAGAAATCCTTTTCCCCAGTAACTTGTCCTTGAACTTAAATGTTTGAGTCAAAGCATTTTTAAAATATATAAATTGAATTAATTCAGCAGCATTTCCTTTATCAGTTGTTCTTATTTTCTCAGTAGTCAAACAATGCAGAGACAACACTATAGCATACAGTAACCAGATTCTCTCTGAGCTTTTCATCTTTACGTGGCTTTATTATTACTCTGTTTATTTTACTTTTATTTTTTTGAGACAGGGTTTCTCTGTGTAACTCTTATCTGTCCTGGAATTCACTCTGCATACCAGGTTTACTTTGAAAATCACAGAGATCTGCTTGCCTCTGTCTCCTGAGTGCTGGGATTAAAGGCATGTGCTACAACACCCAGTTCCTCTTTGTCTCTTTAAAACCATTTTTTTCATGTCTACGTATATTCTAAAACACACTGTAAACCTTTAGAGGTTTTTCTTAATATGAATCTGTCTTTACTGTAAATCTTTATCTTCATCTGGCCACAAGTCTTTTATCTGGTAAACAACAACATTGCTAAAATGAAATCATAGCTGTGTCAGCCACGGTTTACCAAAGATGGTGGCAGGTACTTTACCGGCCAGCACAGAAAGCTGTGCTCACCGCCTTGGTCTGCGCTGCCACCCAGAAAGCATGCTGCCTGCTTGGAGATGTGGTCACTGCCATTTCCATCTCTCATACACACCAATAAATTGTTAGCACAGTTATTTAAAAGCTGTGCGGTTTTTTTGCCGTTTATGCTGAGTCAGGAACCTTCCCTTAAAGGAGCCTCGTGAATATCTGCTTGTCTCTAGCAAGTCAGAGTCCAACCGAGAAAAATGCTGCTACCAAGAAACCTTGCTTATCTCTGTTCTTTTGTTTCTAAAACCCTTTTTTAAGCTTTTGTTAAATTTTAAGTGGAAGGTCTTATTACCCACGTTGGGCGCCATCTGTAAGGAGTTCGGTTTTTCCGCCTGCCGACAGGTCTTGTCCGGCAGCTGCGCCTGCCCCAAATAACGCACAGAGACTTTGTATTAGATATTATACTGTTGGCCAGTTACTAGTTTCTTATCGGCTAGCTCTGTCTTAATTATTAACCCATTTCTGCTGATCTATGTATTTTCACATGGCCTTCTCTTACCGGGAGGCGGCTGGCGTCCAGCTGTCTCCTGACTCTCCATCTTGACTCCTCCTTACTACTTTCCTATTTCCTCCTTGTCTCCTAGTCCCTCCTACCTTCCTTTCCTATTGGCCAACAGTGCTTTATTCATTAACCAGTATGAGAAACATACAGAATGACCTCTCCCATCATGTCTGTGTGTGTGTGTCTGTGTGTCTGTGTGTGTCTGTGTGTGTCTGTGTGTGTCTGTGTGTATGTGTGTCTGTGTGTGTGTGTCTGTATGTCTGTGTGTGTCCTCTGTGAGAGTAGGAGCAGCAAAGCCACCTCTCCTGTCATTTTCCTTAAAAACAAAGACAAACACACCCTCATTTATTACATTTTTCCATCCATCCACTCTGGTTCTTACGATCCCCCCCCCCCCCGCCTCCTCTTCTGCAGAGATGCCTGATCCCTGAGGGGAGCACTTTGATGAAGGCATCCCATTTGGGACTGAGTGGTCTAAAAAATCTCTCCGTCTCTGCAAATGATCCATGTGTGGGGCTCTGTGCTAAAAACATCTATTGCAAGAAGCATCTGATGACGGCTGAGCACTCAACTCAACAGGATGAGTTCTTGTCGCATCTGTTTTCCTCACAATGACGTCATTGCATCCTTTATGGCTGAAGAAAACTCCTGGTATATAGGTACCACATTTCCTTCATCCATTCATCCTTCGACAAAGAGCTAGACTAACCCATTAGCTTGGCTTTGTGCACACTTGCCATACTAAAAGTGATACGGTGGTGTGAGAAATGAGAAACACATCAGTTAAAATAAGCGTAGGTAATAGATTTGTAAACAAATGTGCTGGAACATGGTCCAGGAATGGAGTCCTGCAGGGAGAATTCTGAGTGCTTGTGAGGAAATGCCAAGAAAACAAGAGTCTCGTCACCTCAGTTTCTTCAAACATAGAGTTGCTCTTAGAATGTCTTTGTGTGCTCCATCCTGGTGTAGTGGCTAATATGAGTTTACTTTAAATTACCCATTGCCACTGGCTATTGTTACATGTTTATATGCCTCTATAAAAAAACAAAAACAAAAACAAAAACAAAAAGCATGTCTTTGCCATGTGTGGCTTGCCCTTGTGATTGTACACTTAGGTGACTCATCTTAACCCTCAAAGTATATAAATTTTGTCTGATGCTCTGAATAAAGTTGGCTATTACATGAGTCTTCAGCCTGCCTCAAATTTAGGCTCACGCCTCCAGCAGGAGCAATGAGCATAAATATGAATTCCCTTGATAAATCTCTCCTAATAGCTACTCGAGAAAAGTTGACAAAATGAAATAAAGACCAGCGTTGTTCTTGCCTATTTAGACCTGTTGGGCAAGGGACTGAGACGTGGCTATCTAACCCCAGCAGCCTCCTATTGTTTGTTATATGGTTATCTACTGAGGGGAAGTGAAGATAACAGAGCCCTCCCCCCCCCCCCCCCCCCCCCCCCCACTCCCCAACCTGGGTGTTTGCTTCTTCAAAGAGGGAGAAAATAATATTATGTGGTTGACTTTTGGTTTGGGGGAGGTGACAGCTTTTTTAGTGGACCAAAGCTAATATCCCTCAAGTAGTAGGGACCCCAAAAGATGGCTCTTGATTTGGATTTTGCATGCCATTGTTCTTTGGGAGAGTTAATGGCGGTTGTGAAGGGGAAGAGGAGGGCCGGGGACTTAGGAGCTTTCCTTCTGCTCATCCTGCTGGGAGGCCATGCAGAGCTTGGAGAGAGGCTCTGTTGGCTCTCCTGAAAGGGACAGCTGCAGCCAAGCCGACTTTCCCCCGTGGCTGCAGTGCCACAATTGCAGACTAGGGACACCATTTCCCGCCCCTGATGCTGCTTGATTCAGCCATTGGTTTCGGACATAAACAGGGAGGGGAGGAATGGGAACATAGAAGGGAGTTGGAATGTCCTCTTGCTTTAGGCCACCGTCAGCCCCCAAACAGTCCTCTGTGTTTCTCAAACATTTGTTACAATGTCTTTCTTTATGTTTTTTTCCCCCTTAGGTCCCGACTATAATTCCACTCATAGGGATGGGTTGTCTGTAAGGCAACCAGTGCAGAGACTTCAAGAACAGGACAGGCTGCAAGGAATCTGTCTTCTGTTACCAACAGCCCATCTGTTGAGCACAGAGATTAAGAGCTTTTTCACCTCTGGGCCTCTGTCTTAGTCTATTTCCTGTTGCTATAACAAAATACAGGAGATTGGTAATGAATACAGAATAGCAATTTGTTTGACTTACAGTTCTGGAGACAGGAGTCTTAAGAGCATGGGTCAGCCTCATGTGAGGGTACCATGTGGTAACGGAGCTGACTAAGGTCTGTCCTCCATTCAGACACATCAGTGTGACCATGGGGATCTCACGTCTAGTTCTAATCAATTCCCCAAGGCCCCATCCCAAGTACCAGTAACATGAATTTAGGTTTCACATTTCCCAACATAGGAACATAAGGGGACACCCAAATCATAACAGCAACCGAAGGAAGAGATGAAGCTGCCACCGACGGCAGGACGTATTTATCAATTACGTCTGAGGCACGAGGCATTATGTGGGGACAATGGTAACACTTGGGTCTTAGGATCAGTGGGCTAAAAGTGAGGAAAAACAGAACAACAATAAAAAGTGTAATAGTAACAATGGAGAATCCGTATTTGTCTTTCAAATTAATTCACTCACTCATCCATTTTTTATTTTTCAGTTATGATGAAATGCAGAGACCCCAGGCACCATATGACAGACAGCCCTACTGGACAGAAGCAGCCAGGCAAGCACAATGAGGCTTCTGTGGACAGAATGTGACGATGACCCACGGGATGCCGCGCAGGCCCCAAGGAGAAAGGGTTAGAGAAGGCACTGTTTTGCTAGGATAAACCCTGCTTAGGGCTTAGCCTTGAGACAGCAAGCAAATAGACCGTATGTATTGGTTTTCTCCTGGAAAGAGAGTTTGGTATTGTTTGCTCTGCTACAGAGAGTATGATGCTCTCTCTTCCTGCAAAGCCAGAATGCCTTTCCGCTCCAGAGCCCAGATTTTGCCTCATAGAGCCCAAGACCAGTTAAGAATGCTGGGACACTGTGACTGGTGGGAATGGAGAATTCTGGGGCTGGCTCTGGGCTCCCTCCACTTTGCAGGAAACATGAAAGCCCCCAGATGAAAGCTCAGGAGATCTGTGTGTGCACTGGGCATGGAGGATGGGGAGGACCCAGGGAGCATGCCTACAACAGCTGCTAGGGATTAGGCAGAAGCCTGGTCTCAAGTGAGACTCAGGGTAGCCTCAGGATGAATGAAAAGGAATAGGGGAGGCAACCCTTTGAATAGACAGCCAGTGGGTCTCAAGAAGGGTGCTGGGTGTGCTGGTGCCTCTGAGGCTCTCCAGGGTGTTGTCATAACAACATGGAGCCTTCGCTTCCCTTTTACCCCATCTCTTCATCTTCATCCTGTGAAGGATGCTGGGAGCCATTTGATACGCGGTGCTTCCCACCCCAGGCTGCTTACAGAAACAGATATGAGGACCCAGCTGCCTTCTGGTAAGACGGACTTTAACAGATGTGCAGAAAATGTAAAACTATTTGACTATGTTTTCTTTTTCTTTTTAGATCGAGTGTGTCCCCAAGTATCCTTGAACTAACTTTGTGGCTGGGAGTGACCTTGGGCTTCAGAGTCTCCTCTCTCTACTCCCTGAATGCTAGGACCACAGGAATACACCACCAGGGCTGTATTGCAGTGCCAGGGGTTCAAATCCAGGGCTTTGTGAACCCCGCTAGCTGAGCTAAAACCTCAGCCCCTGTTTAAGTTTTCCCCAGTACGTCTTGGTTTTTGTTCCCATAATAATTCATTACTTAAGTCAAGGATTTGTTGTTGTTTTAAAGATTTATTTTGTTGAGTGTGTGTGCATGTGTGTGTGTGTGTAATGTGTAAATGTTCTTGAATGTTGGGTCCCCTGCATTCCCTGCAGTTGGAGTTACAAGCAATTGTGAGCTCCCCAGTGTGGGTGCTGGGAGCCAAACTCTGGGCCTCTTTTAGAGTACATGCCCGTACCTCTCTCCATGTCTCTCTTCTTTACTGTTGTTTTAGGAGTAAATTAATAAAGATTCTTTTTTAAAAAATTCCCGGTTATAGTGCCAACAATAGAGCATGCACACACACTGGTAGCTTGGATGAGTAATCCCTCAAATAGGCCCATGTGTTCCTGTGTGTCTGGTATTGCTGTTTTGCTTTTGACTTTTTAGACAGTCTGACTATGTCACCTTTATTGGCCTAGAACTTACTATGTAGACCAAGCTGGCCTTGAACTCACAGAGATCCTCCTGCCTCTGCCTCCCAAATGCCAAGATCAAAGGCACGAGACACTGTACCCCAGCAGTATTTTAACGTTTGGCCCTCAGTGAGTCAGGCTGTTTGGCAAGGTTTAGGAGATGCGACCTTGTTGGAGGGAGTGTGTCAGTGGGGACAGGGTTCGAGAGTGTACAAACTGCCATTTCTGTTTGTGTTCCCCCTCCCTCCCCCCTTCCCCTCCCTTCCCCTCCCCCTCCCCCATTCCTCCCTCCTTCCCTCTCATCTGAGGTCATCGACTTTGAGAGACAAACGGTTGGTCTCCTTTGGCTCACAGTTTTAGGGCCTTCTGTGCCTGGTTGCTTTGGCCGTGTGTTGGCACACTATGGTAGAAGAGCTCTCCAGAGCTGAAGCCATTTCCCTCCTGTCCAGGGAGCAGAAGTGAGAGAGGGAGAGGCAGGACCTCACCATCCACTTCAAGGCGATGCCCACAGCGCCAGAGGACCACCTACCGGTCCAGAAGTTTCTACTACCTCCCCATAGGACCAAATTGGGAATAAGCCTAACACATAGACCTCTGTGGAACATCCTAGATCCAAACTATAACACCTGTGTGTCCGCAGTGTTCTGGTTCCAAGACTCCTGAGCATTTCTGAATGCTTGAATCTTAACATAAAGTCGTGAGGTGCATCTAACCTGTGCGTACCCGCCTGGAGACCTGACACCGTCTTACCAAACTCGTCGGAGCGCACTGGGTAAGGAGCTGGTGCGCTGAGCTCTTTGGAGAGCGTCTTGGTTAGGGTCCCTGATGCTGCAATGGAACAAAATGACCAATAAGCGAGTTGGGCAGGAAAGGGTTTCTTTGACTTATATTTCCACATTGCTGTTCATCACTGAAGGAAGTCAGGACAGGAACTCAAACAGGACGGGATCCCAGAGGCAGGAGCTGATGCAGAGGCCATGGAGAGGAGTTGTCTACTGGTTTGCTTCCCTGGCTTGCCCAACCTGCTTCCTTATAGAACCCAGGACCAGGAGCAGCCCAGGGATGGCCCCACCCACCATGGGCTGGATCCTCCCCCATTGATCATTAATTGAGAAAATGCCTTACAGCTGGATCTTTCTCGTCAAGACTTTTCCTCAACTGAGGCTCCTTTCTCTCTGATGACTCTAGCTGGTGTTGACACACAAAACCAGCCAGTACAGCGAGCAAAGATAAGAAAATGGTCTGTGAGTGTTCAGCATTGCTGCAATTCTTTGCAAATCTGCTTGGTTGAGTCTGGGTATGCAGAGCTGTGGACTGTGTTGTAACTGCCATTATTGCAACCCAGCATCATCCGGAAATCCAAATATTGTCCAAAGGCTTCAGGTTCCACCCTGTTTCCGATATTTTCCTGTCACTGGATGCTCCGGTTTGAATGTGGATTGTTCCTCCCAGGCCCTTGTGACTGAAAACTGGCTGGTTTTGTGAAATTGGGAAACTTTGGGGACAGATGTAGACACTGACGGACACAGAGGCTGACTCAGGGACAGAGTTTGTGGGTTAGAGTTTACAGGTTCGCCGGGCCTGCCACTCAGGTGTGAGAGAGCTGCCTGGTGTCCTTACCAACACAGACAGGAGACATTTCTGTCGGCACAACTGGCTTCAGCCAGTATAACTTCCCTTCCATGAGGGACTGTACTCTCCCAAACCTAAATCCCACCTGCAGTGACTTCTTGTCGGGGATTTGTCTCAGTGACAGAAAAATAAGGAACACAATACAACAGATTGCTACAGTTCTCACTGGGAGACAACCGCTCAACTTTTAGCAAACAGGCCCTCAAACTAATTAGTTCAGGAATGTGTTCTCATGTGTTACCAGGTTCCAGGGTTGAGAAATGCAGCTATGTACAAATGAGCAATGTGTTCAATTGCATAAGACTAACAAGCCGCCACAGTCCCTTGAAGATAAGTTGCACCGCGTCTCTGAATGTTATATGACCTTATGCAATGTGTGTGTGTGTGTGTGTGTGTGTGTGTGTGTGTGTGTGTGTGGCCAGCAGGCCCAGGCTGTCTGCCACTCGGTGGCCGGTAAAGCATGTATGGGGCAAGCGACTGTCACATGACCGTGTGAGTAATGCTTTCATTAAATGGAAACACGTCCAGGAAGAATGAGAGGCTGAGAGAAGAGAGTCAAGTGCTGCTGACCTGATGACCTAAGATTGGTTCCTGAGACCCAAACAGTAGGAGGGGAGACCTGAGCCCTGTAGGCTGTCCTCCAAACTCACATGTGCCATGACGTGCATGCATGTACGTGTGTGTGTGTGCATGTGTGTCCATGGCCCCTCACACCTGCTAGGCAAACACTCTACCTTTGAGTTACATTTCTAACCAGCCTGCCATCTCTAAGGTCCTTTCCAACAACCCAATCTTGACTCAATCTGTCCTCCAGCAGTCCCAAAGTCAGCCTACAGCACCAGGGGCACAGGCATGGTGATGCTGCGTGTTGTATGTTCACACACTCCATCCCCATTCGTATAGCAAACACTTACTCCCTGGCTGGGTGGGAGGGTTAGGTCATGGAGAGCGAGGGTTATATGATGGAGTTAGTGTCCTTATTCAAAGAGAAAACTTACCACCCCCACTGCCGGCTTTGCCCCTGGGCTATTTAGCTCATGCAGCTCTTGTGAGTTGAATTTCCCCTGCCCCCTGTGCATGTCTTCAGTCAGTGGCATTGGCATCCCAGGGGTATTGAGGTTGTACAGCAGGCAAGCCTTGCTTTGGATGGATGCTTTTAAATATGTCTGCCTGCGTGTTTGCACAGAAGTTCTTTCACTCAGGGACCGTGTGTGGCTATGGGTGACCTCAACACCTCTCGGGGTCTTTGGCCCAGCGTCTGGGTCTAAGGAATGCTTGTGGAAACTTACTTTGCTGGCCAAATGAAACTTACTGGATTAAGAAGTTGCTCAAGAATTCTCTGGAAGTCTTGTTTAACAATGTGACTATAATCTCCCTCGTGGATGAGCAGTTCCTTCCTCTGGCAGGAAGTAGCCGTCGGCTTCCACACTCTGAGTTTCCTCCCCCTGCAACAGTTGAGTGTATTAACAGGGCAGGAGCAAGCCAGGCTCAGAGCTGGGAAGGTTAGCTAAGGTCAGCATGATTGACACACAAGTCCAAGTTCAAATGCATTATTGGTTAAAGGAAGGTCTGGTGGTTCTAAAAGCCATCCTTGAGTAGTCTAGTCCCTGTCCCCTTCTGATGCATGGTAGGAATCTACTTTTCTGTGCCTACGGAAGTCAGGCATGGCTGTCGGGTTTGCTGGGGTCATTGAAACATGAGCAGAAATGGCGAGAGCCTGTGTGATTGTCCACATTGCTTCCTTTATATACCATGGTGTTGCGGGCAGAGAAGAGGCCACCCAGGTCCTTACCTTATTGTAGAAATTTCCTACCTACACACACGGAACATGTAGCACCAGGAAGATGAAGACTTATCGTGTCAAGTCACCAAGGTCTTGGGGGTGCAGGGATGGGGTTTGGGTTGGGGGCACGGTGTTTTCACGACACAGCACCTTGTATTTCCTGATTGGCACAGAAGAGGCAGATACGACGCCAGGTAGGGAGGGGTACGAGGCCAGAGCAGCAGACTCGGTTATTTCAAGTGTCCTGGATGAAGTGGGCCATCACAAGCCAGAGAGAGTGACTCCCAACTAAAGGCGGGTGTTGTGGCATGTGCTGACTGTTGGCCATGACTGGCAGGGGAGGGGTTGGCAAAAGAAGTTCCAAGGAAGATGTTCGCCTTCAGACACTGCTCTCTCTTCTGGATGAATGGGCTGGCTATTAGCCAAGGAGGTACAGCTCAGACTTCCTGTGAGGGGAGCGGGGGCTCAGCCGTGGGTGAGTTATCATCTAATCACACATGCTGAGGAGCCGAGGAGCTGGCTGTGAATGAAGCCTCTCCTACAAGACGGAGTTTCTTTCAGGACGGCAGTGGTATTAGTATCTCCACTCTACCGCTATTTGCAGTCCTAGGCGCTGAGCGAACGCATTTCCTGGGCAGTGCGGAAGGCATAAAGCAGATAGCTAGCAGCCATGCGCAATATGGATTGTGAAATACATCGTCCGGGAGACTGGTGTAGGCAGTCTCCACAGAATGGAGCTGCTAGTCACTGAACCAGGACTTAAGGGCCCGTCTCAGTGCTCAAGCATCCCCCACAATTACAGATAAATGCAGGGAAATACGGAGTTGCCTCAAGATCTGGATGCAGCAAGGGTTCAAGGTCTCGGAACAGATCGTTCAAGAAGTGAGTCTTATGATTCACAGTCCTGGGTTCACGCTGTGGTCAAACGAGAAAAAAACGAGAAGGGAGCCAGGTATCTGGAACGAATTAACTCTCTCTCCCTTCCTCCCTCTTACCTCCCTCCTCTCCATTTCTCCTCCTCCTCCTTCCTCTCTCTCTCTCTCTCTCTCTCCCTCTCCTGTCTCTCTCTTTCCAGTTACGGGTAGGACTAGAAATTCAAACAGCTGGACCTTACAATCAAACCTCCGTATCTGAGCTTTCCACACCAATGATTTCAAGGATAAGGAACAAGAATCTTTGGGAGGGGCGTCAGGGCTGAGGATATGAGACTCCCCTCTGGTCCTCATCCCGGAGGCATGGCGCTCCCAAGTACCCAGGGTCTAAGGCATCTAGGGATGACAGAAGTATCTGGAAGGTGGAGGCTGGTTCTGTGCAAACATGATAGTATGTTACATAAGGGACCCTGGTACCGTATGTTCCAGCTGTGACCACCTCCCTGCAGATGCAGAGAGGAGATGGTGTTATGACAGAGACATTTTACAGTGATAACGGGACCAGGCCCATCTGGAGTTAGTGCTGACCCTTCCTAAAAGTACCACTGTCTCTCTTCCTCTAAGTCTCCCTCAGAGTCTATCTCCAGAAACTATTACATAAGCCTAACACATTGACTCAGGAGTGGACACGCATGTGTGCAGGAACCATGTACTTTTTATTTATTCTTTTTGTATTTCATTTTTTCCAGTATGTGTGTGTGTGTGTGTGGCACTATTTACATATTACATAGATTGAATATTACATATTGCATGTAAATACATAAGGACAGTTTCATACACGCATAGTTTTTTATTGTGTTTTTAAGACTTTGTCTAAGTACATGTTGTTTAGATACAAAGAGAAGCCCACATGGAAAATCCAATTCTACCTCCTTCATGCAAACTTCTCTGGCTCTGTATCTCACAGTGACCTGTGACCTCACACCCTTCTACCTGCACCACACCAGGTCTTCAGAGCAGAGCCTCTTCCCCTGTTTGGACTCTGGCCTAGCTCTGCCTGTAGAACCATCTCAGCTGCATCACCGCAGCCTCGGCTAATAGTTGGCGGATGAATAACATCCTGTAATGCGGTCCCTCGGCTGAGGAGTGGGGGGAGGGGGGTTAGGGTGATGCTCCTGGCCAGAATTCATGCTAGTTCAAAGTTAAGGCCCCAACCCCCAGCAGCTTAGTAAGTAGACAGAGCAACTGCTCACCATTCCTGCCAGATCCCACACCCACGCCGGGAAGAGGGGGGGAGAGGACACCCAGGGTTGGGGGAATCTGCAGCTCTTCCTTCGGTGAGAACTCCATTCTCTGAGGGGCCCAGCCCCCTGTGCCTCTGGTGGAAGGGTAGGGGTGGGTGGGAAGGTTTTCTTGTCTCACCCTGGGCATTATTCCCAGGAGGGTCCACTAGATGGCCTGTAATGAACACAATGACTTTCTCAAGCCTGCTTGGAGGAGGAGGGGGAGGGGAGGAAGGAGAGGGGCGGAGGGGGGGAGAGGGACGGGAGGAGGGGAGGGGCAGAGGGGGGAGACGGAGGGGAGGAGGAGGGGAGGAGGGGAGGGGCGAGGAGAAGAAGGACTGAGTGCCTCCTGGCCTGTTTACATGTTTGCTACTCTTTCACAATTTGCTCAGGTAATTGCCCTGGTAAATCCTGGGGTGTAAAGATATCAACAATGTAACAGCTTTTGCATTTGACAATAGACAAAGAATACGACTAGGGCATCAGTGTTGAAACTGGTCTTTCGGCAAGGAGCTCCGGTTGAAGCAGGTAATTGATTTCTGAGTGCTGGCATTTTGTTAGTCACAACAGGAACAGCAGCACTTAGCTGGAAGTAGTGGTTAGTAAAATAAATCCAAGGCCTACTACCCAAAAGGAGTCTGAATGAAGAGAAATGACAGGACCTCGGATTGGCGGGGCCAGGGTAGCGTAAGATCCCTGGCACTCTGGGGGCAGGCACAGGGCATCACTCTGCATATAATTACGGCTTTTGCAGCATATATGCCCATAGTTATAAAGCGAAAGGTGGTTTGAACTCTGACCGGGAAACTTCGAGGATGCTAAAAGCTAGAGAAAAGCAGTGGGATAAAAAGGTTCGCCCTGGCTACTTGTAGTAACGAGAACTTGGAAAGAACTCCAGGGGCAGACAGTAGGGCACATGGGCAGCAACAGGATGGAAAACCTGCCCTGCGTCTGGATACAGGAAGCCATGCCAAGCGGATGCGTTCTCTGGTTAAACATGGATTTATTTGCTGGTTTAGGGATGAGCGTAACTTTTGTCCTAGTAAGCTCTTACACGGACAAAGAGTGTTGCCTCATGGGGGTTGAAGAAAAGCAAACTGGAGGCTGTGTGTGGTGCCCCATCCTGTAATCCATGCCAGGAGGTCAAAGCAGAGGATAGTGAGTTCTAGGTCAACACGGGCTACTGAGTGAACAAACAAACAAACAAACACACACACACACACACACACAGCAAAGTAAACTCAACAGCCATCCGCCACGGTAACCATGGAGGGAATGGTTCTAGAGTAGATCTGTGGGAGCAGCATCCGGGGTATTGTAGTCAGTTCCGCCTACTGGAACAAAATGCCACGGTCCGGCCTGGCAGAGTCACACAAAAGCTTGCTTCTTGAAGTTGCTGGAGGGCAGACAAGTATGGTAGGAGTAATTGTGAAAAGAGGGTGGGTCAGTAGCCCTCATCCTGACTTCTTTCTGGGCTGCCTCTGTCTGTTGTGCAGAGACGCGGCCAGAGAAGGGGGATCGTGGGCTCCTAGTCTCCTGAACGGCTGAGAAGGACAGCTCAGCTTTTACAATTCTCCAGTCTCATGTACTCTGCTACGGCTTCACAAAACAGCCTGTCGTGAGAGATTAGGGTCTGACAGGCTGTTTTGGAGAGAGGGACGCAGACACTCAATCCGCATCAGGAGACACTTCCTTCAACATGGTAGGTGGTGCACAAAAATACCTGGGTCGCAGAAAAACCCCAAAGCTGCTTTCCCCGTGGGCCTTGTCGGGAGTGGTTAGGGCTCCCATGGGGAAGGTTGGGCACTCATGGGCTAGCCCACACATGCTGAGATAAATTACCATCTGCTCATTTTAGCACTAACTGACAGTCATGTGTTTTTAATTTAGACCCAGCATTTGAACCAAAAACCAGGCTGTTACAAGATTTTGTGCAGTCCTGTCTTGTCTAACTCAGAGTCTAGCATTAATTCAAAGCAGTTTTTGTTTAACTTTAATTTGCGTTTTTGTTAATAAATGTTTTAGTAGTTCTTTGAGAATTACCTACAATGTATTTTGATCATATTCACCTCTTTTTCTAGGCCTTTCTAGATCTCCACCCCTCCCAATTTCACTTGCCTATTTATTTGTTGTTTGGTTTTTCAACACAGGGTCTCTCTGTGTAGCCCTAGCTGTCCTAAACTAGCTCTGTAGACCAGGCTGGTCTCGAACTCAGTTTCACATGCTCCTGAGAGCTGGGGTTGAAGGTGTGAGCCATCATGCTCGGCCTCTTTTAGTAGCTCATCAAGTCCACTTTGTACTGCCTACTTACTTGTGGGTATGCGGCCAAATACTGAAGCATGGGGCCCGCTAGGGGCCGTACCCTTAAAGAAAGCACTGACTCTCTCTCTCTCAGAAGCTACTAGCTGCCTCAGCTGGGGGATTTACCCCCTTGAGTGTCCAAGATGGAGGATCAACTGCCTTGATCTCATGCAGGTCTTAGGCAGGCAGCAACAGCTGGTTTGTGTTCATGAATGCAGTAGTCCCATTGTGGCCAGAAAACACAGTTTTGCTCCCTGACTTCTGGCTCCTATGCCCTTTCTGCAGCATCTTTTGTGGATGACAGGAGCTGTGATGTAGATGTCCCCGTGTGTGTGCCTGAGCACTCCACTGATATGTATTCGCGGTACTTCGGCCAGTTGTGGGTTTGTGTGTTAACCACCATCTCTGGTGAAGTCTGAGAGCCACAGAGGGTACAGAGATATGAATTCAGAGGGCTGTTTGATTCTATGCCAACTTAGCAGGATAATAGACTCACCCCTCGGGCCTATGAGCCCCCTAACCATGGATGCTAGGCAGGTTTTAAATGCTAACCATGCATTTCTTCCTGTGCAGCAGGCGTTAACTATAACCAGACAGTGGTTGGTTACTCCCAAAGCATTCTGGCCACCGGCACACCCACGGACTTGCCGTGACAGCTATTAGTGTAGTTCACAGGTGGGTAAGATTCTTGATCACCACCACCCCAATCCCCCCAATTCACTCATACCATCAGGTTCTGATGGGCAACCAAGAGCGATGGCAATGGTGTGTGCTGTCTTGGGGGTCTCCTGGACACTCCTAATTTGAACTCATTTAAGGGATGGTCTCACCAAAGAGAAAAAGTCATGGGCAAGACACTACCTGATTGAATGGATGCTTCCTATAAAGGAGACTTCCTAAGCATGTCCTCTGTGTGGTAAAAGGCAGAAGACAACACAAGCCTGGTCACTATAGATGTCCCAGGCGATGGTTACTATGACACACAGAAGCGTCTTCGAGCACTTGCAAGCTCCACACATTAAAAGGGTGACCTAGTCTAGACAGTTTCTCTTCTTTCTCCTCTGAGATAGTGGAAAGGAAGTTAAAAAAATGTAAAAAGTAGCATGTAAAAATTTAAGTGAATTTATGAGGGCTGAGAAGATAGTTCAGGTGGTAATGCTTGCCTAGCAAGCATGAGGATAATCCCCCAGAACTCACAAAAAACCAGAGAGGGTGCACTGTAATTTCAGCCCTGGCAGAGGGAGAGTCTAGGGCCTGCGGGTCAGCCAGCCTAGCCTATTCAATGAGCACCAGACCAGGGGTGGGACTGTCTCAAAACATAGGTCAGCACCCAAGGAGCAGTACCTGAGGCTGACTACACACGCGCGCGCACACACACACACACACACACACACATACACACACGCATATGTGCACACACACACACACACACACATACACACACGCATATGTGCACACACACACACACACACACACACACACACACACACACACACGCACGCACGACAGAAGTATTTGTCAGCTGCATGCTGTATTCTGTACCCTGTGGTAGAGCATCAGCCCACTTACTATTATGATGAGCATGTCTGAGACTGACTGGTGAAGGAACACACAGGGGAATGTTTAGTCAGCTCGGTTTTGCCCAGGGCCACCGGGTTGGCCTCTGGTGAGGGCCTTGTGGCTGCATCACAACGTGTTGCAGCATCATAGGGGGCAAATGAGGGAAAGAAAGGACAGTCACACGCAAAAGCAGAGAGGCCCGAGGGTGTGAGGTGCACTAGGAGTCAAGTGGAGTCCTTTGCAAACCCCATTTACCCCTTCAGAGGGGAGTGTCTGTGCGACCCATCACCGTTAACTGTGTCTCTACCTGTTAGTATTGTGAAACTGGGGAACAAAACTTCCAGGGACACACTGAAACCACACCCAAGTGACAGCAGACAGCTATTGACACATCCTTAGAGCAGACAAGTGTCCATCACTATTGACCCAATGACTGCTACTGTGACAGGCATTACAGAGGAGAGTATACATTTAGCACCAACGGTGCCTAGCCAAATATAAATGCCGCGTGTGAGTGAGAAATCAGAGCAGTTGTGATTCATAGCGAGGTCTGAGGGATAATGAGAGGTTACTGAGTACAGAGAGGAGGAAGGAACGGGAGGGTGGAGCTGAGGGGGGATGGATGCAAAGGCCCAGGGCCCGGGGTATGAAGAAGGCTCATCCAAGTTCTGGGGTGGTAAGTGTGGAAGCTGGAGGAACTGGATTGTTCACACTTCCTAGGCCAAATTCAGCATTTTATTCTACCCTAGAGAATGAAAACCATCAGGGGGTCTAAAGCAGAGGTTGGACGGTCGGGAAGCAGGAGATGATGGGGGAGGTGAACTTGTGAGCTATTGTAGGAACAGACACAGCAGGATTTAGCAAAGCTTGGACATGGAAACTGAGGACAGTGGTTCAATCTGAGGGTTACAGATGTTAGCTATTGACCAGGAAGCTTTGGGAAGAACAAATTTGGAGAGGAAGCGGGGAGTTTAGGGTTGGATGCACTCGGCGAAGCTGGTACCACCACAGCCTCCTAGAATGATACTGAAGTAGAGAGAGGTGTGAGTTAGAGACCGCATCTGAGAATCAAGTGAGCTAGGGCAGACAAGGGCAGAAGGTGGGGTAGATAAAAACAGGAAGCCTGGGCCCGAGCATAGAGCTCTCAGGTTGAGTCGGAGATGCTGGTACAGGGAAGGAAGCCAAGAGCAGGTCAATGCAATCTGAGAAAGATTGTGAGAGCAAAGTGTCATGGAGCCCGTGTAAAAGAGCTGGGTTAGCTTTCATGCTGTGACAACATCCCATGGCAACTTGTAAAAGGACACAGGATGGCGCGGACATAAACTTCCAGCTATTCCAGAGGCTTCGGGAGGAGGACTGCAATTGCAAACCCTACACAGAGATCCTACGCTTGCCTAGCTGGGGATGGAGAGATAGACGGCTTAAGGAGTAAAAACACTTACTGCTCAAGCGTGAAGGTCTGAGTTTACACTCCAGGGCCCACATAAAAAGCTGGCTGTGGTTGCTTGTCATCTCAGGACCGAGTTGGTCAGAGACAAGGATTTTTGGGGTGTGGTGGCCATTAGCCTAGCTCTGGGTTCAGTGAGAACATATATACATATGCATCCCCTCCATCTCTCTCTCTCTCTCTCTCTCTCTCTCTCTCTCTCTCTCTCTCTCTCTCACACACACACACACACACACACACACACACACACACACACACGACTAGATGAGCCTGGCTAACTTAGTAAGAGTTTAATTTAAAGGAAGGAAGGAAGAAAGGAAGAAAGAAAAAAAGGCTAAGGTTTTCAGCTTAGTGGTAGAGCATTTTCCTAACACGTGTGAACCTTAGGCCTTAAGTTCCATTCCCAGCACCATAACAAACAAGCAAAACACCAACAAGCCCCTTATAAGGCAGAAAGACTTGCTTTAACTCAGGCTTCAGAGGTGTCATTTGATAGTTGGGCTGCCCATTTGGACCTAAGAAGGAGGAACATTGTAATAGGACTAATGAAAACCCGGAAACAGATGTTGGGGTTGAAGCTAGAGATCGGAGAAGCAAGCAGCCAGCCACCAGCTCTTACCTGTTCCTCAGACTGAAAGGGTGATCCTGGCTCCGTGAATCCTCAGAGCGCAATGCTCTCTCCATGAATCCTCAGAGACAATAGCTCTCCCTGTTTGGGAACTAAATCTCTCCATTAGACCCTTTGCTTCTTTTATACCTCTCAGTCCAACCTGTCTGCACCTTTCCAGTGCTGGGATTAAAAGTGTGGAATCCCAAATCCTGACATCACTGAGATCACCTTTTGTGTGAGCTCTGTTTCTCTTTTAGACAGGACCAATTCCATGTAGCTCAGTGTGGCCTTGAACTCACAGAGATCTGTCTGCCTGTCTCCCGAGTCCTGGCCAGCTAGAATGGCTGCTGGGATTAAAGGTGTCTGTCACTACTGCCTGACCTCTATGGCTTGTGGCTGACTTTGCATTCTGAACCCTCAGGCAAGCTTTAATAAATCATAAACAATACATCACCACAGAACATCATGGTGGGGAGAGCTACGTGTGCTTCATGGTGGCCAGGATGGGTTGAGAAACAGGGTCCCAACGTCCCCTCCAAGGGCATCTCCCCATTGATTCAACTTCCTCCCAGTAGGCTGCAGCTCTTATAGGTCTACACCTCCCAGTCGAGCTGTAGGATGACAAAGAAGCCCTTGCACCCAGGCCTTTGGCAAAGCAATGTTGAAGATCCAAACAAGAATATTTCGAGGCAGTGCTGGCCAGCGCTATTGGGTGTTGTTACGTCAACAAGAAAAAGATGTAAGCGCTTATCCTCTTCGCGGTAGGCATCATATTCCTTGTGGGCTGTTGGGTGTCAAATAGTATAAAGCGAGCTGAGGAACAGGGGGAGAGGTTTGCTTGTGAAGGGAGAGGAGGTGGGGTATGAGGGTTGTGATGACATGGGCCTGAAGGACAAGTCTTAAAAGTCTCGATGGCTTTTTCTGTGCTGAATAGAAGGGTCTGTTACTTGACAGGAGAAGGCTATGCTAAGACAGCAAAGGGGCGTGGGCCTGGAGACCAGTGGACTAAGAGCCTTAGCTCTGAGCTTGTCAATGGAGGGAAGGGGTAAGAAAGGGGCAGGAGAGGAGAGGGCTGACCCAGCATTCTGCCCTTCGGGTGCAGGACGGTTGGATGTCGTTGACTGCTAGCCTCTTGGAAGGATGACCTAGCTGGGTCATATGTTTGACATCAGCGCCTTTGGATCTCTCCTTTTGGGCCATCTTAGAAGCTTCCAGCATTCTGCCTAGCAGCCGAAGACCTGCGTGGTCTGCAAGCTGAGAGAAAATATTCTTATCCCCACTCCCTTGGGATAAGTCCTATGCCTTTGGGACTCTGGCCTTTTGCTGTGTGCGGGCCTGCAGTTCCGTCTTCCATCTTCCCCATAGACTGAACCTCCAGCCTCCTGATGGAGCTGGGGGAGGCATCATCAACTGCTTCTCGAGCACTGTTCAGGTCTGCTCAACAAGACTCTCTTCCAGTGGACCCCAGGGCAATCCATTTCTGTTTAAGGAGGGCTGCATTTGAAAGCCCTGGGGGCTCACTGCTCTGCACCTCCAGACCTAACTTCCATTTGCTGCCCAGCTTCAGAAGTCCCTTAGTATGTGTTTTGAGTTGTGTACGTATGTGTACCACACTAGAGCCTGGTGTCTGTGGAGTTACATCCTCCGGAACTGGAGTTACAGATGACTGTGAGCATACGGGGTTATGGGAATTGAACCCTGGTCCGCAGGAAGAGCAACCAGTGCTCTTAACCACTGGCCCATCTCTGAGAAGGATCTCTAATAATGGAACTTTAATTTTGGAAAGAAGACCGAGAGGGATTGTAAGCAATGATCTCTAGACGATGCCTAAAGTGCACCGATGCCTTGCAAATGGCCGTACACAGAAAACGGAATCAAGCCTCTTTGTCTTTATTCTCCAACAAATGAAACTAAGCACCAGCAAGATAGTTCCAAGGGTAAAGGCACTTGCCGCTGCGCCTGACAAGACCAGAGTTCAATCCCTGGAGCCTACATGATGGAGGGACAAAGCTGGCCTCTTGAAAGTCGTCTTCTGACCTTCACAGGTGCACAGCATGACACACGGGTGCACACTCAGTAAATAAACAACCAGGTGTAAAGTATCTAAAGGTGTAAGCGTGTACACCTGGATGTGTGCATAGGCTAGAGTGAACTCTGGCGTGTCGGAGGATGAAGGAATGCTAACGCTGAGGGCGGAAGCTGGGAAAGTTTCAAGATTGCCCTCCAAGGTCTGACTGGGAGCATGGGGTTATTATAGAAAGGCAGCCTTCAGGTCCAGCTTGGCAGTTCTGTGGTTAGTGGCTAAAGGAAAAAGAAGGAGAGAGAAAGAGGGGGGAGGGGAAGAGGGAGGGAGGGAGAACCTCAGACTGGCTGCTCAGCTGGATTGACCCAGTGGGGCATTTTCACTGACACTCTTTGGACTTAACCCTTCTCCCCTGACCTCTTGGCTCTGTCTTAGAAAGAAATGACAAGTATGTTTTCATTAGTGTGCTCACGGACAGCCTGACATTATCTGCAGATTCCTTGTGATGTCCAGCGTCTCACTCTCTCTCTCTCTCTCTCTCTCTCTCTCATACACACACACACACACACACACACACACTTGTACACGGAGAATTTTAAGTCAGCTTAGCTGAGGACAAAGAAACTTAGATTTAGTTGAGGCCAGCTGGAACTGCAAACTCGGGAAACACAGATCTGAGCGCCGATAGAGTTCTGAATGGAGAAGAGTGGGAATGGCATCCCTTGTGGGTCAGAAGTCATGACTGGCGCTGGCAGAGTTAAAATGGATTTGCTCTCTGCCTTTCGGTAGCTTGGGGTCCCATGTGCAGAAGATCGGTGAAAGTCGACACAGAAGGGTTCAGGAAACTCGTGGGCCTGAGAGGAAATGGTCCGGCATTTCCCCCACAGGCCTGCTGTCTGAGACCTGATTTAACAATGGCCTCCCAACTCCATTTTAAGTGCCCGGACCAATGTTGCTCCGTTTTGACTTTCTCCCCGAGCACCTATATAACAATACAACCAACAGCACAGTCACAACGAGATGGACATGGAGAGAGCGGAAGGTGCTGTGATCCCACACACACAGCTTAGTACAGATATGCTTTCTCAATGAATTTATTTTCCTAGCCAAAGCCGGTTGAATGTGTGAACAAGGGAACCACGGAATGGTCCCATATGGCCCTAAAGCCCCCAGACCCATGCCGACATCACCAGAGACAGAATAAGAAAGTTTAGTAATGTGCTCTGTGTGGTTAGCATGTTGGATACTGACATGCACTGTAAGTTAAAAAAAAAAAAAAAAAAAAAAAGGACTGGATTTGCCCCCCCCCCCGGAAATCTACAAAGAAACTTTAGAAAAATATTAGCAGAAGTCTTAATGAAGGCAGGAAATATTGGACAAAAACAACCTTGCCATATTCCTAACTGTTCAACATGCAGGGTTTGTTTGTCGTTTGTTTATTTTCAAGGTCTCAACCGGCTTTTGTCTCTGTCTTAGGGTTTCTATTGCTGTGAACAGACACCATGGCCACAGAAACTTTTCTTTTTGGAGCCTGTCCTGGAACTAGCTCTTGTAGACCAGGATGGTCTCAAACTCACAGAGATCCGCCTGCCTCTGCCTCCCGAGGGCTGGGATTAAAGGCGTGCACTAACGCTGCCTGGCGACCACAGCAAGCCTTGAAAGGAAACACTTCATTGGGCTCAACTTACAGTTCAGAGGTTCAGGCCATTATCATCATCATTGTGGGACGTGCAGGCAGACACGGTGCTGGAGAAGGAGCCGAGAGGCCTACAACTTGATCCACAGGCAACAGGGAGTGAACTGAGTGTCACACCGAGCTAAGCTTGAACAAAAGAGACCTCAAAACCCACCCCCCCCAGAGTGACACACTCCTTCCAAGAAGGCCACACCTACTCCAACAGAGCCAACCTCCTAATAGAGCCACTCCCTATGAACTTATGGGGGCCAGTTACATTCAAACTACCACAGCCGCTAAAGCCTGGCTCACAATTTTCAAAGTATCTAGTTCAACATCAGTTCCTGTGTGAAACTACATTTCCCCCACTCCCGTCAGCGCCTAAGCTAGGTATCTCTGAGAAGACATTAGCTGCTTCAGAACATTAACAGTGTGTGAAACGATGCTCTAGTCATCTAAAATGCATGGGAACATTGCTTCCTCCTCTATGAAGGTCCTTTGTTCCAGTGCTCCACCCTCATCCACAGGGCCCAGTGATGGATGTGGGCTGCCCTTACCCTGGCTCCCATCTTTTCATCTGCCGCTACAGTGGCTCCTTCCCTCCCTTGAACAGTTTTTCTGGGAGCCGAAGACTTGAAGTCTCACAACAGGGCCTGGACTGGCTGTGCTAGGAAGGGTCTCAGAGGCCATCTGGCCAGCATTCCTGCAGGAAGGCAACTTGCTTACTCTCTAGAATCTGGAAACCCAGAAAGCTCCCGAGGAGCCTGAGCATACCACTGGGAGAGATTCATGATTCTGTGCATCTTAACATGAATTAATTATGATCTAACCCAGGAGTCTGGTCCAACGAGGCTGGACCAGGTTGTATATTGCATTAGAGTTTAGGGGACCCAAAAATGCAGCTTGGGGTCCAGATTGAGAGCCGGGCCAGGCATGAATGAACAGATCCGCAAGGAGAGAAAGACTATGTGTTAAGGACCCCAGGAGGCTCTGACAGCAGTCTACCAGCTGTCTGTATGCCAGCCTCTAACCCCATCCCCAGTCCCCGTCTACAGCTGCCATGGGACCCCTGAGACCTACCTGCTTTCTGTGTGCATCTCCTGCTGCACTGTCCTCATTCATAGCCAGTACCCAACCCTCCTCACCCCTGCCTGAGGCCCTGACAGCTGGATTCTCCCTGTGTGGCCTAGCAAAGATCTACAGCTCACTGTGGAGGATGCGGTATAGATCGTTCCTGTTCCCTAGTCATTGGAAAGCACAAGACTACATTTCCCAGGCTTCCTTGTAATTGGGGCTCTGGTGTATCATTCAGGCCACACTAGTGAAAAATGCAAGCAGGAGCTGAAAAGGCCCAGAGAGGGCCAGGCGGTTACCGTGCCAGCTGGGAGCTTTTGGGAGAAGGACTTCCCTGGTTACTGTTGACAGATGGCTTTCTGCTGGGAATTGTCCCAGGAACCCTACCCTGGAATGGACTCTCCAGCTCCTACTGTGACTTTGTGAAGTATAAAAAAACTCTGATGCGGAGACACTGAGCTGGCCGGAGCACTTCCTGAGGATTCCAAGAAAACCCAGAAAATGACATATGGTTTCAGTAGTCACACTGTGTTCCGAATCCTCAAATTCAACCAACCCAGAAACAAAACAAAACAAAAACTGCTGGAGGAAAACCATCTCATCTGTATCGAACATTCCACGTCCTTGTCATTATCGCCCCTGAACGATACAGCGTGGCAGGGTTTCCCATGGCATTGACATCAGAGCAGGGACTGTACATCATCTGGATGTAATTTTCCAGGCAGATGTGCAAGGAAGGTCTAAAAGCAAACATTGCTCTATTTTGTAGAGAGGACCTGAGCCTCTGTAGATTCTAGTATCATGAGTCATCTGGTACCAATCCACTATGGACAGCAAGGGACGTCTGTATGCAGATACATGCAAACATGAATATGTACCTATGCATGCACACATGTATACATGTCTCCTTTAACACAGAGGAGTCTAAGGTGCAACATTCACCACGTTACAATTGACCCACGGATTTGTAGCTAGTCTATGGTTCGTCTACAGCCTAAATCATTGTTTACACTGCCAGCCCTGTGTGTCCCCAGGAGAGTTAGTCATCTCAGGTGGCATGCAAGCCTGCCTATCAGTGGCTGTCATCTTAGATGCTTCACAAATGTCCTTCAAAGAGTGAGCAGCCAAGTACATGGGAGCTGCACACCGGGGCAACTGGAGGCAACTGGCCGGTCCTCAAACCCAAATGTACCACCATATCCATTACCTGGAATTTCAGAGGAAGCTGTATCCCTGGTGCATCTGTTTAGGCTCCACTTCCCATGTAACTGGATACATGATGCTGCTAATTCTGTTCTCATTCCACGAGAAGAACAAGAAAGGGTCACATTTCCTTGGAGTCAAGGAAGAAATTAGGCTTGGGCCAGGTCTTGGGGCCTCAAGTGTGGTCCCAGCCAACGCTGCCACCTGTGAACAGATGGTTCCTCTGTTGGGCAGGATGAGTGTGTGACATCAATGCTACCTCCATCCCTCCTTTCCTGGAATTGTTATTCGTTCACATCGGTTAATGTGAGACTTTAGTGGTGGAGCTTTATTCTTAAAGGGCTCAATAAACTGTGTGGCCTTGAACTGAAACTAGAAAGTTGGGAACTAGGAAATTAGCATATTTGAAAGGAAGCCAGTGGGTCTTTTGTCATTCTGTGGGACTAATAGGACTTTTGCTGCCCTTCTGAAAGACAAAGGCGGTCTGTGTAAGACTAAGCAGTGGGCATGGGCTTGGGCTGTTTGTACACAGAAGCTCCAGAGAAAATAGTCTCCAGCTGCCAAGATGGCGTCCGTGCTGGGAGATTTAGGACCCCAATATTCATATTCCTTCCCTCCATCCCTCCCCAACTTGCTTTTGGTCACGGTGTTTTGTTGCAGCAACAGAAACCCTAAGAAAGACAGTTCTGTCTTGCAATGATACCCAGTTGACTCTACTCTGTCCTTAGCGCAGTGAAGATCTGTCCCTACTAAGGAGTATAACTGGCTCACTGAGTTATTTTACTGTTGCGCGGGGTTCCGGTGGAGTAAGTAACATACCGTAACTTTTACGGCCGAGGAGCCGTGGTTTTATAGTGTTTGCTATGGTAGACATTGGGGTTAAAATCATCACTGTATTCATTGAGATGAGCATGAGTGTGTAATGGATTAGATATGAAATACTCCCACAGAGGTTTTGGACAATTAGTCCCTAACTGGCGGAGCTATTTGGGGAGTGTACGGTTGTGGAAACTTCAGGAAGAAGGGGCCTAGCTAGAGGAAGTAAGTCATTGGGGGCCCTAGCCCCTTAGCAGCTCTCCCCATGTGCTCCACCCTCCATGACGCAACAAGCTTGTGGGAACTAGCGACTGAGAGGCTGAAGTAACCCAGTGACACCACGAGCTACCGAAGACTGCCCTCCTGTCGAACTGCCTGGAAAACCAACTAATGTGTTATCTCCAAATGTCTCTGTGGCCAATACCAAAGAGTGGGATTTGGGGGTCTTTCTTGTACTTATTTTTATTTTTCAAGACATTCCACCAGTTAACCTCCTCAGCAGCATTCTGGGTGGCCTGTCACAACCGTGAGCATTTTGAGTGTTTCATATTCTTCCAACATCTGCCGGACATGCTGCTCAGTTTTTATTGTCAGCTTGACACAACGTAGAGTCTTCTACACAGAGGGAACCTCAGCTGACAAATTACCTCAATTAGCTTGGCCTTGGCATGTCTGTGGCTCGTTGTGTTGATGGCTAACTGACACAGGAGGGCCCGCCCACTGTGGGCAATACTACGCACTATGCCTGGGCAGACGGGCCTGTGCTGTGCACCAAAGCCAGCACAGAATAGGCCTAGGAGCAAGCCAGTGGAAAAAATCATGGCTTTTCTTTGTCCCTGCCTTGAATCCCTGCCTGATTTCCTGTCAGTTTAGACTATGGCCTGGATTGTAGACAGAATAAACCCTTTTGTCCCAAAGTTGCTTTTGGTTATAGTATTTGTCACAGAAACGGAGAACAAACTAGCACACCAGACGATTGGAAACAAAATGTTATCTTGCTATGGGACTAATTAATTATTTTCTTTTTATGGTCAACGCGGTATTTTTATATTAAAAAACCATCTGTATACTGACAAGACGGTCATTCTCTTACATTTTCTTCTTAAAGATCCCAAGTCTGGCTTCTCGTCCTTAAGAACTTAGTAAACACGTGGGCAGCAGAGGAGCTGAACTTGCTCTGCCTCCTTTGAAACATTTTTAAAGCCAAGCAGAAGGGTGTGCAGCATTATTCCATACTTTACTTGCATTTTCCTCCCTCCCCTGAAAGAGCTCGTTCATTTCCTATTCGTGTGTGTCATGTGATCATTGTTCTATCGTGTTGCCTGTATTTTTACTGATTTTTTCATTGCTTTATGCTCTAATTACTAGCCCTCTCTTATTTACACTGGTTTAAACTATATTCTCCAACGCTATCTATCAGAGCTTTTCAACGCAGACCTCGCTCCTTGCATTGTTTTTGTACATCCTAAAGTAGCCGAGTGTTTCTGTAGTGGGTTTTGCAAGTTGCATTTTGAACGGGAAGGAGAAAAGAAAGAGGGATCTGCAGCTGTCTTGGACATGGGGATGCACTTGGCCTGTAGAACCTACGCCATTTACAATCTGCCTATTCACAGAAACCGTTTGCCGACGCAGCTATTGGCCGTTTTCTAGTTGAGCTTTTTCTTACACCTCTGCTGTTGAACAGTAGCTTCTAGTCTGGATATAACATAGTGCACATTTTCATCTTGGTACCGGAGGGCGTCACGACTCTGGTTCCCGCGGCAGACTGCATCTCTCAATACTAACTAAAGTCACATCGAAATTACCAGGGCTCCAAAATAAATAGTGGTATCTGACAGGAAGAAAGGAAAACCTGCCCTCCTCCAAAGACACATTCTTCTCCAGTAGTCCCACCCACCAGTCCCTCCTTCAGTCATGCATGAATTGACTTTTTACCAGTTTCAGTTGCCAGTACCTAAGAGGTAAGAGTCAAAGGTTGTTTAGCTGTCCCCCCCCCCCTTTTTTTTTTCTGATTTCTGGCTGGTTAATCTTTCTGCTACTTTCCAGACTTGGCACAGGAGATTTGCTACACGAACCAGATTTATTTGGAGGGCACCTGTCTGCTGTTCTTTGCCCTCTGCCTGCTTCCGGCACAGGGGGTGCCGAGCTGGCTAATGACTATTTGTGCTGAGTCCAGATACCTCTGAAAGGTGAAATGCCATGTGCTGGAGAAAGTGTAGAGGAGAGTGAATTACTGCAAACAACAGTCTTTTCTGCATGCTCATTTCTTTGAACATTTTTAGGTGCAGAAGACCGTACTTCAAGGCTAGCCGCTCATCGCCGTCACGTGACCATTACAAGTCAACGCCATCGGGTGAAGTGGGTTCACAGGAGTGTACAGATGTGACAATACATCCGTGCACAGAGGTAGAGAGGAAAAGGTCTATTGTCTTCCTCTGCCCTTCTCCATCTTACTGTGTTAAGACAGCTTGCCATTTAATCCCCATCTCCCAGATGCTGGCTTACAGGCGTGCACAGCCACGGTCAGCTTTTTAGGTGGGTGTTGGGGATTCAAACCCGAGTCCTCATGTTTGTAGAGCAAGTGGTTTTACCCACTGAGCATCTCCTATAGCCCCCAAAATTTAAAAACCAGCTAGATGGGCTTGCCCTGCTCTTGATTTCAGAAGGTAGGCATTCACTTTTTTCCCCCACCAGTAAGCATGTCAGATTTGGGCTTTTCACAAGTGGTCTTTAGGCAATTTCCCAGGATCCTTCCTGTTCCTAATTTATTGAGAGATTATTTTTGGTCAAACGACAATGATATTTTGTGGGCTATGTCAGCTAGAGTCTCCAATCTGGACATAGTTGGACATATCTCCAACTATGTCAGCTAGAGTCTCCAATCTGGGTGTACAGCAATGGCTATGGTTGTGGAAATCTCCACATGCCTGTGGGCCTAACTAGGAGTTAATTTGGTCCTAAACTTAGGTCCTCAAGCTTTCTCTGAAGCCTTAGGGAGACAGGGAACTTCCCTAACTCCAACAGGCCTTACCCTAGTTGAGGTCTGGTCCACCTCATGGGTCTGCAGGCAATATGAAACTTCCCAGGAGCCTGGGAGCTTAGTCGGTCTTCACATTATCTCCACAGCTTCCTCTGAAGCCTGGGAGATATGGAACGCCCTGAGCCTCGCTCTAGTTCAGGACTCTCATTTCTGGAGTGGCTAGTACCCTGCCGAGTACTGGTAAGATAACCATAAGCAAAAGCAGACACTGGCCCGGATTGTAAACAAGCATTGAAGATGTTCCCAACCACAATAATCAACAATCATTGAAATCCACATAGGTGGCCTTAAATTACTAAGATTTTCCTATATGCCTCTGTATCCATAAGCCACCTCAACAGTAATAATCTCCACTACCCACAATTCCCCACCTCTCAATTTATCTTGGAGCAAATACAAGAAGATACCATGTTATTTAATTCTACTGATATCATCATGCACCTGAAAAATGCAGACATCTCGGAAATTACCTAGGGCTCTATTTTTATACCAAAAATATCTTAGTAATTTCTTAGCATGCTGAGTAACTCCACTGGATTGTCTGAAACAAGCAAAAAAAAAAAAATCTTATCTATGAATAGTTTAGTTTTTACCTCTAGAAAAGCAATGCTTTTTTGTTTTAAAACTGAACTATACTACAACGTTTTAAAAGAAGTCCCTTCATGTTATCACATTTTCACTTTATGTATACGTTTTCCTGATGTTTTCAAAAATGTTGTTTTACAACTGAGTTGATTGAATCTGAGTTCAAGCATACTGCATTTAATAAACCCCTCATAATACACCTTTTATTTATGAATTATACTTATTCTTACAGATAATTAATTTGCTGAAAACTGCATGCGTATCTGTCTTTTTAAACACTCCAGTTCAATAGTGGCTTGGGCTTTACCCCTTTACTTAGCCTTCATTCCTTTTTTTGCTTTTAAAAGTTTTACTGAGGCATTTTTGACACACAGTAAACTGGAAATACTCTACAAAGTCTACATTCAGCTCTCCACGTCTATAGGCTTTGCAAATTCAACCAACCATGAACTGGGGATATTTTTAATTGCGCCTATGATGAATACATACAGACATTGTCCCCTTATTCCCTAAACAATACATTTTCACTAATTTACATAACATGTACAATACCTTGGGCATTATGATATTGATTAGAGGTAGATTAGAGGTAGACTCAACAAGGGCAGAGACAGCTAAATTATATGCAAGTGGTACAATATGTTGCAAATATGTTAAACGTTTGCAGACGTGGTTGTCCATTGGGGGTTTCTGGAATCAACCACCTGTGACTAGTGAGGGACAACTGCCATTCAACAAGTGTTTGCCTGTCTACACCAAGAAGCCATGAGTTCCCTTAGGATAATAAGTTTGTTACCACCAAACACACTTGGCTCTCTCGGCTCTGGCACAAAATCACACACACACACACACACACACACACACACACACACACTCCTGCCTCTATTCTCTGGGGAGTGGGAGGATCTGCATAGAGCTAGCTGGTCATCAAGGCTCTGGCAGGTCAGAATGTCTATTATTGTTCCCTTCTGGGCCCGTCATTCCATGAGTTCACATACTTCTGAGCCCAAAGTTTCATCTCTGTAAGTAAAATCTACCGATTGGAATGGAAACTGTAGTTCTAAATTTTATATATCTTGGGTCTTTCAATTAACTTGAATAAAAGTGGAGCTAATTTGGTTGCTTTCTCTTTTCTATTTTAGGAGAATTTCTAAGCCTGCTGCTCATTGTCAAAAGCTGCCATGTTTCTATGCAAGTTGCCACATCGCGCATTTCTCATTTTGAACATTTATCAATTATTACTGCTTTTCAAGCCAGAGCAAATACGATGGAGGTGCAGGGCCCTTGCAGATCTCATCATTTTCCAGGCCAGAAAGTGCAAGATGATGGATGAAACTCCTTGTGAAGAGTTCAGGAGGTGTGATGTTAAAGCATCCAAGGCATGAACAAAAGGCAATCACCAGGGGGTGCCGAATAAAGTGATATCGTGTCTCAGTAGAAATTGGGGGCAGGGCCTTTAGTATAACAAAAGTATGGTGAAAATGTTCCTAGCTGTTGAAACTTTGTCATAGACTCGATGGCCAATTGAATAACGTACTGGCTCGTTCATTCACTCACCAACTTGGTGCTAAATATCTGATTGGTTCAGGAACAAAAACATACATAATTCATGGTTCTTTAAGGAGCGTATTCTGTCATAGGGGATAGAAGACATGTTCTTGGTATGATGCAGTTATTAAGTACCCCACAAAGAAGGCCTCGGCTTCTCATGATTTCAAAGGCAGAATGTACAAAGATAATTCAAACAAAAGCTGAAATATTCACATCACTGTCTCCTTAAATGTATGTCCTTACCTATGATTATTTGATCCAAAGATACCATGTTGATAATTCAACCTCCATCATCCACCACACATTTATCCATCTATTTAACCCTCTGTCTCCTTCATTCAACCCTCATTCATTCTAGGACCTCTGACCTTCTGGACGCAGCTCCTCCTCTTTGGAAATATTTTCTGGCTCATTCCTTCTCCTGTCTGTGTCTTCCATTAGGGATCTCTTGCTCCGGGAAGCCTGCTCTCACCTCCAAGTCTTGAGTAACACTTTCCATGATACCTCCACCATTACCTTCTTCTCTCCTTCCCTCCCCTCTCCTCTCCCCTCCCCAACTCTCTCCTCCCCTCTTCTCCCTCTCCTCCCCTCCCTCCTCTCCTCCTCTCTCTCTCCCATGCTTATCACACACATATAACATGGAGTCACATATGCAAAGAACCTACATAATCCTCCCATGCCCTTTAGGTCCTCTCTAGATTGGATTGCATAAAGCTCCTCTCATAATGTAAATGCTATGCAAAGAACAGTAAACTGCCTGTTTAGCGAATTATGACAGAAGAAAAGTCCTTATATATCCAATGTGGTGAAATTTTGTTCTCCAAGTGTTTTCAGTCCACAGCTGATTGAGCCCCAGAGATACTGAAGCCCTGGGTATGAAAGGTCACCTGTGTTGAAGGAGCCAGATCAGAATTTTGTGGCTGGCAAATTCCTGTTGCCATTTGACGACGAGCTTGCTCATCTGGATCTCCTGCAAGTGAGTCTTATTGTTCTTTTTAAACATTTTAATGTTTTCTTTATTCTTATTTTAGGTGCATTAGTGTTTTGCCTGCATGCATATGTCTGTGTGAGGATGTGAGGTCCCCTGGAACTGGAGTTACAGACAGTTGTGAACGGTCATGTGGGTGCTGGGGATTGAACCCAGATCCTCTGGAAGAGCAGTCAGTACTCTTACCCACTGAGCCATCTCAACAGCCCTGGGAACTAGAGTTTTGATTCTGCAGTTTTGGAATAACTTTATAGGTGTGTGTGTGTGTGTGTGTGTGTGTGTGTGTGTGTGTGTGTGTGTGCATTCTCATGTGTGTGGGAGTGCCCTCAGAGACCAAAAAGATGGTCAAGTCCATGGCAGTTACAGGCAATTGTTAGCCTCCTGATGTGGGTGCTGGGAACCAAACTCTTGTCTTCTGCAATGGCAGCAAGGGCTGTTCCTCGCTGCTGAGCCATCTCTGCAGCCCTCACCACCACCATCCCTTGCGATAAAATCCCGTGCTTCCAAATATGCTAATTGATGCCTTGAATAAACAACTTGTTCACAGCGTTTTCTTCCCAATTAACAGACACAATTTAGCTTTTCTGTGTTTACTGGCAAGAAGTCAAAAAGTAAAGAATCCACATAATTTTTGAAATGCCAGAGAAATCAATTCCCACGTTGGCTGAGCTGGGAAATTCATCCATGCTGGGTTCCAGAACTGGGCAGGAGGACATCATGAGGAGACCTGGCAATCTGGCCGGCATACAAGGGTAAGCAGTGACTTGGGAACAACGGGGCAGAGAAAGAGGGAACCACTCTGAAGCTCTCAGAGAGTCCGGGCACAAGTGTCAACATCAGCTATGTAAACAAGGCATTTCTGCCTCAGTTAGCCATCAGCGAATGCCACGCTGGTGAAAAGCCGTTTGCGTGCCGGTGGTTAGCACAGATCTGGGAACACAGACCTAACACATCTGTAAACACATGCACAGGGCCTCAGCCTACGCTGTGCCTTTAAATAGAAGCACCTTCCCTAATGGAAACACGCAGCTATGTAAGCTATGAAAGCAATACTTCTTTTTTTTTTTTTTTATTATACACTTTAAATAACGTCCTTTCTTCTTCTTTTTTTTTTTTTTTAAATCCGTGACTTTAAGAGCTGACTGTACCACCAAATATGAAGAGGAAAACTGCAGGCAGGAGCCCCCCTTCCCAGCATTCCCCCAGGGTGGGGATCCGCTGCAGAGCTCAGAGCAGAACAACCTCTGGAGAAAAGCATGGTCTAAGGGACATGCCTATATATAGCAGCCAGGAAGAGAGGGTGGACCTCTGGGCTTTGGATCTGAAGGCTATCAGGTAGCGGGGCTGGAATTTAATATGCCCTTGGCCTTACCAGCCTGGGCCCTTTGTTTGATCTTTATGAGAATCTGTGTGGGGCTCACTCATCTCTCTCTCTCTCTCTCTTTCCTTTTGAAACGATTCCATTGTTGTATTTTTAGGACCCAGAAAGCAATGAACAGAGGTGCCATCCATGGCGAAGCTCTAAGAGGCTACGGTTTTAATCCGACACCCTTGGTGCCCCTAATGGAAGGCACTGCTGGTTAATGGCTGACTCAGTCCCGGACCGAGTGTGGTGTGGGTGAAAATGCACCTGAACAACTAGCATTTCCACAGCCTAGACGAGGAGCACGAGCCAGGCCGGAAGCAGGACACCAGGAACACACACGGGTTGTAAAACCCCAGACGCATTCTGTTGAGGGCTGTGGAAGTAGGGTTTGAATGCTTGGAGTTGTCAGGGCTCTCTAGAGTTACAGAACTTACAGAATGAATGAATGAATGAATGAATGAATGAATGAATGAATGAATATACACATATTACATACAAATGCATATACATTTATATTTGGGATTTATTAGAATGGCTTACAGGCTGTTATGACTGACGACAAACAGACGGTCCAAGAATTCAGTAGCTCTTCAGTCCATGAGCCTGGATGTCTCAGCTGCCTTTCAGAAGACAGGAATCCTGAAGATGTAGGCTCTAAAGCCAGTGAAGGAATGGGCTTGTCAGTGACAACAAGCAGGCAGAGAGCGAAAGCTTCCTAGCTTCCTTCTCCCAAAACCTTTGTATAGGATGCCGGCAGAAGGCGTGGCCTAGATTGAAGGTGGATCTTCCCGTCTCAGAGATCTGGATTTGAAGTGGGTCTTTCCCATTTCAAACATTTTACACTGAAGTCTCAGAGGTCAGGAGTCTAACACGGTTACTATTAGGGGGCTGGGGAGATGGCTCGCTAGGTGAGAGCACTTGCTGCAGAGGACCTGAGTTCAGATCCCTTCATCCACAGTAAAAGCTACACCCGGGCTTTGCATGAGTCTGTGCTTCCAGCAGTGGAAAGGGAACCAGAGCTGTGTTCCTTTCCGGGCTCATGAGGACATGATTCATTCCTTTACTTTTCTAGAGTGACTCAGACCGTGGTCTCCTTCTGCTCCTGCGTGTTCAAAGCCAAGAAGCGCTTCTCCCCTCCCCCATCTCCCTGTTTCTCTGCAACAGGGAGGGATCTTCAAATTTATGGTTTTGTTTTGTCTTGTTTTTGTCCTCTCTCTGTGTCTCTGTGTCTCTGTCTCTGTGTCTCTGTGTCTTTCTCTCTGTCTCTGTCTCTCTCTCTCTCTCTCTCTCTCTCTCTCTCTGTGTCTAGATTAATCCAGTCAGAATCATCCACGGTATCTTCCCATTTTATGTCTTGTTAGCTTAATCAACTCTACAAACGCCCTGCTGTTCAGCTCCTGCCTGTTCTGCCTGGTCACAGGTTTCGGGCACCAGGGTTGGACCTTCTTGGAGCCATTGTTCTTCCTACTGTTTGCATCAGGGTTTCCTCAGAACTAGGGAAAAGGGAAGTGGAGGTAGAAACCTTCCAAGGGGTTGAAAGCCCTCCTTTGTATAAATATCACCCAGGACTGTGTTCTGGAGGCAGTTGTCCCTAGTCATCTGTATCCTGGGGAGCGTGGTCTCTGTGTGGCAGTGTTTAGGGTTGGTGGGTTTTGAGGAAATGGAGTTCGGTGGAAGAGGGTTGGGTTGTTGGGAGTTCCGCCTTTAGAGGGGATTAGTGTGGTTCTATGGAATTCCAGTCAGTTTTCGTGAGGGTGGATGGTCATAAGGTGATTCTACCCAAGGTGACTGGCTTCTTCTGCAAACAGCCATTTCTCTTCCCTTATGTCTGCCATGTTGTGACGTAGGCAGAAAACCCTCACCACAGTTGAGATGACAGAGTGAACATGCTGACATGCTTACCTCCAGTACTTTAAAATTGACTTCATTTGGAAGTAGGTTCATCACTGATGGGATCAGCTAATTCTAGGACACTCTGGAGTAGAGTGGGACCCTGGGCCAATAAGACAGGGAACTCTATATATGCAAATCTGGAAAATACTATGAGAAGGTTGAACTTATTTCCCACAAGCCAAAAACTATCAGGAGCCAGGACAGTGTCCTGGAACAGCGCCTCATCTGATGCCTGTAGAGGGAGCCCTGCTCAGCTAATGCTTTGGTCTTGACCTTTTGGCTTCTAGTTGGAGAACTGCTCCAAAACCCTGGGGGGTAGTGGTGCTTTGTTCTGCAAACAGGGAAATGTCAAATTCCACAACAGACACCACAGTTGACTAACTTTTATCCTTTTCCATTTTCCTTTATGTGTGTGGTGTGAAGTGTGTGTGTAAGTCTGTATGTGTGTATGGAGGCCCAGGAGTGATGCTTAAAGTCTCAGTCTCACTAGCTTGCTCTGGGGGATCATTACCTGCTTCCCCTTTTCCAAGGCTAGACTTACGGGTAGGATACCAACACTCACAGGGCATATTTATATATTCATTTATTTATGTTTGGGGTGGGGATTCGAACTCCTGTTGTTACATTTGCATGACAAACATTTTAACCACTGAGGCAGTTCTCACCACAGAGTACATTTAAACCACTGGTTTACCTTTCAAAGCCACAAATTTCCATTTATATAAAAGCAGTGATGATAACTCCTATTTGGTATGAGGGATGGTGAGGGCAGAAGGTGACCTAAACCTCCAGCCCTGCAAGTGGGGAGGGGGGGGGTCTCAACAAACAGCAGGGGCTATGGTAGTCCTAACTCACACAGTAGTTGTCAGTTAGTGGCCAAAGGTGGCTGGAGCACCACGCGCGAAGGCGTCGGAATGAAAAGCATGTGAACCCAGATGATGAAATTAAAGGATGTCACCACGCCGCCTGACATCTCCTCAATTTTTCTTGAATCGTCCACTTCTTCATCTACCTCCACTCTACCCTTATTCCCTCCCCTACTGGCTGTTGTAGTTCGTGATTGTTAAGTCCAAAACACATACCCCCCCCCCCAGTGGCAGTGCCAATGCCAATGTCCTAAACTGACTAGGTAAACAAAAGGATTGTTACTGAGTAGAGCCTAAATCCAGCATTCCTCAAGACTGTTGTAAGGTTTCTGCTTACCAGGAAAACTGTTATCTCCCTCGTCTGCCCCAATAGTCCGCTATCTCAGGGAAGGACATCTAGTTCCAGGTCAGTTCTGAACAGTTTGGTATCTCAAAGACCCCCCCTGCCCTGTGGACTATCACATAAGATCGGCTTACTTTCCCACCATTTTGCATCTTTCTGCCCCATAGCCTTGGCAGTTTGATCCCCAATAGACCTTTCTTTCTACCTATGGAGCAGTGCGGTGCAGTGTTCCACTGAGCTCTCACTCACAGTGAGCATCTTAGCTTATTAGCCAGCTAACGGGTGCGGTCTAACTCACACACATATCCGTGGAAAACAAATAACTGATGAGCCAAGGAGGGAATGAGGAGATGGTTGACCACACTTTGGTTCTGTGGACTTATCAGATTTGGCCCCTGGGACTTAGAGGAAATGGGATTGGGTCAGCACGCATGCCTTTAGTCAATTTCCTTGTGTGTGGCCATCAGGCAACGCACCTGCATAAGGTGGCTACCATGCCACCATGTCTTACGGCACCACCATTGTGTCTAGTGTTCCTAGTTGAGTAGGGTATTATGGTAGCAGGTGACTATGCTTTACTACATAAGGGTAACTTGTGTATGTGCTGTGCATGGATTTGTGCATGTCAGACATGGGATCTACCATCGAGCTCTACCCTCAGCCTAGACACAGCTTCTAGCTTAACTTTTTAGGCCTTTGACAAAAGCGGTTCCCCCTCTCCCCTCCTTCCTGTATTTTCTTTACGCAACCATTGCCCGGCCTGACTCACTGGCGGATAACCCCGCCACCTGTCCACCCTCCACACACGCATGCACATATTTGTTCTGTGAGTTCTGTAAGAACTGGGTCTCTGCTACCCCAGCATTTCCCCCACCCAGGCCCCCTGGGGCTGCCATTCCAGCCAGAAGCTTTAGAGCAACAGCAGAAAATCCCTCTTTGCTTCCAGCCAGCTTCGCGTTGATATGTCTGAAGTAAGTTAATCTTGCTCAGCGTTTCACGTTCCTGCATACTTGGACAGCCGGCACACTTGCTCCATTCTGACTCAGCCTGAAGCCTGTCCATGTGGATTTCTTGGGCAGATTCCTCACTCCCTGAGGGGTTCTTTCCCAGTTACTCTTGCTGATTATGACTCCTGGGACCTTAACTCCCTCCTGAGTTCTTGGAATTTTCTCCCCTTTGCCCCGTCCATCTGTCGCTCCCTTTCGCCAGTCCATAGCCATTCTTCTCAAATACCCACAAACTTCCATCTGTCTCCCTCCCCAGCCTGTCCCCAGGTTTGCACACCCCCCCCCCCGCCGCCACCACTGGCAGACCTGAGCTTGCTTCTTCCTAAAGGGACCCAGTAGGTCTCCCCTTCCCATCACGGAGATCTGTGTTTTCTGAAGAGATGTTTTACTTTGTTTCCCAAAAAGCCCTCTACAATTATTAAAGAAGAATCTAAAGAAATTTCTGTGTCCAAAGTAATGTCTTTTTTTTTATCATGGGGTTGGTTTAAAAAAAAAAAAAAGTCCCATCTGAATGGGGCCCTTGTGACTGATACAGACTCAGGGATTGTAGTTTGCCTGAGATGGAAGTCTAGGCTCCTGTCTAAACTTGTCAGGGAACACTGGCTGCAGACACTCCCTGTGTCCCCAGACATGCAAGCCACATGTCTCCTAGCTTCGAGGAAGGGGGCTTTGTAGTTTATATGGGTCAGAATCTCTAGTATTGCTGGGGTTTGTGAACACTGCCCACTTGAAAATGGTCTGCCCCTGTCGTGTTGGACCAACGCTTCTGTGAGACTCCAGGTGGGTGAGGAAGATTGAGGATGTTGGGGGCCAAAGAACGGTGCACGAATTCCGTAAGAACCATTGTTTATTCAGGAGGCTATGAACAAGACGGTATTCTAAACTGAAAATGCCTTCACAAGCTGAATCACTTAATAAGAGTTGGACTGGCCTCTCTAGGCTCTAGATCGTCACACCTACTTAGCTCTCTCTATAGAGCATAGGGAGGTAAAGCTATGGATTCAGGGAGATTCTCATAATATGCAGTGCTAACGTGAGCCATTTTACAAGTTTATTATGCACGGATATCTGTTTTTTTAATGTAAATATTTTGCACACACACGTGTGCGAATATTCCCGTGTGCGAGTGCGTATGTCCTTAAATGTGGATGCCTGAGGATGACATTGGAAGTGTTTCTTACCCTTCTCTACTACTCATTCAGGCACCGTCTCTCAAAGGAATGCAGGGCTGGACTTGCTGTTCATCTGGCTAACCAGCTTGCTCTCTCTGAGAGGAGCCTTGTCTCTCCTTCCCTAGGCCCATGCTGCTTCCAGCCTCAGGCTGGTTATTTGGGGTGGTGGGGGAGGCATTATTGAAGGAAGTTGGGGTAAGGCTAAATCTCCTGCACTTTCCAGCCTACTTGTTTTGTGTGAGGGGCACTCTGGTTGGTCCTCACGTGATAAAGGGACCCAGGTTTGTCCTACCCTTCCCCAGCAAGGAACAATTCTGGGTGAGAACTGACTGCAACCACCAGGGGTAGCTGTGGAGTGAGTCTTTGCCTATCCTACTAGTGGTGGAGTCTGGGACTGGCAATGGTTCACAGGTCCTCTCTAACCCTAATCCCCTTGCTACCTCCAGAAAGGGTCGTATTAGCTACATCCATGTTTCCCCTAAACTCTGCGCACAAAAGGCAGAAGGAACAAGTCCCCCAGAGCACAGGGGAAGTGGGGGGGGCAGTGAATGGAGAGAGAAGTAGGAGAAAGAGACGGGGAGGAGAGGAAAGCACGTGTGACTAGGAAGATTGAGTCAGTAGGAATAGAAGACAGAAGAGAGAGAGAGAGACAGAGAACATATAAGAGGGAGCCATTATTGGTTTGAAGAGAAAAGAGAACCTAAAGAACAGTCTAGAGACCTACAAGACTGCCACCAACTAACAATTTGAGCAACCATGGAAAGGCTACCATAAATGCCCTTCCAGGATAGTAAGATCAACAACTAACTTATCCACCATCATGGAGCCCTCATTTAGTACCTGTTGGAAACAGAAGCAAACACCCATACATAAACACTGAATCCAGCTAGAATACAGATGCAGAGAGAGAGGACAACACCAGGTTGCAGAAACACATAGAGACAGCTGACCGGAACAAGGAGGAGCTGGGAATCCAGCATGGGACTGACTCAGGCCCTCCTGAATATGGGTCTCAGCCAGAAGGACAGAACAATCTAAGGGACCTCAGACAGTGGAACCAGGATGTATCCCTGTATACAAAAGGACCATGCAGACACATCCCCCATGGAGGGATAACTGCCTTAATCTAGAGACAGGAGAGAAGTCCTAGTCCCTACTTCAAATGACTTGACAGATTTACATGATCCCAACTGGATGGCATTGGCCTACATGTGGAATAGGGGTGGGGAGGAGGGGAGGGGAGGGTGGTCAGGATGCATGTGAGGGGGGGAGAGGGTAAGAGGGAGGGAGGGAGAGGGAACTGGGATCAACATGTAAAATAAAATAAAAAAATACATTTACAGTCTGCTGTTGCTTAAATTATACATATATGTGCATATATATATACATATATATATATATATATATATATATTTTTCCCCCAAAGTTGGCATACTGCATCAGGAGGCCCCGGGAAGGAGGGCTGATAAAATGTAAAGGGCAGATAGCATAGAGAGCACACTAGCCAAGTAGGCACCAAAGCTCTGTTTAGACTTCAAAGGGGCTCAAGGACAGCACGGCTGTCCCCTGGCAGGTTTTGCTTTGATAACAATTCTCTCTCACCCAAGTGCACTGAGGACAAACCAGCAACCTGTGTGCAGAACGAAAGGACAATGTCCCTGAGAAAGACAGGCCGAGGAATGCAAACAAGAAAGATCAATACCTGGACCCTGTCTACTGTGGGATCAAAGCAGGCAGGTAGTTGACACATGAGCAAATACAATCGATCAACGCAAAACAGCGGTTTAGACACGGCAATATAAAAATATATGGGCATCTGGAGTGCCTGTAAAGGTAACAAATGTGTCACTGTGTATAATAGCTTATAAATTAGTTTTCTAGTTTCTTAACTGATGCTCTGAGAATTATTACTTCACAATACTTTTTAGATTTCATTATTTCTTACTTTTAATTATGTGGATATGTGGGGGGGTCTTATATTTAGGTTGCAATCAATCATGCTAAAAATAATCATAGTAATAAATCATATTAACATGTAACAAATCACATTAATTATGAAAATTATGATTATTATAATAAATATTCTCAATAACTATTGTAATAAAAATTCAATGTGTAAGAAAAGTTTTGTAATATTGTGGTCGCACTGAAATGGTATAATTAGAGTTTTCTCACATTTATTTTGTGTTGTAGGATAAATGATAAGATGTTTTCACATATAACAATATGTTAGGAAGACAAAGGAGAGGGTTAAATGGAATCAGGTTCAAGAAAAATACTGTCTTAGTTCATTTTTCAAATGGATATTCTTGAATATCACATTATTATCATTCTGAAATTCCATTGGAAATCGTGTGTGTGTGTGTGTGTGTGTGTGTGTGTGTGTGTGTGTGTGTGTGTTTATATATGCACACAGGTGAACATGGAAGCCAGAGGTCTGTGTCAGGGTTCTTCCTCAATCTCTGTCCACCTCATTTTCCCAGGTGGTTTCTCTCACTGAACCCGAGTTTACCCATGAGTTTTGGCTGGTTTGCCACTAGCTCCAAGGGCCATCTGTCTGCTGTGGACATGTGCCATTATGCTTGGCTTTTTTTTTTTTTTTTTTTTCCTCTGCCCTAAAGTCAAAGCGCTGGTGGTGAAGTTTAAACAAATGCCTTTGGTATAACAACAGAACAATGGCTGATTCAACCAAAGGGTAACACTGTTTTAAACTAAGCCAATTGTATCCTTTCCTCCAAACAATCAGGTTACCAATTGTATCCTTTCCTCCAAACACTCAGGTTACCAATTGTATCCTTTCCTCCAAACACTCAGGTTACCAATTGTATCCTTTCCTCCAAACACTCAGGTTACCAATTGTATCCTTTCCTCCAAACACTTAGATTACCAATTGTATCTTTTCCTCCAAACACTTAGGTTACCAATTGTATCCTTTCCTCCAAACACTTAGGTTAGAGTACAGACACCTAGATCCTTCTCTGCCTTGAGTGTAGTGGGAATGTAGGAACTCTCTGAACAATAGCTAACCAGCCCCCCCCCCCACAAAGCAAGCAGTAGACAGATGAGTTCTTTGAACCCCACCACTTTTTGTCACCTAATTCCAGTCCCAAGCCATGTCTTCCTCTGGAATAAATGAAAAACTTCTGCATCTTTGTGACAAATCCTATTTATTTGCTTATTCGAAACTGGTATCTATTGCTGCTTGGAAGGAAATATCCCTTACAAAAGTTGGCCAGAGTCCTTCCCGGCCCTAATTTATATGAAAAGGCATCTTCTTGGGTCCTGCCTCTCAGATAAAGCTGTGGTCTTGCATACCTTTGGCAGAGACAAGTAAAAAGCCTCCTGGGGGCTTTGAGTGAGTTAGCATACGTAGAGTGTCAGCAGTTAGCCATGTCAGTGGGAGATGCTTTTCCTTTGTACAAAGTAGACGGACCAAACTCACCAAGAGAAATGAGTCTCCTGGCAGGGAGAAATCTTTACAGATAGACCTTGGAGTGTTTCCTCCAGATGGGAATTTGGGACACGCCCCCCTAAATAAGGAAACATTCCTATGCTTTCAGTCAATGCCAGGCAACTATCTACTACACACTGGATTACCTACTTACTTCTGTCCCTCAGTGTGGCTCCGCGATCACAAATCTTGTCTTCCAATGAAATGGAATGCTCTTCAAGAGGTCAGAATGTGGGCAGCCTGCTCTGAATCTGCGCTGTACCAGTATGTGGTGGTTAGTTACTCTTGACAAGTTTCATGGCATTCATTGACCAAATAAAGACATTCTTTCTTACATTGAAACTCTCTTTTTTGTTTGTTTGTTTGTTTCCAAATTATTGTTTTGGGAGGCATTTTAAGGAAGGGGTACAGTAGATAAAAGTGTCCATTTATAATAAGAAAATTACATTATGCTACTCTTGACAATTCAATTAAATGACTTACCAAAACTAGACCACCCAATGTATTCTCTACAAATATGAAAGGCTCTCATCTATAGAGGCTCAACAATGATTGCAGAGGTGTGCTTTGCCTGAGTTAGGTGCTTATGTTATGGAGAGTTCCAGAAATTGAATCAAATGCAAATAAAGACATCCAAGTCTCCATGGGGCTCAATCTATGTGTCAGCATGCAGTCGTCCATCCTCTCCCTCAAGCTTCCACAGTTCAGCCTTCTAGGAGTAAAGGAGGCAATTCAGAAGCCATCTTCCTCTGGAATGGCAATGGTTTCCTTCATGAATGTGCCATAGCCGAATACGTCCTGTATACTAGATGCTTTGATGATCAAGGTTGTTGAGAAACAGACGGGTTTAAAAGGTCAAGGATTTTTATCAGGGGGAGTGTCTGTGTGAGAAAATAAAAAAAAAAAAATGGGAAGGAAACAAAAGCTAGGCGAAGAGATGAGCCAAACACTGGGGAAGAACATGGAACTGAGCTGGGAAGGACCCTACCTGGATATCCATGACACGTAAGAAGAGACAAAAAGCCAAGGGAGTCCCCAAAAGGACTCAGGGCACAACCCTGCTTAGCGTTCTGCCTTGATCAGGGGCTGACTAAGCAGCTCTCAGGAGATCTTGGCACAAACCATGATGGGTTTCAGAGGACAGCAGCTAGGTCCTTGAACACTAGGCACCCATGGGTGGTTAGCTGCAAAGTGTGGTCACCAAGATACTCACACATTTGTCTCATCGAACGGGAGATCTCGGTGGAAGAACCCTATTCCTCCCCTTTCCTTACCACACCCTCTCATCATGTCAGAAAGGCTGCAGATGCTGAGACCTGTGTGAAGCTGGTGGTTCAGATTTACAGCCTGGGCAAATTCCCTTGAGGTCAGCTCATCACAGGCTCCCAGGAGCCCTGCTTCAGCCAGACAAAGGAAGTGCAGATGACCCAAACCTCCTATTTCCTTGCCGTCATCTAAGATTTGTTCTCCACGACTAAAGGGTTCAGTTAAGTGTGCACACTTATCTACACATGCACGTGAGTGTGTATGCGTGTGTGTACATATGACAGACACAGACATAGAGACAGATGCCTGGCCAATTCCGATCTGTGCTAGCTAAGGTCTGAGTCTAAATGTTTCAGCATTTACTCCTCCCCACCCTCCCTTTATTAAAATGAAAAAGCACAAGCAATGCAGCCCAATGCATTTAGTATCAGTTCGTCAATTAAAAAGAATCTGTTTCAAGTTCTTTCCCCTCCCCCCTCCAGATTCCCAGCAGTTTGGTAAAATTGCAACACAACTCGGCGTCAAAATCTTCTCAAGATAACTGATAGAAAAAAGGAAAAAAAAAAAAAAAACCTCACCACCTTCTGGAACTAAAAACTGCTTCTTATCAACCAAAACAAGCAGAACTTACATATTTTAAGATGTGCCATTTTGCGCCTGGCTGTGGGAGTTGGGTTACAGGCTCCACTGCTGTGTAAGTGACCAGAATAACTATGCTAGTGTTGCAAAACTCAAGGTCAAGGGCTTCTCCCCGCTCTGCATGATGTAATTTCTTCACTTTTATTTTTAGAGCACACCACTTACATCACTTTAGGAGCAATAATCTAATCGTATTAAAATCATGTTGTCTAATAGTTCTTAGCAGATCAAGACTGACTCACAAATGGCTTGAGAAATAAGTTTGATAGTATTTGCAAAAGGCCAAGCTTTGACTGGAAAACTTGATTCTTTTTGTTCCCCCCCCCCCCCCCCCGCTACCTGACCTTCTTGTAATACCAGCAAGAAAAATAAATTTTCTTTCAGGGAGAGGCTATTTGACTATTTTCCTCAGACCTGTTTGTTCGAATCCAATTTGGTCAAAAAGTAAAGGTGTAAGAAGTTAACTGCCGTCAGGCGTTGGTGGCTTATACCTTTAATCCCAGCACTGGGGAGGCAGAGGCAGGCAGATCTCTGTGGAGTCCAGCCTGGTCTACAGAATGAGTTCCAGAACAGAGTCCAAAGCAATACAGTGAAACACAAAACCAAGGGGAAAAAAGTTAACTACCATTAACTCAAATGTTCATCTCAACATTCTCCTTTGATCAACTTTAAACTTTCCTTTGCTCAGAATTCCCAGTGGAAATAGGAGAATGTTTCCTCCCCAACTCCATGGTTGATCCTTCTCAAACATCCTTCCACTTGGCCAATGTTTCTCCACATACTGACACGGCCCGTCATTGTGCCAGGCTCTGTGGAACACACACAAACAGATGAGCACACATCTGGCCCTCGATAGGTTTTCACTTCAGCTGGAGAATGAATGTGAACCTGTGCACCACCTGTAGCAAATGACCAAACATCAGTCAAGTTGAAATTACAAGTTGAGAGAGAAAGAAAAACAACAGGCTCAACCCTCGGGTAGCATTTGAAGCGGAGGCTGTAAAAGATGCATTTGAAAGTGTTCTCTAGTCTTACACGCTCCAGGATTCCTCTGCCTAAGGAGTGGTGCTACCCTCAGTGGGATGTGTTTTCCCACATCAATTAACGATGAAGACAGTCAACCCAGTATAGACTAGGTTAGGGCTCTCGCATCTCACAGAACCAAACCAGTAGTGGGGGAGTGGGTTGTTACAAAGCTACATCACTGTTCTGCCTCGTCTACATACATACACACCACTTACCATTCTGCCACGTGATGTCACAGACAATAGTAATTAAAGGCTGGTGTCTGTCCTTGGCCCTCTAGAATAGTGATGTAAAAGAAAACTCTTCTCTCTATACACGTGTTCCGTTACAGCAACAAGACAACCTGTGATGTATTTGTGGATGAGGGTGCCTGCGTATGTTCCCCCTTCCGGCCTGTTTTCAGCACCAACCGGACTCTAGTCCTTCCCATAATCCCTTGCACCCATGAGTCTTCCATTCTCCCTCCACGGGACACAGCCGGTGGGCTGGTGCATGGCTGAGAAGTCAGCTCATGGTCTAGCTGGTCTTCTCCAGATTCACCCACATAAATATCCACACAACGTCTAGTGTTTGTTTAAATTTTTTATTGGCGCTTTGAAAACAGCTGAAGGAAATCATAACGCAGTGAAGAGTGCTGGTGTCTGTGTGCTAAACACGATGAGTCGATCCCAGAAGAGAGGAAACCCCAACCATGGTTTCCCCTCCCCTGCTTACAAAGAAGCCTAGCCTTCTGCTCGTTTCCTTCCTAGACTCCTTGGGTCCACGAACACTGAACTATATCTAACTTCATACAGGCACACATCCGGGAGCATCAGAGCCTGATGCTTTGACAGCCACAGTCTGCCCCTGAAGGCCTGGGGGATTCTTGAAGAAGAGTCCTTGGTCTCTGATCCCTGTTGGAAGGCCAAGAAGATGGTGGCAGCAGCCACAGTGGATGCATTCACCAGCAAGAAGCAAAGGCAGGCTATCTGTCTGTCTGTCTGTCCTGCTTTTCTTGGGATACCTGTACCTGGGTGGTGTGTGCATACCTGTGTGTGTGTGTGTGTGTGTGTGTGTGTGTGTGTACTGCCCACTCTGGGAGAAGGTTTCCCCAGTTAATCCTTCCTAGAAATACTACCACAGATTCAGCCATAGGTTTGTTGCTTAGCTAATTCTAGATCCAATCAAGATTAACCATCACACACCCCTTGGGGAAAGTGTTATGAGCATTTTCCTGCCAGCCTTGTCCCAGAGTCACGTTAGCCCCCAAATAACACAGAGATTCTCTTAGTTATAAAGCTGTTGGCCAATGGCTAGAGCTTCTTATTGACTAGCTCTGCCTTAAAGATTAACCCATTTCTATCAATCTAAGTGTTTCCACGTGGTCTTGGCTTACCGGGAATGCCGGACCTGCATCTCCTTTGCCAGCTACATCTCTGCAGAGAAGAGAGTGATTTCCTGTTTGCCCCTGCTTACATTCTGATCCTGCCCAGCTACACCACTTCCTGCCTGTCTGTACAGACCTCCAGACCTCTATGGTTAGCTCTTGGCAGTGTCTGCCATATGCTACGTCACTTCCTGCCTGGCCAGTCAGTGTTAATTTACTCATCAACCAATAAGACAGAAGGACGTTCCCCATTAGGAAAGCTGTCAGCAAACTTAGGGACGGTGTCTCAAACACACATGAAAGGAAACTGGCATTTTCCTACAGAGAACACAGCCTGCCCAAGTTTCCCCGGCCTGTTGCTGGAAGAGCACTTACAATTTCATACAGAAGAATTTGTTTCCCCCATCATTTGTCCCATTCTATGTTCTAGGACAAACCAAGGGCTTAGTGTCCCTGTAACCATACCTGTAACCATACCTCCCACCCGGGTCTTAAGAGGAATGGGATAAAACCAGCCCGCTACAGTGGGCACAATGGACCGAAGGGCCCAAGGGCGGGTAGGCAAACACAATGACAGCTTTCACTGAGTGGGAAAGATACTGGGGAATGGTGAGCTGTATGTACCAGGGTTCTCAAGAGGAAATGAACCAATGGGATGAGCACATGTATTAGAACATGTATGAAATCTGCTTATGTTAAAACCGTAACGGGCGGGGCACAGCTGAGAGGCTCAGCCCCTTATGGTTGCTGAGTCCTTGAGGTGGGGTCCCTTGGGTGCCTTGGCTGTTGGCGTGGTCCCCACAGTGGCTCCCTCTCACTGGGCAGGCTGACAACACAGTCTCTCGGTTTGGTTCTCAAAGCTGGTGCTTCAGTAATCCCAATTTGGCTCCCAAACCCCGGAGGGCATTTGGAGAGTCACTGGTCAACAGAGGAAGCCTGGTTTTGCTCTCGGTGAGGGAATCAACTGAACAGGGTGAATTACCTCAGCAGCAAGAGGGAAGGCCAAGTGAGCATCTGCGCTGTGCTGTGTTGTTTCAATCTAGGCTGCAAGCGGAAGCTGGGTCTTTCCGAATCAATCAAGCAGGACGATAGGGGCTCCCCGTTTGTGGCAAGTTAACACTGAAAGCTATCACCACGCTACAGTTTCGTTTGCCCCAAAGACATCGACACAAAAGAAAATGAACAAAAAGGCACCCGTGTTCTTAGCCTGGAAGCCACTGATGATGTCTATAGAGCTTGAAACAGGGTGAAAGGGTAACCCAGGCACAAGCTTTCTTTTGAAGAAATGGAGTCACCAAAAAGAAGGGGAAAGGTTAGGTGATGGGGTGACAGACTTCCAGCCAGGTTGAGTAAGCATCGAGCAAGGACTCCTGGTGAGCTAGAGGCCAGCTGACTCAAGGTGAGTTGGGAGAGCGAGTGGGGGGAGGTGGTCGCTGGAGACAGACAAACAAGAGTTTCAGGCCCTCGATTGTGCAAAGTGAAAGAATTAGATTGAATGAATGTGATCCAAAACTATACCAGTCATCAAACAAACCGGCAGCCCCCACCCTGCTGAGGCAGGAGGAGGGTGTAGGGAAAGCTGGGCTTTCCCAGGTGATGTCCTGAGTTGAATCTGAAGCACTGAATTGGCGTGGAGACTTGAGGACTTAGTGGGCATGGAGGTTGCTGGGTAGAGCTCCAGAGGCCCAGGGGACAAACACCTGCTCCTTCTTTGGGTGATAGCAAGTATGACCGGAGACAATAACCAAAGCTGAAGAATGACCTCCTCAGTGCTGGGAAAAGGCAGGAGGAACTGCCCAGCTCCTTCACGGGGACCGTCCTCCAGAGATGTCAGCCTGACATTCGCCTCCTTCCTGTGGGATGTCACCCAGCTCCCTCCAGGAACCCCGGTTACGTTTCTCTCATGAGAGCTGAGAAGTTATGAGTCTGAACTTGTTTACTTTTGTGTTGGGATTGTGTTCCATTATGACCCACTATTTGGTTATCTATTGTGGCGGTTAATTTTGCATGTGAACCTAACTGAACCATGGGATAGTAAGATGCCTGGCTGTTAGATGTGTTTGTCTCTTGGAGTGTTTTTGCTCTCCAGTGAGCTCATGGAACTTTGACTTAGGAGTGGGCTGAAGAAACACCAGACAGAGAGTGGCTTCTCTTCCTGGTTCCAATGTGCAACACCACGGTGCTTTTTCTGGCTCTGCCGGTGGGTGTGTGGCAGGGACACCTGGTGATATTCTGCTCAACTTGCATGACTAGAGCAAGCATTTCTCAGCAATCTTGCATCTCACTTCTGTAATGCCAAACACATTATATGTGTATACTAGAATCTGGTTTGGGCTACTCTGTCCACTTTTGTCCTTATGCAGATGGCAGCTGCCACATCTTTGCATAAGCCTCCATCTTAGCTGGAATAAGCCTTCTTCCCTTTCCTTAGTTACAGGTGTCTTAACTTTTTTTTAATCCACCTTTTCATTTCTATATCAATATTTGTAAAGTGCTGAGTTTTTTTTTTTAATGAATAAAAGTACCTTATTTTGGCTATACTTACTTAGATGCAGTTGTTGGGAGAATTTAGTGTTTTTTTAATAATATCAAGTCTACATAAGTCTAATTTTTTAAATAAGAGCCAAAACTTCAGGGGTGTTGGCTTAGGTCTCTAGCCCAGCTAGAAGACCCGGTATACTGCTAGACAGGAGCAGAGCTAACAAACATGCTTGCCTTGTTCAGGGTCTCAAAAGAAAGAGCGTCCATGTTTGACCTTTAACGGTGATATTTCCTGCACATATTTTGTAGATGGTTCTATCAGTCCGGGCCCAGTAAGATCTACTTGCAAACCACACAGAAATGCCCTTCAGCCTGAGCGTGCTTTGCTACTTTCTTTTGCTCGGAGGTTTTCCAGCTTCTTGGACTAACCACTACTGGTTTCTTAGCTCTCCATTCTCCACACAGGAGGGGGCTTTCCTGAACCTGACACTGTAAATCAACTAAGGAATCTTGACTGAAGCGTGTATGTGTGTGCGCGCGCACATGTGCGCAAGTCTACATTCCTATGAACATTTCCTGGTACCCAATGTGCATACATATTTCTATTAGTAATTCTACCCAGGAGTGGAATTTCTGGGTAGTAGGATATGGCAGGCAGGATCAAATAGTTTTCCAACTTAAAAAAAAAAAAATGTATTTCGTGCACATGTGAGTGTGTGCGGATGTGCCACAGATCAGAAGGCGATTTACAGGAGCTGGTCCTCTCCTGCTTTCACGTGAATGGATGTGCTGGTGACCAGCCTGGGAGCAAATGCTTTAGCTGCTGATATATTTCGCATTTAGTTAGACTCATCTCAGTGTGTGAGGCTCCATGAAATACGTATCTTCCCGTTCGCTGGTTCTTGCCTGCACACATGAGGTGTGACTGCCTCGGACATTCTTGCAGAATAAAGTGAAGCGTGCCCCAACCCTCCCTTCATGTAAAAGCCAGCTCCATGTGCTGATGAGATGGCTGAGAGAGAGAATGTGCTTGCCACTAAGCCTGCTGACCTGAGTTCTCCATTTGCAGCCCACACAGTGGAAGGCAAGAACTTTCTCCAGCTGGGTGTCCATTCCCTGCCAGACGTGCATCCCACACATGCGAACTCACATAAAAGAAACAAGTGTGTGAGCAAAATAAGAGCCAAAATGCCAGACTTAAGTGTAAAGGCAAATGATAACGAAAATAATAATAAGTTTGGGAAAATATTCCCATCATCTGAGAGGAGCAAATCTTTCCTTGGGCTACACTGAAATTGAGAACGTCTGTCCATTAAAAGATACTGTCTAATAATGAAAAGCCATTGTTATCATGAGTGATGTGTTTGCAACTCACATCCTACAGGCTTTTACTCAAAAGATCTCCTGGAAGTCTAAAATGAAAAACAGAAAAAATTAGACAATTCCATATACACTGCTAAGATGACTCTAAATGCCACTGGTCAACTAAGGCTGGCAAGATGGCTCACTAAATACAGGCACTGGCTACCAAGCCTGACGACCCGAGTTTGATCCCCAGAACCCAGTTGGTCCTGCCTCTCATATCCTAGGGCCCAGAAGTCTCACTCCTGGATAGAATTACTAATAGAGATGTGTGCACACAGGCAGATACCACAGGAATGCACTCTGCTCAAAGTCAACGCGGACTGGAGGCAGTTCAAGCGTCCGGTAGCTGTAGAAAGCATGAAGTGTGGTGTGTTTGCGTTACAGAGCACCATAACCACTGAGAACGAAGGAAGCCTTGTACGAACTCACCAAGACAGTGAACGCAGTGTTAAGTCAGAGAACCCAGAACCACCCCCCCCCCCGTCTCCCCGGAGATGACTCGGTAGGTAAAGTGCATGCTGGGCAAGCATGGGGACCCGAGTTCAAGTCACCATCACCCAGTAAAAGCTGGGCATTCATAAAGCACTTGGGGGCAGAAACAGGAGGGTCCTGGGGGCCCACTAGCTAGCCAGTTTGACTCCAACAGTGAGCTATGGGTGCAGTAAGAGACCATCTCAAAAAATAAGTCGGGGCTGGAGAGATGGCTCAGCGGTTAAGAGCACTGGCTGCTCTCCCAGAGTCCCCTTGGGTCTGTCCCTAACAACTGAAACTTCCCCTTCTTTGTCTACACATCTCCAGAACCTGTGACATTTGCGGTGGCACGCAGTGTTGAGTCAGCACCACGGAAGACTGTAAATCCCTGAAGTGCTATCCCCGTGCTGTGGATTGGATGTGGCTTGTCCCCACCAACCTTGTGCTAAAAACCACCAATGTAATATGAAAGATGGTGCTCTTCTTCAAGAGTGGCTTCATTCTTGAGGGCTCCGACCTCGAGAAGGGGTTGCTGGGAAGTTTCCGGTTCAGCATGTCCCATCTCCCCTTTTGTACCCTGCGTGGAGTGTCACGGGGCTCTCTCCGGGAGCTGCGCGGCTACTGGCGCCGCACGGCTAGAGCTACGAGCCACGGTAAGCGTCTCTCCTTAAATCTCACCCAGTCTCGGGTATTCTGACATAGTAACAGAATATGGGCTAAGGCATGGTATTAAACGTCGTTGGCATTGGAGTGGGAGCTCTCTGTACTCGGAGGTGGTCTAGGAAAGGCTTCTGGAAGGATTGGCCCTTGGCTAGACTGCAGGGGATGAGCAAAAGTTGACCAGTAGTGGAGCTCAGACAGGGCAGGTGGTGCTCACTAGCCTGAGACTCCAGAGCACGGGGTGTTTCCGGGGCTGGACACTAAACCAACGATCACAGCAAGATTGCAAGAAAGACAGTCATTGAACTGTTTGGCAGAGTATCAAACTCCCCCATCAAAGGCCCTTCCCCCAGGAGCCCCTGAACAGTTTGCTCCCTAAGTAAATCCAGAAGACCTGAGTGCTTCAGGGGTGGAGGAAAGAGATTCCAGTTTATCTGGATTTAGAATTTTAAAATACCTTTTATTGGATAATAAGTCGCACAATTAACCACAGGGTTAGACCTGCTCTGAATTAGGTCCTGTTCAAAATAAATCGATGTGAGCATGGGGAATATTTAACTGTATTTTCTTTGCAACTAGGCCATCTGAACCATTGCCATTGATCCCATCGCCAGCCAGAGAGGCCAGCCAGTGCCACGTTATGCCCACCGGCCAACAGCAAGCTCTTCCCAAGCCTCCTGGTCCAGAAACAAAACAATCCTGCTGGGTGCAGAATCCAGCCAAGAAGGAGAGCATGGCTGTACAAAGTGAGCATGTCCTGAAACGGACTGAGATGAACTTGCATGAGGTTGGTGGAAGGTAACAGGAAGATAGATGCCAGGGGCCGTGGCTGTCTCCATAAAACAGACTAATTGGTTAGGGACAGTGAGCTCACATTATCTGGATCGTGCACTTTCTATTGTTTGCTCATAGTGTGACCTTTCTTCTGCGTGGAGTTTAGAAACAAGGAATATGTAAAGTGCTGTGTTAAATTTCCACTTGGCCCCCCAGAAGACCCAGATTCACCACAGCGTCTCTGGCGCAGATGAGAGAAAACCTTGCTTTCTAACTAACGGAGATTTGACTACAGGTGTAAAGATCATAATAATAGGAGAAGTTTCTTCTGGTTGTTCTTCGTGTTTGCCTTGGACTCTTCACAGGTAAAGCTGTATCAGTATTTTACTACCACTCTTCCGTCTGCAGACGACCACTGGTGACCTCCAGCCCACTTAAGCTCATTCTGCAAACGAGAAGACATCGCTTCACGAGTTTTATTGATTTGCCTAAGGTGGCAAAATTCCTAAGCAATGACATCAGACCCAAGTCTAGGACTGCGGCGTCCAATTCTGTTCTTCTTACTTTAAGGCCATCAAAGACCTCAGACCCACCTGCAGTCAGCCTATTGCTACGCCTGTGTCCCGCAGGACATACACGTTTTTGTTGTATAATTTTTATAACTCCGATTTAGAGCTTTGTTATAACGTACATTTTCCCCCCGAGATTCAAATTTTAATGTAGCCATATAAGGTTTCGATAGGCTGGCAGCTGATTCAATGATATCGTGTTACGTTTCACAGATTTTTATTTTATTTTAATTCTCTCATGCATTACATCCCAAATGCAGTTTCCCTACCTTCCACTCCTCCCAGCCCCTTCCCCTACCTCTCCTTTCCCCCCAGATTCACTCCTTCTCTGATTCCTTTCAGGGGAAAGAACAGAGCCCCCCCACCCCACCCCAGGGATATCAGCACAACATGCCATAACAAGACACAATAAGACCAGGCACGTACCTCGTATCAAGGCTGGATGAGGGAATAAGCAATAGGAGGAAAAGAATCCCAAGGGCAGGCTAAAGAGTCAGGGGCTCTTCCACTCTCCCACTGTGGGGAGACCCACAAGAACACCAAGCTACACGGCCATAAGGTCAGACCTACACAGGGCCTGTGTTTGCCTCTTCTTGTCTGCAAGCCCCTGTGAGCCCTGCTTAGCTGATTCTGTGTCTGTGCTTTCATGGAGTCCTCCACCCCTCTGGCTCATACAAACCATCCTCCCAGTCTTCCACGGGGTTCCCCAGGCAGGCTATGCTTAGCATTTGGCCCTCACACAAACTCCTAATTAAATATTTATTCCCCTCTTAATGTTTAATTTCACATTTCCCGATCTTCAGTAGAGCTGAGGATACTTGAAAGTGCCCCAGGCACTGAGATCCGAATGCCTGGCAGCAAGGATGAGCCCTGAGCACAGCCCTGAGCACAGGGGTGTGTCTTGAGCGATGGTTCTGAGACTAAAATTACAGCAGGTGGAGGTGGCTGTCACTGACCCCACTGGCTGGAGCTGGAGGGCAGGCAGGGTCTGGTTGGTCTCTGGCTAGAGATCTTTGGAATAACTTGGCAGCTTTACTAGAGAGCAGGTTAGATATTCATGCTATTTATTATACTATTAATCTATAGATAGCCGTGCTATTATACTATTAATCTATATAGCCAACTCAGCCTCCAAGGGAACTTCAAAGATAACTATAGAGTTCCCTGTGTCAAAAGTGCTCTCCCCGGGGCTAGAAAAATGGCTGTACTTTTAAGCACACAGACAGCTCATGCAGAGGACCTGAGTTCAGTTCCCAGGAGTCCAGTAATTCACAACTGCCCTTAACTCCAGTTCAAGGGGATCTGAGGTCTGCTTCTGGCCTCAAAGGATACCTGCATTCATATACACATACCCCATATGGACACACACATATACACATCATCTAAAAAATTTCATTCTTTTTGTAAAAATTCTCTCCTTAACACCAACCGCTGCTCCTATTTGATCCTCATGCCCAGAGGGTGGAGGAACTCAGGAAGAGCTAGAGAGGACCCCCCTCCCCTTTTCTGTTACCATGACAACACTAAAACTCCTCCCACAGAGCTTGGGATGAAGGGTGTTTCTTCCAGATCTCCCTATATTTAAAATATGTTCCCAACAAATCTACCTCGTTTGGGTTTGTGAAAACAAAACAGCAAAAACCATTTTAAATGTACTGGCTAGGGACACTGAGCTAGCTGTTTAAGGTGTTTCAGATCCTTTGGGTAGGGGTTGGAAAAAGAAACCATCTTAGTTCTGTATAATTAAATTAAATTAAGATGCATTACTCCAGAATTTTCTAGAACATAGTGCATCAGGCCTTGGGATTCAGAAAGAAAAGCAAGCTGCTGTGTCCATCACACAGCACTGCCCTTCAGTAATCCAGGTAACTTTGCGTAAGGCGCCCACTCATGTGTTCTTCTTGTTGCCATGGAGAATAACAGTTGTAAATGAAGTCAGTGCTGAGCTGAGAGCTCTCTTTTTGTGTGAAAGGAAATGAAAAAAACAAAACAAAACAAAACAAAAAACAAAAAGCCAACTAACTGAAGAGATGGCTGAGAGCTTCTTTCTTGTTCTAAAGGACCGATAATCACAAAGTGTGCATCCCACATCTGTGGGATGATGATAGCAAAGCAAAGTATGCTGGGAAAAACTCCCTGCTGCCTACCTACCTCTCACCGTGGGGGTCTCATGTCTGGTTCTCAGAACTACAGGAAATAGTCTTTGGCCAAAGCCATGAGGCTTCGTTTACCAAATGCTCTACCTGATCCCCTGCTTCAGACAGCACCCACCCTTTGCCTACAAATGACTTCTTTTTTCCCTGAGTGTCACCTTCTCTGCCCCGCACCCCTTCAAATCCCTCCCTGGATCCTTGATTCCTTTGTCTTTCAAGGGGCTGCATGTGCCTCCCTGACTGTAAGAAGGGGCGTGTTGGCTGAAAATAACGCCAGGCATTTATTTTCTTATCCACACTGAGACATTTCCCATGCATTGTCTCAGTTGCTCTTTGCCTCATGTTGAAATTGGTCCCAATTGACAATGGATGAAATGGACCCAGGAAATTCAAACAACTCAGCACCTGGTTGGCAGGTAGCATGCTTGGGGTTCGAAGCATGTTACGACTCAACTTGCTTTCTGTCACTATGATAAACACCATGAGCAAAAGTAACGCTGGGGAGGAAAGGGTTTATTGCATCCTTCATGTCCGAGTGCATGGAAGGAAGCCAGGGCAGGAACTCGGGCAGGAACCTGGAGGCAGGAGCTGAAGCAGAAACAATGGACGGTGCTGCTTCCTGACTTGTTCCCCACAGCTTGATCATCCTGCTTTCTTCTAGAACCCAGGACCACAGTGTCGGGGGTGGTACGGGCCCTTCCGCATCAATCATCAATCAGGGAAATGCCTTCACAGACTTGCCCAGAGGACAACTGACAGAGGGAATTCTCCAAGTGTCTAGATCTGTGTCACATTCACAAATACTGGGACATCTATCTAATCCCAGAATCTGCACCGCCTACGGTCTCTCCACCTCCTACAGGGCATTCATTTACTGAACTCCACGAGTGTTTACTGAGTGCTCAGGTCCAGCCTGGTAGCAAACTTCAAAGCAAAAGCTCCCGATTCTGGCAGAGAATTTCTGAGAGGACTTAGGGCTAGGGAGAAAACTCACGGAATGAAAGCAGAGCAACGATCGATCCGCAACCTGGAGGGGTCACATCCTGATGTGGCTCCCGATGAGGACTGGCCCTGCCCATCTGCACCACTGAGAAGGTCTGGACAGGCAGATGTTGCTCTGGGAGCTGCATCTGGAGACTGACCCAAGTGGACTGGATTAGGACGGGGAGCGAGGATTGGAGAAATCTCCACAGGGTCACCGGGCGTCTAAGTTAAGATCTGGCTGCTGAGAACAAGTAAAGTCTAAAACACAGGGGAGAAGGAATCTAAACAGGACCAAGTCCCCCTGAGAGCCTGCACCTCAGTACTCAAGGCAAAATAAAGACCTCCTGGGAGACGTTGAACGGAAAAAAGAAAGGGAGGCAGAAAGGGCCCGCGGTTCGGTTCTCTACACTCTTCCTGCCCCTCATTTTAACATAAAAATCAAGCGTGATTAATTGACAAGACAGTGGCCGTTAGCTGACTTTAAAGCATGTTGTGAGGCACGGTGCTCCATTATTGTGACCCGTGTTGAGAAGGTCAACTCACGTGGAGGAATTTTAGTTTTCAGCAAGGTCCTTTGCTACGAGGGCCTGAGATGAGGCAGAACATTATGGTGGCAGGAAGGGACAACTCAGCTCAGGGCAGCCAGGGAGTGGTGGAGAGGAAGGGGAAAGAGAAAAGGCAGAGTCCTCCAGGCCGATCCTCAGGGGACCCTGTCCTGCCCGTCACCATCTGCCAGTGATGCCATCATGCTACGAATCCACTGAGGGCTTACTCCGTTGATCGGAGTCCTGGAAGCATGTTTCCAACCTCAGCCTTCAAGGTGGGGGCATTTCATCTCCAAAATGCAGTACAGGTGATTGTAAGCTGCCTAGTGTGGGTGCTGGGAACAGAACCCAGGTAGGTCCTCTGCAAGAGCAATATAATTGCCGAATCATCTCTCTAGCCCAACTAGGTGGTTTTCTAAAAAGTGCTCAGGAAGAGAGGTACCTCAAAGACAGGAAGGAGCAGAATGGACAGAATAGCAAACGCGAATAAATACATGAACGTTGTAAAAGATACAGATTTCAATTCAATGGCAAAGAAACCCTTCCAGAATGGGAATTGTGGGGGGGGGGTGTTGCTTCATGAAACTGTGAGCTCATTTTTGGAGCTCTAACAGTGAGATGAATCCCATCATTAATGCGGGGGGGGGGCACTAATTCAGTGACCTCTTTTAACCTCAACATCTGATGGTTCCCAAACTGCTTATTTTCCAATTAGAAACCACAGCAATCACCAAGAAGAGGAAAACCCCTTCAGGCTTCCCTGAGGAGTGGGGTCTTTTACACTGACAACTCTTCAATCCTCCTAGCAAGACTTACAATTGGGTGAGAAAGGAAACCAGCATAGTCTTTTTGCTTAGAAGGGCACAGCAAATGGCCGTGCTGGGACCTGAATTGATGTAGCTGCTGCTTGAGGCCCATCTCCTGTCCCTTCTCCGCCTCTAGGATGCAGGCAGACCCGATGCTTTGCAAGAAGCATCATTACACACCTCTCTCTGCCCACCTTGCTCTTCCCAGCTGCTCAGGATCAAAGTCGACAGGATCCAGATGGCAGGGCAGCGGGTGGATCTAATGAGATGTGAAGGATATCCCTTACAGGATATGCCAGGAGTGGCTGGGAGACGATCTCAGGTTCTCACCCACCCCCCCATTCGAGATGTCAGAAGCAAGCATCACGACCATGTATTAACCACCCCCTCCCACAAGGCCAGGCATGGTGGTACTGGCCTGCAATCCCAGAACTCAGGAAAAGGAGGCAGAGGCAGGCGGATCTCTTTTGAGTTTAAGACCAGCCTGGTCTACAGAGCCAGTTCCAGGACAGGCTCCAAAGCTACAGAGAGACCTTGTCTTTAAAAAAAAAATAAATAAAATAAAAAATGAAGCTTTCATGTCATTTCTGTAGCATACTTGCAGTGAGACCCAGGTATGATTCCCATGAGAGGGAAATGTTTTGGAGAAGTGGTTCACAACCTGTGGCTCACCACCCCTTTGGCAAACTTCTGTCTCCAAAGACATTTGCATTACAATGCATAACAGTAGCAAAATCACAGTTACAAAGTAACAAGTGGAAATAACTTTATGGTGGGGGAGGGGGTCACCTCAACCTGAGGAACTGCATTAGAAGGCCACAGTACTGGGAAGGCTGAGAACCACGGCTCTATAGAGTTTTGTTTTTAAGCAATGTACAAGTGATCCCGTGGATCGATTTACCATAGAAGAAATAACAAATTCATGTCGACAGGTGATTAGGGAAACAAACAAACAAATCGGTAGACATCATATTGATATAATCAAAGCCCGTTCCGTTTTCGATTTTTGCTGACGAGAACAAAGGCACAGAAAACTGTATCCACCACAGGTGTCAGCTGAGTAGGTCTTCACAAACTGAACACAGCTGTTGTCCAGGGCCTAGCCTCTGCCTGACCCACCCCCTCACTCTGCCGGGTTCGCTACTCATCTGCTACAGCTACCGATACCCTGATTCTTAGATCATAGATGCTATTTTGCTTGCTTTTCTGTGTTAAGGAAGCAGAATCATACAGTGTGACACTTTCGTGCCTCGGGCAGCATTTGGTCTGTGAGGGCACCCGTATTGTGTCATGTAGTTACAGACAGGCCGCTATCTGTTTGGGCTGCTATTCCATTGTGCAAATATACCACAGTTTACTTGTCTGTTGTGCAGCTGATAGACGTTTGGGTAGCTTCCAACGTGGGCTGCTACAAAGAGCCAGCTGCACGAGTTTTTTACATTGGTTACAGTGTGCTAGGGCCAGGATTTCTAATTGGCGTGAATATGCGTCCTAGAGTTAAAACCTCACAGGCTCTTCAGGGTTCCCGAAGCTTTGTCCTCTTGCTGACAGATGCAGGCCTTACTAAGGCCACAGCTGCAAAAACCAACTCTTGTTCCCGTGAGGAAAAACAAAAGTTGTGAGGTTTTGTTGTTACTGTTTTGAAGCTCAGCGATTGAAAACAGAAGTGAGGCTTGTCGGCACGATCTGGGTATTTGAGCAGCTGGCCTTAAGGATATGGATTCGAGACAGCCACACAAGTAATCTTAAGAGGCAGGGTATAGCCTGGCAACCCTTGGACAAGGCGCATGTCCAGGGAAACAGAAGATGATGGAGCAGAGAGGTGAGATGGTACAGAATGAACTTGACCTGGAGGGAACCAGTCTCTGATTGGAGCAGACCTTCCATGCTCTGTAAGGTTAAAATAAGGGCAAAGCCAGGTATCCTCGGAGGCAGAAATGGCAGGATCCTTGCATCCCTCATTAAATGTGGCCCGCAGCTCTCCCTGAGCCATGGTGGACCATAGCATTTCATTCTTCTCATCCCTGATGCTTTGGTTTCACGGCCTCTGGAGACCACTGGAATCCATGAGACTGGGAGGTGATAGGCTGCTTTCTCCATCAGCCTCTGAATAATGCTGTTCACACAGGACAATGGAACGCAGAAGTGAGTTCAGTGATCAGGCTAGAATAGTCGTTCTCAACCTGTGCGTCGTGAGTCCTCTGGGGTCAAACGACCCTTCCACAGGAGTCACTTAAGATCATGGAAAACACAGATGTTTACATTATGATGCATAACAGTAGAAAAATTGCAGTTTTAAGGAGCAATGAAAATAATTTTATTGTTTGGGGGTCACCACAACACGAGGAACTGTAGTAAAGGGTCACAGCTTTAAAAAAAAAAAAGATTGAAAACCACTGGGCTAGAATGTGGTGAGTTCGAGACCAGCCTGACCTACAGAGCGAGTTCTAGAACAGGCTCCAAAGCTACAGAGAAACCCTGTCTTGAAAGCTTAAGGGGAGGGGTTGGGACTACACGTAAGCGCTAAGAAGAAGAGATAAAAGCGTTTTTAGATGTGAGTGAAGCAAGTATTTATTTGCTTACAAATCATCACTGTGATGAAGATGTAAGAGGGAGAGGCTTCTAGTTGCGGACACCTCATCCCAGTCTCTTGGCCAAAGCCCTGCAGGCCTAGGATGGGACAGAGCATCATGGTTGAGAAGGGAAAATGGAGCACAGCTGCTCACCTCTGGCTGCTGGGAGGCAGAGGACACACAGAGCTGGGCCAGGACACTGAGTGACACCAGTGAGCTGCCCTCTCCCATTGTGCCCTGCCCTTACTCCCCCTCACCTCCCAGGACTGCTCCTCTGTTACTCAGCCATCAGTGGATCTTTCATTGACAAGGTCAGAGCCCTCATCATCCATTCACCTTTCCACAAGAGGATCCAACAGCTGGAGACACCAGTCTTTGGGATCACTTGATACCCAAGCCATAACCTTCCCACTGAATTTGAAACAAAGTTTGAACTTTACCCCCACAGCCTCCAAAGCCCTACAGAAGCCAGACTCTGAGCCCTTCGCCTTACTGACCCATTTGCCATCCCCGATCCAGGATGACCTAGATCCATCCTCCCTAAATGTTACCTAGGCAGAGAGTCTCTCTGCCAGCCCCTTGGTTGTTATTATTACAGAATACTTGGTGTATTTGGTTTTTAGTACTTACCTGCAGTTTTATAATTCTCCCCCAACCATGTCTCGTATAGACCACTGAGTAGGAGGCGTCATCCAGGTGGGAGAAGTAGTCTAGAGCCCCTAGGGACAAGGGAAAGTGATAGGCAGGCTCTCCTGAGAGGGTCTGAATAGGAAAGCAGATAGGTCTGTGTAAGGGCTGGGCAGGGTTCTACAGGAAGAGTCTGATGTAGCCACCCAGGAGCCTGGGAGGATCCTGGGACCTGCTGGGCTTCAGGGCAGATCCAGGTCTGAGGAGAGACAGTGCCTCAAGGGAATAACGTGGAGAATGACAGAGCGAATCATCTGTCCTCCTCTGACCTCTGTGCATGTGCGTGGGGATACACACCTGGGTGCACACAGGCCCAAACACACACAAAGAGAGAGACAGACAGACAGTGCTCTCCACTCTATACTGCATAAGAAATCTAGCCTTTGACTGGCTGGCCACTTTCACCAGGTAATTGATCCTGCACTGATTATCCTACTCATCCAACTCGTGGTGAGCTAGACCCCCCGTGAGGAGACACTGGTTCCCTCATGAAAGCCCAGGCGCAGACCATTCCTCTGGGACTGTGTCCAAGCTTGGGGTCCGACTTAATGTCCCCAGAGGGCTATCTGGGCAGAACAACCTGGGTGCAAATTCTCCCTTGATGACTGTCAAAGCAGGAGCCTTGTCTTCTTTGCCCCTCCTTTGCCTACCTACTAGAGACGATGGCCAAGTTGTGTTGATGATATCAAGACATTCTGCCTCAGCCTGCACCACCACCAGCTTCATCACAGTCCACTAGAGGCCTCCTTTACCTCCACATAAAGGTCTTTAAAAAAGCAAAACAAAGCACAACAACCCACAAATTATAGCCGGGTATGGTCACCTCAGCACTAGGAGGATGAGGCAGGAGAATGGTCTTAAGTTCAAGACCAATGTGGGCTCTATATTAAGACCCTCTCTCAAAAGCAAACAAACGAATACAAATTGCACACCGTCCTTGTCGAGTTTAAATGCCATCGGTGAGTCCTTCAGTCACCAGAGGCCCTGAGGCCCCTCTCAGCCTCATGTCCCTCTGCATACCCCCACGCTCCCCGACTTCCCAGGTTTATCCCCTATACGCCTACGTGCAGCAGCTACCTTCGGAAACCTCTCCCAGTGTGAAAGCAGCACATAGCCTCCCAGGCCTGGGCCTCTGCCTCCCTCCTCTCTCTGCTTTTCACCCAATTCTTGGGTTTCACTTTCAACGGCCCCGTTCTAAGGAATGAGAGCATTCTGTGGGATCGTTACAGATGCAAACGGTGTACGATGTTCAAATGATTTTTTTTTTTTTGTATTGCTTCTTGTTGTGACTCTGATTAGTTATGAGATTCTGATGATCTCTTGCTGAACCTAATTTACAAGTTAACCTCGGGCTGGAGAGAGAGCTCAGAGGTTAAAAGGACAGCGAAGCTCTGGAAGAGGACCAAGCTTGGTCCCCAGCACCTACACATGACTCACAACCGTCTGCAACTCCAGCTGTAGCTCCAGAGGATCTGACGCCCTCTTCTGCAGGCATGTGTACACACACACACACACACACACACACACACACACACACACACACACACACTTTTGTTTGTAAAGGCAAACCTTTATAATTTAAATCTAGCATAGGTACGAGTAAGAGAAAACGCAGGTGTATTTTGAGTTTTGTGCTGTCTGCTTTAGGTTTCTGCAGAGCATTTGAAGCATGCTCACCTGCTACAGATGAGAAGCACCCGTGTGTTCCCAGGATAGAATTCACAGTCTCCAGACACCTGCTGCGTCCCCGTGTGCTGTATCACCAGCCCATTGGTGCCTGGGGCTCTCCATTCACCTGTCTTCAGAGCCCCTGGAATGTGTCACACGTCTCATCCTGGATGGAATTTTTAGGTCAAAGTCTCTCTTTGTGTACTCTATCTTGCCTGTGTCTTCAGCTGCATGTAGAATCTGTCACAAAAGAGGCATTAGATAAAATGGTTATTAATGATCAGGTTCAGGCTCTAGGTGGTTTTCTTGGTTTGTTTGTTTCGTGCATGAGACAAGGTCTCACTATATAGCCCTGACTGGACTGGAACTCACTTATAGACCAGGTTGGCCTGGAACTCAGATACATGCCTGACTCTGCCTCTGAATCTCTGAGCTAAAAGATATGCACGCCCATGCATGGCTCACCCAAGGTGGCTTTTAATGTACCGGCCTGGTCCATGCCTCACCAAACATCATTTAGGCTTTTGTAGACATTTGATTCAAATTCCAGCCTTAAGAGATTGTTAAATCATGCTTTATTGCTGTAGTATAATAGATTTGAACATATCATTTACAATGCACATAGCACATTGCAAGCCAGCGGGCACGTTACAAAATGAATTTGTTGTAAAGACCTTCAGAGATATCATACGGATCCTGTCATTTTCTGATTACTTACATAGTACTTCAAGGTTGCAACACTGGCTATTTAAAAAACTGTTATGGTTTATAGTCCTTTATCTGTTCGAAGGAGGAATTTCTCATTAGAGTGTGACCAAAATAAACTGTAGAAATAACTTGAACCCCGAGGCTGGCTTCAGAAAGCAACAGGTCTCATAACCCTTCTGCATTTCCCATTTATAAAGCAGCCCGCAGGTCACATAGCTGGGCTCTATGGTGTGTGAATATAATAAGTCTGAGGCTATAATGGGAATGAATATATGTATAAAATGAACCGTTAGCCATTTGATATTTTAGGGATTTCTGGAATGTTATTTGAAAGATGAGCTGAGCCGCATCTTTGAAAGTTTCAAAACCACTGGCTGAGGAGGCAATGTCCTAGACCCGAGCCTGCCAGTAACTCAGCAACCAGTGCCTAAGAAAACAAGGCAACCTCCTGGGCACTGAGCCCAGGGAGGCCCAAACAGGAAAAACACATTTTAGCATTCTGCAGAAGAGTGGGGAGAACAAGCATAGTCTCTGGGTCTCATCTGGACACCCAGATCCCTGACCTCAAATGTTTGTGGGTTAGCCTAAGTGCTGACTTCTAAACGGCCTGGCACCCGTCCCGCAGTTGGGGAAGCCCTTGAGTTACAGAACACTAGAAGCTGAGACACAGACCTGGACCTTCCTAAATTCAGTGACAGTACAGCTCAGAGCAAGCCAGGTGAAGCTAAATGGAAAGGGGCAGGTCCAGGGCTGGACCACTTGCTTTGGGCTCCACGGCTCCCCCCTCCCCTCCCCCGGGGAATGTGACCTCTTTCAACAAAGGTAGGTTAGATACCAGGCAGGTTCTGTCCTGGACCTTCCTCCTCTTCCTCTCCGCTTCCCCAGGACTTTCCTCCACCCTTTGTCTCTCCCACAGTTGATGGGGGAGAGAGAGAGTTCCATCCTTGACGTAGAGCCCCTGCTACAGTGCCTGCCTGCCTGCGAATGCTCCTGTAAACAACGCCCCCTCACCCAAGCTTCTGTAAGTAACCTTAATGAAACTTACTGGGGAGCGGACAGTTTGGGAATGGAAGGTGGACTGGTCAGGAAGAGGCAATAAATGTTATCAAAATGTATAGCAAGAGTAGTTAAGTGAAGTAAAAATACAATAGTAAATCCATTTTTACTCTGCCTCTGTCGCCTCTGTCCTACCCACCCCCAAGCTCCGCATGGAACTTGTTACCAGGACATGACTGTTAACACGCCGAGTCCCCTCCCTAACCCAGTGCACCTGGATTTCCCCTGCTATCACCTTCTCAAAGGTCACCAGCAACTTCCTGATTTAAGTCCCAGAAGCCCTCTGGAAACCAACGCTCTCGCTGACCTTTCGGGGTTCCTACAGACGGCCGGCCGGCCGCTCCTCAGTTTTGAGATGCCCTTGGCTGTTGTGACTTTACTTCCTGTTTCTTCCTCCCCCCCATCACTTCTGTCTCCAAACGTTTATCTTACCTCCTTGTATGTTTCTAAAGCAATGGTTCTCAACCTGCGGCTTGTGACCCTCCTGGGGTCGAAGGACCCTTTGCCGGGGGTCGTATATTAGTTATCCCGTGTACTAGACATTCACATTATGATTCATAACAGTAGCAAAATTATAGTTATGAGGTAGCAATGAAATAACTTTATGGCTGGGGGGGGCAGGGTTCACCACAACATGAGGAACTGTAGTAAAGGATTTCAGCATTAAGAAGGATGAGAACCGCTGCTCTACAGCAAGATGGCTGTGTTGGTCTACAACACTGCCGTTACAGCAGACCAACAAGCTTCAAACAGTTGACTCTCTGCCCTTCCTGGGAGCTAGGCATCCAATATGGCGTCAGTGTTGGTGTGTTGGTATATTTTCCATTGCTGGAATATCTGACATTGTGTTCTCTGTACAACACGAAGGCTCATTTAGGGCACATGTCTTCAAGTGTGAGGGCGCAATCCTGTTTCTCACTCAGCTCTGGTGAGGGCCTCTTCACAGGGATACGTGCTGAACTGGAACGGCAAGACAGGTCATCAGAGAAACTCCGTCAGCGGGCTGTGTCTCTTGACCTCCAAGGGCCTGCTGGGAGTTCCACAATAACTACATGGCCCCCTTCCGAGTGAAGCATCCACAGAGACTGAACCACCTCCCAATAGACCCCACCTCTTGAAGGCCCCACCGCCTCAAGGCTGTTACCTGGGGACCACATTTCCAGCACTCAAGCCATCTCAGCCATGGCATAGTAGGCTGTCTTACTGGTTTGTAGATGGCGGCATCTTTCTGTGGCCTCACGTTCTCCCTCTGTTTATATGTGTCCCTAATCTCATTTTCCTATAAAGATTCTAGACATATTAGATTAGGGCCCCCTAATGACCTCATCTTAACGATCCCTCCCCCCCCCAGATGTATTCTGGGACACAGGACACGGTCAGTTCAACCCATGGGTGTTTGGAGGTGGATGGAGAGACACGATGTGGCCCAAAACAGTGGTCCTTCCCATTCACTTCGGGGTCCTTCTAAATATGTTCTTCTAATGCCCATCCTAAAACTGGGTGCTGTTATCAAGCAAAATGTTTTGGCTAATTTATTATTATTATTGCAAAAGTAATATATCTCGTGAACACACCAGCGGTGTTGGGGGGAGAAAAGATTAATGTGATGGTGTGAGTTCTAAATAAAACTCAGCTCCCAGATGTCATTGGAGCTGTCAGGCCCACTCCCAGCTGGGGTGCTCTCTGCAGTTCCCAGTGAGTGGTGGCGGTCCCACAGGCCATGCCCGCAGCTCCCGCTTCCCTCCATTTGTCCGTCTATATTCCCCACAACCTTTCCAGCCCCCTCCTCCCTCTGCCTGGATATGGTGACCAGATATTCTGTTAGTCCCCTTTGAAGACCGGCCGTGAAATTTGTTGTTTGAGTCAGCATTTATGGGGCTCCTTGTTGAAAATCTTTTTAGAACTTTAGACGACGACGTCAGAAGATGAAACTCACTGAGGAACTGGTCCATTGAGCAATCATGAAGTTACCTGGCCCCTGTACATCCCTCCCACCCCGCCCGCCACGCCCACCTTCTCCCCCCCACCCCGCCCGCCACGCCCACCTTCTCCCCCCCACCCCGCCCGCCACGCCCACCTTCTCCCCCCCACCCCGCCCGCCACGCCCACCTTCTCCCCCCACCCCGCCCGCCACGCCCACCTTCTCCCTCATTGTGGACCACCCCTTACCAGCTTGGGTTTCAATGACAGCCTCCCATGTGCCACATCCCTCTTCATACGCCTGTGAGTGCACACCCACGGCTTCACACCTTGAAGCCTCCGGTTGAAGCCTTTGGGATCTGCACACTTCTCACCAAGAGCCCAGTGTCTCCTGATTTCTTGACTCGGCTCCTGCTCAGTCGAGGTATATGTGGGTGGTGCCCATTTGCCTTGCCCTGACTGTCCTCGTACAGCCCCAACCCCCATCTGTTGGCCCTGGTGTTCTTTTGAAATACTGCTTCCCCGTCTGTGCCATTGGAACCCCCTGAAGATGGGGCCTGCCTCTTAAGAGAAGTGTTCCGTGGCCTCTCGCGTGCTTTGAGTGCATCACTCTGGGAAACCCCTATATTCAGGGCCTCCTTGAGCCATGCCGGTGACATGGCAGATGCCCGGCTTGGGGCTTCTGTATGTCTCTCTTGTATACCTTTGATCTTCCCAACCTTGTCCAGCTAAGGGCTGGGTGGGTTGTGCAAGGCCACGGGTATTAGCAGGCGGTGGATCAGAGTTCAAAGCCAAAGTGAAACTCAGTCTGTGATGAACCCTGTGTGGCCAATGTTGGCGTGCTCCGAAGAGACCACACAAAGAAGACACACCTTTGTCCTCCTCGCCTTTCGGGAAGTGCTGTGCTAGTCTCGTTCAGCCCTGATTATTCACACGATAGCGCAGGAGGGGCTGGTGTTCTAGATTAGTCCAGGACACTGTAGAGAATAATCATATTACCTATCTGCCTCTGTGTGTGTGTGTGTGTGTGTAAGTATCTCTGTGTGTGTGCGTGTGTAAGTATCTGTGTGTGTGTGTGTGTGTGTGTGTGTGTGTGTAGGTCAAAGGACAACTTGTGGGTGTAAGTTCTTCCCTTCTATCACATGGACCCCAGGAATAGAACTCAGGTGTTGTGTTAGATATAACTGGTTCTCACCTTTTCTCTTAGCCCCTCCCCCTTCCGAAGGGGCAACATTACCAGGGTGCAGAGTAAGAACTGGGGGGAGGGCTCAGCCAAGGGGCACCTGTCAATAGGAAAGGGATGTGTGACCGTTACCCATTGCCTTGCATAACAACCCTGAAGGACATGGGAGACGTCCATCCTATCTTCCCAAGTGGAGGGAAAGCAGAACGCAAAGTCCCGTGTGTAGTGGGGACCTTTCTAGCATGTTTACATTCGAATCAACGTGTTGTGTCTCGCCCATAGCAACTTATGACAAAGTGGGCGTGGGAGAAAATGAAGACATACCCCCTCCCCCCGAGTATTCCCCCAGTGTGTGAAATTGTCCTAGCTGCTTGAAAGTGCATCTAATGTTGTTCCAGTGACATTACAGCTATGGCTACAGGTGAGCCTGCTGGGGTGTGGATTTCTGGGGAACGTGTGTCTGTGCCCTCCGTTCAGTTGCAACTCTGAGGTAAACCTGTGTGAGGCACATGGGCCTCCTGATCCCGCACGCTGGCCGCTGTTGGGAGAAATAGAACAAGATGCCACCAAGGGCCCTGCCCCTTCTGTGTGTAGGCATGTGGGTGTCCGTGCCTGGCAGGAACTTGGCGGGGCGCTTACCACTTCCTCTTTGTCGGGAATTCCAGGACTGACGCTGTAGAGTAAGACTTGGTAAGTGAGCAGAGTTCTGCTGACTCACTGCCTTGTGTCTTACCACACTGCCCGTGGGAAAGGAGCAGGGGATGATGGCTCAGATGGGCCCTGTCCCCTCTGTCGGCCAATGTCCCCTCTCTGTTCTTGTCCCCCTCCCCCTGCTTCTAAGGTGCCTGATTCTGACCTGGTCTATAGTTAACCGAAGTCTAGCCACCAGCTGCCCCTTGCTGCCATTCTAAAAATGCAGGTTGAGTGTTCGTGTCTTCAGTCCCCTTACCCTTAGTGTAAAGCATGGGACCTTGGCGGATTCCACGTCGGGCGAGGTTGACCAAGGTGGGAGACAAACACGCCAGGCAGATAGAGATCAAGTGAGAAGTTTTATTAGAAAGGGGAGGGAGGGTATAGGAAAGAGAAAAGAGACAGAGAGAGAGAGAGGACGGAAGAGAGGGAGACAGGGCAAGTCCTGTCTGCCCCAAGGAAACAGTATGGAAGAGAGCGGGAGAGAGAGAGAAAGTGGGCGGGATCTTCCTTTTAAAGGGGTTCCTCGCACCTGCTTGCAGACTATGGAACCCTGGGCTGACCAGGGCACTGCCTGAGTGCGTTCTGCCAGGAGAGAGGGGCAGGCCAGCGTAATGCCTGAGTCCTTACACTAACCTACCCGATTCCACATCTTTGCTTAGACAGTAACTCCCTGCCATTCTATGCTAGAAGTCCAGCCTCAGTAAATAGCAAGAATCTCACTAAATACAACATGTCTCACACTCTGACATCCCTCCCGGGCTGGGGGCCGGAGCTCAGTGATAGAGCATAAACTTAAGTACACACAAGGAAAAACTTACTGAGCTTCAGATAAACGGGATGGATGAGAAAAACCACATCCACACAACGGAATAAGTCAGGCAGAAAGAAATGTTTGGTGCTGGGTCCGTCCGGGTCTCCCCACGCTGAAAGGAGGCAGAGACTACCCTGGGCCACCATCTTAGTTTGCTTTCTTTGCCATGGTAAACACCATGAGCAAAAGTGGCTTGTAGAGGAAAGGGTCTATTTCAGCTTGCAGTTTATGGTTCATGGTGAAGGAAAGTCAGGGCAGGAACCTGGAGGACCCCAGGACCAGGTGCCCAGGGATGGGCCGTTCACAGTGTTTCAGACCCTCCCCCACTTTAGGAATTAATGAAGAAAACGGCCCACGGAGTTGACAACGGAGCGATGTGATGGAGGCGTTTTTTTCTCAGCTGAGGTTCCTTCCTCATGACCCTAGCTTGTGTCGAGGTGACAGAAAACTGACTGTCACAGCCATTCATCGGCCCGACTTCTTCTGGCCCATCTGTGAAGTAGGTCAATGAACTATGAGCGCCTACCCCCCCACCCCGAGTTTGTGTTTGCATTCATTAAATAAAATTAACCTTGGGTCAGGAGGTTGAGTTAGCAACTCGTTGGCAGAAAGTAGTCATAGAGCATCAGAGGGCATCCGGAAGAGATGGAGAGATACGGGAAGTACTAGGGAGGGACTTGGAGTAGCACTGCTTTTTCTGGTTTGGCAGAGCAGAAAGACACCCTCGTTGGGAGACGCCAGCAAGTAGAGAAGGCTAGTCACAGGAAATTAGAAATCAACATTACGGTTTTGTTGGGTTTGGGGAGTGGGTTTGAATCCGTGCTAAGAACAACCTGCACCGATGAACCCTTATTGACTTAAAAAAAAAATCCCTCAACGATGTCATCTAAATTTGTTATCATTATTGTTTCATCAACTTTCTATTCATGGAGAAAACTAATAGTTCTTTCTAGCTCACCCAGGGCGATTCGTATGGAACCCAGCACGGTGGTCTGCCCCTATATACTTGGAGACAGAAGGGTCATGAGTTCAAGACCGGCTTAGGTGATAGAGCAAAGAGGAAAAAAAAAAAAAAAAAAAAAAAAAAAGAAAGATTTGCACAGGACTTGGTCACTCTCCTTAATATAATACCCACTGCCTTCATCGAAAAGGTTGTTGGTCACAGGGATTGTGACAGAAATTGTACAGCATCAGAGGAAACCCCACACCAACAGGTGCTTTGGAGGACTTGTGTGAGTAGCCTGTGCTCTTTCCCACAAATGACCTTTCCATCAACCAACACAACTAAATGTAGTGAGTGGGAAACTTCCTGGAAAACCAGAGCTTTATACACGTCATGAAGCCATAGGTTCTACAGATTAATGAGCAAGGAGTTTAATCCATGAAGCTTAGAAGAAAGTTGATTTTAAAATTTGTCCTAAGAAGTGTCCCATCTTAGAGAGTTTCCTACGGGTATACGGATGTCTTCCTTCCATCCTTCCATCCAGTGTAAGGCTTTCCTTTCTTTGTACTTAGCATGTATCCGGTGTTTAATAGATACCCAATAAAAGAATGGACGAGTGAGTAGCCAAGGAGCTCCCATTTTCCAGGAACTGTATGAAATAGTGTAAAAACTGAAACCAGGTAAAATTAACTTTCATATTCTGTTTTGTTTATCTGGAATTCTCTTTTTTTTAAATGCCACCAGTGTACAAATCATTGAACTGCTTTATGTTGTCTCCAGTATTCTACCACTGAAAGAAAGCCAGCGTCTACTTCCCACTCAAGGCAAATTTCACTTACGTTAGAAAAATTTCATAAGAACTTTTGATCGGGTACTGACTGGAGAGACGACTCAGCGGTGAAGAGCACTCGCTGCTCTTGCTGATGACTCCAACTCAGTTCCCAGCACCCATGTTGGGCCGCTCACACCAGGAGATCTGATGCCGCCCTCATTCAGCACAAACATATAATTAAAAGTACAATGTCTCAAAAAGAAACCATTGTTTGGTTTTTAGTTTTGATACAATTTACTGTTGGGGGGAGTATCTGATTCCACTGTGTGAAAATGTGTCTGTGTTTTACCTCAACTGCCTACGGCAGCTGAATGACCAATAGCTAGGCAGAAGAGACTAGGCAGGACTTCCAGGCAGAGAGGACCTCAGGGTTAGTTACAATGTGGTACAGCAGGAGACGCCGGTGAGATACAGAGGGAGCTGGATGCTCAGAATGGAAGAGAGGTCTATGGTGAAACATAGATGAACATAAATTGGTTAATTTAAGTTAGAAGAGCTAGTTGGAAACAAGCCTAAGCTAAGGCCAAGATTTCGTAATTAATAATAAATCTCCGCATCATTATTTGGGGTTTGGCGGCCCCCCCCCAAAAAAAGACCAACTTCAATTTACTATTGCAAAGCACTCTTAACTACCCAAGTTGTTGAAGTCAGTTAAAAGTTTTCTAATACTGAATTGAACTGAGCCTCACTCTTAGGGGCTCAGTGGCTACATGCAGCTGCAGGGTACCACACAGGAGACTGTGGTGCTGGTCCATGAAAATCCCCAAGCAGCCTGCAGTCACCACTTACAAAGCATTCCATCCAAACCAGCCTTGACTGTCTGTGGCATGATAGGCTGTGGAACTTTCCATCCTGACCTCTATGCAAAGCCACTTCCCTGCTGAGCCACTGGGAAGAAGTAAGATAACCTTGGACTATCAAATACCCCTCCCGGGTGGCTCAAGTTAAATTCTGTGTAACAGTAGCATCTTCTGAATATTCCTATGCAACAGAAGCAGAAGGGTAATCTGCAAATGAATTTACAGCTCAAAGGACACTGCAAGAAGATGGCGAGGGTGCCTAGATCTGTCCTCTCCCAGCCTCCAGATGGAATGCTGGGAAGAAGTACGGGGATGGTGCTCTCTGAACTTAAGTTCATCACCTCTCCCATGCCCAGAGCTACCCAACAGGCCTGACGCCAACACCCTGAGCCACCTGTCTCCTCCAACTTGGCTTGGTCAGAAAAGAGGAGCTGTGCCAGATAAAGAAACTAAACTCCCCAAGGAGGCCACTCTTCATGCTTTGGCAAAAATTCAAACTGTGCAGAGCCCGGGGGAGGCTCCTTCTCAGGCGGCCTTACCCTCTCCCACTTGGCCCTTCCAAGCCAGGGAAGGGATCCCAGAAAGTTCAAGGACCTTCCTGCTGACATGCACACTGACTTGCAGTGGCAGCCAGGACAAGGCTTCATGTCTAAGAATCTAAAACAAGAATGAAAGGTCTTCACTCAGCCCACGGACTGTACATAAAAGCAGCTGAAACGTATACAGTGTTTCCCTCACCTACTTACCACACCATGGAAACCCGTCAGCTGAGTGTTTTCCAGCATGTGTCATGGAAACCCGAAAAGGCCGGTCTTGTCAATTTCTACTAGGGGCTGGAAATTGGGAAAGCAAATGCACGAAGTTTTTGGAGGGAAATGCGGCTTGCACCCTTGAACCCACAAGTTCTACAGTTAAGGGTAGCTGGAGAAACAAATGGCAAAGATTTGTGTGCAAGAATTTCACTGCAGGGCAGCCTGTAATAGCAAGAAAACGGAATCTGCCTGAAGTGGGTGGCGCATACCTTTAATCCCAGCCCTCTGGAGGCAGAGACAGGCCGATCTCTGTGAGTTCGAGGCTAGCCTGGTCTACTAAGTAAGTTCTAAGACATCCTCGAAAGCTACAGAGAAACCCTGTCTCAAAAAACCAGAGAGAGAGGGAGAGAGAGGGAGAAACTTGTGCTGTTGAGTAACAATGGGACCTATGTGTGTCTGTGTGCAAAGGAGGCCATGGCGTTGCCCTAGTTTTTAAAAGCCAATTCAGGAAGAATGGATTAGGAACTATAAATAAGCTGTGTATCACATTGCATTAAAACTATAGAAAGACACCAATAAGTAACCTCTTGGAAAGGGACCTAGTTCATGCATGGGCAACTTTTTAATATTCAAAATAGTAAAGATAAAACCATCTTTTAAAAAGGGAAGGTGGAGAAGGAAAAATTCTGTTCGAAATGTGCCAAGCAATGAAGATTTGAAAGGATTTGAAAATGCGGTACAGTTCCCTGAGAAGTGTGGAGAAGAGCTGAGTATGCTTAAAAGAAATGGGGGGGGGGCGTGCTCTGGAAATGGCTAGGTGGTTGAAGCACTTGCCATGCAAGCTTGAGGACTAGGGTTTGGATTTTCAGACCCAACATGAATGCTAGGTGGGTGTGGAGACCCAACTCCATTGCCTGGGAGGTGGAGAAAGGGAATCCTCAGATCAAGCTGCTAGCTCTGATGGAGCCCCATCGGAGAGCTCCAGGTAAAGTGAGCCCTGTGTTCAGGAATAAGGTGGAGACCAATCGAGGAAGACCCCCTATTGTTGTTTAATAAGGATCAGGAGACACAAATAGGCCCAATGGATGTTTATTCAGGGAGAAATAACTCACAACATAGACAGATGAACACCAGTAGGTTCCTGGTCCCAAGGATGCCTCCAGATCCACCCCTATCCCTGTGTTGCAAGTAAGAGAGCGCTCTCCGAGCCCCCTCCTCCACCCCCAGGTCACGTCGGGCCCTGTCTCCACCCCCAATGGGCGTGGTCTATGCCACAGGTGCTGACAAGGTGAATATCTCACTACAAACCCCCAGTGCCAACCTTACACCTCCACACAATGCCCACAGGCACTCGAACACACATGTAGAGATGCACACACACCGAAAAAGAAAGAAACCCTTTTTTCCTTACCATGCAAGGAGTTACTTCCTATTTTTAAAGCATTCCAAACTTTTTGAAATCTCAAGACAGGTCTTTTCATCACTTTTCCTTTGTTCAGTCGAAGCATTGATGGGAGATGTCATTCCGTAAATATGCTTCTCTTATTGGTTAATGAATAAAGCACCGTTGCCAAATAGGAAGTCAAGATAGGTGGGACTAGGAGACAAGGAGGATTCTGGGAGATGCAGCAGAGGAGAGTCAAGATGTAGGGACTGGAGAGAGGAGGTCTGGGCCCTCTCTCTGGTAAGCCAAGACCACGTGGAAACACTTAGATTGATAGAAATGGGTTAATATTTAAGACAGAGCTAGCCAATAAGAAATGCTAGCTAACTGGCCAATAGCATTATATCTAATACAGCGTCTCTGTGTGTTATTTGGGGGCTGATGTGGCTGTGAGACCAGGCTGGTGGGAAAACTGCTTGTGAGAAGAATTCCCTGTCACCGTGTGTTAGAGGGGAGCAGACACATTTCTTATGTGACCTTGGAGGCTTTTGCAGTACGATGAGAACACAAGAGACTTATGTAAATAATAATGATGCAGGAGAAAAATTACAACTGCCATGCAGATATGCAGATATGCTGGATACAGGGCTGCAGGGAGCCACTCAGCAGCCTGTAGTGGAGCCAGAGGACACTTGGCTCTCTCTGAGAAGGGGAGGTACGGTTGGGAAGGCAAACATTACTTTCCAGTTTTAGAAATGAACTGAGAGCTGCCTGGCAGCTCAGCCAGGCCTACACGCTTTTATTTCCAGTGACTAAACTGACCGCTGCCCACAGCCACCGCTTTGTTGGTTTCCTCCAGGATGGGCTTGGTGGGTTGGTGTCCTGGCTGGCCTAAGGGTAAGGTGTCTCAGCTCTCGGCTGAACGTCGTCAGTGCTGCGGGGTTGTAGCCCCTCACCCCATAAGAACGGACATTGGGTAGACGTCTCTCAGCAAACTTGACCTCTGAGAGGAGGCAAAAATTACATTTCTGTCCCACCCGCACGAATCATATGCCGAGTCCTGTGAACCATGTCTGCCGTGTGGAGTCCCTTCCCAGAATTAGCCCTTGAGCCCTGTGAACCAGCCATGGAAACTGTGTGCCCCCTCACACCCCCCCCCCCACATTCTAGAATGTTCCCGAGGGAGATGCTCATTTTCTTCTTACTGTGTCTTTGTTCTCATGGCAGCATAAGGAGGTCTGTGTGATGAAGGTCACCCTTTCCTCTGGTGACAGTTCTGAGTCCTGGTGAACAAAGGAGCCAGTTGGAGGCTGGCATCTTGGACTGAATAAGGATCACTCATACAAGCTGTCTGGGATCCACGGGACTGTGAGCGGCAGATGCTCAGGCACGGGTTAGCCAGAGTCTCCCCCATGCTGCCCTGAAGACGTTTATTACTCAGCTGAGAAGTGCCAAGCTTGGAGGCAGGGGAAGGTCTAGAAATGAACAACCTGGTCCCGAATCCCTAGGAGGCTGCAGTCTGTGGAGGAGAGGTTGCAGATCCTCTATTAATAGCCACCAATTAACCAAGCACCATGCTAGTAATGACTTCAGTCCTACAGGGCAGATTCTATCCAGGCTTCCCTTGCAAGCAGGGACAGAGGCCAGTGGAGCACAGGGATGGAGCAAGCTCATCGCCCAGGAGAGAGAGCCCAGTGGGGCTGCGGTAGGATTTGTGTTGCAGGAAGTCCACCATGCAGGGTGGAAACAGCAGAACCGGAAGGAAGTCCAGGTGAAGCCGGAAGCGGGGGAGGGGAGGCAGCAGAGCTTAGATGGGAAGGCAGACCCAAGGCTGGGACTTCAGGGAGATGGCTGCTCCTGCACCAAGAAATGCCCCAGAGCTCTGTCCCCCTCACAGAGGCCGCTTCGGAACTGTCTTGGGTGTCCCTCTCCGCCCCCCCCCCCAGCAGCTGATTGTTCTTATTCAGCATCTTCCAACTCAGTGAGGACATACCCAAGAAGTTTACCAGCCTGCTCTCCCAGAGTGACCTGGCAGAAGGACTTCACCTCCAAAGAGAGAGAGAGAGAGCCTTGTGTGTCCCATCCAGCAGGAAGGTTTGGGAGGGGGAGGGGAGCCCCGACCTGCCTGCTGGATCTGCCCTGGGCTACTTTTCCCGTGTTTCCTGAAAGCTACACAGGTGGACCTGTGTCCCCCCCCCCCACACACACACAGCTGTCTCTTTGCTCAACTGTATAATGTAACAGTTAGAGTCGTTGGTACTTCCTCTGACAATGAGCTGTCAGAGACCCCCTCCAGGAGCCTAAGTGGGCATGAGAATCAAGGTGGATCTCCATAGCCCTTTGTGCCTGTTCAATGGGCTGTTTTCATTTCAAGTGATCACTCTTTACAAGTGGGAGAGGTTATCCTAATCTCTGCGTGTATTGGCAGACTATGGAAATGTGGGTTCTGAGACCCTCAAGGTGGTTTGCTGTCTGGGTTTTCAGGTTTTATTTGAGGTTGGGGCCCACCGTGCTGAAACCCTCTTCTACATCAGTACAGTTGTAGGAAAACATTTGTATGGCGTAGGTTGCTGGATGTTTCAGGTAAGATGACAGATAGAAGACAATCGTCTCAGATAAGAAACCAGACTATTGTTTACTGGGAGTAGGGTTTGTAGCAGTCATGGTGTGGGCTGATGACATTTTAGCAGGTCAGGAACAAGAAGTATATAACACTGGAGATGAGCATAGGGACCACACATCGGGGCTGTCAGTAAGCCCCGGCAAGAGCTTGCTGGCAAGAGTCGTTCCCTGCAGGAGAAGGGAGGGAGATGCTGTGAGCAGAACAGAGGACCACAGCCGAGCAGAGAGATGCTGAGCAAGGTCTTCCTCACACGTCCATCTCCCTTCCTGCTCGAATGTGAGCCTGGGGTCAGGAAGTCTCGGAGTTCAAGTTGCTTCTCCGGTTGCTCCCTTGGGGATCATCTGGCTGACCCAGTCATGACATTTAAGAATGAGGAAATCAGCCAGGGAAGGTGAGGTGACTAACCTGAAGTCACAGGATGAAGGCATAGCCAATGACCAATGGCAAGCAAAGCTTGGGACAGGGAGGTGGTGTGAGCGTTGAGGGTGGAATCTGACCCAGCAGAGCCCACCAGGAAAAGATTTTTATATCGCAGACCAGACTTCCCAGGCAAAGCCTGAGAAATGCAATGCAGCCAACCAATAGGCTGCATCAGCTCAGCTGTGCCAGCTAGGCTCAGGGGCCAGTAGATTCCTCTGTATCCTTGTTTGTTCTGAGTCTAAAGAATTTTTAATTTTTTTTTTTGAGAATTCACCTAGTTAAAACAAAAAACAAAAAAAAAACTATGCTTTAAATTTTTTGACTGACATTTTTTGTAAGTTAAGTCCAATAAAAGTGGTACGTAGAAAACACCCATGTCACGAAGTCTACATTTAAAAGTTCAAGTTTCCATGCTGCAGAAGTGTTCGGTGGGTTCGACTGTTCGTTGCATAAGGACCTCAGTTCGGATTCCTGGTACTCACACAGAGAGCCAGCCTTGGCTGCACACACCTGTAACCCTGTGCTGAAGATTGCTCGGGCTTGCTGGCCATCGGCTAAGCAAATACACTGTGAGCTCCAGGTTCAGTGAGAGACCCTGTCTCAAGGGGATAAAGCAGAGAGTGGCAGAGAACACCAAACATCCTCCTTTGGTCTCTCCATGCATTGGTGTGTGTGCAGACACACACACACACACACACACACACACCGATATCCCACATCACACACCTCCAGATTCCAAAGCAGTCCTAAGGCAGGGTGTTTTTGAAAGGCATTGTGGTACCTGCAGGAGGCAAGGACAAGCAGCTTCTGATGTGGGGCTGGGAGAGAGACAGACCTCTGCAGGTTCCCAGGGCAACAGTGGGGTTGATATGACTCCTTTGGATCAAAGGACCAGCAACAGTCATGGCAGCAATTAGTTCATGGAGACAGATAATGGGTTGGGTTATTTAGTAACCAACTCGTTGGCATGTGGCCCTTTCAGAAGTGGAATGACCTTCTGGGGTGGTAATTCTGTGTTCTAAGTGGCTTCCCTGGGCCTGTGTTTTGCAAACCACCACTAACCATTGATCAGATGTTGTCATCCATATAAAGCTGGTGGACGTTATTTCTGTCAGTCTGTTGTGTCTGTTACAGAGAGCCTCCTATGTGTCCTGAGCTGAGCGTATCTACTGTGTTCCCATCTGTCCAGTAACACAGTCATTTACAGATCCCTCTGCAGTGGCTCAGTATGGTTAGGGAACTTACTCAAGGTCACACAGCAGTTAGGCAGCTTAGCAAAAGCTTATATCCTCTTATTTGTGGTCCTAAATCCTACCCAAGATTCCTCCCACTACTGTATACTGTAGTAATGGCTGACAACATCAGAGCCAAAACCCTTGGGCAGTCCCTCTACCCCAAATAATAAAGCCCCATCAGAAGTCAACAACCAAAACATACCGTCATGGACCTAATTGTAGTGAAATAGCCACCCTGCCCACACCTGTTTGCACTGACCATGCCCATTTGGGCTTGGTGACAGTTGTGGACATGATGAGGGAAGGCTAAGTCTGGGGTTCAGGACCCCAGCTCTCTCAGTTCCTATTGGGTCATGGAGAGCAGTCTGGGTGTGGTTTCTTATATAAGTGACTTCTCCCCAAATAAAATATATTAACCCATATTATAACCTCATCCTGTGTATCTTAACCTGTGCATCTATACCTAATTATTTTCCTCCTTGGTTTAAGACACCATGAAGAGACTGAGCACAGACAGTAGCTTTGCCAGGGTCACACAGCACTTCAAACAGGCAGTCAGGATAGGTGAGCACCCATGTCTATGGGATGCAGAGCATGCTACAGGCAAAAATGTATTCTGGTTAACATGAGCCGAGTATGTTCAGCAAGCATCCATGATCATCAGCAATTCTATGAACACCATCTAAGAGTGAGTGATAACTTCAAAAGACCTTAAGGTGACGTACAAAGACAATGTCAGTAAACCTGACTAATGCTTAGTAAGCCTCCCAGGGCTCCTGGAAAGATGATAGTCTTCATGCCATTGGACCATTCAGAAAAGTGATTCAAAGAAACCCGAGTTTTCCGTTTCTCTTTAATAATAATAGTTAGAGGTCTGGAAGACGAGTAGGGATATTATAGGATTGGAGTGATGAGTTTGGAAATGTGAATCTGTAGCTTGTGCAATATGAAAGGTTCACAACTGCCCATGTGGAACAAGGAATCATGATGGAGAAGTTCTTTATGACTTCTTTCTGAGTAAGGCTCCAGGAACAAGTCCCCCGCTGAACTCAAGAGTCCTACATTCTCTCAGCTGTGGTATAAGAAGGAAAGAGGTCTGAAGGGCTGTTCTGTGTCTTCCATGCACAACGAACTAGGAGCCAGAGAAGGCTGGGCACAGTCTAATGTGCCTGTAACGTCCGATTATGGCAGAGGCAAAGGCAGGAAGCTGGCTTAAGCGGGGGAGTTCAAGGTCAGCCTGTGTGTGTGTGTGAGAGAGAGAGAGAGACAGAGACAGACTGTCTCCAATGAGGTTAAGAAACCATGTGAGGAGGCTAGAAGGTTGCCATAGATATTAAAAGCACTTGATGCTCTTGCAGAGAATCTGGGATTGGTTCCCAGCACTCACATGGCAACTCATATCCATCCCAAACTCTAGTTGCAGGGGATCCAACACCCTGCTCTGAATGCCAAGGACACGCATGGTATACATATATGTATATGCAGGCAAAACATTCCAATGCATAAAATATACTTTTTTATTATTCAAAAAGAAACTAAGTAATGGGAAGAAATTTGGCCCCCAAATCACTGCATTTTCTACTCACCACAACTTCCCCTCTGGAGTCTTGCAACTCACCCCTAGTCAGTCAGTGCTCCCCTTACAAACTGAATTGCTCGGATGACACTAATGACTAGCCAGCTGGCCGCCCTTGCGTGGTGGCCTGATTAACCCTGAGTCACACTCAGTGTTCCAGGTGACTTCCTATTATCCAGAATTCCTGCTCGGGGGCTTTTCTTCATCATCCGAATTTGAGATCCACTTAGAAGGGCCTCCCAGAGGCAACTCTGTATAGACAGAAGATCAGAGAAGAGAGAAAAGCAGAGAGAGGAAGGAAGCATTGCATGGGACAGTTTCCTGGGGAAAAAAATATATATATATATATTATGGAGGGGACTGCAGGACTGTCCTCGGGTTATCGAACATCGCCATGCACCAGGGACAAACAGAGAATCTTAAAGAATTCCACTGACTGAAAACAGTATTGAGGCCTTGGAGAGACACTGGGCATCAGTATGGATCAGTTTCTTCTGAGTGATAATGAGGGGACAATGAACATATATACCTTCAACATCCTATAGGAAAACACATCAGAATGAAGCATCTACCTACCCAGCCATGATGAGAGCAGAACGGACTTCCAATGCTTTGCTTTTCTCTTTCCTGTGGTGGTCTTTTCATTTTGAGAGTCTAGCTGTGTACCTGGACAGGTTAACCTCAAACATGGGTCCTCCTGCTTCAGCCTAAGTGTTGGTATTGTAGTCCCTCTCCCTCTCATTGCCTGGCTCCTCTGTTGTGTTCTTAAAGGAACGATGGGTGTGCTCTATCAGGTTTGGGGGAGGGATCTAAACAGAGACCCCTGGATTCAGGACAAGAAAAAACAAATCCCAAGAAACAGCTGGCCTGGGAACTGGATACGTTTTAAAGGGAGAAGTGGGAAGGTTCAGGTCGGGCGGCAGCTTTGTGAGAAGCTTGGAAAATGATTGTACTTTTTTGTATGTGTGTGCACAAATGTATAGATGGCAAGGAGGAAAGTTGCTGGCTGCCTTTAGTCTTTAGGTGTCTAGAGACTAGAGGGCTTTGAGTAATAACCCAGGATGGGAAACACATCCAAGCCCCGCCCCATCCTGCCAGATGCAGCTATCCACAGGTCCGGGGGCAGTGTCTACACCCCTTCAGGGGCTCTGCCGGCCTCTGGATCTTTGAAACCGTTCTAGAGGTCATTGAAGGCAGACTGATTTCTCTTTGGCGGCTTCCTGGGGAACAAAACACACTCCAGCCCTGTCTTGTTTAGCTTGGGAAAGCAATGCCTAGGTTGCCAGGCTAATGAACTAACTGTTATATTTAGCTGGAAAGATAATGTAGCCCTAATGTTTGGATTTATCAGAACCAATTCCAGATGGCGCACAAGCCACAGAGAGAGGGCCATCTGGTAAACAAGAGCAGGGCTCATGTCTTTCTCTCTTTTCAAGGTGAAAGGTGATAAATGTCACAACTTCCTATGTGAGAAATCATCTCTTTGCTGCTAGAAGGTGGTCGGGAGCCTGACAACTTATCTGTTTGTTCCAATGCCTGAACCACTGAAGCCTCTTCAAACAGAGTCATCAACTGGACTTTGCAAGTCACTTAGTATACGGGGAAGGGTACGGTGTACCCTGCATTCAGTGTATTTCAGTGAAACACACACTTCTGGTGACAGGGGTAGCCATTAGTAAAGTCACTGAACGCCTTACAATTACTCAGAGTCCTTGCGTACAACATAAACCAATAAAGTCAGAAAATTGTGTCTCTTTCTAAAAATGGTTTAAGTGGGGACTGTTATTTTTTGTTTAGGTCCGTGTGGGTATTTCTGTTTGACAAAGTGTTTCTGGAATGTACTTTCATCTCTGGTTGTTCCGTCTGAAACAAAGTATCCTGTGACTGCATTTATTCATCCAGCATCCATTCCTCTCCTCACCCTCTCTCCCTCCACCCAGTTAACACACAACTGGGCCAGTATAATCTTTAAACGTTGATCTGTTTATAGAACTTTACACACACACACCCCCAAAAAACCACAGTCACTACCGCTCTACTGTCTAGAAGATACCACACAGGTTGTATAAAATGGCAACCCCTCTTACTCACCTCTGCCCCTCAGCCTAAGTCCCCCACCTCCCAGGCTCCAAGAACTGAAGCCCCTTCTCTTTCTCCACTGGTCCTACTAGCTTTCTTCCCAAGGCTCGAAACCTGCTCCCTGATCTCTGGAGATTAAACCACGCTACTAAACTCAGCAGGGAGGAGAAAATTAGATCAATACAGAAGATTCTGGGTTAGTACATTGCCAAGGCAATTCTAGATCTGGCACCATTTGCATGGATTTCATGCGATGATGGGACTGGTTGGACACCCTAGATGTTAGGCTGCGTATCATTCCCTCTCACTACAAAGATGCCCGTGTTCTGGTCCCCTGATGGGGTGACTCTGCCGTCTTGCACGGCAGAAGAGTCTGCAGTGAAATCAAGGATCTTAAGATGAGTTTGTCTAGGTTATATCCTGGTGGCTCCCAAAGAAATCACAAGGGCCCCTACAAGAGGAAGACAAGAGGTCATAAACAGAAAATTCTATGATGCCACAAGAGAGGAGGGAGGAGGGGATGGAGAGGGAGGAGAAGAGGAAGAGAGTGAGATTTCCAAGAAGCCACCCTGCTGGTTTTGAAGACAGAGAAAGAGGTCACATGCTTAAGGGCGCTACAAAAGACAAGCAGTCAGTGGCTTCTAATCCCAGAGCCTCCAGAGGAACCAGTATCAGCATCAGTAAGAAACCAGAGTAGCTTCTCCACGTACTCCCCTGGTTCTAGTCCTGGTCTACATTTTGGGATCTCCTCAAGGTTCTACCTGACCCAGAAGCTGAGGCTAATGACTTTTAGAAAGCTGTACTACATACATCTGGCACTAGGCACATGTGAGCATTTATATCTAAACTGGATTAAAGCTCAGCGAAGTGTTCAGTTTCTGTTGAACCAGCCATGTTTTAAGTGTTAATAGCCCTACGTTAATAGGCCACTGAACTGGAAAGTGAGGACAGAACAATTCCACTGTCCTGAAAAATTCTCTTGGACAGCACAAGTTGGAATGGAATGCATAAGTTTCTTTTCTTTCTTTCTTTGATTTTTTTTTTTTTTTCAAGACAGAATTTCTCTGTGTAGCTTTGGAACCTGTCCTGGAACTTGCTCTGTAGACCAGGCTGTCCTTGAACTCAGAGATCCGCCTGCCTCTGCCTCCCCAGTGCTGGGATTAAAGGAGTGCACCACCAACGCCTGGCTCTGCACACACTTTCTTCCAAGTTTACTGACCTGGATTAATGAGACGGCTCAGCGCCTACGTGCACTTGCTATGAAGCCTGATGACCTGAGTTTGATCCTGGGCCTCACACCTTGGGAAGAGAAAACCACCTCTTCAAAGTTGTCCTCTGACCTCCACATGCTCTGTGTACACACACACACACACACACACACACACACACACACACACACACACACCACAATAAATAAATAAATGCAATTAAAAAACAAAAAGTCTACTGAGTTGATTGAAGCAAGTGAAAATACCCAGGGAAGTCAAATCTGTGACAGCCGTACAGGGGATGTCCATGATACTGTGAGGTCTCTGGCATCGATGTCAGCTCATGTATAGTGTTAAAAAAAAAAAAAAAAAACCAGGTGGATCCGGTTTTACTGGCTCCTGTTGGGCTATAAAGTTGTGTGAGTGTCTTGGGGCATCTCCAGGCTGATGAGACACTACTTGGAAGGTCTGTAAGTACATATCTCAGAACACTCTTCCTGCAGGGTCTCACACCAAGGCAGGAAGTTCCCTGGGGGGCTAGGACTCCCACTCAGAGAGCTGGTCTGGGGCATTGCATTGCGTGGGAACTCTGGTTCACAGCCAGGAACCCTGTTTCTTCCCGAGTTCAGAAGTCTCCATTTGGAACTTTCTCTAATTAGAACTGGAATCAGTTGGTGCCTGTGATATAAAACAGCGATCTATGTTTTCCCAATGGATGGCAAACGTCCTACCACTTCCCACACTAATTTGAAACGCCACTTGGGTGACGTAATAAATCCCCCCCCCCCCCATAAATGGTGCTTTTCTGGTTATCTCTCCCTGAATGGCTATCACCCTTTTTAACTGCTGTAGTCTGGCGGTTTGTTGTGCAATCTGGCAGTATTTCTGTCAGTCCTTGATATTTCCCTCTCCCTGATGCACTTGGAGTCAGCTTTCCAACTTCCCCTGAATATCCAGCTGAAATTCCCATTGGAATCTGTGGACTGATGAGCTCACTGCCACTTTTAAAACATGAGGGCTCTTATTTGGATGTAGACTCTTACGTTTCCTGAAAGCTGTGCATTGTTAAGTCACTTCTCTGGCATTTGTCCCTAAGGTGAAAGGTCTCAGAGCGGCTTTCTCAACCCAAGGGTCACAGCCCCTTTTGGGGCCAAACAACAGGGGTTGCCTAAGACCATTGGAAAACACGGCTATTTACACTGTGATCCCTAACAGTAGCAACATTGCAGTTCTGAAACAGCAGTGAAAATAATTTGATGGTTGGGCTCACCACAGCATGAGGAGCTGTATTAAAGGGTCCCAGCCTTAGGAAGGTTGAGAACCACTGCCCTAGAGGACTTTTAAAGAATCCACCAGAGGAAAATTCCTTCTTTTTCTAATTTACTTAGAAAGAGAGGATGGGATTTAACGGAAATTGTGTTCTACATTCTCTGAACATATTGTTACTCTTCTCTAAGTTTCACACCTTCCACTCCAGAGTGCACAGCCGGTCATGTGGGGAAATAGCTCTTCACAGCCTCCTCATATTTCCAGCAGCAATTCTGTGTAAGCGTCTTCGCCTATTTATTAGTAATTTTGTCTAGTCGGGATTCTGTTCGACTTCTAGAATGATTCAGGGCAACATATTTTTCTAGGAACCTTAACCTGTCTTTTGAGTCTGGGAGAAGTTTCTTATAACCTAAGCAGAGAACTTCTTTTGTAATGTTTATGCATGTGTGATCATGAATGTGTGCGCGCATTCGTGTGTGAGTGCGTGTGTTTACTGAGGACTATCTTGGGTATAGTTTCTCAGGCATGTTTCCTCACTCTGGCCTGGAGCTCCCTAATTAGGCTAAGCTGGCAGACCAGATTCCTCGGGGATCCACCTGTCTCTGCTGCCTCAGGCTGGGTCATTACACACATGGCGCCACACCTGGCTTTCCTGAGTGGGTCCTAGGTTGTGAATTTCAGTTTATGGGCAAGCAGTTCCTAGACTGAACTCCCTTCCCTGCACACACCTTCAAGAAGATTCTGTAATCACTTCCAAGATTCTGTTTTTATCTGTTTTAACTTACATTTTGTTTCTATGTTAACCTTACTGTTCGCTCCAAAGGGGTTAATGATATCATTTAAATTTTTTCTTTTTTCTTTTAGAGATCAAACATTAAATGTTGATAAGTGACTTAATTTTTTTGCTGCCATTTTACTTTCCTTATTTCTAATTTTACTGCCAGTGGCCTGAGACTGTGAGTTCATTACGTATGTTCCTGGTGAACTATACAGGAATTTTTAATATGTACTGATAAATAAATGTCCCTTACATTTTTTAAAATTACATTTTAATTTATCTACTTTGTGTGTGTGTGCCTGTGTGGGATGTATACCATGGCATACATTGGCGATCAGGGGATAGTTAGTGTGAGTTTGTTCTCTCTCTACCATGTGGGTCCTGTGGACTGAACTTGAGCCTTCAGTCTCCATGGCAACTTTTCCTGTAGCAACCCCCTCACTAGCCCTTAGTGTATTTGATGAGTGCTCTAAGGTCAACTGAAAAGGATGCACATGGATATACGTATGCAAATATTTACACAGTCGTGTAAATATATATTCTACTTAATTACACTATTCATGGCTTCACTTAAATGCAGAATTAAGTTTTTGTCGGCTTAATCACAGCTTTTTGAGAAAGGGTTAGATAATGTCCTAATAAACTTGTTATTGCTAATGTTCCTGTTGTATTTTAATACATATTAAGACTGTTATTTAATTATTACATGTAATTAAGAAGATAAAAAAGATTCATGACAATATATTTTCTTGGCAGATAGAACATTTTACCATCATGACACAACTTTTCTCTTCGAAAAACTTTTAGCACAAACCTTATTTTATCTGGCATTAATATCGCCATGTCTACTGCGTTTATATTTTTAATCTATATAAATTTTAACCTGTATGGACACTTGGTTTTTAAAATCAAATAATTATATGTGACTTAAAGCCAGATCTCTTCCCATCATCCATTTCCCCCCCTATTTCCTTTCTCACTTATTACAATGCTTCTGCTAATAATTGCTTCCACATTTCTAAGTAATTCTCTTTCTATTACTATCTCCCCATGTTCAGTTCTAGATTCAATCTGCTTCCTGGGTGGGACATTTGTTAGTTAGGTCTCCTACGTTACCCCATCACACTCCTAACTCTATTCCTCACTCACTCTTCCTAAGATAGCTGTAATCGTTCATAGCAGTATTTGAAGGTATGATTCATAGCGAAACTACTTAATAACCCATCGTTGTCTGTCCTTTTCCATGTAACATCTGTTCTCTTGGTGGTTCATTTGCTTTGTTCAGGTACTCATCCCCACCCAGCCTTCCTCAAGAAGAGTAGGCGTCTCCTTAGCACCTAGCAACTCTCTGCCCTCCTGCCGTGGTTGACCTCAAGGCCCTCTGCGAGACTCACCCTCACCCTGGGCGTGCCCTTCATTGCTGAGAGTGACTTGGCTGCCTGTGAATACGGGTTTGGGGGGGATTCTTTGTATTTTTGTGCTGGAAGTCATCCTCCCCCAGGATCCTGAACATACTTCTAGGTCCATTTGTGCTCTGCCCTCCAGCATCATTCCAGGAAGGGTCAGGTGAGTGCTCTGGGATTGCACCCTGAGCTGTCTTGTATGAGCTGAGTTTCACGAATTGGTTAGTTGGCATTAGTTGGCTAAGTTGATTCTATTCATTTAGAAACACAGGCCTTTTCTGTTTGGGAAATCCTTCCGTTGTTGATGTGAGCCTCTCCTTTGATTTCCTCTGTTCTTTCTGAAACCCTAGTTTTGGGGAGTCCGCTAAGCAGACACACAGTTCCTCTGCTACTATTTCAAGTTTATTTCCATCTCCTTCTTATGGTCGTGGGGAATTTCCTCAAATTTCTTGTTGAATATTTTCACCCCTCCCCAATTTCATCCGACTGAATTTCTCAAATGTGCTACGGCAAGTTTTAATTTCCAAGGAAATGACAGGCAGGGCCTACGACATGCTAGGCAAAGCACTCTGACTGAGTCGTCTCCCCAGTCCCAGAGACATGGGTCTTAACTTGCTTTCTATGACCAAAAGCAACTTAGGGCGCAGTTGGCTGACACATCCTGAAGGCACTCCATCACTGAGGGAAGTCACAGCAGGAATGCAGAACAGAAACCTGGGTCCAGGAGCTGAAGTAGAGACCAACTGTTTGCTGGCTTCCTCAGCCCTGGGCCATGAGGAGCGGTATCACCCACAGCGGGCTGGGTCCTCCCCCACCAATCACTAATCAAGGAAAAGCCCCACAGACATGCCCACAGACCAATCTGACTGGGGTATTTTCTCAGTGGAGATTCCTTCATCCCGGATGACCCTAGCCTGTGTCCCTTTGACCTAAAACCAAGCCCAGCAAGCTTGGGATGAGATTTTGTTACAGTTTTTATTTTCTCTCTCTACCTCCTTGAAAATGGTCCTTTGGCTTGCTTCTTGTATTCCTGCCTCTCCCAGATTTCATTTTCTCCTTTTTGTTTTCTGTTTTTTGTTTTATTTCTGTTATAAACTCATGTCGATCCTTAGATGACCTTTCATAATTACAAGTCAGTCTCCCAAAGTACTGAAGGGGAAGGCCTTAGTTCTAGCCTCTTTGTGCAGGAATGTGGGTTGTCCCCCTGCAAATTTACTACAAGCACACTTGGCTGGACTGTGGCAGCAGGAATCCAAGCATCCGTTTCTTAAGGTATTTTCTCTTAAGCTAGTCAGACAACCTAGAAAGAGATCGTCTTTTCCATGTCGGCTACCAGCATTCTTGCAACCAAGCACAGAAAGAGGACCGAGGTCTCACCGGTAGTATTGCTTAAACCCTGTTGTCCTTTGCCTGTCAGCTGAGCCCCCTATTTCTCTAGTTAATTTGCCGTCTAGTGTTCTGCCGTGGTGCCATCAAAGCCCCAGCTGAACCGTACATAGACTTCCCCGTCATATTTTCTTCGTTAGCCTCATTGCAACCCCTCTCTGCATATTCAAGCTTTTCGATGATTGTGACATAAGACTGCCTACTTCTGGGTTGCTCTGCCACCAAAGACACAGTACTTTCTTTTGGGCATTTAGTTATTTAGCAAGTAGTTGTCTGTTTCCCTTTTCTAAGTTGCTCTTGTAGCTCCTTATCTTTATAATTGCATATGTGTGTGTTATTACGCACTCGCGCACGCGCACACACGCACACACACATGCGTGCGCACACAGGCGCACCCACACCCTCCCTGTCAGCAGGATGAGGTAAGCATAAGGCACCTTCACCCCGCTGTGGATAACTCAATGCTCCCTGTCTGTTTTCATTAATGTCTGCTTATTTCCTCTTTATCTGTTTCTCTATTTTCAAACTTTAAGCCTATCTTTTGTTTCAGGTGCCTTCTGTTGTAACAATAACTGCATTACACACTGCTTGCCAGGTAACTTACACACACGTTTTTAAATTATGTCTCGGAGTGTAAGTACGATGCATGCATCATCTGCTCTGCCATTCACAGAAACATCATTAATTGGGTAGCAGATTCATTCATGTGCTTGTTTCATATATACCCAGTAGGTGGTGAGCCCAGGCTGGCAACTTGGAGCCAATCACTCAACTACTAATGTTTTTCTTTAAACCAGTCTTTGTCCTTTAACTTGTGAAGTTCGGTTCATTACACTTATTGGGATTAATGAGAACAGTGAGGTTTTACTATGTGACTAATTATATTTTACGAGCAAAACATTTCCCCTCGTTTCCACATACAGTGAGGTTATACACATCGGTTCCTCTGCCATTGAGCAAAGGAGAGAAGAGAGCATTTACTTTCCTCTCTTCTTCCCCTCTGCCATGAAACCGCCACCCTTAGGATATGGCTGCTCATCCCCCAGGTCTCTTGCGTCCTTACTCATTATGTGGGTCTTCCTTGACAACCCCTTCAAGGAGGAACCCTCTTCCTTGTTCTCTGAAAGACAGTATTGAGTCCTCTCCCTCTACCCCTTTCTCCTCTCCTCCAACAGACCTGTGATGGTCAGGAGGACCCTCAGCTAGCCCTTCTGTAACTTTACAAATCGCCAACAGTAAATGATGTTCCTTCTTGGACAGCAATGACGAGGTTTTTGATCCGGAGGCTCACGTACAGTAGCCTGTCATTTTCCTCATCAGTGGATACAATCCAAGACTTCAATGGATGTCTGAAACATCTCCCAGCATCAAAGTAAATGTCCTGTTTCTATCCTATACGCACACCCCTTTGCTAAAGCATAGTGTATGTATCCCAACAATAGACTGTTAAAAAAGGTCCCGTGAATGATGAGCTCTCTGCTTCTCTCAGAAGAGCCAAGGAGATTATTAATATTTCCAACAAGGGTTACCAAGACCATGAAAAGTAGAAATTGACTAAGAGGGTAGATATTCTGGAAGATGCTGGATGAGAGAAAACAGTGTTCCCATTGAAAGGTGATGGGGGGATTCAGATATTTCAGAGGGAGATATCTTCCAGATGATGTAGCTGTGACCTGCACTTCATGCATACAGACGGTGCCGCCATGGGATCCCTCGAGTCTGCTGTGTGAACGGTTGATGGCTGCTTCCTCATCCTTAAGCTTTTGCAGTCATTGGTAATAGCGCTTATGATTTTGAGCAAAAGTCTGCAGAGGCTCTTGGGTGGGCCACATTTGGGAGCAAGGAGAGCTTGGGCTGTGGCTGTGTGAAGGAGTGATTTCACTTACGTTTCAGATTGTTCAGCTCTTAGAACCTCGAGAGGGGCGTTGGGACCTTGTGCCTCCTGAGTATCCCTCCCCCCCACCAGGAGGGAGCTTTCAACATGGAGGGATGGTACACAACCACGAAAATAAATAAATAAACAAAGATATTCTGTGTGAGGATACCGATGATGAAAACAAAAAGCCATCTGTTTTATTGTGGAAAGGTTGGACCTGCCTGCCTGCTTGAGGAAGACGTGTTCATTTTTACCTCATTTCTCCCCTCAGATCTTGTCACGAGCAGCTCCGCATCCTTCTGCTGCATCCACTGTGACAAACCAATAAGATGGCTGAAGGGCAGATGTTTCTTTGACAGTCCTTGACTCATAGTGAGGCAATCCTAGTCTCTTACCAGATGAAATACTGTTAGTGTGGCTCCTGTCAGTCTGTTGTTTATGAGATGGGGTCTCTCGATGTAGCCCTGGCTGATATGGAACTAACTCGCTGTGTAGTCCTGGCTGGCCTCGAACTCACAGGCACCCAGCCACTTGAGCCGTACTGCATCAAGAGGAAGAGGTCAAGTTGATGTTGGTGCCATGCTTAGTCTCTCTGGCCTCCAGAGCCCTGAGCTATGCAAACCTCTGTTGAAGAATTAGCCAGCGGAGGCTCCCAATGCCACCAGGACAAATGAAGAGGTGCTGGAGAGGTAGGAAAGATGGAGTGAAGAAGATTTTTGCTTATTTGTTTGTTTGCTGCTTTTTATTTCCTTCTGTTTGCTTGTTTTGGTTTGTTTGTTTTTTAATTTACATTTGGGGGGCCGATGCAGGGGAGGAGAAGATATGGGGGGACTCCGAGGTGAGCAGAATTCACAATGTGAAATCCCCCAAGATTCAATAAAGAAATTATGTTAAATTAAAAAAAAAAAAAAAAAAAGGATTAGCCAGTCTGTGGTTTTCTGTCATAACAATGGAGAAGAGATTAAACAGAGCCAGGTACATGCATTTAATCCTAATCCCAGCATTCAGGAGGCAAATACTCTGTGTTTAAATGCTGTATATTTTTTGTTTATATGTGGAGCCTACATTAAAAATGGCTAGACCCACTGGGGCTCACCTGCAAAACAGAGCTGCTCCGTGGACAGTTTAATTCAGTCTTGGGAGCTGAGACTTCACAACCCACTTGTCTAGGGAAAGACATCTGCCAACTACACATCAGAAGAGGGAGTTAAAATCTAGTACAAAAAAAAAAACCTACAAAAATAACCACCAAAATCCAGTGCATCCAATCTGTATATGAACTAGTGAACTAAATAGTTCATTAGAAATATAGTCACTAAGTACTTGGGAAGGTGTTCAACCTCCCTAGCCATTGGGGAAATACAAATTAAAAACTGCTTTGAGACTTCGACTGACCCTAGACAGAACGGCTATAGTCAAGAGATCAAACGCTGGCCAGGATGTGGAGGAGGAGGAATCCACTGTTGGTGGGAATGTAAATTTGTAAAGCCACTATGGAAATCAGTATGGAAGTTTCTCAAAAATCTAAAAATAAGACTACTCCCTGACCTACTCTTGGGTCAAATACCCAAAGGACTCTAAGTCAACATACCACAGAGCATAATAGCTGGGAAATGGAGACGGCCTAAATGCCCATCAGCAGATAAAGAAAATACATATATACAACAGGATTTTGTGCAGTCATAAAGAAAAATTAAATCTTGACTTTGCAAGAAAATGGATGTAACTGGAAATCATTATGTTAAGCAAAATAAGCAAGACTTAGAAAGGCAAATACTCCGTGTTTAAATGCTGTATGTTTTTTGTTTATATGTGGAGCCTACATTAAAAATAGTGTGTGTGTGTGTGAGTGTGAGTGCGTGTGTGTGTGTATGTGTGTGTGCATGTGTGCGCGTGTGTGTGCGTGAGAGTGTGTGAATGTGTGTGCGCGCGCACGTGTGAGTGTGTATGCGCGCATGTGCACGAGTATGTACGTGTGCGCGTGTGTGAGTGCGTGTGTGCATGTGTGTGTGAGTGTTAGTGCATGTGTGTGAGTGTGTGAGTGTGTGTGTGCGTGTGTGTGAGTGTGTGAGTGCGTGTGTGCCTGTGTGTGTGAGTGTTAGTGCATGTGTGTGAGTGTGTGTGAGTGTGTGTGTGCGTGTGTGCGAGTGTGTGAGTGCGTGTGTGCATGTGTGTGAGTGTTAGTGCATGCGTGTGTGTGTGTGTGAGTGTTAGTGCATGCGTGTGTGTGTGTGTGTGTGAGATGACTTTAAGAGAGGGCAATGGAGCGTATGTGACATGAAGGGGGAAGTGAGAACTTCCTGGGAGCAAGGTGGGAAACTAGTCACAGAGGACAAGGAACACTGGAGAAGGGGCAGGAGAGGAGCAAAGCACAATGAGACGGAGGGCTGAAGATACCATAGTAAAGCACATTCCTGTGTACGCTAACCTAAAAACAAAAACAAGCAAACGAACAAAAAAGAGTGATTTTTGTTTTGTTTTGTTTTGAGACAGCTCTGGCTGTCCTGGAACTATCTTTGTAGACCAGGCTGGCCTCACAGAGATCTGCCTGCCTCTCCCGCCTGAGTGCTGGGACAGACAAGGAGAATAATGAAAGATAAATCCCAAAGGGGGCCCATTGTGGGGTTAGGGAGAAACCTGGTGCCAGGGAAACTACCAGGAATCCACAAGGATGACCCCAGCTAAGACTCCTAAGCAATAGTGGACAGGGTGCCTGTGAACTGGCCACCTCCTGTAATCAGATTGGTGACTATCATAATTGTCATCAGAGAGCCTTCATCCAGTAGCTGATGGAAGCAGATGCAGAGACCCACAGCCAAGCACCAGGCTGATCTCTGGGAGTCCTCTTGAAGAAAGGGAGGAAGGATTTTACCAGTGGGGGGGAGGGGTCTTGGTCATGACAGAAACCCACAGAGACAGCTGACCTGAACTAATGGGAGATCATGGTCTTGACTCTGGACTGACAGCTAGGGAGCCTTCATGGGACTAACCTAGGCCCTCTGCATGTGTGTGACAGTTGTGCAGCTTACTCTGTTTGTGAGGCTCCCAACAGCAGGATCAATATGTGTCCCGGGCATTTGAGCTGGCTTTGGGAACCCATTATCCATGGTGGGCTGCCTCCCCCAACCTTGATGTAGGAAGAGGAGTTTGGTTCTGTCTCAACTTGATACCCCATGCTTTGTTGACTCCCATGGGAGGCCCTCCCCTTTCTGAATGGAGATGGAGGAGGAATGGGGGGTCTAGAAGGAAGGTCAGGGAGGGGATGGGAGGAGAGGAGGGTTGGTATGTAAAATAAATGAAAAAAATAATAATAATAAAAGGGAAAGAAACCCCCATTACGTCCCTGCGTCTTTCCCCATGAGCCATGTGATACTTTTTCTGCAAACAAGCCGCAATTCCCTTGCTTTGCTGCATTTGTCTGTTCCCTTCCCTTGCCTGCCAACCTCTGCGTCTATTCTAAGTCCGGCATCCCATCGTTTCCCGATAGTCCTATTCATGACGTGGCTCTGAGCTTCCAATCACAGAGCAATGTCTTTGTTCTGCTTTTCGATGTTTGGATCAGCTACAGGAGCATTTTCCAGCCTGTCTCCCCATCTGTAAATGGTCTTACCTGAAAGGATAGTTGATAATTACGAGTCTTTCATACCAAGCGCTTAGCGGGGGGGGGGGGGGGTACATCTTGTATTGGCGTTGGGGGAGAGGGGGGTGGATGGGGCTGAGAGCAAGCTAGGCGTTTTCTCTTCATAAGCACATTGCTCCAAGTCAGACTTGGTAGTTTTGGTGTTTGCTGTTGTGTTTTGAGTTTTTAAGGTAAAAGTGATCAGGTCCCGCAACTGTATTTGCCATGGCCTAAGCAGTGGAGAGAGAGAGAGAAAGACGTTAAACTGTTCGTCTTGAAGGTAATGCAAGGCCGAAGACAGCACAAGGGTGGAGCACCTGTTTGCGCCAGCCTCACCGCTGCCCCGGACCGTCCATCTCTGTACCCTTCTTTGGTATGATGCGTGTAGAACAGTGGCAGAGCTGTCAGCTGGAAACACAAAAGTCCAGGAGGACAGCCAGGCGGTGGTGGCGGCTCAAGCCTTTAATCCCAGCACTCGGGAGGCAGAGGCAAGAGGACCTCTGTGAGTTCCAGGCCAGCCTGGTCTATAGAGTGAGTTCCAGGACAGTCAGAGAGCTGTTACACAGAGGAACCCTGTCTCGAATGAATGAATGAATGAATGAATGAATGAATGAATGAACAAACGAACGAACACATTGATTAATGGGATGGAACTGAAGACTCAGATGTAAGTCCACACACACCTACGGAGAACCAAAAAAAAGCTTTTTTTACAAAAAAAAATAAAAAAACACACATCGGAACGAAGACAGCATCTTCATCAAATATGCTGGTCCAACTGGATGACTGTATGTAAGAGCCATACTTATTACTCTGCATAAAACTCAACTCCAAGTGCATCAAGAACCTCAACATAAAAACAGATACACTGAGTCTGAATAGATTAGAAGCAGAGATGGTCTCAAATCCATTGGCACAGGAAGTGCTTTCTGAATAAGACACTGCTGATCATACAAGCACTAAGAGCAGCATTTCATAAATGGGACCCATGAAACTGAAAAGCTTCTGTATGGCAAAGAACACCTTCATTTCGACACAGGGACAGCCTACCAAGTAGGAAAAGATTTTCACCAGTTATACTGGTGAACTAAGAAAAACAAACAAACCAAAACTGGACATCAAGAAAGTAGCTAACCCAGTTAAAAATGTGGTCTAGAACCAAGCAGAGACCTCTCGAAGGATGAAATTCAAACAGCTCAGAAGCACTTAAAAAAAAAAAAAAAAAAAAAAAAACCAAACTGTTCAATGTCTTTAGTCATCAGGGAAATGCAAATTAAAACTACTATGAGATTTCATCTTATACCAGTAAGAACGCCAAGATCAATAAAACAGATGACAGCTCATGCTGGCTGGCGAGGGTGTGAGATAAGAGAGACACTCATCCATTGCTGGTGGGAGAGCAAGCTTGTACAACCACCATGGAAATCAGTGTGATGATTCCCCAGGAATCAGGGAATAGATCTACCTCAAGACCCAGCTTTTTGGACATATGCCCAAAGAACTCTACATCCTACCACAGACACTTGCTCACTCATGTTCATTGCTGCTCTGTTCATAATACCCAGAAATTGTAAACAGCCTAGATATCATCAAGTCATGAATAGATAATAAAATTTACATTTACACGATGGAATATTATCCAACTATTTAAAAAAAAAAAAGACAACTACTAAATTTGTAGGTAAATGGATGGAGCTGAAAAACTCATCCTGAATACTTTTTTTACATGGTAGTTTTGGTTGTTCTGCAACTCACAACGTAGACTAGGCTGGCCTTGAACTCACAGAAATCTGACTGCCCCTGCTTCCCAAGTGCTGGGATTAAAGGCGTGTGCCACCAGGCTGAACTCATTGGACATCTCTACTTAGCTGGTAGCCACACTAACTGATACTACCCTGTATTTGGAAGCAGGCTTGCATACTTGGTATTTAGCTTTGAGTCAGACAGTGTGAAATGAAAAGAAGTCCCAGGAGAACCTTCGAACAACTGGCTTTATCACACTCGAGCTTATTTTCCTCTGCGTGCCTCTTTGTTACATACCAGACTGAGTTGTTAGTGGGGTGAGCTGGTGTAATGGCCTTATTATTGCTAAATGTGGGGTAAGGGGTCATAACATATGTCACAGTTAGTTTCAGTTGTCAACTTGATACACCTGGGAAGCAGGAACTTCAATTGAGGAAATGCCTCTATTGAGCATGTCTGCGGGGCATTTTCTTATCTGCTAATTGATATAGGAGGGTTTAGTCCACTGTGGGTGGTGCCATCCCTAGTCAGGTGAGCCCCAGGCTATATAAAAAAAAGGTTGCTGAAGCAAGCAGCCATGGCGCACACCTTTAATCCCAGCACTCGGGAGGCAAAGGCAGGCAGATCTCTGTGAGTTTGAGGCCAGCCTGGTCTACAGAGCTATGTCTGAAAAGGCCAGGGCCACACATACACAAACCTGCTTGGAAAAACACAAGCAAGCAAGCAAACAAACAAACAAGGAAAGTCGCTAAATGTGAGCCTGCAAGGAAGCATGTAGTAAGAGTTCCTCCGTGGTTTCATTTCCAGGCTCCTGCCTTTAGCTTCTGCCCTGATTTCCCTTGATGATAGACTGTACGCTGTAAGGTGAAATACGCCCTTTCCTACTCCAGTTGTGTTGGTCATGGTAATTATCATAGCAACAGAAAGCAAACTAGAACACCACAGTGCCACCACTGAGTGTGTGCAATGAAAGAAAGCTTCACGCCAACAAACCAGTTCCTACATAGTAGACTTAGCCTTGCTAAAAATTGATTGTAATGTTAAAATCCTCTTTTGGAAATCATCTATGTACAATAAAATGTATTTTAATGTTATACATGTCTTGTAACACAGAAACTAAGGAAAAGGAAGGAAGGAAGGAAGGAAGGAAGGAGGGAAGAAACCCCTGTGTCTTAGTTATGGTTTTATTATTGTGGCGAGATGCCATGACCAAGGCAACAAATAACAACAGAAGGTATTTAATTGGGGGCTCACTTACAGTTTCAGAAGGTTAATCCATGACCATCATGGAGCAGGCAGGCCACATGATGAGGTTGCAGAGAAAGAGAGAGAGAGAGAGAGAGAGGGAGAGAGAGAGAGAGAGAGAGAGAGAGAGGGAGAGAGAGAGGGAGGGAGGGAGGGAGGGAGGGAGGGAGGGAGGGAGGGAGAGAACCCAACTGGGCCTGTGTGGGTTTTTCAAGTCTCAAAAATACCCCCCCCCCCCAGTGACCTACCATTTCCAAGGCTATGTGTCCTCCAACAAGGCCATAACTTCCTAACCAGCTCACCAACTGGGAAACAAATATTTAAATATGCGAGCCTGTGGGCCGTTCTTATTCAAGCCACTCCGACCTGTTTATCACCCTTCAATCACTTCTGGTCAGAGTCAATTTTGGAGATTCATGCAGTTTTCTCTGGGGCAGGGATGATGACCCTGGTCCCTTGTGATGCATAAAGTGTCACACACAGCCCCAATAGCAGCCATGTCCGTCATCCTCAGAGGCTACAGCTACAAAACACTTCTTACAAACTGTCTCGGCTTCTCTGTTCTGACCCACCCTGGTGTCCTGTAAGGAAAGCGGGGTTTCTGTAAAATGTAAGTCTGGTGGAACCACCCGAAATGCACAGGCAACCCTGGGAAACACCCTCCATGTCCTTTCTCCCTACCTTCACTCAGAAAAGAAATGCCTGCCACATGCCACACTCCCTTTCTTTTTTCCACACCACAAAATGCCTCGCAGAATCATGCCAGAGGGTGAGCTTTGTCTGCCTTTGTTCAGGCCAACAAACCATGCATTGTCTTTGCACAGTCATTCAGAGCTCTAAATAGTTGTGGAGAATGTGTAACCAGACATGGCAATTACCAAAGTGCCCCTTTGCACACCCCCCCCCCCCCCCCCCGTTTCAGCAGAGTACATTCCCACTTTTACCTGGCTTGCCTGCTTCTCAAGACAGCAAAACCAAAGGCTCAGGACCAGCTGAGTTCGAGACAGCATCTATTATGTGGCTGGAATTCAGCAAATGTGGAAAAATAATGAAAACTTGTTCAGCAAGTTCGAGGGCTTCTGTCCCACCTGTGGAGGGGTGGGAGGGACTCTTAGAAAGTGGGACACATCACAGACAGTAACTCTCTTGAAATCCTAACACTTTGGAGTCAAAGCTGGACGACTGTAACTAAGTCCAAAGCCAGCCTGGGCTACATAGTGAGTTCAGGGCCATCCAGGGTTACAGAGTGAGATTCTGCCTCAAAAAAACCAGACAAAACAAAACAAATAAAAACAAAAAGTTAAACAAAGACAGTGGCACATGACCGATGGCCAGCTCCTTTGCACAGGGGAATGGGATGGATGTTGTGACAACCACCTCCCCCTGCACAGGAGCGCCATTCTAGAACGGTGACAAGAAGCAGACGAATCATGGGCAGGAAAAGCTTTGCACACCGGGCACTTCCCTGCCTACCACTTTACATCTTGTCCATTATTGTGTTTTCCGTAGACTCTGAGGCCACATTTGTGATCTGGGCAGCAATGCAAAACCTGAACCTGGGTGTAACATCCTCTGCCCCTGCCCTTGCTGGTAGACAGGGTGCTTCCTGAACCCACGGGCAAACATCAGATGCTAGAAAGAGCTGGAGAATCTGACAAGTGTTGTATATGCCGCCATCTCCCTCCAGAGTGCACACATCTCACCTTTCAATTTTGCGCTAACATTTTTGGATGGAGTTTGACAAAATATACCAAGAATCGTATATGTGTTCGTAGGCTTTGGATTGCAGTTCTATTTCAAGAATTTCTCTTAGGAAATTGAGTAGCCCTCTCTATACATGCAGGGAATACACCCCAAAATTCACAGCGGGTACCAGAGTTGAACTATATGCATACTGTATTTTTTTCATACACTAAATGCTTAACTGTGTGTGTGTGTGTGTGTGTGTGTGTGTGTGTGTGTGTGTGTGTAGTATAAATGTATGGAGCATGAATATTTAGGACAAACAGACAAGTGCTTCATGTCCCAGGTGGGGTAAAATAAGCCATTACAAGATTTTTTTGTTGTTGTTATTTCACAGCTTCAAATTTTCCAATTGTTCAATGGAACTTTCCATTGAATATTGTTGGACTGTGGTTGACTCTGAATACCTGTCACCGAAGAAAGAGAAATAGAGGGTAAGGGAGGACATCCATGTGAGTGGGTGTGGTGCTCAGATCCTACGTGATTTGAAATAAACTAACAAGATAGGATGGGGAAAATAAAATTATAAGTCAAACAATCTATTAAAAATTAGCTTGCAAAAATATTCAGTGTTGTGAGAATGTTAAAAATAAGTGAAGTGAAAAGAAGCATCCCACCAAATAGTACAATTTTGATCACATTTGCATGTAAGCAGATAAATAAGCAAACCAGCATACTTGGGGGAAGTAGAGACGTCAATATGGTAGATCCCACCGATTACCGATAAGGATGATTGGTAAACAGCTTCTAATTTTATACTTGTCTATGTTTTATTTGACAAATATAGTACTTCATAATCAAAGTAACTTTTAAAAAGTCTTTCTTCACGTTAATGAATTGGGTCTTTTCTCAAGGCTTGGTTAAAATGCATCAGTCACCTAGAACTCCACAGTCCAAAGCATGGGTTCGGGATCAGGACCGATTCAGTAGGTGAGGGCGCACGCCACCAAGCCTGACGGCCTGAGTTCAATCTCAGGGAATTACAGGTGGCCAAGTCCTGCACATTGTCCTCTCATGGAAAATTAGATTAAAAACAGAGACACAGGTTGCCAGATGGGTCTGGTGGTCTCCAGGCCCGCATCTGCTGCCTCCTGAAGGCGCAATCAAAGCCAAATGACTTAATGTCCCCTCACTATGAAATAGTTATGACAAAAGTGTTTATTACACAGCATGTAAGGATTTGATAAAACTGTGCAAGCAAAGTTCAGGGGGAAACGTTGCCCAGCAGATGGTAAACACATGCTAAATGGACACAGCTGCCACGCTCTGCTGCGGAGTACCTCTGTCTTGTCAGCACACGTGGCCTCTTAATTCACAGTGAGCCTCGGTACTACTCACCCCTCCCTCCTCCCCCCCCCCCAGCACTCCCACCCATCACCAACCCAGAATTCCAAGATCCATGCAGGCTTGTGTCCCCTAGACAGCAACTGTGGACTCTGCACAGAACCTATGCACAGCTTCCTTTAAATGATCTCCGGATTTCTTCAAGTACCCAATAGGGTGTCAACGTTTCAAAATGCGTGGTAAATTATCTCGTTTAAGGGAATAGTGATGGAGTCTATGCATGCTCATGGTACGGGGCCTTTTCAAATACTGAGTGACTAATTTCAGGCCTTCTTGTAGGAGAGACGCGAGGAACCGATAAAGGATAAAGGGAGAGGTGAATCACCCAGAAGACAGGGCTGGGGGTCAGCACCACAATTGTGTATTGAAGAGGGACGAAGAGGTACGTTTGTGCCTCAACAATATTCCTGGGGGGGGGAGACTGGCCCCACTTCAAGTCTTCTGACACGTGATGTTCAGAGCAGCCGAGTGCCGCTTTTTAATTTCCTGACGGCACACAATCAAGTTTTGTGCTACCAGCTTAGCTTTGCATTTAATTTCCGTAGGCCGGCCTCTGACATAAACAAAGCACTCTCAGTAAGAAACAGTAAGAAAGTGGAAATAAAAAGAGTAACTGCGCAACGGAATACACTCGCCAGTCTGATGACGTCACTGACACCCTCATTAAAATAATTCGGGAGGAATAAAGAAGGCTGTGCTTGCTTTGTCCATACCACACTGTAACTCCTTATTTATAGTTCTATGTCGTGTAATCCTGTCAAACTTAACAAAAGACGTCATCCTTCCAAAATATTAGACAAACACCTTTGTCTCCATCCTACATTTGCAGAAACGTCTAACTCCGCTATAAGGAGAAGTTACAAAATAAATAGTTCAAAGCCGGGAAGACATTACCTTAAAACGTCAGCTAGCTTGCAAACACGCCAGCAGAATAAGAGGGTATTCGATGTGGAACAAGATTCATCTCGGCTAATTCAGTTTCTGCTTAGAGCTATGTTAACCTTAGCAGGCTTTCTTCTCTTTCCTTGATAATCTCTTCCCTCTCATCTCTTATGTCTGTCAAATGGCCTGATTTATTTTCATTTACATATAGTGCCATTCTAAGGATACTCTTTATAGTGACTTGCATTTGTTTTAGAGAGTCAGTGCACTTGAAAATTACTGTAAAGGAGCAGCTCACACCTTCTGGCCAGAGTGTTTAAGTTCTGATAGATGGGGGCTGGAGAGCAGGTTCAATGATTAAGAGCACCGGCTGCTCTTGCAGAGGACCCAGGTTCAATTCCCAGCACCCATGTGGCTGCTCGAAATCATCTGTCACTACACTTCCAGGGAATCAGTGCCTCTTCTGGCCGATGTGGGCACTTATGGTGCACAGAGATACATCATGACAAACCACCCACACACATAAAGTGAAAAAAAATTAAATTTTTGTTACATTAGCGTAATGAATGACTAATTATGAATACATGCTAGACTAGAGAATGAGGAGGATGGCAAGGGAGAAAATGAGGTGAATCATGGGAGCCAGGGAAAGGGGAGACTGCCAGCAGCCACCAGAATTTGCAAGAGGCAAGGCGGAACTTCTCCGCAGGCCAGGCATCCTGACCTCAGTTTCCTCTCTAGGGCAGCAGGGTTATACATTTATGATAGTTTAACTTTACTTAGTTTGTGGGTCTTTTCTTTTTGTGTAAGTAGACTTATGAAAATTAATTTAAGTAATATCCCATATTACTTAAAAATTTGACATTAGGAGACACGCTCACAGAGAAAATTCAGTCTGTGACTTAACGAAGAAAAATTGCTAGTAGATTTTCTTCAGCTAAAAACTACTAAAATTTTACATATTTCTTCCCATTAGTCATTCTTTAAGTCTTAGGTAGCTGCTATGACCATAAGCTTAAATTTTGTACAGTGACAGTTTCAATAGCACGATGCGCACACTTTTATGTTTTGCAAATGTTGCAATCAATATGAGCCAAATTAATGTGAGAAATCTTATTTTTTTTTTTTTTTTGTGGTTCTATTTTATCATGGCGGATACTGTCTCCCAGGGTGACTTCTGGGGAAATTTAAAGTTCGTTTGATTAAATTATCATTCACTCTCTAAAATGTGCTCTATGAAAAACATGAGTGTCATGGTTAGTCTGGTCTGTCAATTTGATGGGATCTAGAGTCACCTAGGAGGCAGGTTTGACCATGTCTCTGATCGCTCTTCCAGAGAAGCTTAACTGGTGTGGTTTCACACTGGGGTTCAAGCTGAAGATCAGAGAAGCCAAGTGGCCAAGCCACCAGAGAGCTCCACCTCTACCAATGCTCAGATCAAAGGGGCCACCCACCAGACCTCAGACTGCATCTCCAGACCGCACTGCTCCTCACCAAATCTCAGACTGCTCCTGAGGCTGCACTGAGCTCTTTATAATCTCTCTAGTGCTGGGATTAAAGGCATGAGCTCTGTTTCTCTTTTAGACTGATTCACTCTCCTGTAGCCCAGAGTAGCCTTGAACTCACAGAGATCCATCTGCCTTGATCTCCTGAGTCCTGGGAATAAAGTTGTGGCCACCACTGCCCAGCTTCTATGGCTGTAGCTAGCTTTGCGTTCTCATCTCCAGGCAAGCTTTATGTAGGCATTAGGCTGGGTGATCTAGTCACAATGCCAGTGTGGCTTCTGAATCTAGAGGGCAGGTTCCTGACTCTAAATCATTTCTTTCTCCTTAAATCATAACAAAGATTTACACACTGTTTAAAGTATTGCTTAGTGTTGAATTCAGAAATACACTTAATAGATACTTCTGCTATGTGATTACAGTTTCTAGTAAACCTTAATGTAAGAGTTTCTACTTTTCTTAACAATGGAAATCTCATTAAAAATATCACGCACCCTTTAATCCAAGCACTCAGGAGGCAGAGGCAGGCAGATCTCCATTAGTTCATGGCCAGCCTGGTCTACATATCAAGTTCAAGACCAATTAGGGTGATTCAGTGAGACCATGTCTCAAAAAAATTCACTCACATTCTCAGACTTATGCTACATCAAAAAGCAGTGATCTTAGCATTCCTAATACTCTGATGCCTTTAAAAATGGAACATTTGGTGTTATAATGCACTGAAATCCTACGGAATGTCTAGGACTGTAATGCTCTAGAGAATCCACAGAAATGTCTAGTGGAATGTCTAGTAACTCAAGGACTATATGGACTATCCAGTATTGTAATGCTCTAGAGACCCCATGGAATGTCCAGTACTGTGTCTTCTAGAACGTCCAGTACTACCCTCTAGAGACCCCCATGTCCAGGAAGCATTGTTCCATTGTGAGGGAACTTTATGGCTCCAAGGAATACAATTTGAAATCCAACCCAGATCCCAGTTTTTACCTATTCAGTCTCCAATGGCAGTGGGTGATTTTTCTCATAGTGCTCTTGTGTCTAAAGAATTGATGGTTATAAAAATAATCTTAAGGTCCCTTCAGGCAACCGGTTCTCTGAGTCTTTAGTTTTTGGAAATTTCAAAGTGGGTGGTGACATTTAGAAGTGGCGTATATAGTTGGGCAGTGGTGGCAGCACACATCTTTAATCCCAGCAGAGTCAGGCAGATCTCTGAGTTCAAGGCCAGCCTGGTTTACGGTTCCAGGACAGACAGGGCTATACGGAGAAACCCCTGTCTTGAAAAGCAAAAACCAAATAAAAACAAAACAAAAAAAAGAAACAGCATATGTTGAGTCATATCCAGTCATTAATCTGTAACTCCTCTTCCCATTGGCTGGCTTCCCCCTTCTCTGCATTTTCTCCTCTCTGTAGAACTACAGAGCTCAGTTGTGATTCTGCAAAAACACATCCATGTAACACTTCTGCACACAGTACTTACAAACTGAATGCTTTCTCTTCTTCTCCCCCAACCCCTTTAAAAAAAAAACAAACCAGGCAGCTAGCAACAGAATGTTCTAATTTGAGAAAAGATGCAATTTGGTGAGAGTTATCAGCCCTTGTCTTTTGTGAGCCTGGCCCCATCAGCCCCTTTCTGGACCTCTGTGTGTGTGTGTGTGTGTGTGTGTGTGTGTGTACACCAACACCTTATAAAGCATAAATAACGTCTGTTCAAGGTGTTCAAATAGTTGACTTATACATTGCAAGTTGCTCCGCACTGAAAACAGTACTCTGCTTGGGTGTGGTGGTGCGTTCTGGAAGGTAACATAGGGGATAGGAGTTCAAGGCCAGTGCAGGCTGCAAAACGATACTCTATTTGGACAGCTGAGAATTGGGGATGTAGCCCAGTGGTAGAGCACTTACTTAGTCTGGAGTTTGAGCCCTACCCGCCTCACAGACCCCCCCTACCCCCCACCCCCTTCAAACCCACAACAATACAAAACAGAATTCTGTTTTTTTTCTTCTATTTACTGGAACAAGTCTCAGGATGTTGGTGAGGTGGCCCTCACGTGCCAAATCCTGCCTCAGTTTCCCGAGCAGCTAAGTTTGCATGCAGGTGTAGGCCATCTCGCCCTGCGGATTGTTTCTAAGTTTACAAAACCCTTTTTCCTACGGTCACAGGTGCTGGGGCTGGGCTTCAAAACTCATGTTGAAATGAGGTTGCCCTTCTGGCTTTCTCTTGGGAGAGGTGCGGTCACTTTAAGAGGGATTAATACTTTTCTGAGTTTGCTCTTTTGCAGACAGCATTAGTCATCCCAGGAGCGGATTGGCGCAGAGCCAGGCTGTGTCTACCCCCTCCTGCACACACCTGCATGCCCTTCCCTCTCAGGCATGTGGTGAAGCAGCTTGAAGACAGGGTGAAGCAGCTTGATGACGTCATGCCCTTGGACTTCCCAGCCTCCAGAACGGTGCACCAACACCTTTAGAAGCCCGTCTATGTTGGCATTATGAAATGATGGTGGCTCTTTTCGTTTTCGGACTTAGCAAGCTAGGAAGGCACAGCCTGGCTCTGGGCAGCAATACCTTGTTTGTGAACACTGTCCTTTACTAACTCACACACACCTTCACTTGTGTGCTTTTGGGGGATGATCTTGGCAAATAAACTGACAATACCTCAATCCACGTCTCTGAATCTGCTGTTGGGAGACCGGAGCTAAGACGACTTCCTCATCACAGACCTGCCAACACCCACCGCCTTGGGAGCAAGGGCAGAATGTTGGTCCCTCCTAGAGCCCACGGCTGCCCTTTGGTATATCTTCTGTAGTTCATACTGTTGACCCTGTTGGGTGTTCCTCCGGTTATCTCCTTTAAATCCCAATGATCTGATCAGTAGTTTATCTTTTTTTAATCTTTATATATTTATTTTGTTTTTCGAGACAGGGTTTCTCTGTGGCTTTGGAGCCTTTCCTGGAACTAGCTCTTGTAGACAGAGCTGGCCTCGAACTCACAGAGATCCGCCTGCCTCTACCTCCTGAGTGCTGGGACTAAAGGCGTGCACTACCGACCCCCGGCTTGAGCCACCAATGAACGCCTGGCTCTGGTCAGTAGTTTAAAGTGGCTTGGCCTTATCTTTGAACGATCAAAGATGTTTTCTTCTTTGACAAAGTGTCACTCTGAACATAGACTGGCCCGGAACCCTGATTGTCTTGCTTTTGCTTCTCTACAGCTGGAATCACAGGTGTACCTCCCTACTCCCTGGCCACCGTCTTCCCTTTCCCAGTGCCGAGGACACGACTCAGGGCTTTGCACATGCTTTGTGAGTGGTATGACACTGAACCGTACTGACAATCCTTCAAGAACAGATTTTCAACGTGGGGTCTTGCTGCCAAACTTACAGTATTCTCCATATGCTGTATTTCTGTGCATGGCATTGTCTCGTGCGTGACTGACAGAAATCGGAGGCTCTAAGAGGATCTGTCAATCATTTTTACCCAATTCCCCAATTCTGTGTTAAAGAACTGAAGATCCAAGAGGGCAGATATCTGTTCAGCACCTAGTCCACCAGAGAAAGGTCTCTGGCTGGTCAGCCTGCTTCTCACATTTCATCCTTATCTGAACACTGTTAGTTCAACATCTTTTCCCTTGTTAGATCCAATCGCCTTGGCTCATTAATACTTTTATTACTTATTTCTAATCAACCTACACCCTCAGTGACCTTGAGTGCTCAAATCACATGCTGTCTACTACCCTATTCTAATCTTGAAATTCCCCCCCCTTTTTTTTTTTTTTTTTTTTTTTTTTGAGGCAGGGTTTCTCTGTATTTGCTTTGGAGCCTGTCCTGGAACTCACTCAGTAGACCAGGCTGGCTTTGAACTCACAGAGATCCACCTGCCTCTGCCTCCCGAATGCTGGGGTTAAAGGCGGGCGCCACCGCAGCCCGGCTACTCCCATTCATATGCTGAAGCTTTATCTCCTCTCTACAGGTTTGTACTTGGAGATAGGTTACTTGGGGAAGTAATTAAGTGGGGGTAAGTCAGAAGAGTGGCACTAATGCCACTTAAAGATGGCCTGGAGCTTAAGACCACTTGCTGCTCTTGCTGAAGAGCCTGGCTTGGCTCCCCAGATCTGTGTCAGATGGCTTACAAAGGCCTGCAATTTCAGTTCAGGGGCACTGATGGCCTCTTCAGACACTTGCACACACATGGAGCACATACCATCAAGCAGGCAAACACACACAAAAATGCATAAAAATAAAACAAGCAAATAAAAGGTAACAAGATGAAGCCTAGAAGGCAAGGACATCGCAGAACACACTCTGTTCTCCTTAATCAGGCACCTGGGTGGATGTCTTCCAGACAGGAAAAGCCCTTAGTAAAAACTGAGTACTCAAAAACCTTCATCTTGGACACAGTCTCTAGAATTATAAGAAAATACCTTTTGTTAGGGTAGTAACCCATCTGTACGGGGTAGCTGCCAAGATCCTCAGTAGATGTCTGAAAATGAAGATAATATCTACACGCATGCTTCTGCGCGTGCTCACATACACCACACACATCATTTCCTTATCCACACCTGTGATAAACTTTAATTCAAAATGTAGGCACTGTGATTTATTAAAAGCAACAATAATAAGGTAAAACAATTATAACAACATACTGAGGTAGGTTGTGAAATTTGTTATCGTAATATTCCATTTAACATTTTTCAGACGGAAGCTGTCCTCAGGTAAAGGATGTCTCAGAAAGGAAAAGCACAATTCATGGAGGGCTACCATATGAAAGCTACCTAGCTCACGGTATTTTGCTGTGGTCACCTGAACTGATACATGGCTGTTCACTTTCAGCAAGGCCCCTACCCACAGAGCTAGAGTTTCAAGTGGAGCAGGTATAAAACTGCTCGCTTTGATCTCTGTGAGTTCCAGGCCAGCCTGCTCTTCAGATCAAGTTCCAGGACAGGCTCCAAAGCTACACAGAGAAACCCTGTCCTGAGGGAAAAAAACCAAACCAAACAAAACAAAACCAAAACTCCCCCAAAACATGCTCTGTTTACATTGGCTTTGTGTGCAAAAGCAAACATCTGGTCATTGTTATCTGGCAAACCCCATCTTGTCCTCTGTCCCTGGCAATGTGGTAGGGAGTTTAAGCACAGTTATGAGCCTCCAGGAAAGTGTCTTACCTTTCCTGTCCATGCTGCTTTCTGGAAACCCTTCAGGAGTCAGGTGTTTGGAGGTCTAGCATCCCATGACCTCTGAGGTCACCAGTCCCCACTACTCTGACCTGAGCACCTGCTCCTCCTTCATCCTCCTTATCTCTTGCCTTTATCTCGTATTTGGAAGAGGAAATAGTCTGGGAGCGAGGTTGCGGAACTGATAAATAATAGAGCTAGGGTTCAAACCCAGTTCCAGCAGGCTTCCGGTACCGTTGCTTAGTGCTCTTTCTATCTGGCGGGGATTACACTATTCTGTGCTATGGGCACTTATGAAACTGTCCTATGACCATCACTCACTGGACATTTTCCGAGGGTACCCTGTGATGCTCTTTCTGACACCCTGGGCTCTGGCTAGCCCTTTCAGTAATACACATTTCCTCGGACAGTGGAAAACGGTCTCAGTGGAGATGCTGGCCATTGCATCTCAGGACAGGCGTGGGGCACTTAGGGTAAACCTATAGTAGGATGTGGTGTCTCTGAAGTGATGGGAGGAATTTGCGTAGGTAAGAAGGAACTGGTATGAGGTAGGCTTCAATACCATGGGTCTGACGCTAACCCGTGGAAAGAACGGCTGTATTTACACAGTGATCATCTGTGCACGTTGGGGAAGGTCATTCTTCAGATTCCATTTCCCTTGAGTGTGAAGGACGACAATTAAGCGTACCCTATTATTAGTAATAATACTATGATCTGAAATTCCAGAGATGCGCACCGGTCTAGTAGTAGTTCTCTGAGTAAATTAACCTTCTCAGGTATCGGATAACTTAACACGTCACCGCTGTTGATCAAAACAAAACCATTTCAAAGCACTCATAGGCGCTGGAGAGGAGGTGCAGAAGAATAATTGCCTAGCATGTGAAAAGCCCTGAGCTAGATCCCCAGCACAGCTTCAACTGTGCACAGCTTTAATCCTACCAGGCTGGGAGAATCAGGGGTTTACGGCCATATTTACCAAACAGAGTGAGTTTAACACCAGCCTGGGCATTCCTGACACTTTGACATAAAAATCAATACACAACCGGGTGGTCATGGCACAGGAATTCTGGGCTCAGAGGCGGGCTCTGTGAGTTCCAGGACGGCCAGGGCTGTTAGTTACATGGAGAAACCCTGTCTTGAGGGGAAAAATACCCCCCCCCCAAAAACCAAAATTAGTTGTTACTGTGAATTTCCTAATAAATGCATATCAGGAGTTTTGAATACAACCTAACTTTACGATAGGGTCTCCTCAAAAATCTTAGCCGGGGCTTTGTTAGACATTCTCTGGACACAGCTGACTTGAACTTTGGGGATAGCCGGCCTGCAGAGCATCCGGCTCCTTTTCCACACTAGGCCTGTGTAAAACACTTACTAGTATTTAGTTTTTCTACTCCCAGGCTATAATGTGGCTACTGCTTAAGTCAGAAGAGTTCACGAGTGTGTGGGAAGGGAGGTAGCGGCAGACTGCCCCCAGCAATAGATGCCCACCTCTGTGAGGCTTAGCTACAGAACACGGTGGATTTTGATCTCGGTGGCACCGTGGAACACGGAGCTTAACTTCATCTGCTAACTTGCCAGGCAGGCCCATTGCAGGCCTCTTGCCTCAGATTGGCGACCTTGCAATACCACCTGGTCACTCTGGGGTATCCCGCTGGAAGGTAGCAGGGGAACACCGAACAGTTTATCTATTTATTTATGCTGGTCCGGAAAGATGTCAAGGATGACTCGATGAAGAAATAGTATGTAAGCTGGCTGGCTGGTTTCCTTTGTGCTGCAAGAAGCCTGCTTTGGTGACCCGTGGTGATGGGCAGGTACTGAGCACTGTCCTGCTTTGGATCCCAAATAGAGGGCCGGCTGGCGGGCACACACAGAAGCAAGCAACGGATTGGGGTTGCAGCGACTGTTTGGGATCCGGCCTGGCTGGCAAGCGATGCCTGGCGAATCCTCTAAGTGCAACTGCGGTGCCACGGACTGAGCGTGGAAATAAGAAAGGAAAGGGAAACACCGTGTGTGTGTGTGTGTGTGTGCACGTGCATGCACGCATGTTAACCAGCGTGTGAGTATGTGTGCATGTATGCACGTGTAACCAGCGTGAGTGTGTGTGTCTGTGTCTGTGTGAGTGTGCATGCATGAGTGTGTGTGTGCATGTGTAACCAGTGAGTGTGTGTGAGAGGTGTGTGTGCATGTGTGTGTGTGCATGCATGTGTAACCAGCGTGAGTGTGTGTGTCTGTGTGTGCATGTGTGTATGTGAGTGTGTGTGTACAAGTCTGTGTGAGTGTGTGTGTTCGTGCATGCATGTGTAACCAGCGTGAGTGTGTGTGTGAGTGTGTCTGAGCGTGCATATGTGTGTATGTGAGTGTGTGCAAGTCTGTGTGTGAGTGTGTGTGCGTGCATGCATGTGTAACCAGCATGAGTGTGTGGGTAAGTGTCTGTGTGTGTCTGAGAGTGCATATGTGTGTATGTGAGTGTGTGCAAGTCTGTGTCAGTGTGTGTGTGTGTGTGTGCATGCCTGTGTAATCAGCGCCCCAGGGCCGCCGGGCGGCGGAGAACTGTGCAGCGGAGGGTGGGAACCCGGCTCGGGCACACCCTTCCGGGCGCGGCGAGGGCGCACGGCCCTGGCCGGCTCCTCCGCGGTCTCCATTCATTGTCGGCCGAGGCAGGGGCGTTTCCCGGGGCCCGCACCTCCTCCGCGACGGCCGCGAGGGCTGCCAGCCCCACCCTGGGCCCTCCCTCCGTCCCTCCTCCCGTCCTCCCTCCCTCCCGTGCCGGCCGGGCGCCCCGCCATTGTGGCAGCCCCACCCCTGCTGCATATTCACGCGGGCGGAGAGCCGGGTTCCGCCCGCCCGCCCGATCGCCCGCTCTCGGGGCGCAGGAGGCGGAGGCGGCGGCGGGAGGGGCGCGAGCCGCTCGCTCCTCCCCGGCCGCGCCGCTCGGTGCCCCGCGTCCCCGCCCCCGCCCCCCGCGGCGGCATCTTTGTCTCGCGGCCTCGCGCTCGCTCGCCGCACTCTCCGGCGGCGCCGCGGCCGCAGCTCCGGGCGGGCCGCTCCTCCGAGGCGGGTGACGCCCGGGGCTGGGCAGGGCAGGGCAGGGCAGGGCTGGGCAGGGCTGGGGGCTGCCGGCCGCCGCGCCATGGAGTGAGCCCCGCGGCCCGCGCTCGCTGCGCCCCGAGGAGGCCGCCGCCTCCGCCTGCGCCTCCGCCGCCCTCCGCCCGCCGCCGCCGCCCTCCTGGCCGCTCTCCTGTCGCGGGCGGCGGCCGGGGAAGATGGCGAACGACTCGCCCGCCAAGAGCCTGGTGGACATCGACCTCTCGTCCCTGCGGGTGAGTGTGGCCGCGCCCTGCTGGACACGGGCGGCGGACACCCGCGGGCGCGGCGGCCCCTTTGTCTGTCTGTCCGTCTGCAGGGCGGGCGGGCGTGGGGTCGGGGTCGGGATCCGGGTCGGGATCGGGGTCGGGATCGGGATCGGGACCCGGCGGGGCCACAGCCTTTGTCCCCGCCCCGCGCGCCCCCGCCCCGCTCCGCTCCGCTCGCGGGCTGCGCACTGGGGACCCCCCGGGTTCTTCAATGCTCGTCTCCCCCCGTCCCCCTCTCTCCAGGACCCTGCTGGCATCTTTGAGCTGGTGGAAGTGGTTGGAAACGGCACCTACGGACAAGTCTACAAGGTCGGTGTGGGGGCGCCTTTGTTCCCCGCGGCGTGCGCAAACTTCGTAGGGGACCGACGGACGGACGCGTGGACGGACGGAGGGAGGGAGGGGAAGGGTGGCGAGGCCCTGACGCCTGCCCGAAGTTGGGAGAGGGGTCTCGAACGCCTGGCTTCTTCCTTTTCTTTTTCTTTCTTTCTTTTTTTTTTTTCCCCCTTCCCCTTCGCCTGTGTTCACACTGGCCTTAAAGGACCTCATTTCCTGGCTTTGAGATAAAGGAAATAAGCTACACTGTTAGGCATGCACTTTGCTGTAGCAGGATGGAAAAGGAATTTCGAGTTCAGGGATGACCAGATGAGGGTCTAGCCCCCCCTCCGCCCCTCACCCCACCCCTCCTTTTCCTCCAAATCTGGCCTGCCTGCACGCGTGTGCATTTGTTTGTGAGTTTACAGTTGGTGCAGACAGGCAGGCCCTGTCTGTGATCGCCCCTTGCTCGGCCTTCTAGAAAATTGTCATCGTGCTTGCCACAGGACTTGGCGTGGGAGAGTTTGGTGTTGCCTGCTACTGCTTTTAAAGCTCTGGCCAGCCTACCCCTCTTCTTTCTGGTGGACAGGGTTTTTTCTTGGGGGTGGGGGAGCCGGAGGAGTGTGTGCGTTTGGGTCACAGGAAGAACTACATACAGAGTGTGGGGATTATAAAATCTGGATTCCAGGAATAACCTGTGTAACAGCTGTAGAGCTGGGGGGGGGGGAGCAGAGAGGTTGCCCGGTTCCACACCCCCCACCCCAGGTCTTGTCTGGTTCTCTCTGCTTTGCCCTCCTAGCCGGGCTACAAGGGTCCTGTCTGTGCTGGTGCCCAATGTGACTTAGCCGCGTTGTGCATTCTGTTGAGTTGTTGAATGTGCTTTCGAGAGAGAGGGAGAGAGAGGGCAAGAACTTTAAATTGTCTTTTTGGTATCTTTCTTGTTACTAAACGTTTTGTGGAGGCCGTCTTTGCTGGGGTGGGGGCTCTCTAGTTGTTAGGACTGACTGGGTCAAGGTTGAGCTACAGAAGATTATCTTATGAAGGAGGGCCTTTGTGGCTCACCATGAAGAATTGTGATTGTCTCAGTGAAAATTGGGGTGGCGGTGGAAGCTGAGGCCAGATTAAGTGTGGCTTCTATTGTCCCCTTTTCTGTTGTATGAATAGGGTTCATGTGTTCCCGATTGCTTTAGCTCCCTCCCCTCTCCCCCCCACTGGGACCTGGATGGTGGTTTTGACAGGCTTGTGGTCTGAACTAGAGTCCAGTATTCTTAGGTGATCTCGAGTGAATTAGCATGTTTTGTTGGTTAACTTTTGGGGCCTGGGCCAGATTTTTGAATTATAAAGGCAGCCCTGTTAACAGGCTGCTGCTGCTGGGCCCAACTTGAGTTTGGAAGGCTTTGGAAAATTTTGGGAAAGATTGTGTTGCAACTCTCTGAGTGGCTCGTAACTGGCTTGAAGACATTCTTCCCAGATCCAGTGTTTGTTTAAGCACCGGTTGGGTTTTTTTTTTTTTTTTTTTTCTAACCCAGTTTCTCCAGCCAGATCTAAGTGGTGAGTAGTCTCTTCCAAGTGAGTTAGCCCGAGCTTGTCGTTGACCTGGTTACACAGTAGTTGGATTGTTTGTGTCTTCCAGGGTCAGCGTGGAAACTGTGGGTAGTGAAATAAACTGGAAGGCACTGGTGAATTTTAAAAGGCCAGGATGAATTAAATGGATTTTAAGAGCTGGGCTCTTAGTGCAGCGAATTTGGGCAGGTTCTGTGTTGTCTCCTTTCTCCTCCCCTTTACTTTTGACCGACCCTACCCCAAGGCTTTGCTCGGTTAGGGATACTGACCGACCCTTCCTACCCCAAGGCTTTGCTCGGTTAGGCATATGTTCTCCAGTGTTCTTGGATTCCATACACACTGTGCTGATGAAATATCCTCTATGCAAATCTAAGGAGTCGAGACATTGATGTAAAAGTTGCTTGTGATTCCTAACAAGACAGTGCTTAAGGTTTTGCCCTCTAGGCCTTCACACATCCCTGTCCCCCCCCCCCCAGGGAGTTTTCAAGCACACACAGATTTTTATAGTTCAGCTTAATAGCCCGCCATTGATTTTATTCATCCATTGATTTTATTCATCTATCGTTGTCTTCTTTCTTTTTTCCTTGAAGTCTAGATAACATTTTATTGATAAATACTTCAGTGTGTCCTCCTTCCTTTTAGACACAGTGCCATTCCACGCTTGGCTTTCTTTAGGGTGCCATGCCAATCCCAGTTCTTGCCACTGGCAGGTACATCTCCCCTAGAAATGGCATCTGCTTCCTTTTAAGTGCATACTTTCTAGATCCAGTACTGTCGCACAAAATGGTTGGGTTACTATTTAATATTTATTAACCTGTTTATTTATATTTGGTTGCTTCGCATGGGGTGGTTTTGGGATTAGGCTATTAATAGTAGAACTTGTAAAGAAAAATTTTAAGAAAAGCATTTTTTTTAGGTAAAACATTAGCTGAGTAGCTTTGAGTTCTGATTTATTTCGGTGTTGTATTTTCTACTTATATATGTGTGTATTTTTATACATATAAACACATACATATACACATATATGTATACACACATGCATGCATATATATATATATACATGGATGTATCCACACACATGCATATATATGTATACATGTATGTATCCACACATGTGGGCACACACATCTATTCATGTGTCTCTCTCTGTGTGTGTATACCCCATGTAGGGGTATGTATGTGGGTGTCATGTGGAGGGCAGAAAATTGATAATTTTCTACCTTGTATCATCACTTAAGCCCAGGGCCTGCCAGTGCAGCTAGCTTGTTCTAGGTCCCCTTGTCTCCTGCATGCTGGGATTACAGTGGGTCTCCATGACTTCATGCTTGCTCTGTAGGTGCTCTACCCCCTGAGCCACCCTGCCTATCCCTCTGTTTGTGGGAGCAGAGTAAAATAAGTGGCTCATTTATTTTGATGGTGCTGTGTTTGAGTGGGGTAAGAGGAAAGAGAGATGCCGTTGAGATCTCTTTTTTTTTTTACCTTTTTGAGGATATGCTCTGGCTTTAAAACTATTTCTAACAAGGTTGGTATGGTTTGTCTTTTCTTTAAAAGAGGAGTTAAGGTGCGGAGTGACAGACAGCCCGGCAGGCAGGGATGCTTGCTGTGTTAGTACAAGGACAAGTTCAAATCCCTAGCACCCGTGTAAAAAAAAAAAAAAAAGCAGGATCACTGTTTCTGTGGGGTTGGAGGCAGGCAGGCAGACCACTGGGGTCTGCCTTCCAGTCTAGCTCCAGATTCACTGAGAGCCCCTGTCTCCAGGGAATGAGGCAGGGTGTCACAGAGGAGGACCTCCTCTGTCTCTTCTGTCCTCTGAGTGGTGACCACAGGTACGTGAACCCAAACACACATGCAAACACTTAACACATGCACATGACATCTCTACCCCAAAGGTAAAATATATTTTTTTTTTTAAAAATTGAAAGACAATATATTTCCTTCAGAGAAATTTATTTCTAGCCTTAGGTACCCGAAGGATTGTGTGGAAAGATACTCATAAATTAAAGCTTAGAAAAATAATTTTTGGGGTACTTCCTGGGTTTAGTGAGTGTTTGCCTGCTATGAGGTGGGCCCACGGTTCTGTCCCTATGTGTGTGGTTCTGTTTGCAAGGTTCTGTTGAGAATACCATGTAAGAGAAGTATCTGTAGGAGTGGTCTGTTTATTTGCTTACTAGTTATCCACATTGGATAAATGGTGAATTTCCTTTATTTTCATCAGTTTACAGCGTGGGAGGTTAAGACCGGCCAAAGGCTTATTTCTATGTTACCTTGGGTTTTGTTTTTCCTCAGAGTATTTGGGGATTTTTGTTTTTCTTGGGTAACTACTATTATTTTGTATTTTGAGGAAAATTCTGCCTCCTTGAAGGGATTGTAATGTGTTAGAGAAGAATTCAGTAATACGCATTCCTGGTGTGTGTGTGTGTGTGTGTGTGTCTGAGAGAGAGAGAGAGAGTGTGTGTGTGTGTGTGTGTGTGTGTGTGTGTGTGTGAGAGACTCCACCAGGTACACTGTCTGAAGTCTGGGTGGCCTCAGGCAGGTACTGAGGAGGATACAGCCCCTGTTTGGAGAAGAGGTGTCAGGTAAACCCCAGGTGGCTAAGCTGGAGACTAGTTAGGCCAAAGACCTTGATGTAAGGAAGGGCGGCTAACACTGAGAGATTGCGTTTGCTAACTCTGCCCCTTCGGCTGTTTAAGAAAGGCAGAGAGGGCGGAGGGTGAGTGGGGGGCGAATGAAGGGCCAAGAGCCAAGAGTGACTTTGGGAATGGCAGTGTCAGGAAGGCATTATTTTTCTTTTGTGGGGGAGGGGATTGGAGTTGAGGAACAACCTCATTCCTTAAGCCCCGAGAAGCTGTTAAAAGGTTTTATTGGGCTAGGGGCTCCCTAGGAGTCGGGACCTTCATCGGATGATATTCTGGGAAGAACAGGTCAGATGCTTGGCCCAGGACCCGAGTCCCGAGAGGGGTGGCGAAGGTCTGAAGTAAGGCAGTGGTGGAGATCTGTATTTTACTTGGGCGGCACCTACTTTCACGAAGGCTCTTCTTCTGACTTTCAGTGGGAGTTCTCTCCACTAGATTGGGTGGGGCTCTGATGGACTGGGTAGAAGGGCTCCAGCTGATTATAATCGCTGCCCAGGGAGGGATAAAGTACCCAAGAATTGTCTGGCAAGCAGAGCGTCTCTTGTTCATTCCTGGTTGGAGGTGAAGCCACGAGGTGGGCATTGAGGGTCTGAGCGCGATGGTTCGTGAGGAGAGTGTTGTGTCAGTCAGCTGATCTGTAGCCCGAGTGGCATGTCCAGACTTGTCCTGAGACTTGGGTTTCCTTCATGCTGCAAGGATCCTGCCTGTGGGTGAGGTGAGGGTGGCAGCCTGTTGGACGGGTATTGCTGCACAGCTCCTAAGACTGTGAGCCCCAGACTAACACACGCGGTTTCCCGAAATCGGGGACATGAAAGCTTGACAGATCAGACCAGCGGGCCCTGCTCGGGTGGGATTTTAACACTTTCTGAAACACTGTAGTAAATAGGGACTCATGGACAGCTGCACACTTGTATTAACACAGTCTGAAAGTATCATCCATGCCTTTTTTGGATAACAGTGTGTTCACAAGTTGAGCCTGAAAGAACAAAGAAACATTTTTTTTTTCTTTTTTTTTTTTTAAAGGCAGTTCTCCTTTTGGAGTAATATGTCACAGCAAAGTTGTGCTGGGCTGAGGAATAGTTAAGACAAGGAGCTTCCTTCTTAGGGAGTGGAAACCATTGCTAGACTGCTTTCAAGGTGGATGCTTTAAACTGAGTTTCTGTGTGGTATTTTGTTGGTTTCTTTGCGTTTACTAGTAAGTACTTACTCAACCCACTGGTGTGGGCTGCTGCGTGACCGCCCACGCTTGGGCCCTCAGTTCTCATTTCTGTCTGTTGTATTAAGTTCACAACGTCCCTGTTTTTGTCCCTACTTTCATTTCCCCCGTCATTTACCCAGGTAAGCAGTAGGATATGTGATTGGAGAAATTCACACGTTCTGGACACAGAAAAGGCCAGGTGTTTGAGACTCAACTGTGGTGAGAGGTGCCCACTCCCGTGTGGCCACCTCTCAGGTTTATTCTCTGGCTTAGATGAAGGGGTTTAATGGACAGTGAAGTAAGTGTTCAAAAGCATAGTAGGTGGCTTCTCGGGGCCCGCGCCTAGAGTGTGTGATGGTTTCCAGGGTTTGAATTAGCGCTTATGGGTGCTTCTCACAGGGTAGACAGGTACCTAGTAGATTGTACTATGCAGAGTATCTGCAAGCAGTTGCTTTGAGAATTTACGCAGACTTTACACTGAGTGTGGTTTCTCATCTGAATGATTAGGGTTAGAGGATACCAGGGCTGCCTGTGATCAGGGTAAGGATCCCCAAGTACTTACCTCACTGTATAAGACTAGGCTGACATTGCTTTGCTCTGTTAGTAGCTAGTGCAAGGTTTGAATCAGGATAAACCGCGTACGTGGAAAGATGGCTAGGGAGAGACTGGATGAAGAAGGGCAAGGAAATGCATGCTCCTGGGTTTTAGAGTTTTACACCACTGTTTGCCAAATAGAACATGATCTGCTGTCATGGGATTGCTTCAGTACCACAGACTGCTGGTCCTGTTTGGGTTAGCAAAGTAATGATTTAGGATGCATGTTTTCCTGAACAAATTTTAAGGAGCAAAGTTGTAGGACTTAATGTTTTAAAACGAGAAAGATTTTATATATGGGGACCATTAAGGGGAGTGTAGAACTAACTTGGGGAGTCCAAGGGAAAGTGTGTAGCTGTGGTTTGTTGCAGGTGCTTACTGTACTGTTTCCTCAGGGGGCTGCCTCCAGCACAGTTCGCTGCTTGCTGTTACCGGAGACAGGGTCTCTCCGTGCAGCCCTTGGGTGGTTTGGAACGCACTGTGTAGACCAGGCTGGCCTTGAACTTGTAGATCCTTCTGCCTCTGCTTCAGTGCTGGGATTAAAGGCGTGTGCCTCTACACTGGCCAGTCGTTGCTTTTAAATGAGGCGCAGTCTTAGTTTATCTCTGTAACTCAGTCTGGCCTCAGGGTTTTCCTGCCTCAGTCTCCAGAATAGCCGGACTGCAGGAATGCCCTTACACCCAGCTGAAATGTTCTTTTTGAAATCCAGGCAGCTCAGGAACTGTCCAGTGAAACACAGTAGGAGCAGATGACTGGGAAATTGACACGGAAGACACACAGAGAGCGAGGTGCACAGTTTGCTAGAGTGCGCGTGCCGTTTCAGGAACAGTCTTGTTTTGCATCCTGGTTGGTGCACTGTCCTTTGAGATGTATGAACCTGACGGATAGGGAGTAGGGCTCTCAGCTCACCTTGCTTGGCACATTCAGAAGGCTGTTGTCAGACACCGGCAGCTGACTTCCCGCCGTGGAGAAGCCAAGCCAAGGAACCTGTGCTTCCGGCCTCGTGCTGATCGCCAGATATCGCTGATTTCTGGCATTAGGTCTCAGATATGGCTACATATGGACAAGTTATCCTGTTACATTTAAATAATTAAAAGAAAGAACCCTACGTTTGAATCATAACTTTAAAAAATAAAAAAAAACATCTGTTACTTATGATAAGGGCCTTAAAATGTATTACGTTACGAGTAAGATAGGGCTTTAAAATCCCCAGATGTTTCTTTTTCAGCAAGTGGCAGGACTATCCTGTCCTGAGAGGCATGGACTACCGGATTTCTGTCATAGCACTGAAAGTCTGCTAGTCAGTGGACAGCAGTGGCTTGGTCCGAGGGTCAGAGTTTTTGTGGGGAATGGGCTTAAGGCAGAGAGGAGGGATGTGCTGACCTTTTGGAACAAGGAAGCAGGACCCGGTTAGGGTTCTCCGTTCTGTTTTGTGATGACTGTGCTTGAAAACAAACGGTGCGCTAATTCTGCGACTCCTTCCATCATCTGGCACCCAATGTGGGGCCCAAACCCGTGCTCTGCAGACTGAGTTAGCTGCTGTGGTTCGCGCACATCCTGTGACATTTGTTGCCGCTGCTGAGCTACTGTAGTTCAAGAGCAGTTGAATACTTGGCTGTTGCTCTCGCTCCTCTCATAAGCGAGTGTGTCATCATTTGGGGGCTAAAATGATAGTTGTTTATGTTATCTGTGACTTGCAAATATTTCTATCTGTGAGCCAACTGGCATATGATATTTCCTTTTTTTTTTTTTTTTTTTAATAAAACAGTTCCCTGCCTCTTACATTGCTTTCTTATTGCTCAGTTCTCACCATTACTTTCCCATTCACATACTCTGAAAGGTTAGCCAAACGCCTAGCAAAGTACGGCCTCCCTCAGCCATTTCCCCTAATGCTGAGTACACACATTTAATTGTTGCAGATAACCTGTTCATTCCAACTTTTCCACCCTGGAGCTACCTCAGAGCTGGGCAGATAAGGCTGCCCTCCCTAGACCTGGTGTCTAGCTATGTCCTGGAGAGCCCTGTTTCTTACACGCTGAAATAGATCCTTTGTTGGTTTTCAGGAAACGGTATACGGGGTGTGAGGTTGTCAGTCACTCCAGGCTCTTAGCTCATCTTCCTCACCTCTGCCCTCTGCTTGGCCTCTGCCCTGTCTGGGGCGTCCCTTCCTCTAGGGACTAGCCCTGTGATTCGCCGTAGTATGGAGGTAGTCACCCAGCCGTGTGAGGCAAAGGACTACAGACTTAGCTGAATTCTCTCGAGTTTAGCCTTACTCGGTATGGGTTGCTTTCCAGTGGCGATGTTCTCTGGGCCCTCGAGGACAAAGCTCCTTGGCTTGCTTCAGTGCCATCTCTCCTGGCACTTGGGTGATCAATGCCCGCTCTGTCACCTTTCAGCTTTCAAAACCTGGTGGCAACGATCTGTGCCGGAGTCTCTCTCCCTCAGTCTTTCTCACTCTTCTGTTTACCGTGTGATTCTGATGAGGGTTGTATGTAGCTCATGGTGCGCGCCTGTGGCCGCCGCCACAGGGTTAACTTAACTAGGCGTAAGTGTCTGTTTTTTAAACTTGTGAATGGGCTCGGGTGTTTCTTTTCACTCAGGGCAGGCGCAGAAACAGCATGGAAACATAAGGGAAGCGGCCAGCGGTGCCTTGTGCAGGTCCTGTGCTGGCCCTGGAGGGAAGGCGAGGGTGGGGGTGGAGGGGGGGGTATGGAGGAGGAGGGGGGATGTAGGAGGAGGGAAGTGGGCAGCAGTGCATTGAGCGCCCAGGGCGGCCTGGGACAGCTTTTCAGGACAGTGAATTTGGGGATTGATTTTGAAAGGTCTGTCTCATTTTCTGTGACGTTTACCCAGGCGAAGCTTGCGTTTCAGTGACTTTTAGCTCACGTACCAGCTGAGTGACACTGAAACCGTTTTTCGTGTTTGGCTCTTTTGAATGGTGCATTTGGAAGATAGTTTTGCCCGGCATCCGGTTCTTGTTCAGAAGGCTGCCTGCTGGGATTACCTGTAGGAGAGAAGAAGAGAAAGGGACAGGAGTTTGTCTGCTTGGGTCCTTCCCATCTCCATCAGTTTAACCAAATGCCCTTTCTGGCTGACGTCTGATTCTCATGACATGGCTTTTTTTTGAGGGGAGGGCATTTGAAAGCTCCCGTTTCCTGAAATCTTTACCTTATCCACTCCTGATGTAAGGGTAAGTCATGTTCTTGAGCTGTGAGGACAGTTTCTTACTGTTCCAAAGACAGACTTTACTATCGCGGAATTCACTAGCATCAGAAACCACATTTCCCCTTCTCCGTGTTTCTTAGATTTCATTTTAGCCAGTGCCATGACTATTGTCTTCCTTTATCCCAAATAGGAGCTGTGGATTCACCAGGGCTAAAAAAATAAATAAATAAATAAATAAATAAATAAATAAAAGAACGAGGTTCAGGATATAGAGGAACAGGCCGCATTCTACTCTGGGGTCACACAGGATGACACATGTGGGTCACCTCTAACATTTGTGCACAAGCTTGCCATTGGACGAAAAATGTATCCCAAGTTAAGGAACCGATTTTCTCTGTTATGTGTGAAGGGGCGAAGTTTACTTGCTTGAAAGTTGCTTCGGAATGTTTGATGGGGGAGTAGGGGTTGTACTGCGAGTCAGGATCATGCTAAGTGAGCCACACTGGTTTTGAACTCAGGGTCCTTCTTTCTGCATTCCCCTCCTGAGCATCTGTCTGAGTGTTGGGATTATAAGCAAGCGCCAATTTGTACAACTCTACATTTAGACAGTGAAAGAATACTGTTGCTCCTCAGACTTCTTTGCCTGCCTCAGTGATGCTGTGGGATGCTCTTTGGGTAGTTACTATGTAGCTTTTGTTATAGCGGGTTTGAGATCTCGGGCCCACGATTGTTATTTGAGAAAAGACTGTGCATCAAGGGGCAGGCTCTCCTAGGGATTACCAGTGAGATGCTGGGTCCTGGGTATGGTTGAGAATGTGCCTTCAAATGGCAAACCGTTGCTGGTTCAAATCCCAGTGTGAATCTGAGGCTGTGGGTGCGTTTTCCCGTTACTCTTCTTACTCTTGGTTGTCAAGGAAAAAAAAAAAAAAAAAAAAAAAAAACCGCATCCTCAGTTCTTACCGGTGATTTAAAGGCTGAGTATTCCGTTTCTGGTTCACTGTCCGCAAGTATTTCGAGCCTGGTCAGCTGGGCGAGATCTCTTATTACTGCAATGCTTCCTGTGTGCATAGTGTGTGCCAGGCATCGTGTGGACACAATCTCTGCCATTGTGTAGCTTATAAACCCAGTGTTAGGCATAAAACGAGCAGTTTAAGAGACTGATATCATAGACCGAGTCCTGCAGAGGTCACGAGAGAACACGAGACTAACAGAACTGCATTTGTTAAGTAGATACAGTGGTGTCCACAGTAGAGATTCTTTGCATGAGGCATAGATTAGTGAGGAGAAATAGAGCCCCTCGATTCCAGAGAAGCCGTTTAGTCCGTGATTTATCTATCGTCTTGGTTAATACCAGATTGGAGGCTTGAGTTAGGAGAAAGAATGGGGAGGGGCCTACATCTGTCAGGGTGATTGATTGGCTCTCTCCCTCAGTCGGCTTTGAGCTACTGTGTCTTGGGAGCCCTTGCCTCCAACAGTGGCTCCGCTTGGGTGTGGGTTGTTTTGAGTCCTCTCTGTCAGTTATCTGCGTCAGCCTGGGCATCTCTTCAGATGTAGGTCTCGTCAGGCCTGGAATGTCCTTTGGGGAGTATTTGGGGGACCCAAAGCAGGCCATGCGTGCCCTGTACACAGAGAGGACTGCTCTGTCAAGTGCTGGCCCTCCTGATCTAAAACTGGAAAGGGGGGGCCCTCTGAGATTGGTTACAGGTTTTGGGGATAAAACCATGTACAGTTTTAAAGGTTTCTGCAGTTCCCGTTAATTATAAAAGTAAATGATTGGAAGATGGGCTTTGCAGTTCTTTTTTAAGCTGCTGTGTGCAGTTAGTTGTGGGTCATTTAATGCTGGGGTGGGGGGTAGAGAATGAGAAATCTTGCTCTGGAAGGCAGGGCTCCAGGGGGTCTGGTCACATTGCAGGACAGCCATAGTGGGGCACAGAGCTGTATCTGCTCAGCTGGCCTTCTCTTGGGTTTCAGTCTAGGATCCCAGTCCATGGAAAGAATGGTACCCAGTCCATGGTATAGCTGACATGTTGGGTGTGTCTTTGCATGCCTAGGCATGCCTAGACCTTTGTCTCCCGGGTGGTTCTAGATCTTGTCAACTTGACAGTATTGACATCACATGACTGTCTTGGTCAGTGTTCTATTGCTGTGAAGAGACACCATGGCCATAGCAACTCTTATAGAAGGAAGCATTTCATTGAGACCTGCTTACAGTTTCCAAAGTTTAGTCCATTATCCTCATGTCAGGGAACATGGTGGCCTGCATGCAGGCAGATACAGTAGCCGAGAGTTCTACATCTGGATCCCCAGGCAGCAGGAAGAGAGGCTGAGAGTTTTACATCTGGATTTGCAGGCAGCTGGAAGAGAGAGACACTGGATTTGCCTTTGGCTTTTGGAACATCAAAGCCTACCCCAGTGACATCCTCCAGCAAAGCTACAAACAAGGCCACACCTCCTAATCCTTTCAAGTAGTGCCATTCCCTGATGACCAAGCATTCGAATTTAGGAGCCTTGGAGGGGGCATTCTACTCCATGGCCCCTGATATGGCTTGTCACCATACATATCAGAATGCAAAGATGCATTCAGTCCGAGTTCAGAAGTCCCCATAGTCTGTCAGTCTCGTCATCGTTTAAATGTCCTGAGACTCACGGCAGTCTCTTTAACTGTAGCCTTCTGTGAAATCAAAATTAAAGAAGCAGATCACACGCTTCCAACACACAATGGCACAGGATAACCATTACTAGTCCAAAAGGGAGGGAAGGGGAGGGAACATTCAACCACATCGAGGCCTAAATAAAACCAGTAGGGTAAACCCCAAATTCTGCACGTCCATCCATGTCTGATGCCAGAGTGTTCTCCGGCCATCTGCAACCCCTTTCAGCTTTGTGGAGCGCACCGTATTTGTCTCTTGGGCTGGTTCCCAAGAGATTTGCAGCTCTTCTTGACAGGTGTCCTACGGCTCAGGACTCTCCAACATCTTGGGGGTCTCTAATGAAATTAGGCTCCACCTTCACAGTTTCATGCAGGGGCCTCTCTGGGTCTCCATTCAGGGGCACCCCTGACCCATGCCTGGCCCCAGCAGCTTTCTGTATTCGCAGAGGGAGAATCCATAGCTCCTTGCTTGTGTCCTTGAGTTTCGTACAGAACCATGTGGCTGAGGCTGCCAGGTCCTGCTGCTTGGTGGGCTAGAACATGGCCCTCTTGTTCAGTTACGGTCCTACCAGCTGCCTGCTGATGTTTCCTTCACCGTCTAAGCTTTTCCTTCATCTCCTTGAGCACAGGACTTGGCTCCATTACCCTTCCTGGCGTTCCTTTTCTCCTTACACTGTGTGCTTTGTAATTTTTCCTACTCAGATTTCTTCATAGATCTGCGTTTAAGACTGGCTACCGACAACCACGACTGAATCAGTACTAGGTTGTCTTGAAATCTCCTCTACCAACACCATTAGTTCAAAACTCTTCCTTTTAGCCTTAGTCAGGTTTTTTTTTTTTTTTTTTGAACAAGGGTTAAAACAGCCACATTCTTTGCCAAAACATCACAAGAATGGTGTCTAGTCACTTACTAATACTCTTTCACCTCTGTGCATTTTCTGTGTAGACTGTTGGGACTGTGGGAGTCTGTGCTGCGTATGAGTTTTTGAGGAACTGCAGAGTGTAGTTTCTCTGACACACCCACCAGTAGCATAGTAATGTATGTTTTCTCTCCCTTTTTTTGTTCATTACACACTTGCTAATGCTTGTTCTATGTCTGTTATTTTCATTATGGCCTTCATAACAAGTATGAAGTGTTATCTCGTCTGTGGTTTTGATTTGCATCTCAATGCTGACTAGTGCTGTTGAGCATGTTTTTACTTGCTTTTTGGCCCTTTGGATATTTTATGGGTATGCTTTTCAAGTTTCCTAGCTGTTGTTTAAGTTGGGTGATATGATTTCTGAATTTTCTGCCTCAGAGTTCTTTGTATACGCAGGACTGCCAGGCATACGGTGTGTGTGCAGCATCTTTCTGAATTCTGTGATTGTATTCTCATTTTGATGAAATCAGAGTTTGCCTCATTTGCTTGTGACGTTGGAGTCATATCCAGGACATTTTTTCCTAATGCACGGTTGAGAAGGTTCACTCTTGCCTTTTCTGCTTTGTTTTAAGCTTTTGGGTTCGTCTTTAATTTATGTGTGCTTCAAGTCGGGTGCATATTCACCCATTTGGACATGGATATCTGATTGAACTCCATCTCTTGAAAAGACGTTTCATCTCCCATTCCATTATTCTTCCTCACTTGCTAGAAATTAGTTGATTTAAACGTGAGAGCTGCTGGATTCTCGCTTCAGCGATTGCTTTGTGTATCCCATGCCAGCTTCACAACATCGTGGTTACCGTACCTTTGTAGTTTCTGCGGTTAGGAAGTGTGAGCTTTCTTCCTGAATAGTTATCAAAGACAGTGGACCTTGCTCTATGACATACGACACATTTTTAAGGAACGCTGTTAGCAGTTGGTATAAGTTTTTCCATTCAGTACTTGTTCCTCTCAAAATTACCATTTCGCCATTTCTGTAGACTAATATGTATTTATATAGCCAAACAAATCATGTATATAGTAGACCACCGTGTTTTGGTAAGAGGGCATCTAGAAACATCGCTAAGTTTTGCTTGCTTTACATGTACTCCAAAGAGTAATTTGATAATGTCAGTATTTCAGGTTTTTTGTTTGTTTGTTTGTTTGTTTGTTTGTTTTCCCAGTGACAGGGTTTCTCTGTGTAGCTTTGGAACTTGCTCTGTAGACCAGGCTGATCTTGAACTCACACAGATCCACCTGCCTCTGCCTCTCAAGTGCTGGGATTAAAGTCATGTGCCACCACCACCGCCCAGTGATTTCAGGATCTTAATGATCTTATAAATTATGAACCATACAGTATAAAAGAGGATAAAATATTTCAAAGAGTGGGAACCAAACCAATATCTAGATGTAAAATACCTTCAAAAAAAAAAAAAAAAAACCATGCTGTAATACATTTCCAGAATATGTACCAATTCTTTATGTAGATGACATGCCTCTCAGTGTCACAGAAGTTAGTGTGATTTGGGGTAGATCAAGGAGTGCCCATGGAACATTAAGTAATAGTTGGCTTTGATTTTTCCAAAGCCAATTAGCTCTAAATTTCTGTTAAGCCCAAATATTCAATTTGCTTAAAATATTTCCCATAGTAGGAAAAAATGTGCTTTGCTATTCCAGTGTTCCTGTGACAAATGGAAAAGTTCTTAGTCTCCCATCATCTGACCCTTACCAAAAATACCATACAAGGGGCTTCCCAGTGCAGTTGTCATCCTGAATGCCTCATGAAAAGAATAAGTTGTCTAGTAGTCTTGTCTTAATGCTCCACTCATACAATACAGAAAAACCTCAGCTCTGATCCAGAGCAGATCTAATCCAGAGCTCTAAAGAACAGTGGTGATCATCCCTCCCCCAAGACAGAGTCTTACTGTGTAGCCCTGGCTGTGCTGGAACTCTCTGTATATCAGACTTGCCTTAAACTCAAAGAGATTCATGCAACCATGCCTGGCTCTTCTCACACTTTTAAAGAATAGTTTTCATTTCATTTGTTCAGCTGCTGGTTTATAAATATTAGTAAAAGAGGAACCACCCAGAACACAGATTTCACCAAGCAACCTGTTGAATCCAAATTGCAGAGAAGGGAGTTTTTGCTAAAATGCATTTCCTTTACTGTGAAGAAACCTATGTTGAGAAATTAACTTCAGCTCTGAGAAAATGGTGGCATTTCTGTGCAACATGTAAGGAACATATTTTCTGGCATTTCAGTTAGGGTCTTTGAAGAAAATTATTTTCTCCCTACTACAGAAGTATAGGAGACTTGTTCTACACCGATCCTACATGACTGCCTACGAGACCTCTGTGGTGGTTGAAAGAAAATGGCCCTCAAAGAGAGCGGCACTGTTAGGTGTGACCTCGTTGGAGGAAGTGTGTCACTGTGGGGGTGGGCTTGGAGGACTTCTATGCTCAAATTACCACCCAGTGTCTCAGCTCACTTTCTGTTGCTTGCAAATTGTAGAACTTCTGGCTCATTCTCCGGTACCATGTCTTGCTATGATGATAATGGACTAAACCTTTGAAACTGTAAGCCATCCAAAAAGATGTTTTCCTTTATAAGGTCATGATCATGGTGTCTCTTCACAGCAATAGAAACCCCAACTAAGACAACCTCTGTCTTCCATTTATCTAAAGCTCAGAGGAAGCTGTCTTTCAGTGAAGGTCAACTCTGATGCTAGCCAACATAGGATGAAAAGTTAAAACTGCTTTCTAAGTTGTTTTGCAGACCATTCTGATTTCCATGTAAGCTCACTTAGGGTTAGGGGAAGTCTGGGAGCACATTTCCTTTGAAGGCCGATCAAAGAATGGATCTTCTGAAGACAATAGACCTTTTCCAGATTGTAAAATCCACCAGTCATGGAACTAAAATTTACCTCCTGCTATTTAAAAGAAAATCAGTTAAAAAATGCTTGTCCCCAATTTCTGTGAATTCCACTTTGTTTATTAAGAATCTTCCCCAGTCCCCACCCCTTGAGACGGTGTCTTGTTATGTTGTCCTGGCCAGCCCTGGCTAGCTTTGAACTTTAGTAAGCTCTCCAGAGCTGGGATTATTGGTGTATGGCATCATGTTTAGACTAATCCCTTGATAATTTCTCACCATGCAGAGAATGTGGTAACAATGCAAGGCCTCAAGAATGAAAAGAACGGATGGATGTGAGTAAACCTCTGGGTTCTTGGATAGCTGGAGCCACCATAACAAAATGCCTCTACCCGGGAGGCTAGACAGTAGAAACCGAAGTTTGGGATTGTGGGAAGGACGTTGCTGGTGTCTCCTGAGGCCTTTCTCCTTGCCCTATCCAGGCTCACTTTCTCTGTGTCTCCCACAACGTTTACCCTGCATGCCTCTCTGGTGTTTCTCTTAAAAGGATGCCAGTCAGATTGGACTGGGACTTCGAGTTTCAACTTATTTGCCATTGTGTTCCAAGGTACTGTAGCTTAAGACTTCCATCTAGGAATTTTGGGAGAGACTCAGTTTGGTTCATAACAACACCACCCCCCCCCCACGCCCACCCTCAAGACGGATTAGTTGCTGAGTACTAATACTTTATTCCCTGATCAATTTGGAGTTTTATTTCTTAAAATAACAAGTAACAGTAACAATAACATATAATCGGGTATGTAGCATAGTCATTTAATACGGGAATTGAATTCCAAGTGCTTATTCGGGATGATGCAGATAGAGAATTGTTGATTGACAAAGAGACGCCCTACCTGTTTAAGACAGAGAGGGTGAAAAACCACCCTCCAGACTGACTGGCCTAGCACATCATTCAGTTTTCTCATGACCATGTAGACCAGAGATTGGGCTGGGCCCACACTCAGCGTGATGGTTCGTTCTGGTGTCTGCTGTGACCTCTCGGGCAGCTGCTGGAAATCCTGTGCAGTACCATGGGGATTGGCAAAGGTCTGAGGCACCTTAGCCTTCTTCAGCCACATCAGGTTTCCCTTCGTTGTTTTTGCAGTAGTATTAAAACCACACCGACTGTGTGGGAGAGCCGATGTGAGGCGTTGAAGTGGCCTTTAAGAATGTCTTCGTTCTAGCAGAGGGTCTAGTCACCATTAACTGTACTGTTAGCACATGAGAGCTAGGAGTTTTCATCTGTCCCATTAGGTAGGGCAATAGCACAGTGACCAAATGGGCGATGAACTTCGCTTTGGTGTAGGCACTTCAGTTCATGCACGGCAGTGCTAGGCCCTGCTTTTCTTAGCTCAACAGGAAATGAGCGTGGCGCTTGGTAGGAGGAAGTCGACTCACCCAGCTGCAGTGTCCAGGTTTCTCATTAGTGGTCTAGGAGAACAAAAAAGTTGTTCTTGCTCAAAAAAAAAAAAAAAAAAAAAAAAAAATGCTGGTTTTTGAAGAGGAACTTAGGTAGATTCTGATTCGGTAGGTCTGGTTAGGCCCGGTAGTCTGCTCCTGAGTGATGCCAGAGTGATCCACACTGAATACTGAGGCACAGGAGACTGAAGTTAGCTCAAGGGTGTTGGCGGTTAGTTGTTGACTTAGGTGTTTCACTGGAGCAGAGCTAGTCCATTGTCAGTTTGGATTCAGATTGTGCAGGCTGAAGTGCCATGTCTACCACACAACTGGGTGATGTGGATACCTTGTGGCTTTTAGTGAGGATTCTAGTTTGGGGGAGGCTCTGTTGTTAGTAGAGAACAGGATATTTGAGGTTGCAGCGTCGGGCCCTTGAGTTCACAGGCGCAGGTGGGGGCTTTGTGTCTGCTCACTCAGGACCTGGGTTATAGAGATCTGGGGTCTCTCAAAGTCTTTGCTCCTGTTGGGAGTACAGATAGGTTCTGCTGCTTCTTCGCCACCCGGAGTTGGGGATGGGGTGACATTGATAGCATTAGAATTCATGATGGGCCTCAAACTCCACTTTGGTGTGTAGGGCATGTCTACAGCAGAAGTAGATGTGTGTGGGGGAGTGAATGGACAAGAGGTCTGACCTCTGAGCGAGGTGGCCGCAGAGTAGGCCCGGGGCCAGAGTGGCCTGAAAACCGTGGCAGAGCGTTTCTAGTAAAAACAGATGAGGCCATTGTGGTGGTGTGGAATAAAGCTCCAGAGGACCCGTACAGCTGTGTTCTGTCTGAGTCAGCGGGGTTGGGCAGGTATAAACACAATCAAGTGTGTAACTCAGGGAAGAAGCTTATGCAGGCCCCGCCCCCTTTCGATGATGTGCCCTTTCTTGCATCTAGGAAAGCAGTCAGGAAAAGGTGTCATTGTTAGAGTGAAAAGTTGGGATGGGAGTTGTGGGAATACGGATGTCATACAAAGCAGTGGGCAGGAGGTTAGGGTGAGCTTGATGAATGGGAGATCAGGAGAGAAAGAAGCAGGTTAAAGATTAGTCCTGCAGAGATTTGCACAGTGTGCTTAAGCATGCCCTTTGAGGGCTGATGGGTAAGCATTGCCTTTTGTGGACTCTTATGTTCAAGCTCTTGAACTACAGAGTGGTAGTTCTGGGGGAAACTTTGGGAGCCTGTATGTATTCTCTCCCCTTTTTTCTAGAAATTCCCAAGACCCAGTGCGTAGAGGGACTTGACAGAAGTCAGTGACACGCAGTGTAAATTTCCTCCTCTTCCTCACTCCCCCCGCCCTGACTGAATTATCTTTGTCTTACCACTGATAGTGTTACCTGAAATAAATTACGTTCCAGAGTTTCCAAACTCTGGTTTGGAAGTAAAGGAAAAAAAAAAAAAAAAAAAATCTACTAAGCTAAATTGAAGACTGACTAGAAATTCCTACAGTCGCTCAGTGATTTACCAAGACTGTTTCCTGTTTTGTTAAATTCATATTCACTGCTGTTTTGGATAATGTAGTTTTTGACTGTAAGTAACAGAAGATATAGCTGAATCCCAGCCAGTCACAAAAGTGGCTGTCCAGTGACACTATGACTTAGGGTTTGCTGGTCTTCATTTGTCCGTCTTAAGGATGTGGTATCTGTTATCTTAGGTGCAGATACTGTAATGTTATTTTTTTATGCTTTTTAAATATTTAAATTAGAAACAGTCTTGTTTTACATGTCAATCCCATTCCCCCTCCTTCCCATTCTCCCCTGACTCCCCCCCCAATACCCCCCTCCATCCCATCCCCTTCCTGCTCCCCTAAATGTTATTTTTATCAGTTCTCTGTTTTTTAGGCTTTGATTTCTTTTGCTTTTAAAGATTTATTTATTTTACTGTATGTACGTATGTATGTGTATCGTGTGTGGTGCTGTCTTTGCAGTCTCTTAAAATGGTTGTGAGCTACCCGTGGTCACTGGGAACAGAGCCCAGCTCCTTTGCAAGAACAGCACGGTGCTGTTAGCCATTGAGCATCCTCTTGGTCCCCTCGGTTGTGATTTCTCAAATTTTACTCATGCAACTTAATGATCTTTAGAGTAGAGCACGATAGACTGGGATGTGATCCCAGCACTTCGGACGCTGGGACAGAAGATGTGAGTTCCAGGCTAGTGTGGGCTAGTGAGACCCTGCCTGTTTCAAGCCCCTTGCCATTAATGTTTTCTTGATAGGGGAAGGATTAGTGGGTCATTTTACTGTAGGCCATTATGTAATTTGGAAAAACAAGTTGAAGTGTTTATTGCTGAACTTGGGCAGAGTTGATACAAATTTTGCAGTTTGTTGCATCAGGCAGGCCGGTCTTCAGAGAATAAGAGTTTTAAGACGATTTCCTATGATTCATAGGAAACCAAAACCAGATTTATATTTTGACCTTTCAAAGCACTGCAGTCTGTTTGAAATGCATTTAGATTTTATTATAGTGCTTTTTCTAGCACTAGTTCAGATTGTCTTAAGTTATCTGCAAGTGTAGACTTAACATTTCGGTTTTACAAGTGACGTTGGTAGCTAATTTCCGTAGTCAAGTTAGCAGGTTCAGAGTTAAAGTAAGTGTGGCTGCTGTTGGATATTGTCAATGCAGTTCACCTTTCCTTCCTAGGCCCGTGTGAGGAACCACTTTCCAGGGGATTGCTCAGGCTTGAGAAGGCAGGAGGAGGGCTGTGACTTGCCCAGGACTGAGGAGACTGCTGGGCTTGCCCTGTGAGAGGAAGTGTGATTAATGTTGAGTAGGAGACTTGTCATGAAGCTTCACGCCCCTCAGCGGGGTTTAGAACGATGTCCCCTCCCACCTCATTAAAAACAACCCGAACCTAGCAACCCATGGGCCACACAATAACCCTGCTTTCAGTGAGTCACAACCGCTCAGGTTAACTGCGCGGGGTCACCGACCCCTTTTGTAGCTCTTGAGTGCATGTCCACATCCATGTTTGTTTTTGAGTGTGGAGACTGCTGACTGCGCTTTATAGGGAGAAAGCAGTCATAAGAAATTAGAAGGGAAATTTCGGACAGAATTGCCCATGTGGCTTTGTATAGTTTGTCCAAAAGAGTTGCGGTTCTGGCTAACTGAGAACCTTTCCCCGGTACCTGGAAGCAGCAGGTCAGGGTCCTGCTTGCAGTGTGGTCAGTAGGTAGACCAGAATAGAACGGATGCCTGTGCTGCAGCCCCAGGATTCAGGGCTCCGTGGGCACTGGCATTTTTAGAAGCACTTAGATTATCTTGTAGTGCGCCGATGCTCCTAAACCCTGAGCTTCAGTCACACCTGTCAGGAGTCAGTGTTGGTGTGAGACGCCAGCGGATATTGAATTTGAAAGTCCTTACACGCACGCGCACACACACACATGCACGCATTCACGCACGAACACGGAGGGAGGAAGGGAACCGAGTGGAAGGGAACCGAGTTTGGAGCACAGCTAGGGAATAATTAGAACAAGTGGACTTTGAAGGCTGCCAGGGTGCAGTTGTTCTGAGTAGCCAGAGTAGGTGACATTAGGTCCAGCTCTAAACTGGTCTCCCAATTCAGAACACTGCTGCAGTTACACCATAGATGCTGAGGGCAAAACGTGCCTGGCGTTTCTACGCGGCGTGGGGGAAAGGGTTTCTGCTGCACAGGCCTGTGCGCATGCGGCATTGGGCAGTGTCCGCTGGCAGTTTCTTTCTTTAGCTCTTCTGCTGGAGCAGGGGTGGCGCTGTTGGGGAAAGGGCATTGACTTAGAGACGTTCACAGGTTGCTTTTGTGATCCTCAGAAGTCTGTTTGGATCCTAGACACAGCAGCGTTGACTCATCACAGTGGATGTGTGGCACCTGGCAAGCATTTTATAAAAAGCTGATGAAGTCTGATAAGAATTCTTTACCATCTTTCCTTTTAATATTATTCTGCTGATTGGTAGGGAAAAAAAAGTTACCCAAGTAAAGTAAGCTGGAGTGTCTGGAGTAGGAAAGATTGAGGGTTTGAAAATGCGTTAATTGAAAAATCCGTGCCAGGTCAAATCTTGAAAGTGTAAACAAATTGACCTGGTAGAGGTTTTTAGCTCATGTGGATCTGGAGGCCAGGAGTCAGAAGTAGCTTAGACGCAGTTAGCCATGTGGATTTGTTGTGGGTCTGGTGCTGTTCATAGAGACACATTAAAGTACCCTAACTGCTGAGCCATCTCTCCAGCCCTGAGCCCTAACTACTGAGCCATCTCTCCAGCACCGCGCCCTAACTGCTGAGCATCTCTCCAGGACCGCGCCCTAATTACTGAGCCATCTCTCCAGCCCCGAGCCCTAACTGCTGAGCCATCTCTCCAGCCCTGCGCTAGTCACTTTTGCCAAGGTTGTCTTCCCGCTCGGCTCGTTTTCTTTCTCTCTGGACTTTGAACGGCGTCTGAGTGGACGTCTTCCTGAAGCCAGCACAACGTGTACACACACACCTGTTCTCTCTGTCTTGCCGTTTCCTGTTGGCATTGCTGGGGAAAAGCTTGGATGTTCAAGCAAACACAGAATATCCCAGTTATTCCTCCATTTGGGCATGGCCAGAGGCTAGAGGACTGTTAAATCAGCGAATCCAGGCTTTATCCTGAAGCTTCAGGGCTTCTGGAGAGTTTGAAACCGAGGAGGGAGGGAGGGAGGGAGGGAGGGAGGGAGGGCCTGCCCCAGCACACTGGGTAGGATGGATGGAGCTGTGCGGCTGAGAGGACCGCTTGGGCTGCTGGGGTAGGAGCCAGGAGGAAGAGGACCATGGACCGTGGAGGTGCCTGGAAGAGCAGCGCAGAGGCAAGGCGTAGCTGCGGGCAGCCTGGGGTTTGGACACAGGAGCCAGCAGCTTTGAACCACTGCTGCTTTGCAGGTGCTTTCAGGACAGTTGATGGGATGATGATGCTTTTTCTTCAAGGAGACACCCACCCGCTTCCGGCTTTTGTTTGCTGGTGGTGTTTGCCTGTTAGACATCTCGGAAGACACCTACTTTCCGGGGCGTTTTCTCCACTGAAGCATGTTCCCATCGAGCCTGGTTTGAAAGCCAGGAGGGCAGGCCTGCCCCTGTTGCTGATGCTGTGTGGTCAGGGTCCTTCGTGTGTCTATGAAGCCCACCACAGCCATACCTTCATCTGCCTGGCTTGACTGTTCCCTAGTGCTGTGACACTCTTCTGGACACACTCTGGCTGACCCTGGTGTGGCACACGCCCACCTGGCATGCATTCCTCTTTGTTGCTGTCTCTCTAGCCTTCGGCCAGGCCCTGGTTATAAATACAGGGGTTTCGTCTATTACCATAGCACGCTTGGCACCTTCTGCAGTCTTTGATTTAGCATTAGGGAGGACTCACCACTACACCTCCTGGCTTATCACACCGCTGAATTCAGCCTCACCTGGTACGAAATCCACTTTATTGCTGATTCCTAATAACCCTGAGACGGTTTATTTGGTATGTGTTCTTCTAATTATCCTACGGAAGTAGCCCCTTTACACTGGGCTCTGCAGTGCCTGTTCTAATTTTACAGTGTCTGCGTGTTTTCGTGTCTGTGGTGGTCTTTTGGGTGCAGAATTGGTGCTTCTGACATAGTAGTCTTTGGCACCCACTGGGGTGCCACATCGAGATTTGTTGAGCAAGAGATTCCCCTTCAGAGAGGTATTTCTAAAACCGAAAGCCCGGCAGCAAACAGCTTCACCAGGCCTCTGTTCTCGCCCCCATTTTTCATTCCCCTCATTGGACGGCTGGCTCGTTTTCACTCTCTTAGTATGTGCTTGCGTGTTAGTTACCGTGAGCTGTCCACACGCAGGAAAGAAGGGACGTTGGGCAATTTGGAATCGTGGTTATGAATGTTACTCACTATGATGAGTCTGTGAAGCACAGGCGATAATGCTGCTCATAAACTCTAATCTTTGAGATTACCTGTCGTGGGGAAGAGCTGCCACTCTGACAGCTTTATGGCTGGAGAGCGAGTGTGCTTTCGTTTACTACATAGTAATAGATGGCGCCCTGCTTTGGTGAGGGGCTCGCTGCTTTCCTCTTGACTTTTAGATTAAATTGTACTGGTCACATGGTTCCAGAGAGTTTAGCAGTGTACAGCATCCCTACAAATGACTGGTGAGGCGAGGTGTTTTTCCTTCTGTTCCCTCCGCCCTGTGCTATTACTAATTGTTGTCTCATTTGATGGATCAGAGTAAGATTGGGAAACACTGAGTAGTTAGGTTTGGAGAGAGACAGCTCTGGGGTAATCTGGCAGGACTCCCCATTGTCTCATTAAACATGTTGACGAATGCTCACAGGACAGGCCCTGTACTTCCTTCCCACCCTTGAATCACTCAGGATCAGGGTCCTGTGCTTGGAGCAGGTGACTCAGATGAAGGAAAGTTTGCAAAGTAAAACTGCTCCTTAGCTTTCTTGGCCAAATTTATGAATGCCTTTCCCCGTGCTTTCTCTTCCCCGGATCACTCCGAAATCCTTGTCTCCTTTATTTCTCTCTGCACAGTCTTAGTTTTCCAGGAGTGAGTGGAAACGACAAGGGATGCCAGCATTAATATCCGTTGGCCGTGCTGTGTGGCAGGCTTTGGCAGTACTGTTTTGAGGTACAGAGAGGCCACCTAATGTGCCAGCTTTGTTCCTGCAGCTCCTCCTGTACCTGGGCTGTGGCAGAATTAGTGGAGATGGTCGGCGACCGTTGAGACTGTCTCTCTCCAAGAGGAAGCCCGGTTTCCTTCTGTAGTCTCTAAAGGACACTTCACGGGTAAAGAAAGGTGGGACCCTTGGGACTAAGGACCACATGAGTGTAGAGCTCCCTAATCCATCGGGTAATTAGAGCTACTAACAGTGCCCTCTGGGGCTTGAGTATCGGCTAAACCTGTGGGGTAGAAAGGCCGGCCTGTCTGGCATTTGACAGAGGACTGACGGGTGCTGGTCCACACTACAAGACTCTGAGCTTAACCAGCAGATGTCTCTTTAGTTTCGGTGGCTGAAGTCAGTTTGAACTGAACAGAACAGTTGGAAAAATGAGATGCTCTCCAGAGAGGCTTGTTTTTTAAAGGCCGTTGGCATCCTTCTTAATGTGTTCCCCTTTTCCTGTGCTCTGGAGTCCCCTGTTTGCATACACATTTGATAACTGCCCTTTCCTGCCCCCTTTGTGAGCCCGTGTTCTCTGTCTGTCCATATTTTAGGTTTCTGCCACCAAAGCGGTGATGACCTGGAGCCAGGAACTGAACCCAGCCAGGCAAAGGCCATTATTTTCCAGTGCCCCGTGAGGACTAGTTAGGGTACCGCACAGAGTGGTTGTGAGGGTTGCGCGCTCCTGAAGTGACCCGTGTGACGGCGTAGGTGGCAGTTGTCACTCCATGGCGCCTCCTGTAGGCCATGCGGTTGTTACTATTACACCGTGGTCCTCGTGGGGTAGAATCTGTACTTTATGATGTGGTCCAAGGCGAGGCACGTGGATGGAGCTGCTGGTAGTTCGCGGCCGATCCCATGATGACCCTTGCTGGGGATCCCTCAGAAGACAACAGAGCCTTTTGTAAACACAGTTATCTTTGTTTAGGAAACACACACCCTAAATGAAGATGACAGTCCCTGAAGATGTTCCTTTTGTTGCCTTCAGGTCACACAGCATGGATGACCCCAAAGGAAGAGCGTTGCTAAGGATGTGTGTCGTATGTACACGGAAGCGCGCTCTTCTTGATGCAGGAGTCCCGAAACTTTCCTGAGCTGCCACATGATTCTAAACACTTACAAATCTACCTTCTGGCCATTCAGTACAATTCACGAAATGAATTCAGGGCAGAGCCTCTCGCTCTCTTCTTGACATCACCTCCCAAATCCCTGTCTCTGTGGCAGTCTTGCTGTGAAGCCCACGTCACCCTGGAGCTTTGCTTTAGCCTCCTGAGGAGTGCTCAGACTGTGGGCACTAGCTACTGGGCCAGCAGGACATTGTTTTGTAGGAGTTTATATGCTGTGTACTAGGTTGGTTGGTTCATATATTCTCTCTCTCTCTCTCTCTCTCTCTCTCGTTTATATCACTGCACAGGAGTGGAGATCAGTGAACAATTTTGTGTAGGTTCCAAGGAACAAAGCCAGGTGGCCCTGTGTGGCAACAAGTGTCCTTACTGGTTGGCCCAACTTGGCGGAACTGCCAGACCAGCTCTTAGTATTTTTAACGTAAGTTTCCTGGAGGTTTTTCAACTATGTTTTTAGCAGACATGGTGTTGTATAGAACAGGACTGATTATATATATATATATGACATTTCCTTTAAAGTGGTTACATGGAATTGGCAGTGAAACCTTCATTAAAGCCCCAGAAATTAATTGCAAACTTACTCAGTTAGAGGCAGTTACTTCTTTGTTATTTATTTTAGAAGCCAGCTGTAGACGCACTGGGAGAGCTAGGCTCTGGGCCATCCCAGAGGGTCCTGCCTGCTCCCGTGTAAGAAGACGTTCTCCCTTCCCGTGCTTGGACTTGGGCTCTGTTCACACCAAAGGCAGTAGAGTGAGGGCAGCGTTATCGGAGCTTTTGGGAACACAGGTCCAGACTGAAGGCAGTGAGTTTCTTGGGAGGATAGAAAGTTCTGTCATGGCTTCAGTGCAACCTCTGTTGTTTGGGGCTCATTATCATGATGATTATTTTCTCCCGAACCATTGTATCCTGTCTCTGTTTTAGACTGTGAGTCTGGATTAGTTAGTCCACTGTGAATTTACTATCCAGTATATTCATAATTTGAAACTGTGCTTGACCTTGACGTGTACAGCAGTTACTATAGTTTTCAGGTGTGCTGAGTAGACAGGAATGTGGACATTCAAATGGGAAAATAAACATTGGAAGATCAGCCTTTAGTTTTCTCCATTTGCCCTGTGAGCATACGCAAAGCCTTTCCCGTGCTCGTGCTGAAAAAGGGTGCTGTAGGGTAAGGGAGGGAAGAAACAGGCCTGCTCGGAAACCCTTGCTAGGTTTTGTGAAGTGGAGCATGCCGTCCTGTCTCCTTTGCTGTAGCTAATCACAGAGTGAAGACGATACCAACACTGGAGTTTCTGTGGCCGGGTCCCCCTAAAAACACTCCTGTTGCTGCGGGCGATGAGACTGAGCTATAGGGGCTGTTGTCTCACCCAAGGCAAGAGAGAGTTAAACTCTCTGTGGTTCTTCAGAACTCTGGAAACACTAATGAGTGTACACCTGTAATAGATATTTTTCTCCCTTAAGGATATCACAGATTCTGTCTTAATGATGGAATTCTGACTCAGACTGAATTAGATCAAGGGCATTTTATTCTGTCTTCTTCCCCTCTGTAATTACTCAACTTTAATTTGTCATGTAAGTGTAAAAACCAAAACTGGAAACAATCATTGGCCTATGTTTTGGGACATATACTGGGTTTGTCCCCTTTTTTCAAGCATTAGCTGTGGGGTCCTTGTGATATTTATTTATTTATTTGACTCTCTGTGCCCTTACTGAATAAAAAAAAAAAAAAAAAAAAAAAAAAACAAAAGAGCCAATCATAGTAAGGTTGTGAGGATGAAGTTAAACTTAGACACCAAGCGTCTCTCAAGGCTGAATGAAATAGCCCTTAACTGCTGCTGTGCTAGACACCAGAGATAGCAAGAGAATTTGTCCACCAGTCTTGAAGAGCATGCTGTCATTCTGAGGCAGATTTACATGCCAAAAGATGAATAAACAGGAAAAGCACTCACTACTGTAGGGGTATAGTGAACATCTACTGTTTGAAGATGTTGCTGCCGGAGTTGTAAGATCTGGTCCCATGCTCCAGTGGTCCTTGCCACGTGGCCAGAAAGAAATGTAGTCTTCAAAGTCTTGTGCCCTTGAGTTGATTTCATCCTACCTCTAGAGGACATGCCATCCAGCAGACTGCGAACCTCAGCCTCTCTCTGGTCCCCTGGAATTTCTTTTGGAGGTCTCCTAGGCATGTGCCGGCATGTTCTGAGCTCGATTAGTTCAGGTCGGATGACAAGGAATTGTCCAAGGGCTCTGGGCGGGAAGCCTTTTTGGTAACCTTGGGTTCAGTGATCACTTAGGGTTGTTTCCCCTGATCCTTTGAAATTAAATTGCTTCCGCCCGCGCTTCCTGTGCCGGATTCGCTCCCCGCTCGGATCCCTCTGCTTTCTCGTCCGTTGCTGTCCCAGTCCCTTTGTTCATTTTATGTGGCTCACAGAGAGGAGTATGTGCCAACTTGGGAATGCGTTAAAGGAGTGAACACTTGCTACCCACCTTGTTACAGACAAGCAAGCGCCAACATGGCCGGTGGCACACTGAGTGTACAAAGATTTTGCTCAGTACTTGATGGCTCAATCGTGCTTTACAGGTGGCAAGCAATCTTCCTCACACTCTAGAAGTGACAGGAAGAGAGTTCTGTGACTGCAGCTCACAGGAAGGAGAGCTCTGATTGGTTGGTCATTGAGGTCAAGCGTGTACTCACGCAGGCTCCAGTTCTCAGCCATGGTAACCCACTTCCACAGATTGCTCCCCCATGTGGCAGGGCCGTGGTGAGCCCTGCATGAGGACTTGCATTTTGCTGGACAGATGATGTTGTCACCTTTATTTATGTCCCGTCTGTCCTACTTCAGATACAATAACCATTTTTTTTTTTTTACCAAGGACAAAAATATCCTAAGTCCCTTCACGCCTGTGCCAAGAATGCAGCTGATCTGGCTGCTGGGTGCAGCTCTACTGCATGTGCTGACACATAGACACGCAGTATCGGAGGCATTGTTTGTGGCCTTCACTGGTGGGCAGCGGTGGCCACTGGGACTGTGGTAGGAGCCACGTGCTGTTTAAACCTTCCTAGAGTGCACATAAGAAATGTGGAAAGAAATAGGTGAATTTGATTTTAATACTAGGTTTTGGTTAACTTATTATAGCCACAGCTGCTGCTTCATCATTTTTAAATGTCATTATTAATCAGGTAGTTTTCTTTCTAAAAAAATAAATCCACTGTATATTGTGTATTTATAGTCCCTTTCCTGCCTTCCCAAAGCTCAGTAGCCCCCTGCGGATAGGCAGAGCAGATTTAGGGAACTTAACCTTACCTTACTTCTCGGCTTTTTGGCAAAAATTGAGGGTTGTGAGAAATTGATTTATAATTGAAATTTGTGTTTTTTTTTTTTTTTTTAACTCAATGGATTTTAGATAGTAGATTTGCAGATTTGCCCTTTGGCTGCTCTGGAGCATTGAGCTGCCGTTTGTGTTGGGGGGCCGGAACACGTCTGAGTTCTTTGTGCGTGTGCAGAGTGCGTGGTGCTAGGGAGTACTGCTAGCTCGACCAGGTAGCTCTGCCGTCCTTGGAAAAGGCCCGCCCACTTCATATCCTGGGTGCGGAGCAAATCCTTCATAGAAACTCGAGATTTCTGGTCTGAAGTGTGTTGTTGTCGAAACAGACGTGCTATTCCCAACTCCCGCCGGCTAACAAAACATTTCTGTGTTGCCACCCTTTCTCCCAGACACATTTTGAAGTTGGCATCCCACAGGAAGAGTTGGCTCTGAGGGTGTAGGACGGAACCAGCTAGCAAATCTAACAGCTTGGTTTTGTGTTGTTTCTGTGCACTTCAGTTAGGTCAGGAATGGCCTGTATTTCCCTGGGTCTGAGGAGTGTGATGCCATGAACTTGGTCCTCCCTAGAAGGGCATAGGCATCTCAGAGCTAGAATAATTAAAGACTTCTCTAAAGGAGCAGGTATTCCCAACTTCTAATTAGGAAAGTCTGTACTGGGTATGACTGCAAATTAAAGCAGCTCAGCTGGAAAAGGAGTCTAGATGGCGCTGCCCAACAGCCTTGTTTATTTCTCCTTTTTCCAGACAGTTATTTTTCCTTCCTGAGCTTTATATAGGGATTGGAGAAGCTGCTGCCGTACAAAGTTACCAGAACACAACCAAAGCTCCCAAATGTTATTTCACTACAGGTTGTGCCTGTGTTGGGACAAGAAGCAGGCTTTGATGAACCTTTGCAGGCTTTAAAAATAACCGACTAGGCTTGGGGTAGACTAGTCTCGCTGTGGCCATTTAAAAAAATGATGCCTGTGAAGAAATGCTTTGGAGACACTTGGGAAACTTGGAGCAGTTGATAATAACTTTGCCATTAGCCTCAGAGGAACACAAGTACTTGAAATGTCTCTAGCATATTGGTATGTTGGGCATAATTGTAATGTATTTTCCATCTGTTCAAAGGAGCAGCCACACCCTGAGGCTGTGGGTGTAAAGCAGTGTCATAGTGATTTACTGAGTATCCCAGAGAATTTCAGTAGGCTTTGCACATAAACCTCTACCTTGCTTTTTGGCTTCTGAGTAGTCTAAACATTTTAAGTAAAGCTGTTGAGAGCGCGTTCCATACCCTAAAAATGTAGCTATGGATGGGTATGGGCTGTAGTAGACTCGGAAGGGACATGCTTCTGATAAACAAGCAAAGCAAAGCAAAACAACTCCACTGTCCTGCGTTGGAATCAGAGTTGCTTACTGTGAGGGTGAACTTACTGAATCTTTCATTTGTCCATGCAACTTCTGTTTGTCCCTCTGGACCCTGAACTGAGAATAGGAGGAGACTCCATTTAGAAATAATGTGTGTGTGTGTGCGTGCATACGTGCGTGGGGTGTGTGTGTGTGTGTGTGTGTGTGTGTGTGTGTGTGCGTGTGTGCGTGTGTGCGTGCGGTGTGTGTGTGTGGGGGGCAGAAGTGGGCATCTGGACTCTTCCTCAGTTGCTTCCCACCTTATTTTTGAGACACAGTTTTTGTTCTCGATTTTATTGACCTTGGAACTTGCTGACATTAGCCTGGCTAGCCAGCAATCCCTAGGGACCCCCTGTCTCCTGCCTCCCCAGTGCTGGGACTACGTGTGTGTGCTGCCACACCAGGAATCGTGTGTGGGCTGGGCCTCTGAACTCGGTGTCTCCCACCTTCATGAGCTGCCTTCTCCGTCCCTCTTCCCGCCATTTTGGTATTGTAGCTGTCTCCAGGGCAGCCAGCTTGGCTATAACCCTGACAAAAGCCGTGACAAGTGCCGTAGTACCGTGCCCTTGCGTCGCTTGAGTCCCAAAACCTTGGCTAGGGACACCGGGGGGATGAAGACATGGCAGACACAGGGCACAGACAGCTGGGATGCGGTGGTCTGGGCCTCCTGGAGAAGCTCCAGCACTCCGAGGCGCAGTGTGTGTGTCATATGGATCTATCTGAACGGGGAAGTGGGGTATTGCATGCAGCTGGGAAAGGATAAACAACAAAGCGGGGCTACTTAATCTCTATAGGACCGGTGTCTGTCAGGGGCTGTTTCAGGCTGTAAACCTCAGGGCGGGGAGCTTCGAGGGACATCTTCTGCACTCAGTCAGCATTTGCACTCGGATCCAAGGAAGGCTTTGCCAGTCCATGTCAAGGACATGGCTAAGCTCACGTCGACGCACATCCACTCAAGACTTCACTTGCGCCCGTTGGTGACATGCCACTTTCACTTTGCTGACAGTGTCCTGGAAGTGTGGCAGGGCTTTAATAATAGTGTTTGAGTCATGAGTAAGCAGCCCTGCGAGAGATCCCTGTATACTGTAGGGATGCATACGCTGTTATCGGCGTCAACGAAGTCAACGAAGACGTAGACTGGAGAAATAGGGAACTTGAGTGGGCGTATGAAGCAGAGCACCGCCCTCCCCAGATGCTGTTCTGGTCCTTCCTCTTTCCCGGCATGCTTATCCGGTGGAGAGCTATGACCCGAAGAGTGGTCCTTTCCTGCTTCCTAATTATTACAGCAAATAGCATCGCCCTTAGACCTCATCTGTGAGTGCAGTGTCTCTGCTGGGAATGGCCGTCAGGCACATTGCTTACTCCACTTACAGGATGTGGCCTCTGCGCTTCTGTATGGAGCAGACAGTATGGTGAAGTAAGCAGGCATAGAGCATCATTCCACAGTAGGTGGCGAAGCAGATGGTAGTTTCGTGTAGACATCGGAGGGTTGGTAGAGATCTGACTGCTGTCCCCAACAGAATTTAGAGGCCTTAACTGTGTGTGCGCTGTTTTAGTTGGGCTCCCTGGGTTTGCATAAGTCTCATGCTTCTGTACCCATGGGAGGTAGGAGAACTGGGTGTTGAGGTGGGCAGCAGGGTATAGATGACTGGATGGGCGGGCGGGAAAGAGTTGAGGTGACAGGGTATGGAAGGGAACATACACTTGTAACTCAGAAAGTTTCTTTAAATGTCATTTCATACACTGAAATCTTCGCCCCTTGGACACCACCAGTGGCTAAATTTAGTGGGCGCCGTGTATCACAGCCAGCACGTGTCCCGTGCCCTTATATACTCAAGCTGCCTTGTTTCCTTTCTGTTTTGTCTCAGTTCGGGCCCAGAGGGGCCAGCATAGCGCTCATCACTGAGCAGGCTGAGCGTCCCTGCTTCTTTGGTAGTGTTTTGTGTTTTGTGAGTAGCTTCCCCTCTGCACCTGACCTTGGTGCTGAGTCACGTGAGCACTGCTGGGCACCAGAGAGGGTGCTCCGGTGCCGTCGCTCGATTTTCCGGTTAGGTTTTCCCTTGGAGCCACTCCCCCTGTTCAGAATTTGAAAGGTTGACACGCACAAGTCAAAGTATAGGAAGCCTGGTCTGTGAGTCAGGGAGACTAGTGGCATGGATAGGGTCACCCCGGGCCGCACGGGTTTGAGTTTCTAAGGCTGTGCCTGCACTGTCCCCGCTTGCCTCGCTCTGAGCAGTTCACTCAGTGATTCATGTGCCCATCTGAAAGGGGCAATTACATCATTGGTTCATTCTTGGCTGAGGAGGAGATGCCACTCCCCTTATTAACCTGAATTTTCTCATGATCACAGCCATGTGGCAGAAGCTCCTCGGTGTTAGACAGTTCAGGAGGGAGACGGACGGGATGATCTGGAAGGTTCGCACTGGGTAGGCATCCGGCCAGCACTCTGATGTGCATATCTGTTGGAGGTGTTGTATTCTCAGTGAGCTGAAGAGAACATGGGAATCTGAGTAAAGCTGACTTACCTGTGTGTGATGGATGACTCAGCTTGAAAGGCGCTGTCTTGGGATTCAAGGTTGTTCTGCTCAATAGTACTCACAGTTTCCAGCTAAATCCATGGCCCGTGTCTGTGTCTGTCTACAAAACCATGGACAACTGAAGCGCCCCTGTCCTATTTTTCCTGTGCCGGGTTCTGCCCATAGAGAGCATTGGCAGCCTTGTACTGATAGAGTCATGGCACCAAGTGCAGAACAGACCATGGGACAATTCAGGCTCTGTCTGCGTGGTAAATTATAACAGTAGCCCTTACTGTGTGCCCTGTGCTTGCTAGGCATTATAGAGCATGCTTGTACTTAATGCCGTTCCATGCATTCTTCAGATACTTTGTTGTCCATGTCTTAGGTGATGAAATTTAGGCTTAGAGCTGTTTATGAAATTTGCCCCGAGTTCTTGCAGAGCTCGTCGGTGGCAGAGTTGTGGTTTGAGGTCTTTGTTTGAAATAAGAGCTTTTGAATGTGCTCTGGTGTTTTTGCACACAAACATTTTCATCGTGCTGCCTGGAGGAGGTTATGGAAATGCATTTCCTGGAGAACTTAGCAAAATAGGGTGGGCAGACATCTTTTTTTTTTTTTTTTTTTTTTTTTTGCTGAGAAGCTGAAATAAGAGAAGTAGTTGATACAAAGGCCTCATCTGGCTCTGATCTACGAAGCACGGTTCTAGTGATTTCAACAGGTGGTGCGTAAACCATGTTTAGCATTTTCCTGAGTTTCATTTCCAGGCATTTTGTCTACAAGTATTCACTCACCAAGTCTCATTTAACCCAGTAAGAACATTCCCAGACTTTAATCCCATTTCTAACAATGTTCCCTGTAGAAATGGCCAGCACTCGAAGGTGTTTTGCTGTGGATTTAATGGGATGTGTTTTTTATAAAGTTCCCTTCACTGTTGTGGTGTAAAGAGTGAAATTACCTGCAGGATTTACTCCTTAGCAGGGCATCTTGTCTCCTGTCCCCTGTGTGTGTGTGGGGGGGAGGGGGAGGGAGGGTGGGGGAGGGGGAGGGAGGGTGGGGGAGGGGGTAGGGAGCTCCGTATCCTTTCAGGGATCACTGGTGCTCAGCTCTTACCACTCTCCTGCAGAAGGGGGTCCTAGTACAATTGAAGGCAGGTTCTAGGATGATTAGCTGGCCCAGCATGGCATTGGGGTTTCTTTCTCTCAAGGGGAAAGGGCTCAGAGAGTGATATCCCCGCCCTTCCTTTGTTTTTGGTTAGATATCTATGCACATGGCCTTTGTTTTCTCACTATGGGAAAGAGTCTTGTGCAGGGCACCAGTTAACAGTAAATGCATTTTAATGCTCTCATGTCCCTGTCACATGCAGGAACTAGGGAGAACTAGAATTAAGTTTATATCAAACTTCAAGTTGAATTAAAGCCCTCAGAGAATGCTGTGTGACAGTTAAGCTGGCGTTTAGTTGGTAGTCAAACCAGCAGCTAGCCCAGTGCTGGAAAGGGAGAGCCTTCTTTTGTTTTATGTGTTTTCAGGAGGGTTGGAAAGGGTTTCCAGAAGAAGGCCATACGGCGTAGTAACATTAACGAGAGACTGGCCGTCAAATAGTGTGTTCTGTCTCAAGAGTGAGCAGCAGGGTTAAATGTGTTTGTTTGCATTTGTGCGTTGCTGTTGGGAAAGAATAAAGGTGAATATTTCCCGCTTAGAGTAACCCATTGAAGGTAGTTGGGGGTATAGACAGCTGCTCTTTTTTACATTGTACTAAGGAAAGTTACTGAGGAATTTGCCTCTGCTAAATGTGTGGACCATGAATAACTTAAAATGACAGGGTTTTGTTAGATGTTTTCTAAAAAATGGAATTTATTTTGAAGATTTTGTTTCAAGTAGAGAAAATTCTGTATACTGGTCTAAAATTCATAAAGGTTTTCTTGTAGGCTTCATAGAAAAGGCTTTTGTCTGTTGTGTACACAGAATTCACATGACCAGGACTAGGGAATAAGTAAGTACTTAAACCACAACACTGTCCTGTCTTCTCGATCCTGTTTATTTCCCACCCTGTCCTTTCCTGACTTCAAGAATCTGCTGGATGAAAAGTCTGGAGAAGCCAGTGCTGGCCTAGGACACAGTTGGAGGGGGCCGAGAATGTCATTTCTACCAGAATAAGTGTCTGGTCCCTAGTGTAGTGTCCATCCATGCAATCCGTAGCTGAGCTTGGCCTCCTTCCCTGTTCAGTGTGGGTCCTTGTTGTTAGACAGGACAGACTGTATAAAGAAGTATTTGTGTTCCACTAAGAAGTGTGTATCTCAAGGGTGACCCCAGCTGAGACTCCTAGCAATAATGGAGAGGGTGGCAGTACTGGCCTTCTCCTGTAATCAAATTGGCGGGCGATTACCCTAATTGTCATCAGAGAGCCTTTATCCAGTAACTGATGGAAGCAGATGCAGAGACCCACAGCCAACTTCCGGGAGTCCAGTTGATGAGAGCAGGCTGTGGCCCGTGGGTGGAGGGGTCATCAAGATCATGGTCCGTACTCTGTGCGACAGCGAGGGAGGCGTCACAGGACTGACCTGTGTGTGTGGGTGACGGTTGTGTAGCTTCGTCTGTCTGTGGGACCCTTAGCAGTGGGATCGGGACCTGTCTCTGGCACATGATCTGGCTTTTTGGAACCTATGCCCTATGATGGGCTGCCTCTCCCAGCAAGGGGAGGAGCTTGACTCACTATGCTTTGTTGACTCACCATGCTTTGTTGACTCCCATGGGAGGCCTGCCCCTTTCTGAATGGAGACAGGAAGAGGAGTGGATGATGGATGAGAGGGGAGGGGAGGGAACAGGAAGACAGGAGGAGGGAGGGGAAACTGTGGTTGGTATGTAAAATAAATGAAAAACATTAATAAAAAAAGAAGTGTGTATCTTACAGGAATGTTGGCCATACTTTTGTGCATGTAGGAAACCTTACCCATAGCCAGATTCTCACTGTAAGTTTGATAAACCAGGACAAGAGCCAGTTATTTTCTTTAGATAACTTTTAGATAAAGTTGTTTGTTCTAATACGCTCATAATTAATTTATATTTTGAGGGGTAGTTTTTGAGGAACGAGAGCCATATGAAAGGACTTAGAACTGAATCTTGTGTGTTAACATAGGAGTAAATACCTGTGTCCTCATTAGTCACTGGCCTTTTCATTATTAGTAGTCACGGAAGATTTGATTGTGCCTGCTCTTGGTTTTGTACAGTAGGAAAGAGGCATTAAAATGCAACTCACCACTTTTGTTGGGAGCGAAAATGTTTGCACTGTGAACATTTCGGAGCTTTGAGTCCTACAGGTACTTCATAAAATAACATTAGCGTTTTTCCTTAGTTGACTTCAGAGAGGCAGGAAGTAAATCCACATAGGGTTGCATTTCCTCTTCCTGCTTGCTGTGCTGGGAAGGGGCTGTCTGGCGGGCTTTCCCAAGTTCAGGGCTAGCTCATCACACTGTTGGGAGCGCGCTGTGTGCCCGTGATTTCTGTGCTGTACATGAAACACAGCAACGCCGTGAATGCTGCTGTCTCGGAGAGGTAGTGCTAGCTAGCTTGGCCTTTTTGTATTGTTTTTGTAGGTTGTGTCAACGAGGTTTAAAGCAAGCTTAATTAAGTGAGCAACTCTTGAGCAGAAAGGCATGCTGTCTTTCTGCCTACATATCAAGAGCAGGACAATGGATACCACCCCTCTCTGCGTCTAACCATCTTTATTTCAGGGGGCCTCGAAGATGTCTGCGATTGTAGTTTCTCAGAGCCTCCTGCAGGGTTTCAGTGAGGGCATAAAGAACAGTTGTAGCTGACAGGGAGACACCATCTAGTCCAGCCTGTTGTTTGTAGCCGGGAAAACCGACACCCATCCTATAGGGCCAGTGATGCTTTACGTTGCTAGGGACAGGATTGAACCCTGGCCTGTGTCCTGCCTGTTCCAGGTCATCTTTATCATGGCTGTACCATACATATTACCATAGTGGCCTCTATTAGAAGTACAGCACTGTGTGAGTTACTTTGACTTCATCTGGTAATAGTGAAGCTGTGTAGTCTTATCACCATTGTTATTTCATGGAGAACACAGAGATGCAGGGCTTCCGTCCTTCCTAGGGTTTCTCAACTGTTGACACCACTTCAGAAGTATTTGTGCGTAGCTTTGAGATGGAAGGTAAGAGAGAGGAAGAGCATAGGCCACAAAGAACCTTCCACACTTAGTTAATGTAGTCAAGTGGCACCGGAAACTCACTGACTACTGTTTGACGGGTGCTTTTGATACAATGTCACGTTCTATTTTTAGTTCATCCCCTTTTGGCAACTCTAGAATACTTGTTACAAGTTTCAGAAATACTGTACATAAACTGTTTCTGTCTGTTCCTCTATGCAGACTGAAAACACCATCCTACTGTGGTAAACGGAATTTATAGCATATTTCAGGATTTTTATTCAGATGTCTTAGTTAAGGTTTCTATTGCTGTGGCAAAACACCCAAACGTAAGTTGGGGAGGAAAGGGTTTATTTAGCTTGCACTTACACAGCACTGTTCATCACTGAAGGAAGTCAGGACAGGAACCTGGGGGCAGGAGCTGATGCATAGGCCATGGCTTGCTTTCCCCTGGCTTGCTCAGCCTACTTCCTTATAGAACTCAGGACCATCATCCCAGGGATGGCCCCACCCACCCTGGGCTGGGCCCTCCCCCAGTGATCACTAATTGAGAAAATGCCTTACAGCTGAATCTCATCAAGGCATTTCCTCAACTGAGGCTCATTCCTCCCTGATGACTAGCTTGTGTTAAGTTGACACACAAAACCAGCCAGTACAGCTGTGTTTCCTTCCATGACAATCGATAACGGACTGAACCTCTGAACTATAAGCCAGTCCCTAATTAAATGTTTTCCTTTATAGGAGTTGCAGTGGTCTCCTCATAGCAATAGAAACCCTAATGATGACAGTCATATTCCATTGGATTTAATCATAGAACCCATTGTTCTGGAAGATGGTAAATCAGAGAGATTTTTTTTGTGTGATGTGGTTGTGGTGATAAGGCAGTCTTACATCCTTTTTGGAAAAGGGATGGCATAGAGGGTCTTAAGGACACCACGTCCCAGGTTTCAGGCTGGCTGCCCACTCACTTTCCCCTTGGTGTCCATAGTCCTGAGTTCCTATAGCTTTGCCTCAGGTGCTTTTCCTCGTGTGAGGAAGCAGCTGGCCAGAAGAAAGGGAGGAAAGGTTTGGGAAATTCAGCCAGTGTCAGGGTTAGAGGCTTTAGAAATGACCACACATCTCGTCAGCTTGTTCTCAAGTTAAACAGCAGTCAGTCTCCTTCTGGGACTCCCTGCTATAAAAAAGGGTCGCTGTTTTATTTAGGCTTTCTTATTTCAGTGTCAGTAGATTGAAAAGGCTCATTAAACCATATTAAACATCTTCCCCGTGTGAACAAAATTTGCTGCCTTTGGTTTCCTTGGACACTTTTCTCCTAGAAAGAGCTCTTTAGCTGTTTCTTCTTTTGAAGACCTCTTGCATAATACCATCTCTTTGGCATTTCCTTCAAGCTTGCAGATTTCCTAAGAGGACAGAGGGGGAGGGAGAAAGAGAGACCATGTAACTTGAGTATTTTAACTCCTCACTCCCCCCTCCCACTGTGTTTTGTGTCCATGTTCTCATACTGTGTAGGACCTTTTGCCGACTCCCAGACATAATGATAACAGCACCATATTAACTGGGTAAAATAACACAGTCAGGTAAAATGGAAGTAAAGCGTGGTTAGAAAAATACAGCTGAAGCCCTCGTCCTTTAACTAGATGAGTCAAAAGAATCCTTTGTCTCGTCTTAGACACAGGCTCACAGTGTAGCTGAGTGTGGCCTTGAACTACTGATCTTTCTGCCTCTACTGCTGAGTGCCGGCTGGGGTTATATGTATCTCCTACTCAAAGAACCAATTGATCTTATCATTGGGATTGCTAAGTCTTCTGGCAGCAAAATGTTCAGGCGATAACAGATGTTAAAGCAGCGTTTGTCCTTTACCGATGCACTATAAACATCAGGTATCCCTGATGGAGAAGCTGCTCTTTTCTGCTTTTCAAAACACTTCATTTCAAGATCATGTGAGTGACGATTCTAGGATTTTTTTTTCTTTTATGATTGTGCACACCGTGATAGCTTGGCTTTTTACGGTGACATAAATGAGGCATTGCTTAAGTAGTCCTGTTTGTGTGTCTGGCATTATTGCAGGTGCCACACCTGCCATCTGCATTGAGTTCATGCTGCATGGGTCTGGATTTAGGACGGCCGGGTGCAGGGCAGTCATGGCAGGGAAGCTCTGGGTGAGGGCCTCCTCCTCCCCACCGTGGTGAAGTCCCTTGACTGTGCCCGATTCAGCAGGTCTGTGGAGGTCGGGCAACTTCGCCTCTTTTAGTTTGTTTTTTTGGCTGGAAAAACAGAACCAGGAGCTCCTGCCAGGCAGCAATTGTCAGGGTTAGGGAGTACGTGATGGGAAGTGAACTTTTAAGTAGACACGCTGCAAACGGCGATGCTACGGCCCGTGATGGCTTTAACGCCAGGGCGTGGCGTTCTTCATCTTAAGGGTCTGGAAGAAGTGTTCGTCCGGAGTATGTAACATGGTGTCGCAACTTGATGTGACGCTTGATCTCCCCTGGCTTCAGCTTGGCAAGTTGTCCGCGGCTGGCACAGGTACAGGGTTGGTGCTGTCCTCTTCCTTCTGTTTCTTTCCCTCTGGGCAGTGAGGGTTTTCCTCCCTTGTGTTGACTTGAATGCTTAGGATTGAGAACACCAGAGGCGTTTTTTCAAAGGAGGCATTTCTGAATAGAGTCTCTGTCTGGCCGAGGTACTCCCATCCAACTGAGTACAGAGGTAGTTTTGATGCCATCTGCTGAGTTGTCAGCTCTTGCAGAGGTGACGCAGCTGAAGTGGTGCAGGGGGATGATTAAGGGCACAGCCATCTAAATGGGAGCCCTTTAACAAAAGTCTGGCAATAGACGTAATTTCCTCATTCTAAATTCGTTTGGAGAGGTTCCCCCCACCACCACCAAGCACGTGGTTCACAAAGCTGCCCTGTTGTCTCAGGGGGGCTAGCAGAGGGCTGAGGGGTTCTCGGACTCAATACAAATTCCCTCCTCTTGGGCCCTTCTTGCTTGGCCCTCCTTCTGTGTAAGTGGAAGGAGGAGGAGAGGAAAGGATTGTGGGAAGCAGTGATTTCTTTTATGCCGGTCCTCAGCAGTTGCTTTGGATGGATAGTGACTGGGTATGTACAGTAATGAATTTTAGTGGCTACCACGAATGGAAAGGTGACATGTGGCTGTTGTTTGATAGGTAGCTAGCTGTTACACGAGGAAGAGAGGCCGGAACAGTATAGAGACAGAAATTCAAATAGCATTCTTAGACACCTGCTTTGGATTGACACCAGGTACCTGGGAGCCTAAATGCACTTAACCACAGCATATGGCTCCAGAGAAGAATCCAGTAAGGATAGGAGAGGCATAACTTCCTGAACATTCCCACTTCAGCAAATGGATGGGGTCCCAGTTCTTAGAGCTGGGATCAGGGTTGGTTCATGGTATCGCCATTTTGAAAAGAGTAAAAACCCAATCCCCTCAATCAGGTGACTTTGATACTATGTAATGAATTCTTGGATCCTTTTCTGCTTTGTTGGATGTAGTTTTTCCAGGGTTTTTTGGTGGTTGAGTTGGCGGGTCTTATAAAATTTTCACCCAGTTCATTTGTCCTGGATACAGAAGAATCCGAGTGGTATCCAGAATGTGCACAAGTGCCCAGAATGTGCACAAGTGCCCAGAATGTGCACAAGTGCCCAGAATGTGCACAAGTGCTCAGAATGTGCACAAGTGCCCAGAATGTGCACAAGTGCCCAGAATGTGCACAAGTGCCCAGAATGTGCACAAGTGCCCAGAATGTGCACAAGTGCCCAGAATGTGCACAAGTGCCCAGAATGTGCACAAGTGCCCAGAATGTGCACAAGTGCCCAGAATGTGCACAAGTGCCCAGAATGTGCACAAGTGCTCAGAATGTGCACAAGTAGTCTTGTGTTTTCCAGCCAGAGGAGTTGGCTGAAGCAAACTTGTCTAGAGTTTTTAAACTGGTAACATTCAGTTTAAATAGACTGGAAAACACAAGATTTCTATAGGAATCAAAGACTCGGAATTACACAGTATTCTGGTGTGAATGAATCTGTGAAAGAGTTGGAAATATACCTTAGCCTAAGAAGAACTCTCTGGATACGTTTACAGTATAATTTAACAAAACAGCAGAACTAAGGTGTGCCAGCCCAAGGCTGAGGATGGAGCGCTGTGAGGTTTTTGTCTGAGCTCACAGGAATAGACTCTGGCCTTTCTGTTACCGCTTTTATTTGCCATGAGGAGCTGTTGTGACATGGTTTTATGTACATGGGGAGTTCTGTGGGTTTGATGCGCCTTAAAGAGGGTTTGTTTCACACACTTAGAAATGCTGTTTGCTCAGATAAGAGAACATTAACACTAACAAAAACTATGTAGTTTTATGCACTACACATATAGCATACATATATAGTTTATATATAGCGCATAAAACTGTACCTTTCATTTAAAAAAAAAAAAAGAATGTGCTGCAGTGCAGTATCGCATAATTATTTGTGAGACATTGTATACCAGTTGAATCTTCCTTCAAAATCCATGCCTCAATTTATTAGAAAGGCCATTTTATACCGAGTGTCCAGTTACTGGAAATTTAACCTTAGCTTAAGCACTGTGTTGCAGTCCAAGTCTTTCTTTGCTTTTGAGCTCAAATTTACATTGGTACAATGAGGTGAGAACACTTAGTCTCCCCCGACCATTAAGTGGCTGTTAACAGTGACCCGGTGTGTGTGATGTCTGTGTGGATGCGGGTGAACACTTGTGAGTTTGAAAGTATATGGATTCGAAGGTGGCATATCCATTTGCATTGTATACGTTTTGAAATATATTTTAATGCTATCCAGAGAACTAGCTGTAGGATTAGTTTTTCAGTGTTAACTACACAATGACTATATGTGCTTTAAAGGCCTTAGATTGTTGTAAAGCAGACGGACGACTTTTCTGTTTAAATTTGTCACTCATAACCCAAACTCATATCCGCAGGACCCTGACTTCTGTGGTTGTGGCTCATTCACTTCTCTTACCCTTACTAATATTTCTTTTTTTTTTTTGTTCTTGTAGTCTCTCACTTACGGGGCTTGTAGGTGAAAAGATCTTAGATCAGGGTGTTGATGTGAGTACTTAAGTATAGTTAGCAGCACAGCAGCACTGTGGAAGCAAGAGCTGCTGTCCATAGAGTGTTCTTAACAATATTAATTGGAATCTAACGGGGGTAAACTTCTTCTGGCCAAGAGAACAAATGTATCAACACAGGTAACATAAGAGAACAGCCCAGTAAATTCAAATCATGGAACTTCCTATGAGGAAGCTTCTCTGCTGTATTAGTTACTGTGGCTCTGACCACCCACTTGACCAGCAGGGAAGTGTTTATCTTGGCTCGCAGTTTAAGAAGGGCTATGGTCTCTGGTGGTAGGTAATGTGTGCTGGCAGGAGAGTGAGCTATTTATTTATACCGTATTTATAGTTAGCAAGCAGAAAATGGAAAGAAACTGATGCTCTGGGCTCACCTTTAGTGACATACTCGGTCTGGCAAATCTCCAGCTCCAAAGGGTTTACAACCTTCCCAGATAACGCTCCCAGCTGGGGACCAAAGGGTCAAACACACCTTGTGTGTGGAGGGAGAGATTTCACATTCAGTGTGTGTGTGTGTGTGTGTGTGTGTGTGTGTGTGTGCGCGCGTGTGTGTATAGATTTCACCTTCACAGTGGGGGGGGGGAGGTCTCACCTTCACAGTCAAAAGAGTAATCGGGAAAGATTGTTTAGAAGCAGTCTAAAGTATAGGGTGTGAGAGAGTATTTACTGGGTGACATCTGGTCACCACTGTTCTCAGCTGTGAGAGTGTATCTGAAAACTGCTGTTACGTCCCTTTTGGATTTTGGAAAGGGCTGTTTTCATGTCTCTGTCTTGAGGCAGTCTGTTGCAGTTACCTATCTTATTAGAAGGAATAGATCAGTAATGTTACTGTTAGCAGGTGTGTAATCTAGGTATTAAACCATCAGGTAGTCATTGCATAAGGCCATTACGTTAAAGGAATGGATTCATTCCTTTAACAGAATTTCTCGTCACATTACCTTTAGCTTAATTTTAAAAGCCTAAACAAAACTGGACCCATGCTGTGGCCCAGGGCATGGGAAGTTCTAGCTGTTTCTCTTGGTCTTTGAGCAGCCTCACGGACTGCTCCCTCCTGTGGGCCCACGGTCCCATTTTGACTGTTTCTGGGCAAAATTTCTCCTTTGGCCAGTAAATTTAACTAATGTAGCTTCCTAGTGTTCTGTGCTGCAAGAATCTTTGACATGGAAAATAGATTTGACTGATTTACTTATTTATTTTTTAACCTCTTTCTGAGTGATAGGGTGAAGCTGTCCAGGGGAAGAGGGTGGTGGGCATGTAGAGTTAGCAGTCGTCAGTCAGCCAAGGAGTTAATTTTTGCCTTAAGATAAGCAAGGACATAAATGACCTAAAGCTGGATGTCAGAAAGGTTCTGGAGGCCTGGAGCAGGGCCTGGCTCTCAGTCATGACATGGCCTTGGCCCCTCCCCTGTCTTCCCCATAGTGTAAATACACAGGAGCAGGATTGATTGGGTAGTTTGGGAGGGAATAAACCTTAAGCCTCTTACTACCAGCTGTTTTCAGATTTAGAGCCTTCTCAGAATCGAGGGTTGTCTTTTAAGTTGGATGTTGGTTGTGTTTCCCTAATTTTGTGTCCTGTTTTGGCGTCTTTATCTTCATTTCCCTTTATTTTTCCTGTACTAGGAGATTGTGTTTTTAAACTCTGCTTGTATGGGCCAGGCTGCTCCTTCGAAGGGGAAGGGATGCTTCCAGAAGGGGAGCAGCGGGCACATGGTCTGCCCTGAAGAGAAAATGCTACAGAGGTGTGTCTGGACTCTCCTCTACAAGCTGACTCCATAGGCTGTAATTTAACCTGTTCTTAGCGCCGTCCCCCCCCCCCCCCCCCAGGCTTGCTCTGGCGCCTTGGCATCCTCAGACTCCGGGAAGCACAGCTCGGGCGCTTTTTCGGTGTGAGCCAGTGTCACCTTTGGCGGGCCACCTCCCACTGTTTCTTCGGGGCTGCAGCTGGCTCAGGGCAGCCTCCTGCCGGACAGAGATGCTGCTGCCTTCTAACCAGGGCTGAAGGGAGGAGGAAGGCAGGGTGTCTTGCCTTTAATGATTAGGTAGGAAAGTTGCTGATACAGTTGCTGTGACACACGCTGCTTTTATTCTCCCACAGGCCACACTGCCTTCCTTCTGCGTGTGGTGGCAGTCCCGTGTAAAGCTATTTATGAACTTTATTTCGAAAAACTAGGCGAAACAGATTTCCTTAATTTTTTCCCCCCCGTAATGGTTACTTGTGTACTTTCCCTTGACACATACCTTATTACTGCAATTGTGTAAGCCGTTTAACTCCATTACTGTCTTAATCACCATCATAGCAATGTCTCTTACACGTACACTCACTCACACACATATTTTTGAGCCAGCATTCTCATGTGTAGGAGAGGCCTGGCCTCAGGATCCCTGTATCTAGCACACTGTCCTAACTGCTGGGATGACAGACATGCACCACCACACCTGGCTCAGTGTTTACCGAACGAAAATATTACATTGTAAAGCTGTGGCAATGCAAACCATGTGATTGGCAACCGCTTGCCTTCCTCCTGGCCTTGTTTCTGAAGAAGAGGGTTAGGGCTCAGTGTTCTCCTTTGGCCATCTTCATTACATCAAAGTGAGCTAACCGGGGTCCTTGGCTGTGTGTCTGGCAGTCAGTTATAGGAGCTAAAATGGTTATAATAGGCAGTTACGCTGGGCAGACAACTGATACCGGGTGGCGTGAAGTTGTGACCAGGACCCAGCTGAATGTTGATTGCATATACGTCGTTCATATTGCTGTTTTCCTCTGATTCCTGTGATGAATCAAGAGCCATTTGAAAGTGGGAAGAGCCGTAGGCACACTTGCCCCGTACTAGGTGGCCCGGGTGAGCTCAGTAGGTTCCTCCCTGAGCTTAGCTTTCTAAGCATAGTATGGCATGGCAGGGCCAGGCCTCCGGTAGAACCAACCGCCTTCACCCTGAGATTGTTTCTTGGCTGGTTCAGTGCGCATTGAAAGGACATTGACCAGTGAAATGGTCAGGCGTGGCCCCGATGGGGACCGGAGGAGCGCAGACACGTAATGGCGTCCAGGCCCCCAGCCGTCATTCAGAACCATTCCATGTCCTTGTCTCACCAGAAGGGCAAATCGTCTCTCGGTTTATGGCCTCAGGGTGAAATTTAATGAATTTTGCAAAGATTCTCATAGAGTATTAAATTAGAAACGCACTTACCCATTAAATAGAGCAAAACCATTAAAGTAACTGTTTCCGCAAAGACTCTGTTCTTTTAAGTTGAGGACAGTTGTGGCGTACTTCCCAGGGACCTGGGTGGCATTACTTTATGTTTCCATGTAAAGAGGAGGAAGGAAAGTTGCAGCAGACATTCGTCCCAGCTTTACTTAAAGGTGTAGGTGCCCAGTGTGGGGGAGGCTGGTGATGGGAGCCTAGGCTGCTCACCTCCTTCCAAGCGGTATCCTAGCCTGACCGGTACAGTTGACTGATTTGCATTGTGTTTTCAGAAGAGTGTGGACATTCATGTTGATGTAGGGCAGTGTTTACAGACGGTTCATGTTCTGTGTGCATCACCAGACCTCCAAGGACGTCACTCAAGAGTCCAGCACTGCGGTAGGAGCTCTGCCTGTACTGGTTCGATAGTTTCCCATCTAACTCTTCCTTTTGAATTTCTCGAGTGACAGTGTAAAAAGAACAGGAAAAAAGAGATGATGCCAAGGAACATTCTCTGAGTACATGTGTGTGTGTCTCTCGAGGGGCCCTCACTGAGCGGATGTGTCTGTCTGTCTGTCTATCTGGAGGGCCCCTCGCTGAGCGGATGTGCCTGTCTGTCTTGAGGAGCCCTCACTGGAAAAAAGGAAGAGAACCCAGGGCCGAGGCACTGGGTTCTGAGTTATTGCTGCTTCAGTTCAGCTACTTAAGAAACTGTCAAGTAAAAGTGGCTCCAGTTTTCTTGTGTGTGCAAGTCTGAATAGGGCTCTTAACCATGTATGAATTGTCGAATCTATGGTCAGAACTACAGGTCTGAATAGGGCTGTTAACCATGTGTGAATTGTCGAATCTATGGTCAGAACTCACCCATCTCCCTAAACCCTTCCTTCCTGTGTTCTATCTTCCTTTGATTTCTCTCCCTCCCTCCCTCCCTCCCTCCCTCCCTCCCTCTCTCCCTCTCTCCCTCCGTGTTTCCTGTGAAGAAGTTGTATCTCAGTGAGCTCATCCCTAGATGGTCTGCTGAAGGAGGCACTGCTTATATCCAGTTGCCTGGGGACCTAGAAGGAAAAGTCATCTGAGGGTTTGAAGGGTCTGGTTCCTGTTGCGATTGTATATACAAAGGTTTGTTTACAGGCCACCGCCTGGGTGTCTCTTTTTTTTATTATTTGCTGATTTCCCGCTGTGTGCAGGCCTGGACTGGCATTGGGCTGAGAGCTTAGAGTGCAGTAATCTCCATGGTTCACCATCTTTTCTCTCCCATCCTTCTCCCCAGTAAATAGCCTGGTGAAAGGAGGTGGCCATCCCTACAGTTTGCCCGTGTCTGACGGTTTTCTGGTTTTGCTCCCGGTCCGTATGCATGGTAGATTAGTGTGGTCCAAACAGTGAGAGCAGGAAAGGACCCAAGGCTCTCAGAAGTCTCACATTGGCTCCTGTTTCTTGATTCCTTCTTGTCTGTTCAGCACCTGCCTGTTCCGTGCACCCAGAAGACAACCGTACATCTTACTAGCTGTGATACAATATCCAACTTACTGCAATGCGTGATAGTGTTTGGGGGAATCTTACAACTTTTCTGTATTGAGAATTTGGGATTTGGTGCTACATACTGAAGCTGCTCTGTGTCTTTATCCGTGACTGGGAGGGTGCTGGAGCTGCTGCTGGCTTAAGAGGGCAGCACCCAGAGGCAGTTCTCGGCTCACGTTTAGATGGGCATCATCCCCCGGGCCTCGCCTCCTAAGACACCAAATTTGACAAGAGCTTTAACATGGTGACTGTTTCGGAAGAAGAAATTTAGTGGGAGAAGGAAAGGAAGGCAGAGATGGTAATGGGGAGGGAATATGCCCAAAGTTCATGATACACCTGAACAAAAATGTTGCAAAACTTACTGCTTTGTACATATACTATTAACGTTTCAAAAATTATGTAACTCCCTGGTTTTTGTGATAGTCAGCAAAAAAGGCAAAACTATCACACCACTACTCACCCTCTGAACAACAGATAAGCTGCAGGAAATGTGATGTCCAATCTAGTCAAGGAATTGCCAGGGAGAAGACCCCGCTATTGGTGTTTAGAGAATAGTTTCTGATTTCAGGAACCTTCAGGAAGCACCTTAATATGGTGCCAGGGGACTATGAAATGGGAGATGTATAGCCAAAACAAGCCAGCATGGCGTCTTTTAATATTTATGCTAGTGAGCTTTTGGTCCTGTTATTCAGCAGCTGAGTCTGTGCCTTCATAGCCCACGGAACCACATGTAAATAATCACACAGAGGTGTACACCATCAGTTACTTTAAAAATGATTTTTTTTTTTCCCTCCTCTGATTTTTTTGCCTCTCTGATTCACTGACTCCATAAGCTGTATACCTGTGTCTGGGCTCAGGAGCAGTGCTTTTTACAGAGGCAACGGTTTGCAAACCTTAACTGAAGGTTCCGTTGGTGGTAAGTAGAAACCCACGGGCGGGTCAGCGTGGTCTTTTGTCTTTTGATAGTGTCTGAACTGCTGATTGATGCTTTATCCCCTAAGCCAATGGGACATGTTTACCCTGAGTGCCTTAGTGATGGTTGAACTTCCGCTTCAGCATCACGGTGATGTTGTGGCTGTTAACGTCACAAAATGAAGTATGCTATAATGTCACAAGGGAGAAACATGTGGAAACTTGTTGTGTGAGGAGAAATGCTCCAGTCCTGTTTGGTCGTTTATTCTGGACAGATGGTTACCATTATAGTAAATAGTTCTTACTAAAATTCATGGGTGGACGGTAGTAGACAGTACCTGTTTGTGTGCTCATGGGGCCGGAGGTCTGTATTAGGTGTCTTCCTCAACTCATCTCCACCTTATTTATTTATAGTTTTTATAACCGGGTCTCACTGATCCAGGAGCTCACCGATTGGCCAGTCTGTCTGGGCAGGGGACCCTGGGATCATCCTGTGTCTGTCGTCAGTGCTAGTGTTCGCTAGCTGTCTGCGATGGCCAGCTTTTTACATGGGTGCTGGGGGTCTGAACTCATTACCCATTTCCTATCCTGAACCCCCAGGATTTATTCTTTTTTTGAGAGTCACTATGTGGAGCTGGAACTCCCCGTCAACCAAGGTGTCCCCCCTCCCTCCAATCTCTTGAGTGCTAGAACGAAAGGCATTCCCCAATGCATCAGGACAGAATATGAGTTTGAGGTTTAGCATGAACAGATTGACTATTTACATACCTGTGAATGTATATTTCCTGTAACGTTATCCGTAGGTTTGCATGTAGTAAAGAGTGGAGAGCTTTTCACGCGAGTGAGGGAAGGGAATGATGGTACCGGTCGTGGCGGTCAGAAATAAATTCCCATTGTTCTAGTCCCTAAAGCAAGCATTCTCGCAAGACGATCGAGACACATACTCATTCGGTACTTACACGATGGGGAATGACAGTAGAGAAATATTAAAAGGCATTTTCTGTATAGACCTGTTGAGTTTCTTCCCCACAGGCAGCCAAGAGTCTTGACTGAGCGGGTATCTTAGGCAGCGTTCCTTAGTGTTGGATGGCACCTGACATACACTGTATAGAGTCCTCATGCTCATGCTGCGTGTGTCCAGAGCCCGGGCTGCAGGGAACCCTCACGAGGCCAGAAGCACCTGCAGTCACGTGTTAAGAGTTTTCAATTAAGTTTTTGTCTTTGCATGGTCAGAGTTTTTACTGTTGCCTATTTATTTTTTTATGGTCCCATATTTAATTGTGCGTCCTTTATCGGGTCCGAACCCACAGTTTAGGAAGCTGTGTTTTGAGGCAATTTCTAAATGACAGAACAAATATGTAGAGCCCGGATGACTAGACAGGCCATTTGCTGGGTGTAGCAATCCCCTGATGTGATCTGATTGCAAGGACTGGGTAGTAAGTACTTGGTGTCCATAATCATTTCCCTGCGCCATTAGGAAAAGCATCTTGATGGAATTCAAGGTTTAGAAAGTTTCTAATCCAGATTGGTCCCTTAAAGAAAATGTGGTAGGTAGTGTATTAAGTTTTTGTTCTTCGCTAACTCCGCTGTGAAGGGCGTGGCCTAAGGCTGTCATCTTTCTGCCTGTTTGGGCTGCTTCACTGTTACCCTCAGTTAGCAGTTTCTTTAGTGTTTTAGGTTGAGTGGTTTTTGCCTAAGGAAGGTGTGATTTGATAGTGAGATTGTTAATCTTGAGAGTGTTCTGTATTTTTTTTTTTTTTAATTAATAAAACACAAGTTCTGACTGGTCTCAATACTCTAGTGTACCTTATGTCCACTTGATACACTGGTTGGTCTTGGGCCATGGAGAAGCAACAAGCAATGTTAGTTGTAGTAAGTAGAAACTGTGGGATGAGATGTGGTAAGGCGTGAGCCTGCCCGTTGTTCGCCATGTATCGCGGGCTAGTGATGAGACCTGCACATTCACGGCTCAGGGTGCGTGCGCGCCTGCCGCCCTGTCCCTGCCGTCCTGCAGGGAGATGTCAGAACGTCTCTCTGTTTTCTCCTTGCTCCCAACCATCTCCTAAGCCCCGATACGCTTCCTCACATGGCTCACAGTGCGGTCTGGCGGCCGGCCGTGTTATTTCATTTACTTACCTTTTTAGACACTTCCTGTCGAGTCCAGTCTTGAGTGGTTTTGAGGGTGGAGCCAGCTAACCTGGTCTCTCTCTCTGCCTCTGGGATGGAAGGGTGGATGGAGTGGGCATCACACTGTCTAGTGACAGGCCCAGGCAGGAGGATCAGGAATTTGAGATTAGCCCAGGTCTCCTGAGACCTTGTCTCAAAAAAAAAAAAAACAAAAAACAAAAAAAACAAAACCCAACTAACCAAACAAACTTCTTGGTCACAGTCTCTATACTCCCTGTGTTGACTGTAGGAAGATTCTTAAAAAGGACATCTATTATAATTTGGGAAATCAGGTAGTTACTACTGGGATTCCACTAGGAAGATGCAGCCACCCATTCATGGCTTCATTCACTTATTTCTTATTTATTGGCCATTGAAGGAAAGGTTGATGTATAGACAAACACATTACGTATGTCGTTTGAAGGGCTGGAGAGATGGCTTTGGTTTGGTTCTCAGTGCCCACATAGTGGCTCACAGCCCTGTACCTGCAGTTCTGGAGGGATCTGACGCTCTATTCTGGCTTCTTGGGCTCTTGCGTGCATATAGTGTATGCAAACGTACACAGGCACGCACATACCCACATACGGTTGACGACAGAGTATTTTAAGAATGTTGGAGACAATGATACATTAAAAAAAAGAGTTGATATTTTACGGGGAAAGAGGTGCTGTGTGAGAAACTTCAGCCGTTCTGTTAGCACGACTGTCCAGAATGTTGGTATTAACTAGTCTCTCCTTTCTGTTTCTTCAGGGTCGACATGTTAAAACAGGTCAGCTGGCGGCCATCAAGGTTATGGATGTCACCGAGGTAAGGTTGGATCACACATGCTTACGAAGAGATTGTTACTTTAAAGTTACTCCTGCCATGTTTGGAGATTCCAGTCACTTGAGCCCATGTCTCTCCTGTGGCATTTGGTGCTCAGGGTCCGGCGGCTGGCCCGTTGACATACTTGAGCTGTTGTAGATGGTACCCAAGTAACCAAGTCAGTAGTATTTGCTTAATTTTTTTTTTTTTTTAAAAAAAACAACCAACCCAAAATACCTCCCCTCCATCTGAGTGATGTCATTGTTGGCCATGAAATGAACTGTAATGGGAAACATCTTCACTGATAGGAAAGATTGGAGGAGGGATCGTGGAGGTCACATGAACAGAGATTGAAGGGAAAAATCTTCCCCTAGGGTATCAGTCCACACCTGTGCCAGGTTTCCCCCACAACAGGAGAAGAAAACGTTTAGTCAAGTTCCCAGAGATTGGAAAAAGAAACATCTGTTAGACTGTTGTAGATTGCTGGCAGGATTTAGCGGCAGAAGATCGTTCTCAGAATGTCCAATGAGGATTCAGTGTGCAGCCTACATGGGGAAATGGCACTCGCTGAGCCACTCAAAATGTAAGCGCACACATGCGCACACACTGGTGAGTGCCTGTGTGTGCGTGCGTGCGTCCGAGAGTGCGCACTTATTTAGTAAAATAGAAATAGGTTGTGCTGCATCGTAAGCACACACACATAGAGCAGCGGGAGCTTCAGCAGAGCCATCAGGGTAAGTTTGGTTCGAATTAAACTTCTCCAGGATTGCTGTGTCACAGATGTGTTCTTAGCAGCTCTTGTGCAGTTTAAAAAGCGTCTTTAGAACAATTCCCCTCATTGAGTGGTGGGGGGGGGCACATCTTTTAATCCTAGCACCCAGGAGACAGAGTCAGGCAGATCTCTTGAGTTCGAGGCCAGCCTGGTCTACAGTGTGAGTTCAAGGACAGCCAGGGCTACGGGAGAGAGAGAGAGAGAGAGAGAGAGAGAGAGAGAGAGAGAGAGAGAAATATTATGTAACAGATGGATGAAGTGGGGTGTCTTCTGTGTTCTTGTTAATTTCATGATTTAAAAAAAAAACAAAAACCAAAAACAAAAATAAATACCATTGAAAAGAAGAATGGCCTCCAGAGTTTGTTTCTTATTATCTCAAGATTTACACTCCCTTTCTCCAGATAGCCAAGGACGGAGTCTTAAGTGACATCATTTTACTGACAGAGCTGTCTCCTCAGCCTCAGATGCTCTCTTGGTAGAGGCCATAAGCCTTAGAGTGGTCAGCTGGCTCTCGGCCCCATTCTGTGTCTAATTTTAGTCTGCAAAACTGTAAGCAGAAGCCATAGTTCTTTGGTGCCATATTTTAGCCCAGAGTGTAGTGTAGTTTCATAGAAAGACGACCCGTTGAACATGCAGTGTGCAGCCTGTGTTCCTTAGAGGGTTGCTTTGTCTTATTGACGTGTTGGTCAGTGTAGGCTTGAATGTGGATGCAATTGTTCTGCCTGTGCGCGTGTGTACGTACGTGTGTGTGTGTGTGTGTGTGTGTGTGTGTGTGTGTGTCCCATCCATCCGTCCTGCTTCTTTCTAGGTGCTGTGAGTCCTGATCTTAGGCTCTGTGTCTTTCTTCATCCTCCTGGGCAGCTAGTGGCTCCGAGGGTGTTGGCCCATTGTGGTTTGTTGCAGCCATCCCTGTTCTGGGCCGGCTCCCTTGTTCTGATTCAGTTTCTGCTAGGAAGCAGGACGCCAGTGTGGACATGGAAATTGAAAATGCTGTGTCAGTGGGCGGGAGAATGCTTTCAGAAGTCTGACAAGGAAAGTGACAGGATCTGACCATTCTTCTTATACTTCATGCTTATTGCTGGTTGGAGGAGGAGAGCTGGGCAGATTTCAGTGTGATGGTACCCTTTCTACTTAGGAATTGAAGGTGGTAATGGCCTTTTATGGTCTTGACTGGGATATTCATTTGAGCTTATTTGCTTACATTTTATTCTATAAACCAATATGTACTCTTGCCCTCCCCCACTACCTCCCTCCTTCCCTCCTCCCTCCCTCCCCCTCCGCCCCCCCTCCCTCCCTCCTTTCCTCCCTCCCTGATGATGGTGACAGACTTAATTTTCCTTTGATGCAGAAACCCAGCCCTGCTGGGCCCGTATTTAGAATGTAGACATGGGATAGTAGGTGGTCTTCTTTCTGATGAGTGTGTTCTGTTTCTTGTCTCCTGTGAGAGTTCCAGTTTTAAGACAATTGCTCTGACTTGGCCAACTTGAGGAGACTCCAGACAAACCCTTCTTACCATATGTTTTGCTTTATGGCCATGCAGAGTGCCAGGAGAGGGTCTCCGGAGAGAGATGGCTGTGTTGTTAGGGAGTGGCATCCCTTGTTTGCTGGCAGAAGGAGAGCAACATCGTGTTCTGAGACTCTTCTCCCAGACCTGGCTTCCAGAGAGTTCCACTGCCTCCTGTCTCCTTGTTTGTACTGCCCCCATGGCTCTAGAATAGAGGGAGAAAAAGGAACTGAAGAACCTAATCTGAAGTCGGCGAGCTGCTTTTAGACCAAGTCGAAATGTGTGTATAAGGCTGCGCTGGAGCTCTGTAGTATGATTCGTCATCAAACAGCGTTTCAATCACTTACCTTTCTAATCATCTAAGGTAGAAGTCTTTTTCTTCTACTTTAAATGATTGGTGTGGAGCTTTCTTGCAGTACTGCATAGGGTCATGAGGTAGTTAAAGTAGTAGACTTAAGTAAGGTAGCACCAATCTCTTTTCAAAACTTCCAAAGTTTTATTTTGTCTGTCCATTTGAACTGGATCGTGCTAACCCTGTAAAAGTTTGTTTTTCTATCCAGCAAAATCTCACATCTTAAACAGTTGTAGTACATCTTGTAAAACCACACTGGAAAGGACAGCTGTTCTCTGATCAGATACACACAGTGCTCAGTATCAACAGGGGTGTGCAGTGTGTTCAGAAACTACTCTGGGACGCAGTCGAGGGAGTGGCCCCAGGAGGGTTGATGGTAGTGGCGCCCTCTGGTGTAACACTGTTGCGCAGGACCAGCATCAACCGTGCCTGAGTACAGTCCGGGATCTTCCCTACCAGTTGTCTGTAGATGATACGCATCTTCCCTGTTTCTCTCTGAGAAGGAACGCCTGCAGGTTTTTATGTGTCATTGATTCAAATTGTTACTCACTGTCAGCAAGAGGGTTAGCCTACCCGGCCGTGGGGAAGAAAGGGGTCACACTGGCATTGGCTGAATTGGCCTGTGGCGTCCTCGCTCCATCCTCGTGGTTCATCGGGGCAGTAAGCTGATGGATGGGGGGAAGGATATTTCCATGCTAACCCTGTTTATAATTTACAACTCCCGGGTGGCCTCACCTGCTAGGAATGGATCTCCTGTCTTGGGTGGAAGGAGTTGGCCGGTGTTATATATTTATGCGCGTGTGCGTGTGCGTGTGCGTGTGCGTGTGTGTGTGTGTAGAGACCATACTTTTGAAAGGAAGCAACGTGGGGGATGATGTATGCGGGAGGGATCTTAGGAAAGAAAGAGAACGGAGAAATGAAATAATTATAGTTTACTTAAAATTAAATTAAGAATCTTTGTTTACTAACACTTGCAGAATCAGAATTAGGAAATCATTATGTTGCTGCTTCCGGTACGAGCTATCTTATGGTTCTCATGGTATCTGGACTTTGGTTCAGTCTTGCCTTGTTAGCAGTTAATACACAACAAAAATTATTTAGTCAAAAATGCTGTGGCTTAGCATATTAAGTTTAAGGAGGGTTTCTCGCCTAAGTGTGATAGAATGTTTTTGTTTTAAATCTTGGTGCTGCTTGCCTCTGATCCCAGCAAGGTTGTGGGTTCCAGGCCAGCCTGTTCTTCATAGTGAGATTGTAGCCTGGTAAACAGAAGTCACGGTTGTACTCTCCCAGGTGGGTGGAGACAGATGACTTGTGGGATTTTTTTTTTTTTGTCATCTTCTGGAGGCCTTGAAGCATATGTAAATCATCTTGTTTTAATGTAGTACACCACATCAGCATATGTAAATCATCTTGTTTTAATGTAGCACACCACTTCAGACCAGGTGGCTCTTACGATGTTTAAGGAGTGTGTGCCTAACAAGGGAAGTAGATTATTGGTAGTTTGCCCACCTCTTCTTCCATGAGCTTTTATGCTCTCTTATCTTTGCCTGGCTTTTAGTTAGAGCCAGGCTACACCAATTCTACCTTCTTGATTTCACAATAGTTTATACTTCCATATTCTTGACTTTGGGGGGGGTGTCCAGCTAATTACCATTAATTGCGGATTGGGTCAGCACCTAGTTGATGACTAATTTCGCTCCACTGCTGAGACCCTAGCTTTCAAAGCCCCGTGAGATGCTGTTGTCCAGTTGTGTTTATGCAGTATGAACTATTCCTTTTTCTGTGAGCGCTGGTTTTTCTTCACGGCTGCCTTTTAAAGTGATTTCTTGATGGTGGTGCTCTGCTGCAACCAGAGAAGGCTCCACATCCTCTGGCTTCCTCCGTACACAGGTATCTCTTCTCTGAACGTCTGTGTGTGTGGTTGCTGCAGATTCTCCAGACTCGCTGCTCTAACCCCTGAGCTCACAGGTTCCTCTCGCTGCATCTGAGTCCCCTGCTCTTGGTTAGTCTAGACCCTCTCCCAAGGCAGGAAACTTTGCCCATCATTGCCTGGTGTCTTAACCTCTTCAGGATTTGTCAAATTTTGATTGTTTAGGCAGGAGGGGAAATCATCTGGCAGAAGTCCCTTTAATTTTTTCTGAATGGAGATACTTCTCAGAGTATAACCTTTATCTGAGCATGCCAAGTAAGTAAGCAGGAGCTCCTGCGATCTGAGGTCACTGGCTGGCCAGTGCGAGACGCACACATAATAATGGCTGCTCATCACTCCCTTGTAGCCACTCTCTCGGATCTGTTTGTCGGGCTTAAGCAACACTATTCAGTGCACAGAGGATTCTTTTCTTTGTTGTAGTATGTAGTATGGGGAGATTGGTGGAATTCACCGCTGGCATAGACCAGTGTCTGGGTGGCCTGAAGCTATATCCCAACAAGGGAGCTCTGGCCGTCAGAGAAGTGAAGGCCGGATGATGAGCATCTCCCTCTCTTCCTACTGGCTTTTGCAAACTGCTCATCTTAGGTCATGGTCTGTATGGGGCGTCAAGAAGCAACAAGCCCGAGGCCTAGTGCCTGTAGCCAGTCCTAGCCAGGTTGAGCAGTTGTTTAAGCTTGCCAGTAACCCTACAACATTAGGTGTGACAGACAGAGGATGGGAGACACTCACGGAGGCCCACCGTAAGAACTGACAGCCCTCTCGGGCCGCACGCCTGCCCCATAAACCATTATTGTTATTGTTGTTGTTGTTATTTTCGGAATTAGTTAAATATTACATGGCCATGTAGGAAGTTAGGAGGTCAAAGAAGAAACTAACGTAGAGATAGTCTTTAACAGAATCCTCTCCTCCCTCTTCCTCCTTTTCTCTACGTGTACTTATTTAACCCTGTTTATAAACATTGTGCACATTTACATTGTGGATGGACAGGCACATTTTGTTGCCAAGGTCATAACTGCTTGGCTAGCTTCTGGGTGTTTTTAGATTTTGGATTCCTGTGTGTGTGTGTGTGTGTGTGTGTGTGTGTGTGTGTGTGTGTGTGTGTGTTTGGTTTCGTTATAATTTAAAAGTTTGGGTCTTTAAAAATGTGGAAGGATAATCACAGTTTGGGTTTGGAAATAAATTTGAACTCTTTTGAGGTTGTATCATTGAAAATACTTACACCCATGGTATTTAGAGCTGACCATGGTACCTGGATGTTGACTTGAAGCTTTGGAACAATCTAGTAGTGCAGGGACCTAAAACAAATGTGTTTTGTTGTCCTTGACGATGTGGCTTTGTCCCGGAGCTGTGCTTTGGGCCTCTGATTTCATGGTCTCATTCATGGGAGCCCCGATCCTCCAAGGCTGCTCACAGATGAGTGATGTGCCCCAAAAGGAAAGGGCTCTGCTCTCGGTGTTATTTATTTTTAGTTGCAGTCTTGTCTGTCTCATTCATTATTCCATGGTGTTACTAGTTTCACTTTGTTTTGAATCCATTGCTGATAACCAGGTGACTAGTGAGGTCTGATTGAAGCAGTCAGCAAGGAAGGGACAGACTTCGTGAGGCAGAGGGTGTTGGACCCTGACTGAGGGTTGTTCTCACTACATGTTCTCATTACATGTGCTATTGAGCAAAGAAGAGCTTCAAGGCCAAGGCCATTCCTAGAAGAAGCACACTGAGTCAGTAAAGTGTGACTTTAATATTAATACAAGATGGCTCGAGAGAGTGTTTTTCTCCTATGTCTTGAGCAAGCGTTTGTGAGTATATGATTTGCACTTCGGTTACAGTATTTTTCATGAGTTTTTTTTACTGTAATATTGAGTGATTGGGATGAGGATTGATTTTGAAGACTGCCATTCTTATGACATGATCCCATAATTTAATTTTGTTCCAAAATGTATCCTGTTCTAGAATATTCTTTCATTTACATATTTGTGGAATGGTGAATTTAAGATGAGTAACTTTTACGTGTGAACCCAATTAAACTTAATTGATTCCGTGCTACCTTTAACTTGACTTGTGTTGAGTGAAAATACACTCAGGACTCTGTAAGCAACTGTAAATTGTTCTTAAGAAGCAGCCACGTCTTTCAAGTATATCTGAGTGCCGAAATCCTCCAGAGAGGCTATGTCTCTCTTTGTCAGCCCTTCTACTCAGCTTCACAAAGGCTATTAGTTACCCCTCTATTTGTTCAGCTGTCAATAGCTGACGTTTAATTTTGTAAGGAAGCAGGCGGAAAGATGGTAGACTCAAAACATCTCTCAGGCCTCCCGGACCACATCCGAGCATCTCTGAGGTCTGCCTGTCTCTGACCAGACAGTACTGCCATCAGGGGCTCGAGAGAGGACTTGAACAGTAAGAGTTGGAAGCAACATTTTAAGGGAACACAAAAATGCTGGAGTTGTTACCACGGTGGCAGAGCTCTTACCTCGCATACCCAAGGAAGGCACTGCAAACAAACTCCACTGAAGGGGGCATTAAAAGACACAATACCCTCCCTGCCTACATGCTCAGATGGTGAGGTGGGCCGTGCTTTTTGTCTGACTCGTTTACAACCATAGCTGCTTGTGCAAATTAGTGCTGTGCAGATGTTGGCTTCTCCCAGCCCCCTGTCCTCTGATAGCCAGGGAGCCAACTGCAAGCTCATCTGCCCTCAGAGCCCAGCTCCAGACAAAGACCTTTACTGTGAGAATTGCTCCTGTTGGTCAGAAGCCAAAATGCTAATTGGCACCAGCTGCATTAACTCACTGAGTGGGGGTCAGCAGCTGCCTCACCATTGGAGGAGAGCAGAAGAGAGCCCTCTTCACGAACTCTGCTCCAAGAAGCCCTCACCCCATCCTTGAGATCCTCCTATTTGTGATCATCTTGGCTCCCCTGAAGTGGGGTATGAAGGACACAGTAATTTGGACTGAAAACTAGACACGTGGGATGATGTGTAAACTTTGTCTGTGTAGCTTTGTCAGTTCAATTATTTGTTTAAATGTCAGCCCCAAATCTGTTCATTGCTGAATCTTCTTTTAAAAGGTGTTTACTTCGGTGGTGCTAAGTGTGTCCCTATTACATGTTGAAATAAGACTCCCAATTTAATGTTTTAAGGAAACAGTTATTTATTTTATACATGTGTGTGTTTCACCTTTATATATGTCTGTGTACCACATGCATGCCTGCTCCCCATGGAGGCCAGAAAAGTGTTCGATCCTCTTGGAACTGGCATTTTAGATTAGATGGTTGTGAGCCTCTGTGTGGGTGCTGGGTACAATCTTTGGAAGAGCAGCCACTGCTCTTAACTACTGAGCCATCCCTCCAGCCCGCAAACTTGCTTTAAACTAATGATTAAAGGGAAATTGGAACTTAAAACTCGGTTCATGATAGCTGTAATCTAAAGGCAATGTAGAATATTGCATGCTAAGTATTAGTCCTAAGATTCTAGTTGCAATTGGCTCAAAGCCCATTGGCAAATCTGTATTTCTGATGCTTTTTCCTCCAAGGCTAGGCCTTTATAATAAGTCACTAAATGACAATAACCGGTGCTAAATGTTTTTTTTTTTTTTTAATTAGACGTGTAGTATCATTTGTTTTAAAATTGTAAAATCAACGGAAATAATGTTTCGAGTATCTATTACATTACATCACATCACCCTAAAACAGTACTTTGGAAAGGAGACCACAATTTCCTCTCTGTATTCTTTGTACTCTAGCTTCTTATGGCTTAGGACTTGACTACTCAAGACCTCTAGGGTATATTTTGGCAAGTCAGTGAATGTGATCACTTTATCTCTCTAGGTGATGTTTCAGTCCTATAGAAATGCTACTGTTAAATTTGATTGCACTTAAGGTCTTGTATTTCATTGACTCTGAGATGTAACCCAGTTTCTCTTTTTGAGATGAGGAGTCCCATTACATAGTCCACAAAATTCCATAGTCTCCCAGATGCTGGGATCCCAGCCCCCTCCAGCCCAGTTTTGAAGGCGTCACAGTGTGATGGTGCAGCATGGTTACAGAACACAACAATGTGTTTTTGTCTGGACGTGTTTAGAATGAGCACAAGCAATGCCATGAAAATCTACCAATCATATTTCTCAGTGTAGATACTCAGCATTTTCCGGCCAGTGGATAGTACTGAATTTAAGCTCTTAACAACTCCAGGGTATGCGCTTGTTTTTTAATCAGTGGGTTATGGAACTGTTAAGTACCTTTGAAGTTTTTTTTTGACTTCTTCAAGTGATGAACAGCTAGGGCACAGGTAGTCAGATGGTTTTGATTCTTAATTACTCTTCAGGGAGCTGCTCACAGGAGACTTGGGCAGCGTTTGTTCTCTGCCAGGAAGTAAAACCCGTGGACTAGTAGGGTGGGATAAAAAAACCACGAGAGGGGGAGTGGAAGAGAGTGAGGAGTGAGGGATATTGGGTAAACATGTCTCTAAACCAGGACAGTTCACATAGCGGTGAAGTGAGGGTTGGCCGGTTGCACTTTACAACAGAGTTAACGTTTTAACTCTTCCCTACTGTTAAAGGCATTCCTTAGTTTTGCACATCTATTCTCTTTAAAGACAGAGTCTCATGTATACCCTAGCCTGCAGTTCTGTGTGTAGACTAAGCTGGCCTCAAAGGGCTTGAATTTAAGGCATGCACCATCACATCTGGGTATGTGCTCTTTTTTTCTAATACTTCTATATGTTTATAGATTTTGTTTTTTATTTAAATAAAAAGGATCAGATCTTTAGTTTCTGTTGTGATCCCCTAGCTACAGCTAATGTAAGGGACAGTGGATGTTTGGTTCTTTGGAGCATGTGTTTAGCTATGGGCCTTGTTCCAGAGACGGCATTAGATGGCTTTGAAAGCAGGCCCCAAATGTTACGTGCCAACAAGCTCACCATCTTCTCATGTCTCATGTAAACTATTCTGTACATACGGGTGTACATGTATAGATAAAGGACACAATTAAAGCCTTTCTATGAATCTAGAGTTCTTAGTTTTGTTAGGTTAGGGACCTATTTCTTTCTGCCTTTGTTAAATATTATTCCTTTATTGTCTTAATATATAGTTACTCTGAAGAAAGATTAAGATAGAAGCCTTTTTTCTATATTGATCGGGTTGAATGCTAGTTTGGTGTAGAATTAAGACAGTCACCACAATCATAATTATGGAAAAGATAAGCAATCGGTATGAGTTTCTTCTGTACAGGGCTCAGAGGAGAAGCCTTGTACGGCCTATGTGTGGTCACATGCTATGTGCGGTCACATGACCCTGCTGCGTTGTTGACAACCGTCTCCTTTGGGAGTTGCAAAATATTCTGTAACATCCCAGTATGTGGTGGTGACACTGGGTCTGCCATCCTTAAACTCACTGCTTCAAGATGACTTTATATCTTCTTAGACGTTTGATTTCTGAAGCAGAATGTATAACTGAAGTTGTAATTAATGTTTTCCTTTTCCCATTTCTTTTGATCTTTAATGTCTAATTAATGATAGCTGTCTTTTACCTTAAGGTATAGTAGTGAGTGATAAAGCGTATATTTTTCTTCTTTAAGGCTTTAAGAGAGCTTCTATAGATGCTAGCCTAAAGCAGTTGATGTCTTCAGACTTTGTTCCGGTACACACACACGTGTGTGTACTCTCCTGTGCTCCGCAGAACATACATGTACACACAGCTGTATATATTTCTCGGATCGTTCCACGAGAAGGGAAGAGTGTCAATGTAGAGTGGGTGTATTTGTGCAGAAATCTAAGGAAGTTGAAGCAATGGAGTACATAAGAAATTTTTAGAGATTTAATCATGAATTTTACCTAGAGAACTTACACTGTATTACCATGAGCGCTCTACACACACAGACACACACACGTTTTTTTTCTCGCTTTAGTTCTAAGTTTCCTTCATTTGGATGATACTTAGAGCTTCCTTAACCTGCCCTCTTACAGGAAGCTTGAACGTGTGTGCAGCAGCAGAATAAAATGTCCATGCTGGTTGATGTTCGCCCCCAAGTGTGGGGAGAGAGGGGGAGACTAAGACTCCTTGCCCTTTGATACTCACTGGGCAACTTACGGAAGAAGTTTTGTGCCTGTTTGCCCACCTGTCCTCTTCCTCCCCCTCGGGTCTTTCCCCAGGGCCTCTTTCTCTCCTGCAGCTCAGCTTACTAAGGTGACAGCAGGCATAAAGGAGATCTTAGTCTGAAACAACCTGTGTGTAGGAGGTTGCCCCCACCCCACCAAAACCGTGTACACCGCCCCCTGAAGTCACGTGTCGTCGTCTGTCCAAAACTTTTCTTACGTGTATTCATAAATGTTCCTAAGGAGGAGATTCCCTTCCATCGTGGTGTGGGGCTGGGGTGCTGTTTCTTCCACTGGAGCTAACCGTCTCCCAGAGAAGCGGAGTAAATAAATAGCCCGAGGTCTCACTTCCACAGGTGTGAGCTGAGGATGAAGGGAGTGTTTTGCTTTCTGTTTGCTTGCTCTGGAGGAAATCAGATCGGTCAGAAGCCACATGGTTTTTTGTTTGTTTGTTTCCTCTTAAGGATGAAGAGGAAGAAATCAAACTGGAGATAAATATGCTGAAGAAATATTCTCATCATAGAAACATTGCAACGTATTATGGTGCTTTCATTAAGAAGAGCCCTCCAGGACACGATGACCAGCTCTGGGTAGGAAGACATTGGCAAGCATTTGGTGTGGTTTCTGTCTGTGGTTAGTGTGATAAGGGAATTAAGGGCTTCACAGGGGGCGTGGAGAAAGAAAGTAAAACAAAAGGAAACCGAAGGGCTCCTTATCCTTATCCTACAGCTAGCTGTACTGTGGCCAGGAATGAGAGGCCATTTTACAGAAAGCTGTTTGGTAGAAAGCTCCAGAAAGTGTGGTATTGTCAGTCATTTGTTAGTAACATTAATGGTAGTCGTTAATTATGAACAGGAAATTCCAGGGAAATTTCTTGAACCAACACATTCAACCTTTTAAAAAAAAAATTATATATTTATTTTCAAAATGATGGCTGGAAGGCTGCTACCTGTGTGAGTTGCATGAGTTAAATTGAAGGTGTTGAATTTATAAGGCAAGAAGCTAGGTTGATAGCTTTTCCTAATGGTTTTATAGAGGCTAATGTAGGAAACATGAGAGAGGAAGACTTCGGTAGAATGGATGGCCCAGAGGCAGATCTGCACAGTCATAGCGGCTGGTGTGTGACAGATGTCAGAGACCCACAGCTGAGAACAGCTTCTAGGACAAATGACTCTGGGGGACTCACTCGAGAGTGGAGCTAGATTGCTGTCTCTCATCACACACACACACACACACACACACACACACACACACACACAGAAACAGATCACAGGACTCAGTGTGAGTTCTAAAACTGAAACTGTTAAGAGGGAACATAGGGAACACTGATAGGCATAGGCAAGAATTTTCTGGAAAGGACCCCGTAGTTCAGGAAATACTACCAACAGTTGACAGATGGAATTTGTCACAAGATTAAAAAGTTCTCCAGAACAAAGGAAACAATCAGGTGGAGAGCTGGTTTATAGAGGGAAGAAATTCTTTTCTGGTTATGTATCTGATGCAGGATTAATATCTAGAATGTATTTTTAAAAGTCATAAAACCAAACAACCCAGTCAGAAGATGGGGTAGTGATCAGACAGGCCTCAAATGAAGCACATAAACCGACAAATGCCACAAAGGTGTCCTTAGCCATCAAGGAGAAGCAGTCACAAGTATCCTCGAGGGCCTGGCCAAGGGAACTAATACTCATAGCTGCAAGGGTGTAAATTGTACGGCCACGGTGGAAGTCCTCAGAAAACTAAATCGAGAAATGCCTGTGACCCAGCTACACCACTTGTAAGTACCCAACCGAGTATGACCGGCTGCTTAGATACCTACACATACATACGTGTTGTTTGCAGCACTGTTCACAAGAGCCACGTTTGTAGCCAGGCTGACTGGTACCCACCAGCAGATGAATGGATAAAGAGAACGCAGTATATACACACTGGACTTCTGTTCAGGCACAAAGAAGGATCGACACACATCACGTGCCGGAAAATGGATGTAACTGGAGGCCACCCAATACAGAGAGATGTGTATTGTATGATTTTTCATAATTGTAGGTCCTGCGATTACTTACTAATAAAATAAAATCACACACACACACACACACACACACACACTCTGTCAAAAACAACAGCAAAAATGGGGGCCAGTACGTGAGTCCGTCCATTGTCCTTCATACACATGTGTATATGTGTGCATTCTCACATTCATAAAAATACACATGAAAACGTCCTCTGACGTACGGCACACACGTACTGCGTTAGTTTAAGTTTCCGTCACTGTGTTAAAACACCAACAAAAGCAGTTAGGAGGAGAAAGGGATTTATTGTGGTGTTCAGCGCCAGAGTCTACCATGATGGGGAGTGGTGGCTGCCGGGGAGCCTGAGGGCCGCCGGGGTCCTCAGCCCTGCAACACAGAGGCAAAAGGAAGTAGGGTCAGTTTACAAAACCTGCAAGCCTGCCACCAGTGACGCATTTCCTCCAGCAAGACTCCACTTCCTAAATGTTTCCTAACCTTCCCACCGGCCGGGAAGGAAGTGTACATGAGCCTGTGGGGGTCAATCAGAGTAAAACACGGACGTCCAGACTAGAAAGAGGTGGGGGAGAGGGAAGGAGGACGAAGAGAGAAAGAGGTGAACGGTTATTTTATTGCCTACATCCAGTCATAATTGAAATTTCGCAATACTTCAGCTCATTTTCTAGGAGGTTTACAAGTGTAATTGGTAATATGCTTAGCAGGTTCAGATATTTTCGAAACTATGAGGTTGCTTAGAAGTACCACTTCCCTTTTGGTTTAAAGTCAGCTAATAGGAAATATGGAATAATTTGAAGATCATGGCCTATAAAAAGCAACGGTTAAGGAGGAACTTCTGGAATGCTGATTCTGGTTGTTTGGTAGTGATGACCAGAAAGGGGAAAAAAAAAAATCTCTCTTAGAGGGAGGAACACTCCAGCATTTCCACCTAGCCCGCGCATGCTCAGTTTCCTGGACTATGAATATACTCTCTGGAGAGACCATGGTGAATATACTGTGTAAAGCAGCCCGTCTTGACTTGGATGTTCCCGCCATGATCATGCCCGTGGCTAGGTGTTGTATTGAGGGAAGTAGGGGACAGGACTGTGTGTTTTGGATGTGTTCTCAGCCTGGCCTGTGATTGGTTCAATCTGTCTTGTCTGCCCTGTAGCTTGTCATGGAGTTCTGTGGGGCTGGGTCCATCACAGACCTTGTGAAGAACACCAAAGGCAACACCCTCAAAGAAGACTGGATTGCTTACATCTCCAGAGAAATCCTCAGGGTAAGGAAAGGGAGCAAAGTGTCATATTCCGACCTTCAGCTGAATTCCCAGTGTGTCTTTGTATTGGTTCTACATAGAGATGATTATCTATTTTGATAGCCAAGGATTTTCTGTACCTCATTAGTAGTTTAGATCATGGTTTGAAACTTTCCACTCTGTGAAAAGGTTGCTTTAAAAGAAAAAAGAATGTAGCACTTTTTACCTGAGGGCTTGGCTTGTGTGGTTGGAAAACACTTGAAACAATTTGCTGTGTGCAGAACGTGCAGACCTTGTCATGACTACATAAATAACGCAGTGTAATACCCACCCCATGACCTAAAGAAGAGCATGTGGCCAGGCAGTGGTGGCACACGCCTTTAATCCCAGCACTCCAAGGCAGAGGAAGGTGGATCTCTGAGAGTTCGAGGCCAGCCTGGTCCTCAGAGTGAGTTCCAGGACAGGCTCTAAAGCTACAGAGAAACCCTGCCGTAACTGTGAGAAGACAGGGCTGGAGGAAGTTGGTGCAAGTTGCAAGTTAGAAAACAGAAGTGGACTGAAGAAATAGAAATAAAAGCTCTGTGGGGATGAAGTGTGTTTTCCTCCTACCTCTTGAGAGACTTGCTGGTCTTGTTCTAGACACAAGGGCATCAGAAAGTGCTCTATGCCGGGAGTATTTGTATTCTTAGGGGAGATGGTTTTTTATTCCTACACAGGGCTGTTCTGGTGGCAGAATTATTTTATACCTGGATGGTAGTGGGGTGTATCAGCATTTAACAGTTGTTCCCCTGGATGGAACTAGCTCGAATAAGTTCACAGGGTAGAGGTTTGGCGTGGGAAAGGAGCTATCCTGTACGCAAATAGCACAAATTATAGCAGAAAAAGTATAGATGGCCATCCAACACTCGTGTCATAGCCCAGCTAGAAGATGGTTATAATCATCCCAGAGGGAAACCCCGCCCACTGCTGGGGGGGGGGTAAGGCTGACAGAGCCTTCCTGGGAATGCGCCAAGGGTGTATTTTATGTTCTAAATGTGGATTTACGAAAACGCGAACCACGTGTGCACCTTACTGTAAAAGGGAGCTCTCGACTGTGTACTTAGACGGGGACTGGGTCTGCTGTCCTTTGCAGGGGCTGGCACATCTCCATATCCACCACGTCATTCACCGAGACATCAAGGGGCAGAATGTGCTGCTGACCGAGAACGCGGAGGTGAAACTTGGTACGTACGTACGTAGCTAGACGTTACTCTGTTGATGTCTGCTTTTTCTTTCCCATCGCCCCTGTCCCATGCTTATGTGGTCCACTCTGCCCGGATAGAACAGCCAGACGGAGTTTTTTAATTTTTTGTTTGAGGGAGGGGGGCTCTTACAAAGGAAAACATTTAATCGGGGCTGGATTACAGTTTAGAGGGGAGCATGCAGGCAGGGCTGGTGCTGGAGAGAGAGAGTTGAGGTTATGTTTAGAGGAGGCTGGGCCTGGCTTGTACCCTAGTGACATAATTCCCTCCACAAGGCCACCCCTCCTAGTAGTACCATTCCTTTTGTACGTATGGGGGCCGTTTTATTCAAACCTTTTCCCAAAAGTCTAAGCCGCAGAGGTTGCTTTTCAAAGGTCCACATGGCTGCTGTCTTCATTGGTGCTGGTGCTAACTGGTTATCTGTGGATGCTCTGCCTTGGAGGAAGCCTCCTTAGGGCACAGCTGGAGCACACGCACTGCCCTTGCCCGGACTGCCTTGGTGCCGTGTGTCCATGCACTGACCTCATGACACTGAGGCTGTGATACCCCTCAGTCGATACCCCAGCTGTCAGTTGCTGATGCTTAACCACGTTTCTAGAAAGCTTAATTCGTCTCTGTGTCCTGATTTTGTTGTGTGTTTTGAGGCCCAGTCAGCCAGTAAGCCCTGGACTTGTTCTGTGCACAGAGGTGACGCCTGCCGATTGTGCGGCCCCTCTGTGGACCCCGGTGTGTGAGCTGCTCTGCTCTTTGCCCTTCTGCTGCTATGGTGGGGGCCAAATGCTGACAGGCAAACATCCAGCACGCGGGATTTTAGCCAGCTCTGCCTCCCATCTCTTAACTTTCTTGTAGGCCCGTCATTAAATTCATAGAAAGTAGACTGAAGTCCCAGCTGTTCTGGGGAGTGAGTGAGTGTGTGTGTGTGTGTGTGTGTGTGTGTGTGTGTGTGTGTGTGTGTGTGCATGCGTGCAGGTGTAGGTATAGACACCTCTGCACGTGGTGCAAGTTGCACAGCTCACGTGTGGAGCTCACAGAGTAACTGTTCCTTCCATCCTCCTTGACGTAGGATCCAGGAAAGGACCTCAGGTCCCTGGGTTTGTGCAGTGACTTCCTTTATCTGCTGAGCCATCTCACTGGCCTCTGCGTGTGCTCATGGTTCTGTTTATTTAGTACAGTATGGTGTTAGCCTGGGGCCTGTGTGCAGAACCAGCTCTGAAAGCGGGGAAGGCAAGAATCTCGGAAACATTCTCACGCTAACCTGGCGCCTTTCACTTCACCCCCCCCCCCCAAAAAAAAAAAACCCCAGAAAACAAAAAAACACACATGCCTTACAGAGCTAATCCGGGCCGCCCTTAGGTCTGTGCTCCTAAACTTGGGGCTTTCTTTAATTTGCACTTGTTTTTGACACACGTACAGACCTTACCGTTGTCCTGTAGTAGGCCCTCTGCTGGTCCCCTCCGGTTCTTCTGGACTGGCACAGTTTCTTGCACTGCGGTCCGGGTGTTGTTGCGCCGAGATGGGCCCTGCTTTCCGGGGCTGCCTGCCTGCGCCCTGCGTTCTGCAGTTGACAGCACGGGGCTGTGTGTGTTCAGTGTGACTCATCACAGTTCTCTTCTGCTTTGTTAATTGTGCTCTGCGTTTCCTTCCTCAGTTGACTTTGGTGTGAGTGCTCAGCTGGACAGGACGGTTGGACGGAGAAATACGTTCATAGGCACACCCTACTGGATGGCCCCTGAGGTCATTGCCTGTGATGAGAACCCAGACGCCACCTATGACTACAGAGTAAGAGGCACCTGCCCTTCTGAGCCATCCTCGGGCCTTAGCATTGCAGAGTACCGGGGGCTTACGTGAGGGGAATTGCACGTCCCTTGTACCTACTGGGTTTCAGTGAGAAATACACAGACCCTGTTGAATTTAGGCTTTGCAAGCCTGACTAGCAGTGCTGACTTGGTGTTTTGTTGCTGGTGAGCTCAGTGAGGATACGCTGTACACAGACAGCCAGGCCCAGAGCTTCTCCTCACCAGCCAGCCAGGTGTCCCTTCCCCAGTGGCCTTTTTAGCTTGAAGAATGCACTAGGATCAGATACGGTTTCTTTTTAATCTGTCAAAACTTACAGTAGCGTCCTCTGAAATTTTGCAGCGTTCTTGTGTGACAGGTTGTGTAACTTCTCTTAGTTATACAAATAAACAGACGTGCTTAGAGAGTGACCCCTAGGGACTTGAAACCGTAATGCAGCTTTTTAAATCCAGGCATAAAACCCATACTTAATAATCTGATTCAGGTCGACTGTGTTATTGTTTTATTTTTAACAAAATGGAATGTTTGCTTTAGTGGTTATTGTGCCTGTTAACGGAGTTAAAATTGAGTTCATGATGACTTGTTCCCCCACGTGTCTACATTAAATACCCAGCTAATGAGGACTAATCTAAATCATTGCTCCACATGCTCTTCCTCTTAATTTGGAGTATGCAAAATGTACTGCAGACATTATGGTTTTCTACCATTAATGTATACCTAAAATTTGAGAGTAATCATGTTGAAGTAAATGACAATACATAATTCCCTGGGGCTGGAGAGATAATGACTTCCAGCAAAATTTGTCTTTGTTCACCTGAAGAATGCTTTTATTTCATTTGTATGACTGTCCAGGAATATATAAATAGGTATCTAGAACATTCTCTTTTGTTTTTGCAGAGTGACCTTTGGTCTTGTGGTATCACAGCCATCGAGATGGCAGAAGGTGCCCCCCGTGAGTAACTTTCTTCACTTTGAGTTCGTTTCTTCTGTGTAACCTGATTGCATGTAAGAATCTAAGTGCTGCTGGGCAGAACCTTGCCTGGCAGCGCGAGCGGATGAAGGACTCGCCAAGAGGGGATTCTTGGGAACCAGGGTTACCTTCCAGGGTTCTCAAGGTCTGTAGCCTGTTCATATGCGGGACCTGAAATTAATAAGGGCTAATGTTTTTCTTTCTTTCTTACATTTAAAAAATACTGTTGGAAACAGGCCCCTGTTCTTTAAAAGGTTTTTTTTTTCTCTTATTTTGACTTTACAAATTGAGATATTATCTTTTATTTGTGAGATTATTTTTTTGGTGAAGATTTGAGTTTGCTTTTCCTTGGGTTAAGTCAGTGAATTGATCAATTATGAAACTGATATTTTTTAGGGCTGTAATAGAAATGTAGAGAAAATAAGGGTGGGAAACATACCCAGCATTTTCTCCTGCTGGTCCGCTTTAGCAAGGGGTGCACAGAGACTGCGTACGTAGATGTTGGATAAATACTTGTTGAATGAATGAGAAGATGTTTACAGTTACTAGTCAGCTGCAATGCAGAAGTTGTGTCCCTTACGTTTCTGTATATGTTACGGAGGCAGGGGACCTGTTGCTGGCTCGTTTGTCTCAATGTTCTCTCACACTGCGATACTGTGTCTGCCAGTCTGGTCCCCGTTCCCAGCTGCCCGGCGCGTTTCTCCTGAAAACGTGCCTCCTTTGTTGCGACATGCTCTAGTGGTCGTGACTGCTGAGTTCAGCTTTCTTGGAGTGAGTTGGTGAATACAGGCAGTGTTGACACCACGATGGCTTTCTCTTCCTGCCGACACTAGCTGTAGTAACACAGCGTTGTGTGGAGACTCTGAGTGCCGAACTGTTAGGCGCTGCTCTGTCTGAAATACTGAAGGCCTTCACACACCGACCGTTCTGACCCTTAGGCCCACCTTAGGGAAGCAGCCGTTTTCATTAGAATCTTAAAAGGTGACTTCATTGTTCCGTCCTTTTAAATTTGAGTTACCACCCATCCTTGATTCGGGTAAATGCCCATGGTCTGTTTGAAGTTGTGAATAACTGATTTTCTCCTTATACCTTGCTGTTTTTAAATGAGTAATTCAAGGTATGGCCTGGGGTTCATAACAAACATCCCGGCTGCTTGACATTCTCGGCAGCTGGACAGTGGGGTAGAGTATTTGAAATTACGTGCGAATGGACCCTGGAAGAGCGATTAAGTAAGTGCCTTACTGACAAACATCTCCTTTCCACAGCGCTCTGTGACATGCATCCAATGAGAGCATTGTTTCTCATTCCCAGAAACCCTCCTCCCAGGCTGAAGTCAAAAAAATGGTAAGCGGTGGGTGAGCCCCCCTCCCTCCCTCCCTCCCTCCCTCCCTCCCTCCCTCCCTCCCTTCCTCCTGAGTAAAGGTGGAAGGAGAGAAATGAATCCATGGAGTTGTCCCAACTTTCACACACGCGTGTATGCACACACATCTTTTCTCTGTCTCACATTCATTTTTTTCCCAAAAGATTTGTTATATGTAGTGTTCTGCCTGCATGTGCACCTGCAGGCCAGCAGAGGGCACCATACTATTACAGATGGTTGTGAGCGACCATGTGGTTGCTGGGAATTGAACTCGGGTCCTCTGGAAGAGCAGCCAGTGCTCTTAACCTCTGGGCCATCTTTCCAGCCCCATACATACATTTTTCAATGTTCTAACCAGAGGTAGGGCTAGGGATGTGTTTTCATGCACTGGACCAGGACTGGGAAAAGGCCAAAGCTCTGAAGTGACTGTTGTCACACATGTCGGTGACAAGTTATTCTGAAGCTCCTCCCCTTTCTGCCTTTGCCCATCAAGCACTGGGACCTGATGAGGCAACCCAGCGCAAAGCTGCTTGAAGTTTCAGTAGGCTCAAGGCGTCTGCATTCCCCACTGAAGCAGGCCCGCCTTTTGCTCACCTCTGAATCTGTGTTTGCTTTCTGGATACCAGACAGCATCCTCCATCTGTGCTCCTGCAATGTGGGGACCGCTCTGTCCAGCCGCGCGCGTGCGCATGTGTGTGTGTGTCCTGCCACTGCGCCCGCCCCACCCCAGTGAAGCCCTCCCTCTCTTCCCTTGCCGATTCCACCTCCATGATGTCGTGGGCAACGAGTAACATTAGGCTGAAACTCTTCCTTTGCGCCTGGCTTCTTTGACAGCTGTTTCCGATACAGTTTTAGCGGCGTGCTGCAAGCGTAACGCCGCGGTAGCATCCCTGCTCCTGTGCCCTCAGCCGTGAGCTCCCGTGTGGTCCCCCAGCGTGACTGCGAGGACAGCAGGCTCGTCGGCGCTTCGACTGCTGTCCACAGCTTGGCTTTTGCAGCAGAACAACTCTGACGGTGTGTCTCACTTCCTCTCACAGGTCAAAGAAGTTTTTCAGCTTTATAGAAGGCTGCCTGGTGAAGAATTACATGCAGAGGCCCTCTACGGAGCAGCTTTTGAAGCACCCTTTCATAAGGGATCAGCCGAATGAGAGGCAGGTTCGGATCCAGCTGAAGGATCACATAGACCGGACGAGGAAGAAGAGAGGAGAGAAAGGTATTACAGCTCCTTCCAGCTCCGCGTCTTTCCTGTTACCCACCGAGTACTTTTAAAAGGGTTTAAGCCGGTGTAAAAGGGTCCGTCCTGACGATTTTAAACCCTGGGTGGTGGTGGTTGTTTCTGACCCTGCATTACCTTGCCCGCCCGTCCCTCTGTGCCCTTCCGTCCTCACACCCTCTTCCGCATCCCTGCCTGCCACATGTCTTACTTCTGTCTGCCTACGTGCAAGCGTAAGGCCTCAGTGAGTTAGTGCTCCTCCACAGCCAGCCGCTCCGGGTCCCGCCTTCCCACGCTGACACACACGCGCACACAGCATGCAGTTACGGTTTTTCTGCCACTACGGTGCTCTGTCGCCGTGACCGACATTCCCAGGTGTAGCCTTCCTGTTAGAATTAACTGGTTTGGCTACTCAGAGCCTTCTGTTTCATATGAGTTTTTGGATTTTTTTTTTTTTTAAGCAGGGATATGTTTTTTTATGTAGTGTTATTTTCAAGGGACTTAAAGTTTTCTTGGTAAAGGCTTTTTTCACTTCCTTGGATAGATGTATTTCTGAATACTTTTATTTCTTCTTAGTAAGTTTGCAACTTTGACTTATTTTTATTCCTTTTGTGTCCTATTGCTTTACGTGGATGGGACTGGAAACCCTATATTGGTGTCTAGATTTTAGAGAATATGTTTGGTTTTCCCCCCATCTGGTACCTTAAACATGTTTTTTTTCTGTAGGTTTGTCGTATGTAGTTTTTAGTATTTGGAGGTGTCTTGTTTTGTGCTCCTAATTTCTTTAGGACTTGCATTCATTCATTCATTCATTCATTCATTCATTCATTCATTCGTGGTGGGGAATTCACTATAGCTCAATCTGCATATTTACTTATTCTGTCTTAGCCTCCCACGTGCTGGAATTACGGGTGTGAGCCATAACGCCAGGCTCTTCAGGGTTTTTTCTCATTAAGACGTGTTTACCTTTGTCCAGTGCCTTTCTGCATGGGAGCTCTGTCCTGACGTTTACTTATGTCATGTATTATTACATTTGTTCATTTGCACAGCTTTGCATCCCTGAGATGAAACCACTTGGGTGTGGCATGTAGTCTTAATATATTCTGGAATACAGTTGGGAAACTTTTCCACGCAGTGCTCCTTAGAGAATTGTTCTTTTCTCGTTCTCTTTATTCCGTTTTGCTGGCGGGGTCCTATTGGTTTCATAGAGTGAGTTTGGTAGAGTCTCCCCTTCTTTTTGATGGGATGGTGAGGGTATTGGTGTTCGATCCTTCTCAAAAGTTTGGTACCAGCCTGCGGTGTGTCTGCACCGGTCCGTCTGTCCTTGTCTTTGAGACTTACATCCCTGCTGCAGTCCTGTGCCGGTTAATGACGTGTTTACATTGTTTGCGTGCTTGCATCCTACAGACTGAACTGTGGTTCATTGTAGGCCTTTACAATGGGTCCATTCCTCTCCTCTTCCTACCTTTCGGAATGTAAGTTTCAAAGCATTCTCTAATGGCCTTTCTTGGATTTCATTGGAATCTGTGGTTAAAAATTTGCTTTTCATCTTTATTTGTATTAGTTTGGGTTTTCTCTCTGTTTTTGTTAGGTAAGTAGGACTGGGTCAGTCTTGTTCATCTTTGCACAGGACTAGATCTTCTGATTGATTGATTGTGTATTCTCTCCGTGTCTGTCTCTGTTCTCATGTTAATTTCTTGTGACGTGCTGGGTTTTGTTTTGGTTTCTCGCATTTCTAGAGCTTTACTTGAGGTCTCTGACTTTGTTTTTTGAGACAAGGTTTCTCTCTATTGCTTCGGAGCCTGTCCTGGAACACGCTCTGTAGACCAGGCTGGCCTCGAACTCACAAAGATCCACCTGCCTCTGCCTCCCGAGTGCTGGGATTAAAGGGGTGCGCCACCGCTGCCCATCGAGATCTCTGATTTTTTAGTGTGGTCACTTACCGTAATAAGCTTCTCTCTTAGGACTCTCTGGGCCGTACACAGAGGGTCAGTAGAGTTCTATCTTTCCCATCTGCTTCCTTCCGAAGTGGGCTGTTAGGGAGCTGAGGTTTCCTTGACTGTTGATTACTACCGGTATTCCACTGTGGTCTGGTAAGGTAAAGGGGATTCCTTTCCTGTCTACTTGATTCTACCTATCTGTGTGTTGAGGCTTGTTTTGCGGCGTATAGTGTGATCAAGTTTAGATAAGCGTTTCTGTATGAAGATGGAATAACCTGTAAGTATTGCTAAGCCCCATTGAGCGTTGGTGTAGTTCAGTCCTAAGTATGTGTGTCGATTTTTAGTTTGGAAGAACTACCTACACGTGACGGTCGAGTGCTGACATCTACTGCTGTCTTGTCAGGGTGTTTGCAACCTTTCTCGTCTTTCGCTATTAGCTTTAGGAAATCGGCAGCCTCTTTGACGAATGAGCCTTTACAGTTGTTACAGGATTTGGTGAATTAATCAGTCCCTTCTTGCAGTACCTCTGCGCCACTGTGCCGGATGCAGCAATCGCTCTGCTTGGTCAGCTGGTGTCCAGGTCCTGGCTCAAGTTTTGTACATCTTTGCTTGCTAAGTGTGTTTCTTAGAGGCCACAGACAGTGATGCTGTGCTTTAATTCAGTCAGTTTCCATCTTTTTATCGGTAAGGTAATGCTGTTTTCACTTAGACTCATTATTGAGAGTATTGCTAGCCCCTGAGGTTTTCCTGGCTGGTATTCTGGTTGGTTGGATCGTTAGTTTTTCTTTGCTCCTCCCCTCTTAGGGGTTAGGATTAGGGGTTTTCTGTTTTGCTGTGTTGCACACAACTGATATATTTTTCCCCCCAGACTTCTGAGTCTGGCTTGTTCTTCAGTTCCTTCCATGAGTGTATTCTTTCCATTGTTCTTGTGAACGAGACTTCTTCTCTGTGCAGACCTTCCTCTTTAAGAATTTCCTGCCCTGCCTCTTGAAAGGCATTCACTTTCCATGAATTGTTTTACTTTGTGTTTGCCTTGGCATATCCTTTATTCTCTATGAAGACTTAAAGATAGTCTCCCTGGGCACATCAGTCTTAGTGGGCGGTTAATTCTTTTCAAGGTATGATATATATTATTCCATGCTTGCTTGGCTCTTCGGGCAGCGGACGAAGGATCTGATGCTGTTCTGAGATTTCTGCCTTTGTTGTAACTTGGCTTTTTCCCGTAGAGCTGTGGTATTTCTTCTTTGTTTTGGGTCTCATCTGGGCATATCTGTTTGGGGTTCTAAATACTTCTTGTTTGTGGATGTCCATTTGTTTCGTTTGCTTGAGGTATTTTCTGCCATTTTGTTGACTAAATTACTTGTGAATTTTAACTTTATCCCGGCTCTCTCTAAAACCCCATGGTTGAGGCCACGCCCTCAAAGAAAAATCATATACCCTTCCTTAGTCATCCCCCCCCCCCAGCAGCTGCGGACTACCTGTTGCTCTTCAGTAAGGGGCGGAGTCCGCAGAGCACCTCCCCGCCTCTGCCAGCATTTTGGCTGGAGCGATCTTGTCCGTGTCCGTACCGTTAGCCACAGCTGCAGTGACTTCATGAATGCAGCAGCGTGTCACTTCCGGGGACCCCGGTTCACGGCAGTCGTCCCCCCCCCCCAGGGCCGTTCTTTCCTCCTCCCCTTCGGTGGCTGATGTTTCACGGGAGCGTTCGATCTGTTGCTGCTGCAAAGCGCATGCCTAATGCTTCCTTTTATTTCCATCTCCATTTGGCAAAGCTTTCTTCTCCCTTGCCACCCTCCGCGGAAGCTCGGATGTGAGAGTAATTTGTTTGGTTGCGGTCTTGGTTTCCTTGGTTAAATTCAGTAGTAGTTAAGTTTTTATTTGTGTCTCTCTACTTACCTGCCCTCTCTTTGTGTCATCTGTGTATGTGTCTCGTCTGTTTATATTTGTTGCCATAATCAGTGTCTTTGTGAATATGCTGGTGCTGTTGTCTTTCGTGTGAGTACTCTCTCACAGAAAATCCCACAGGTGAGAAAAGCTGAGTGCGGCCAGCTCAGGGAATTTACTGCCATCGATGAGGGAAGTTGGCATCACTTCTCCTGTGCAAGTCCTTCTCCGAAATGCCGCCGCCTCACAGAGCATCTGAGTTAGTCATGGTGCCTCTGGGAACGATTGCCTGTACAGACAGGTGCAGTCAGGGATTGTCAACTCTCCAGTTTCTGTTGTCCTTGTCTTTTAGACGAAACCGAGTATGAATACAGTGGGAGTGAGGAGGAAGAGGAGGAAGTACCCGAACAGGAAGGAGAGCCAAGGTAATCGCTGCCTTATAAACCGCCGGGCGCCACGGGCGCCAGCATTTCACAGGGCTCCGGGAGTAACAGAGAGGAGGCTTGATTTCTGCCCTCGCGGTAGATTTCTATGAGCAGCTCCCCACTCCAAACTGTTACCTCGCTGCTGTTGGTTAGTTTTTAGTCTGCGGAAGTAACTGCTGCTGACATGGAGTGCTCCCGGAGGAGGCACAGGGGTGCCAGTCTTCCGCCAGCCAGAGCAGGCAGGCCTGCTCGCAAAGAAGCATCCCGCTCATGATGAAACTGCCATAGGACCTCTGTGGAAGCCTTTCCCCAGAGCTTCGTTTCCTTCCCCACTGCACACATGATTACAGCATTTGGTCTCCTCTGTTAGGGAGGATTCTATGTTTTGGTGTAGCTCTGTCTTCCCAGAGTGTAGCGAAGTCAAGCACAAGGCTGGCAGAGAAAAGAAAGGATTTACTTTTTTTATATTTTTACTTTAGTAGTGAGTTTGCCTGACAGCCATTCTGGCTGGCCTTACCTATGGTTGAGAACAGAACAACAAAAAGAAGTAATCGTTGCGACCCATGGAAGCCATTTGTTGGAAATGAGAGTTTGAAGAGGGACGTGACGTTTTACTAAAGAAATCTTAGGGTAACTTAAACAGATCTGAGTCCGTTTGTAACTACGGTTTTCAGAGAAGTTAGAATTGCTTTTAGAGACTGGAATGGCTCATGTAAGATGCACGGTGACGTATGCAGTAAAAGGATTCAAGGAGAAGAGTGTGCTAGCTGGATTTCTGTGCAACACCCACTCACAAGGCCTGCCTGGGCCCCTCCCCCCATAAACAGCGGCAGGGAATTCAGGCAGGCTTGATGCTGTCCAGGTGAAAATGAAGGGAAATAATGCTGAGCACCGCTCAGTGCCGTTCTCCTTTGTAATGATGGAAAATAAGAGCATTGACGGTGAGCGCAGCCTTATTGATGCGAGAGCCCCGTGTGAAATGCTTACTACGCGTCTAGCGCGAAGGTTACTAAATGGTAAAGGGTGATGCGAACCCTCTGAGCCGCGGGCACACTTGTCCTGGTGGGCACGCTGGTTAAAACTCGTGGGCTCAGCTCTCACTAAGAGACCTGGGCACAGACGAGGAATAGGGTGCGCTCGCTGCTGGCTCCTTCAGAGGCCAAGGTGATACGTGACGCCCTGACAGCCCTCTTCGTCCCCGCAGTTCCATCGTCAACGTGCCTGGAGAGTCGACTCTGCGACGGGATTTCCTACGACTGCAGCAGGAGAACAAGGAACGTTCTGAGGCTCTGCGGAGGCAGCAGCTTCTGCAGGAGCAGCAGCTCCGGGAGCAGGAGGAGTATAAGAGGCAGCTGCTGGCCGAGAGGCAGAAACGGATCGAGCAGCAGAAGGAACAGAGGCGGCGGCTGGAAGAGGTAGAAAGCAGCCACCTTGGCCTTTTGCATACCCATATTCACGCGCGTTGGTAGCCAGACACCCCAGCTGGCTTGTTGAGGCAAATGGCAACCAGGTAACCGGAACGGGCCCTGCTGTAGCAATGCAGAGACCTTCTGAAGGAGAGCTTGCGCTTTGTTTGGACTGGCATGTTTCACCTTCCTTGAGGACCTGCCTGACACTTAACTTACTGTGAGATGCAGAATTCCGTTGTCCTGAAGGTGGCACTAGACCAGCTTTCTGTAGTGTTTCCGCTCTGCTCAAGGTGACTTGCTCACTCACGCTTCACCTAATTTCTTCGCCGTTCTTGGCTTTTGGGTCTTGATTTCATATTTTTCTGACACTGAAGACTTTTTCATAAGAAAAACACTGTTCTCTAACTTTGGGGTGGATTTAAGAGTAATAAATCCAGTCCAGGAGATGATTCCATGGATTTAGATCCTTGCTACCACGCCTGATCCCCAGGTCCTACGTAGCATGTAGAGAGAGTAAACTCTAGCAGGGTTTCCTCTGACCTCCACACCTGTGCTGGGAGGTGCACATGCGTACATCCCCAACTACATACATCCCCATATGCACATACATCCCCCACATGCATACAACCCCACATACATACACAATACATGTACTTTTTTAAAAAAGGAGTAAGAAGCTCAGAAAACACAGTATTTCCTAAGGTTAGTTTTATTCTGTGGCAGGCAAGAGGCAAGTACAGTTTACACCATGTTCGTTTAAGCCATTAATATTCTCAGCGTTGGTGATGTAATTACTTATAGGTTGTTTTTTATTTTAATTCACAGAAATGTATTTTTCCTTGTAATTCACTTGAGAATCAAGTGTTTTTGGTTTTCCTTTCCTTGACTGCCCTCTACTTAATGTCCTACCTCCCCTAACTTCTCATTCATTATTTGTTTCCATTTGATTTGGACATCTGTTTTCCACCTTTATCGTCTGTAATGACATTTCCAGTGGGATCTAGTTTAAGTAACTAAACATGCTGTTGCCTAGGTCATGTAGCAGTGTGTGTTGGCATGGTGTCCTTGAATAGCCTGTGGGTTTCTTCATGGAACCCAGTGTGTGTCTCTCACTAAGGGGGGGATATGTAAATGGTAAGCTAGAACTTTCATGGTGAAAAATCATTAAGTGTGTGTACGGCTTGTAAAAATTCACTTGCAGGTCTCTGTAAAGCTATTTCTTAAGAGTTTTCTCTCTGTTGTGTGAACAGCCTGGAAAAGTAGAGAGTGTGGAGCTTACTGAAGGTGCTGGAATGAGCGGCTCCATCTACCACATCTAAAACTTTCTGTGACATTCTCAGGGATGTGGCAGAGGTGACCCTTTGGGGCTGTAATATCTAGAGTGTGTTTGTAACCTGAGCAGTGACAGGGTCTTTCAGGCTGTAGCGAGGAGAGCTGCCTGCCGATCAAGGTTTTGGGGTCATTTTGTTTCACTGAATAGATAGATACCTAGTAGGTTAGGGATGCCTGCTTTACATGTACTCATAGTCTGCCAGTTGACGATCTAGTGTAAAATCACACTCCAGGCCACCTTTGGCATCTTAGACATGGGAGAGGGACTGGAGAGATGCTTTAGTGATTAAGTCTACCCTTACTTGTGTTCTTGCAGAGGACTCCAGATGTGGTTCCTAGCGTGCACATTGGCTCGCAGCCATTCATAACTCCATGGTCACCAAGCACACGTGTGTTACACATACATACATGAAGGCTAAACACTCATTTGGTATGGAAATCGAAGGGGTGGATTAGATCAAAACATATGCATGTATGAAATTCTCCAACAGTAAAAAGCAAACCATACAAATAGAGCTAGGCGCGGGAATAGCAAGTGTTTTCCCAAATAGAATCCACTTGTTGGGATTCTGGGAGGTCTAGTAGCTTCTTTTCCTTAATCGGAGCCAGTTCTAAGCATTGTTTGTATCCCACGTCCCAAAAAGGTAGTTTGGGAATCTTTGAGGTTGAGGTGTTTGTTGCCTTTTCAATAAAAGACTATGTCAGGCCTTTCCTTCCTTCCTTCCTTCCTTCCTTCCTTCCTTCCTTCCTTCCTTCCTTCCTTCCTTCCTTTTAATAAAAATTCCTGTTATAAACAGTGTAGGTGGCGATAACCCAGCCTCATTCATGAGATGAGTAAATGTTGGGTTAGCAAGATGGCTCAGTGGTAAAGGTGCTTGCCCTCTGCGCTGATGGCCTAAGGTGAAATCCCTGGGACCCACTTGTCAGAAGGAGAAAACTGACTCTTCCAGGTGGTCCTCTGGCTATGTGTGCCCTGTGGTGGCGTGCTGCTCACATGGCCATACTAAGTTAAAGTCCTTTAAAGAGAAAAAGAAAAAAACAAAGCCTAAATGATTTTCTAAATGGTTGCTAAGCAAAAGATGCTTAGAAATGAGGGTTAAGGGAACCACGAGTCCCCGCTTTTTTGACACCTGCCAAAAAACTAGCCTCGCTGCAGCTAGGTTTGTCCCCTTCCTTCCTCATCTTCCGGGAGTGCTCATGAGCCACGGCCTAGCTAGCTAGGTCCCAGCTGCTCTGCCTCCTCTTCGCTGCTGTCTGGAAACAAAGATGCAGCAATCCCCTGAGAGGGAGTCAGACAGAGCTCATCCTGGAGCCAAATATGGGTGATCCTGGCCACACGCTGCCTCAAATACCCTCAACCAGCGTGGTAACGGCCTAACAAAGGCGTCTGTGTCAGGAAGTCTTCATTGCTTTGCTAAGGAAAGCCGGCTTCTCAGCCCAGGTGCTGCCAAAGCTCTCTGGTGACCTCCTAACCTTGAGGTTGGTGGAAGCAAGAGGAGGGGAGGGCGTGCTGAGTCCACACAGGCCAGTCTCTTCACTAACGCTCTGGGCTCCTCCCTGCTGCTTGTTTCCTCTTCCTGTCTGTGCACACCGCGCTGGGATACTCACTTCTGTGAGTGTTTACAATGTAATTTCTTCTCCATGCTCTCCTGCTCATCCCTGGGGATGTGATGTGCTCCGCTGTGACTCTGGGGCCGGGATTGCGTTCCTCAGCAAGGGTGGGGCACGGAGTGCACCGTGCTTTGGTAGAGTTTTTCCTCTCTGGGGAAGATACTTGGACTATCCCAGTTTGGAGGGTTGGGTAGAAGTGAATAAATTAAAAGCAAAAGAAAGTGAGAGAAAAGAAATTTCCTTTGTGAAGTGGGGTTAGCATTAGACACAGTTTCTCAGTGAGAATTAACGAGCCAACATGTGTCTGCTGTGTTTTTTGGCTCGGAGATCATAGATGGGAAAAGTTGAATTCCTTTCGTCAGATTTTTCAGAAACTTTCCACACATTTCAAAGGAATAAGAGCCATTTCCTCACTTGAGCTCACATACAAAAGGCCATTGTTTTGTAAGTCATTAGCATCTGACATCAGGGATCCTTGGTGCTGCCTTTTCAGGGCAGCATTCCCGCAGCATTCCCGGGGACCTGCAGCATTCCTGCATCATTCCCGCAGTATTCCCACGGACCTGCAGTATTCCCACAGTATGCCCACAGCATTCCCACAGTATTCCCGGCGACCTGCAACATTCCTGCAGTATTCCCGGCGACCTGCAGCATTCCCGCAGCATTCCCAGGGACCTGCAGCATTCCCGCAGCATTCCCGCGGACCCGCAGTCAGTTCCCCAAAGCTAAGGCCTTACTTTCTGTCCAGTCAGCGGTGGCTCAGTTGTTTTCCAGACAGTGGCTGCCTTGTTTATAAGAACCTCTTGTAGGTTCTTGAATGTTCTTTTGACATGCAGTCTTGCGGTTTTAGCTTCAGTTAAATTTTGTGAAGAGTTTAGTTCGGCAAACATTGGTATCTGAAGATGGGGGTTTTCTTTGGGGAAAATTCAGTCATTTTTTTGTCTTCTATAAGGTGACCAGAACTGAACGTGAGATGCTGAGTACAGTTACAGCTGTTTTCTCTAGGATGCATGCGCTTGGTATGAGGGTCAGGCTTAATAAAAAATACAACACACAGGGAGGATGATGTGAGCTCAGTAGTGGTTGAGCATCGCCTGGCATGCTTGGAGTCAATATATATATATATATATATATATATATATATATATATATATATACACACACACACACACACACATATATACACACACACACACACATACATATATATATATATCATGTATTCTCACAAAGGTGATTTACACATGGAAGGGGGAAGGGGCTAAATATAATCATACTTTCAAAGAACTTAAATCCCTAAAAAGGGATTTCATTTGAAACTAAGGAAAAAAAAAAATGCCTTTTGGGAGCTGTCAGTCAGCAGTTGAGGTTTTTTTTTAAAGGAGGTATTATTTTAGGTGTTCACCTGCATGCGTATCTGTGGGCTGTGTGCATACAGTGTCACAGTGGCCAGGAGAAAGCATCAAGTCCTCTGGGATTGGAGTTACAGGTACAGTCATAAGTCACCCTGTGGGTGCTGGGAACTGAACCTGAATCCTCTGTAAGAGAAACTGGTGCTCTTTCACTGAGAAATCTCTCAACAGTGATTGAAACATTAAACTGTTATAAAAACCAGAGACAAGAAGGAGAGAGAGGACTGAATGTGGAAATTAGGTAGTGCGTTGGAAGCAATAACGGGTAGGGCTAAAAGCAAGGTTTGTTGGAGGAAAATACAGAGAGACACAAAGACACAGAGCTTGTCAGATTCCCTCGAGTCGGATACTGTTCTCCGAGAGCAGGCGCGTCTTCTGCGGGAAGAGGAACAAGAGAGGTCCGGCATGAGGCATAACTGAGCACAGAGACTACAGAAGGCATGTTCAGTACGCATGTTAGTGTGGCGCCAGCATGCTCACCTTAGGAGTTCACACACTTGGTGCAGCCTCACCTTTCCAAGTGTTCTTTCTTTCCCACAGTCTTTCCCCAGACTTTGCAGGTGGGGGGGTGCGTTCCCAGAATATTATAAAGTTCCTTCCTGAAGACCCCTGGCCAGTGCAAAGAAGTTAAATCTGTGAGGTGCGGTCAGGACTGAGGTTGTCCGTCTGTGCGTGCACAGAGTACTTGCCTTGTATCGAGAGGACGCACTCAGCCAAGACCACAAACGCTGAGGAGCGTCTCCATGTGCAAGAGGGGACTTTGCCTTCCACATGCAAGGCCCCTGATTTGGTCCCCAACAACAGAACCAAGGATTTTGAAGGGAATGGGACAGAGAAGTGCAGAGAAACTCATCTCCTGTGTAAAACGCGCTTAACTACACATTTGTACAAAAGTGGGTTACCCGCATGACGGCAGAATATTCAAAAACTAAGACTCCCGAAGTGTTTTAAAACTCTCAGACAATAGGAAAAGAAGAAAAGACAAGTTGTTGGCAAAAGAAAACAATGGACCCAGGAGTCCCACCTTGCTTCAGCAGACATTCAAGGCATCCGTGTGATAGGGAGAACATACAGAAAATGGTGAAAGGCACTTTCCACAAACTGAGAAATACACATTTCTGTCAGGCGTGTGCTGCCATTCCCGCACTCAGGAGAATGAGGCCGGAGGATTGGAAATCCAGAGCGGCCTGGGCCGCAAAAATCAAAACCCAACAGGCACAAGTTCCTGAATTGAAAGACGCATTACACACACAAGGAGGAACAGACCCTCCCCGTGTTGAAGACAGAAAGGAGATCCTACAAGCTACAGAGCAGGGAGGTTTGTGTTCCTCTTCCAAGAATCGAGAGTCAGTGGTCTCTGAGTGCTGAATGTTAAGGGGGGCTTCTCGGAAAGTCTGTAGGGGCATTGTTTTCTTAGCTATAGTCTTCTGTTGAGAAATAAAGGTTTTTTAGATATGTACAGGTTCTTAAGCTTTTTTTTCCGCTTTTCTTCATGAAACGGCGTAGGGAATGTGTCCCTGGAAATAAGGGAAATCCCATTGCGTGTGAAAACAGATTCTCGGAAAGTTGGTGGATTTAAAAACGGAGGCAGGAAGAGAGTGGAGCACAGGGACAGCCATTTGGGGGAAGTGGCTGTGTTATCTCTTGCTGTACACTGTGTGCTTGTCTAGAGCAGGCTGAGTCTACGGAGTTGGTTGTCTCTCTGCCTGTCAGTGGGGTGCTGGGTGTCATATACTTACAGAGTAAGCTTTAGAGCGGCTGTTCCATCGGAGGCTTTTTGGCTGGTAACATTGGACACGTCATTTTATTTTTCTGAGCCTTTTTTCTGTACAGTAGGAATGAGATAAATGTTAGGTATTTACAAAGTCGGGGCATAGACGCTCACACATGCTCGTTGGTAGCTTTGAGATACTTCTAGCAACAATAGTGGTGCCTACTTTCTTTGGTGCCAATTTCTCTTTTTTATTTGTGTGTTTTTTTGTTTTGTTTTCCTTCATGAATGCTTTTATTTTTTAGTTTTTGTTGTTGTTTTTGTTTTTTGTTTTTTTCCCTACCTTGAATCATTTCTTTCTCTCGTTCTGATTTAAGAGTAGGCAGTGAGCGTGACTGCCATCAAAGTGGAAAACCAGACCCTTTAAGGACTCAGAAGCGTTACACCTGTGACCGGTGGTCAAGGGGCAGCTGCTGAGGGCACGGCCCATGCAGGATAACCGTCCCGTAGCGGATGGTGCAGGAGCTTTGCCTCACTGACACCTCCTGGTCCCTGGCAGCAGGTCAGAGGACCACAGCTGGCAGGCAGGCCCCCGCTAACCACACTGCACCCTTCGCCTTCTTCTCAGCAACAAAGGCGAGAGCGAGAAGCCAGGAGGCAGCAGGAGCGGGAGCAGCGGAGACGGGAGCAAGAAGAGAAGAGGCGTCTGGAGGAGCTGGAGAGGCGGCGGAAAGAGGAAGAAGAGAGGAGGAGGGCCGAGGAGGAGAAGAGGCGAGTGGAACGGGAGCAGGTTAGTTCACAAAGGACGCTAAAGCAGCGTCTGCCGCCGCCGCCGCACCGATCGGGGCCCGGGAACCCAAGGACGCGCACACACACGCACGCACGCACGCGCACACACACACACACACAGACACACACACACACGCGCGCACACACACACGCGCCCTCTTCCCGGCCTTCTCCAGGGACGCATACACATGGCATACAAACATCCACGCAGGCAGAACGCTCATAAATATGAAGTACAAATAAGTCTTAAGGACCTTTAAAATGCCTGTGACTGGCGGATACCCTGTACTTGAAGGAGTTCTTTAATCCGTTTCACCCTATCTTAATAATTCTCTGTTAAACGTTCTGTATGGAGTACACTTTGCATTCCCACGCAAATGTTGTATATGTCATATTCTCTGTGTTCAGTGTATGGGAGAGGCTTTGCGGTTTGGATAGCATATGATCTACACACACACACACACACACCCTTGAATTTTAAAGGAAGAACATTAATAAGGATAGTAACTTGATCTTTCAAGTTGGGATTTGATTCTGGATTTATTTTGTTTGTTTGATAAATATATATATATCATATACATATAATATATGTATAATTATGTATAATGTATGTATGTATATATATATAATTTAAGATTCAGATTCCCTTCCACAGACAGCTGAGGCTGCATGTCCATCACAAAGGCACTGAGTGGCTTCACGTGATCTTGGCGAGTCGGGGAGTGGTTATAAGCCATTGTTCTCTGTTGTCTAGTATTCTCCTGACCAGAACTATTGGTTACCGTAAGCATCTGCCCAGCTAGTGTCTTTAGCTCTGTACTTCACGGCATGTGCCGTGGAATGGGGGCTGGTCAGTAGGAACAGAACCTAATTCCATGGAGCAGTTTTCCTTTGTGCTAGGTGGGTAGTTTTGTTTAATGTGCAGGTGGTGGTGTTTATTTTCCTGTTTAAAAAGGCTTCCTGTAAAATGCTCTTACTCCAGAGTGTCATCTCATATGTAGCTCACGGAAGGCTGAACGTGTGCAGGGGTCACACGGCTCGTCTCTGACGGGACTGGGTTAAGGGTCTCCTGATCGTTTTGTCCAGATAGAATGTGCACAACTTCAAGTTTCAGTATTTCCCACCTCTCACTTAACCCCTTCTCCCAAACTGGAGCTTGAGCGGAGGGCTTCAAGCATGTCAACTTAGCATCATCGCGCTTTACATGTGATTTCATCGCGCTTTACATGTGATTTCCGCTCCCACTATGTGCAGACTGGCCATTTCCTCCCCTGACATCAGTCTGTCCACGCACGGTACTTACCCTTCACACTACAGCTTTTCTGGGTACCTTAGGAATCATTAGCAAAAGCATAAATTGTGTTTGTTTTTGTGGTTTTTTTTTTTTTTTTTTTTTTTTTTTACTTTGTCTTGTTTGGGTTTTTGTTTTCAAAAAATTGCTGAACTGTGGTTCTTTAATGATGCCTTATAAGCAGATTATTAACCTACAGCGTCCCTTGATCCCAGTCAAGCTCCTGTTTCTGTGGAGTCTGTCATCGTACAAGGAAGACACCCTCCTTTAGAGTTCTGTGTGATGACATCTCCTACAGCGGTGCTGAGACACTGACATTTCTGTCACTGGGATGTCTTAGACTCCCTGCACTTCACCAGACAGCTCGAAGCCTTTGCGAAAGCCCTCAGCAAGAGATTTGTTTGTAGAGTAGGTGTTCACTCCTTGGTGAGGTCGCCATGACGCTTACTGGAGTAGCTCTTGTCGCGCACACGGGTGGCTCTGGTGGAGTAGTTCTTGTTGCGCACACTGGTGGCTTGCGCACACGGGTGGCTCTGATGGAGCAGCTCTTGTCACGCACACGGGTGGCTCGGATGCTTTCCTTCTGGGTGTACTGACCGCTGGGTGATCTCTGTGTGACAGGAGTACATCAGGCGGCAGCTAGAGGAGGAGCAGCGGCATCTGGAAGCCCTACAACAGCAGCTGCTCCAGGAGCAGGCCATGCTACTGGTAACGCCCCGCCTCTGTCCCATTCCCTAGCCACAGGGCCTCTGTCCCTCCCCCAAGTTGGCCAGCGGCGGAGACTATCAGGCTTCTCTGGTTTTTCCCTGGCAGTTGGGTTCTAGAGAAGATGTCCTCTGTGGTCACACTACCAAGCACAGTGTAAACGGGCCTTTGTTTACCGTTAGTAAGCTAACTGCTCTTGCTTGGTAGCTGCCCATCAAGTTTTAAACAGAACTTGGCATTCGGTGAATGTGAAAACACGTTGTCGGGCTCACCACGCATGCCACAGGATTTTTGCTGAGTATGTGTGTGCATACCACTGACTCTGACGCTTAATTGAATCCTTTTAGTCTGCAGTGGTGTTGCAGTTAGCAAACGCTGTCAAATTTTACACAGGTAACATGCTATTTAAAACCCCAGCCACTTGCCATGCTCTTATACAAGAGAGCAAAGTGCAGTTTAACCAGACAAAAGTCGAGAAGGGACCCCGAGAAGAGGTGAGCTCGCCTCGGTCCCCAGATTCAGTGTCACCCTCTCCCTCTCCAAGGAGTGCCGCTGGAGGGAGATGGAGGAGCACCGGCAGGCAGAGAGGCTCCAGAGACAGTTGCAACAAGAACAAGCCTATCTCCTGTCTCTACAGCACGACCACAGGAGGCCGCACCCGCAGCAGCCGCCGCCGCAGCAGCCGCAGCAGGATAGGGGCAAGCAAAGCTATCATGCTCCAGAGCCCAAGCCTCACTACGACCCTGCTGAGAGAGCTCGGGAGGTATCTATCTTCTTTCAGTTGTTGCTTAGATGTTGGTCCCTCGGGACCGTTGAGAGCCGGCGAGCCTCGAATGCCAGAATGGACCAGTGAAGCCGCCCTTGTCTTTGTATGTGGATGCCTCGGTTAACAAATGTTAGAAGCGGAAGTACACGAAGGAATGCTTGGCCCCAGCATGAGGGAAGTGTTGGTCTGGTGTGAGGGAGAACTGGCCCTTTAGCCCGATTTCTTCTCGGATCACGTGGTGGTGCATGGGGCCTCAGGCTAGGATGCAGCCAGAAAAAAAAAAAAAAAACGGACTTGGATGCTTCCTGAGCCCTGAGCGGTTCCGGCCTTCACAGGCAGGAGAGTGTTCAGGGTAGAGAAACTGGGCACTGAGGCTACTTAGAGGCTGCTTTGCTTCATTTTCGCTTCCATGGTTTCTAAAACTCCTCTGTCAAATCTTAGCCCTGCCTTACGCCTCCCCCTGCTACCTCTCCCTTTTCACACAGCTGAAGAAAGCAGCCTTCCCCCTCGGCCGTCCTGCGTTCTAGACGTTCTTCTTCGTCTCTGCTTTCCCTACTAACACGGAGCTATCTGTGTGTGCTTTAATTCTCTGATGCAGGTGGAAGATAGATTTAGAAAGACTAACCACCGCTCCCCTGAAGCCCAGTCTAAGCAAACAGGCAGAGGATTGGAGCCGCCGGTGCCTTCCCGATCAGAGTCTTTTTCCAATGGCAACTCCGAGTCTGTGCACCCTGCCCTGCAGAGACCCGCAGAGCCACAGGTAGCAACAGCAGCCTTTGCTGTGCTGAGGACGCGCAGGTTGGCTCGCTGGGCCGCAGGGAAAGAGAAGAGAGCAGCTGTAGCAGTGTAGCTAATTTAGAATATGCATTCAGTTGGAGGGAAAAGAGGGCTGTGACTTTTTTCTTTTCTTAAGATGTCTGTTCAACTCATCAGGAATACCTCTAGCTGGTTATTTTATCCCCCCTTCCTTAACTGAGATGCGAAGCCCCTTTCCTCTTAAACAAATGCTTTTTCACTGGGGCTTTAGAAAACTGGTTTTCTTGTGTAAGCGTTATTTGAAGGGAGGCAGAAGGTCTTCTTCCGGACGTTTTTAAAGTAAGTGCTTTACCCTGTGGTCCCCAGCTCCCCTGGAGGACCCTTGGAGGCTGAAGATGCCAGAATTCTCTTTTCTTGGCTGAAAATATAGATTTTTCTGCAAAAGTCGTTTTTTTTTTTTTTTTTTTTTCCCCTCCCTAAGATTCACAAACACTTCAAGATTGACAACAGGCTGTGGCCAGTGGGTTAAATATTGATTTCCTGGAAGAGGTCAGGTCTGTACCATATTCTGCCTTATATGAGTGGTCAGAAGAGAAGCTGTCTGTACAGGAAAGTAGATGGCGGAGATGTCGCAGGCTCAGTGTCAGCCTTGACTCTTACTATCTCTCTCCCTGAAGATGGTGTTTCTCCACACTGCTCTGCCCTGCAGCCTGCCTCAGACAGAGCCCAAGCTTCCCCGACCTTGTCCCCTAGGACGAAAGGTGATAGTTTCCGAGACGGACATTTGAGTGTGCTTCACTATAACAAATCCCCCTGCTGCTGTGACAAGGAGCCCCGAGGAGCGGATCTGAGGCTCAGTGTGTGGGGTGGGGGCTAGGCGGGCTCAGGAGCAGAGAACTCCAGAGGATAAAACACAGATCCAAGGGCAGAAGGTTGGCTGCCACTCTCCCCTAAGCCTGGCGCTTGCTTCCTGGTGAGAGGCATCTTACACACACAAGACAGTGAAACCCAGCCCAAGGGACAGGCCTACCTCAGAGCAGCGGACTTGAAGAGTTCCTGAGCTACGTGGGCCCACTTTTATTTCTTGTGTGTAGAATAGTCTCTCTTCCTCCTTTGCTGAAACATGCTCTGGGCCTAGCAAGTACCCGTGAATTGTCTCAGAGGGAAATTGTCTCATGTGACACCTAACATTGAGTCCCACTTACTGTCCCTCGGTTACACGTTCATCTGCAGGCTTTCCTAGTGAACATTTAAAATACTTTAGTACTATGAAATTGTACCAAAACTAGGATTATTTGGACCTGCTTATGAGCCATAGAGATTGTATCTAAATGGGGGTTTAGCTCCAGGTTATATCTGCAGAGGTCAAGCAAGCTAGGACTGCATCTTTTCAGCTTGCACGAAGTACACTAATTAGTATAGAGCTAGCATTATGAGAAGAGAGCTTATTGAATATATTTCATAGATTTTGGGGTGGTGGTGGTGGTTCGAGACAGGGTTTCTCTGTGTAGCTTTGGAGGCTGTCCTGGAACTCGCTCTGTAGACCAGGCTGGCCTTGAACTCACAGAGATCCACCTACCTCTGTCTCCCGAGTGCTGGGGTTAAAGGCGCGAGCCACCACCGCCCGGCTATTTCATAGGTTTTTTTTCTTGAGAGAATGTTTTTTTTAAAGCGACTGAATAAATGCACTTGGCATTCATTTGTCACTTTCCTGAGTTCTCAGTTGGAAAGCACATTCTGACACTGGCTGGGTGGCGCCCATTGGATTTTTTTCTCTAAAGAAATTTTCATCCCACCTTTTTTTCATAATTAATAGAAGATTAGCAGGAAAGAAGAACAAACTATGGGTGTGTTTCTAGAGTTGGTTGCTCTTACGTTACTCTGCTGCTGTCTCCGTGTGTCCTGATGTCCTCAGCCGGCTTCTGGGACTCTGGGTCTGTGAGGGTGGTGGAGAGGGGAGGCGTTCAGTGTAGCAGAGATCCGTCCTGCGGTTTCCACCTCTGGGCTGACGCGATGCGCATGTGGTGCTCTCCTCCTGTGGGGTCTGCAAACACTGCGGTCGCTGCTGTTTCCTCTGATTGTACATTACATTTTCTCTCCCCTCTTCGTCAGAGTGTAACTAGTTTGCTGCTCCATGCCTGCCCCTGCGCTGCCCCGATTCCTGATTCGCACTTCATTTCTGCTAGTTCTCGTTTTGGATTTAGCGTTGACCAGAAAAGCTGGTTGTATGCAGAACGCATTGAATGTTTTGTGTTTTGTTCTCTTGTAAGGTACAATGGCCTCACCTGGCATCTCTCAAGAACAATGTTTCCCCTGTCTCGAGATCCCATTCCTTCAGTGACCCTTCTCCTCCCAAATTCGCACACCACCATCTTCGTTCTCAGGACCCATGTCCACCTTCCCGCAGTGAGGTGCTCAGTCAAAGCTCTGACTCTAAGTCGGAGGTACCCGACCCCACCCAAAAGGCTTGGTCTAGATCAGACAGTGACGAGGTGCCTCCAAGGGTAAGGAGCAGAGAGACAGATGTGTGCTGCTTTTTCTTTTTTACTTTAAAACGTATTATTTACCGTGATAATTATGTGTGTGGTGAGTTCACCAGACTTAAAGGGGCAGTGAAATTTCAAAGTAACTTTTTATGGAGGGAAAAGCATTCCATACTTAGGCAGTTACATGTAGCCAATGGTCAACTAGCTTTTTAATGTTGACTGGCTTTAAGAATAAGTTAATTAAAAAAAAAAAATTAAGAGGGGGGCTGGAGAGATGGCTCTGAGGTTAAGAGCACTGGTTGCTCTTCTAGAGGTCCTGTGTTCAATTCCCAGCACCCACATGGTGGCTCACAACCATCTGTAATGAGTTCTGGCGCCCTCTTCTGGCCTGCAGGCATGCATGCAGACAGAACACCGTATACATACTAAATAAATAAATCTTTTTAAAATTTTTAAGAGAAAAATTGTAGTAAGCAGCATGCTTCTAAAATAAATAGAATTGTAAATTTATACAGAACTTAACCCATTATTATGTTCAGATAAAGTCTTACGAGACAAAAAAAATAAACAAAATGATTTTTTTATTTTAAAGTTGAGTGTTTTGTAATTAATAGCAAAATGAAATTAAAAGGTATATTCTAGTGTGGTTTTTTTTCCCCCCCTCCACTTGAAGTTTGCTTTCTCTGAATATTTCCTTGCTTCTTTTGCCAGCCTTTGCTTCCTGCTAATCTTTTTGTAGACCATTGTTTGGTTTCTTTGAGCTTATTTCTTGATTCTCACATTATCTCAGCAAAGTGCTGTTGTGCGTTCCCTGCCACCAGCTTCAGTCCAAGCATCATTTCAGTGTTGCAGGAGTGTAGAGATTGTGCGGGCTCTCTGGATCAGTGCAGGACAAGGGTGGGCAGGGAGGGATGAGCTCAGTGCTGGGCGTGCCGGCCTGGGGGGCGGGGTGGGGGCTGTGAGAATGTGCTTTGAAGAGAAGAGCTTCCTTGCTTAACTCATATTTTCAGTTTTAACTGCTGTGTTCTCCTACCTGAAGGTTCCTGTGAGAACAACATCTCGTTCACCTGTCTTATCCCGTCGGGACTCCCCACTGCAGGGCACCGGGCAGCAAAATAGCCAGGCAGGACAGAGGAACTCTACCAGGTAACAAAAGAAGGGCGCGGACTGACGTGCTGTGCAGGCGCAGTCTCTGTTGTCTGTCTTCCTAAATGTGCTCTTCCCGCCACGGAAGCTTTAGACAAAAGTCATGATGTGTTCCTGTGTGTGTGTGTGTGTGTACGTGCACGCACACCCTCACTAGTGTAAATAACAACAAATTGACTTGTAGTAAAAAGGAAATTTGAATCTCGGTATGTAATGACATGGAAATATCTCTGTAGAGAATGGACACATTGGAGATAGGTTCTGAGAAACTTATAATTTGAGGGGGCTTTAGTCTAGGAGGAATCGTGAAGGTATGGACTAGTGTAAAAGTAACAGCAGCGTCAGCATTACAGCAGTCTGGAGTAGGCTGGTAAGCGAGTCACATGGCATCGCTGCTGGGTTTGGGGGGGGGGGGCTTTGCATGACACGGGAACTGTTAGCCACACAAGGCTAAGCAGGAATTTAACTGAATCAAAAGGAAATAAAATTAGCACTTCACCTCCTTGGTAGGGCGTCAGCCATGTCTCAAGTGCTGATAATAGCTCTGATGTTAGATCAGATGTGTTTCATGTCCAGCTATACGTTGGCATTGGCCTGGAGATTATCATTAAGTATTTGAGAATTTGTTCATCACTGAACCTGCCGCTCTGGAAACATTGGTATAGTTATAAGTGGCTAAGGCGGATGATAGTCCAGAATCTACAGACAGCCGTTTTATGCCAATGACCACAGAGGACTGGCATGGTGTCCAGGACACAGGTTTTCCCCAGCAGATGTGTGCTGTGGGTCTGGTCTTAGCAGGAAAGCTTCCCCCGCAATCTCAGACAGAAGAACGGGCCGTGGACATTTGGGCGTGGAGCTGTTACAAGTGAACAAGGGCAACCTAGATGGGGAGAAGTTTCTGGGTAATTACCGAAGTGACGTTTATTTCCGATCAAGAGTTGCGTCTCTGATTAAGACAGAGACAGCTGTAGCTCCAGACTCTGCCTGCAGCCCCCCCCTCACCCATAACCTGTTTCGGTAACAAGATGCTGTCCTCGCTATGATAACTCCGAACAAGCTCTGCCCCAACGTGTGTTAAATGCTGTTTGTAATCTTTCTGTCCTCCCCACATTCCACATCGTGTCCACGTTTATGCCGCCATGTAGTGGGATGACCCTGTTCTCTCTTCTTTTCTAACAGCAGTATTGAGCCCCGGCTCCTGTGGGAGAGAGTGGAGAAACTGGTCCCCAGGCCAGGCAGTGGCAGCTCCTCGGGGTCCAGCAACTCAGGATCCCAACCTGGTTCCCATCCGGGGTCTCAGAGCGGCTCTGGTGAACGCTTCAGAGTGAGATGTAGGCTATCTCTCCTGCACGCTTTCTCTGGGAACAGTGGCTATAATTAGTGATTAGAAGACCTCCATGTGTAAAACAGGAGACCTGGGTTTGCATATAGCTGCAGTTCACAGATGATGCTTGGACGTCGATTGCTCCTAAATTGTCATTAGTAGTCCCGATAATGCTACTCAGAGAACGGTAGCTTCACACATACCTAGCACCTCGAGCACTTTGCAGTAGCGTGCAATTAAATAAAGTGAATTAGCTAAGTGCCTAAGCTGGGGTTTGAACACATTTCTTCCAGGTTGGGTGCTGAGGCCTGTGCTGTCATCAGTAGGTATTATTGATGACAGTAGTTGGAAACTGTCTTGATTGTGTCCTATGCGCTTAGGAGCATCCACGAAACAGATGCAGGATTTTAAGTAAGGCATCAGAAAGGCTTCCAGAGTGTCCCCAGGTCCTGTCTTATTTTCACCTGAGGTTCAGACTCCACAGGGACCTGGCTATTAATGGGGTCAGCAGAAGTCAGCAGGGAGAAGTTGGCAGCTGGTGGATGGGGGCGAGGCTGGGGCAGCTTATGATATGCATATATCTGATTTTGCTTTCGTTGTGTCTTGAACTTAACAGCATCATCTAAGTCTGAAGGCTCTCCATCTCAGCGTCTTGAAAATGTAGCCAAAAAGCCCGAAGATAAAAAAGAAGTATTTCGACCTCTCAAGCCTGCTGTAAGGGCTGGGAACCATCAGTCTGTCTGACGCCCGAGTGATCCGTTTGTCGCTCAGCTAAAGCGCTAGGGGTGTGGGGTGCGCTCAGGAGGTTCCAAGTTCAGTCTCTAGAAAAAAAGAAGAAAGACAACGTGATTGAGAAAGAAGCCTGCAGTGGTTTGACTTTTGTGTGGCCCTTACCCGGAGTGAGGACGTAGAGGGAATGGCCCATACCAGGATGCATTTGTGGGTTCTCCCTTAGGCATCTCACTTCTGAAGTCCCTAGTGGGGCTTATACTTTATGTCCAGCCCTCTTTACAGAGAAGTTCAGAACAAAAATGCAGTTTTATTTGAGAGGCATTTTAAAGGAAATGCGTGCTTTATGGTCATACTAATAAGTAAAAGCTAAAAGCGCCCCCTACATACACACACACACACACACACACACACACACACACACTCATACACACTCTCTGCTGGACACATGAGCCTTGTTTTCTATGAGTTTGGCATTTACAGTACTGGCTTTCAGAATGAACTGTGTAAATCAGCTCCCCCCCCACACACACACACCCCGTTGCTTGAGAACTAACTGCCTTTGCTTTCTGGAATGGTGGTGATGGCTGCCCCTTCCCTCCTTGTTAGAGTAATTATTTACGTGACTGTGGGTGGTTGTGGATGTAACCATGTTGGAGTTTCCGTTTCCTGCCTGAACTGACTTCTGGACTTTCCCCCTCCCCTTTTTTCTGCTCTCTCTTTCTCCGCCGCGTGCCTCGTCAACGGTGGCCTCCCTCGCTACCTCCATGACCTGCTGTGTCCTGAAGGGTGAAGTGGTAAGCCCTAACTCTGGCAAGTCTAGCTCCAGCAATGCTCTCTGCCTCTTAACTTGGCTTGAATTTGAACTCTGCCCTCAACTTGCCTTACTGTTTTGTAGACTTTACAAACTGAACTTTTACAGGAATCAGCTGTCTGAGCAGATAAAACATGCTCCAGACACTTACTGTTATCGCTCACCTCTTTAAGCGCCTGCTTTAAAACCGCCTTTTTGCCTCAGATAATTAACAGGGTGTAGTGAGCTCAAACTTGGTCCCCAATATTTCACAGGCTCAAGTTAAAAACAAAGTGTACTCTTAATGCATAAAAGAAAAAAAAAAAAAAAAAAACTAAACTAGAAATGCTCCTGAAATAGAAAGGGACAAACAGCTGTATTGTACTTGGTTTCCTTTTTTAAATACCATTGCTTTTAGATAAAATTCCCAAGTAGAACAGTGAATTTGCACTCTGCATGTAAATGGAGAAATTAGATTTAACACATTGATCAGAATCTTAGAATATCTCAGCAGAGTAAATAGAAATGAAGCCAGGTTTTAGTAAGTTCTCCTTCAGTCACATTCAGTAGCCACATTACAGGGAATGTGGGTACACCTCGAAGGAAGGCAAGTGGGAAACTACCCAGCCTATTGCTGTGGCATGCGGCGGATCAGACTTTCCCCCTGTGAATGCCCCTAGCTCGGGGGTGGTAGTTACTCATGGGGAAGTTAGGGGTGGTTCTTTGGTACCACCACTCCACTGTCTGTGGACTCGGGGTCCTTCATGAAATGAGAAGGAAAGGAACTCAGTTACGTTAACTCAGATCTGTGTAGTTGGAGGCCGGTATTCTAAAGAAATGGTATCTTCGCAGCAAAGGCCGGCCCTGTCTCTAGACTTACAGACATAAAATTTTCCTTTCTATTTGAAAGCAGAGTACTGCCAGCTTATTGTAAGCAGATCGCTGTATTGTGGTTGCCTATGACATCTGCCCTTTTCTATCAAAAGCAACACAAACCCCTTCATCTGAAACACAAATCTCCACGAGTAGCTTATCCCGGTACCGTCTGTGACACGGACCGCGGTTACTTACTGGCGGTTAACCTGAAAAGCTTTTCACCTGTGTCCTCTTTGCCCCCCCCACCCACCCCCCTCCTAATCCTCTTTTCCATCCCGTGTCTCAGGACTTGACTGCGTTGGCCAAAGAGCTTCGAGCAGTGGACGATGTCCGCCCCCCTCACAAAGTGACAGACTACTCCTCCTCCAGCGAGGACTCTGGGACCACGGATGAGGAGGAAGAGGATGTGGAGCAGGAAGGGGCTGATGATTCCACGTCGGGACCAGAGGACACCAGAGCAGTGTCAGTGCTCGCTGTCTTAGCAGACGAGAGTCTGACGCTGGGCCTTCTTTCCGCTGAGCCTTCTGCCCTGACACTGCCCAGAAGTCTGATGTAGTTTTCATGGACTCAGTAGAATGTAGCTTACACACACACAGTCTCTCTCTCTCTGTGTGTCTCTGTCTCTCTCCCTCCCCCCTCTCTGTTCCCCCCTCTCTCCCTTACACACACACACACACACACACACACACACACACAGTCTCTCTCTCTGTGTGTCTCTGTCTCTCTCCCTCCCCCCTCTCTGTTCCCCCCTCTCTCCCTTACACACACACACACAGTCTCTCTCTCTGTGTGTCTCTGTCTCTCTCCCTCCCCTTTTTAGTGTAATTAGGAAGAAGTATTCATTCTAATGTTTTGCTTAAGAACAAAATGAACTGCAGAGAACTCTGTCCAAGGGATAAAGCCAAACCCTTGCAGCCCTAGAGGAAACGCATGCCCGCTGCCGCCTCTCACCTCACGGCTTTGAGCGGACAACGAGGTTCGGCTTGCCATCCTTGACTTGGGGACTTTGTCTCCACAGGTCATCTCTGAATCTGAGCAACGGTGAAACAGAATCCGTGAAAACTATGATTGTTCATGATGATGTCGAAAGCGAGCCAGCCATGACGCCGTCCAAGGAGGGCACCCTGATCGTCCGCCAGGTACCTGTGTCCCTCTCTCCTGTCGTCAGAGGCTGAGCGTCTCCTGTAGTCATTAACCCACTTGCTCATTCACCCACTCATGCTGCTTTACATTGTCATCTGTTTCCGTGTTAACACAACTCTGAGGGTAGGGTGTCCTGGGCCAGGGAGGTAGGTGAGTGCTGCATGCCACGAAGGTAGGCAGAGGTCTTCACCCCACCTTGCCTCTCCCCTGCATGCCTGTGGCAGCCTTCATCCAAGCACCGTGCCGAGTCTCACAGTGTGGGTTGGAGTGGTGGAAAAGCCACAGGGAGGCCTACAGAGGCTCACAGAGGGAAGGCGCAGATCTGGAGCCCACAAGAGGGCCACCAGGAGGCTCCGCTGGGGCATCTGGCCCTAAGTGTCTGCAGCAGGAGCGGGGCATGAGAATGATCATCTCTGTTTGTGATGCAAGATGTGTTCCGTTTGGACCATGATGTCTCATAACTGTCTGTTCATTCTTAGATTTATCTCAGGCATAGGCTCCTCACTGGAGTAGGAACAGGGCGCTCTCTGGACCTTGGGGGTTCGCCCTGAGTGTTTCATGCCACAGCAGTGTACTTGGATGGAAAGTAGGGAGAACAAGAGAAGTCCAGGGTTCAGAGAAACCACGGGGCACTTTCTAGAGGCGGTTTAGACAGATTTACAAAGAGAGCGAGCGAGGGGGTGGTCTCCCACGCTGTTGCAGGCGAACCCGGTGGAACACTGGCCACTTGCATTTGGTTGCATTGGGTATTTTGGGTTCAAGTGGCTCTAGCTGGACCTTTGGCAAGGCGGTTCGAGGGATTCCGGCTGATCCCCTTGGATTTTCGTTGGTAATTTAACAGCCTGAGAAGTCAACACAGCACCTCGAACAAAGCAGTTATCGGTAGGGCCGTCAGCAGTGCTTGAGCGAGACCAGTGTGCCTGTTTTTTCTACAGAGTACAGTTGACCAAAAGCGTGCCAGCCATCCTGAGAGCAATGGCTTTGCGGGTCGCATTCACCTCTTGCCAGATCTCTTACAGCAAAGCCATTCCTCCTCCACCTCCTCCACCTCCTCCTCCCCATCCTCCAGCCAGCCGACACCCACCATGTCCCCACAGACACCCCAGGACAAGCTCACTGCTAATGAGGTATGTCTCACACCACAAGCTGGCTGCTTTCCTGGGGTTAGACCAGCACTGCCTAGGAGCTAGTTTGCAAAGAAGCCCTTCCCACAAACCCTGTCTCCCTCCTCCACCCCAACCCCTCCTGCTTCTCTGTCATCTGCCCTCCTCCCCAGCCCCAAGTAACATGCTCAGATCTGCATACAAATCCCTAACCCTAGATGGATTGATCCCCCCGAAACTTGCCAGTTCACTGTCTACTCTCCCTAGATAAGTATAGTTGCATGGCTTGCTTTATTCTGTTCGTTTCCATTTTTATATATATATAAGTAAATAAAACGATTGCTGTGTTCTCAGATCCATTCCGTATTTGGCATGAAACCCTTGTAGTCATCTGTGGAAATTGCCTTTTCATTTTTTTTTGTCCGGTTTGTAAAATACAGGAGAAAGTGACTGCAGAGGCTTATTAGCCTTACTTGCACAAGCTTGTCTTGTGTGGTAATCTTCCAACAGGCATTGATTGTGTTTTGGTTACTGGTTTCGTTTGTTCGGTTTGGGGAGGGGTTGGATGTTGCTTGATGACTTTGGTTTCCACCAACCCTCTTAAAGGGATCTTTTCCCCTTGACAGTCACATGTACTCAGGGTTTAAGATGTCGTCAAGTGTGCTTTATGGGGGGAGACCTAGAAAGGTATGATGCTAAGCAAGGAAGGACAAAGGTCTGAGCTTTCTTCTAATTTAGAATTCTGTATCGGGAGTCCTGTGTGCTCATGGCATAGCTCTGCTGGGTCATAGGTGGGTGAGCCTTCATTCTTTAAATAAGTCATGCCAAGCGCAGTGGCAGAGCCCACCCTGAACACTTGCTTAATTAAACACGTGAGATTCAACTTCTCGGGTTCTGGGACGTACTGAGTCCATTTGTTTCGTAGTTGAGAGAGGCTTTTAGTTTCAGCCAGTCTTGTCAAGTAAGACTTGATTGGCCACTGGGCAGCCGCCGTATGAGAAAAGTCTCCTTCTGAGGACAGAACCAGGCGATACTTTCTGAGCAAATTTGGCCATGATTGGTGGGCAGGGAGAGAAAGAACCCTGCGAGGTGGCACTTTGTCAGGCGGGGAATCTTCGGCTGGCATGGGCTGTAGGACGTGGTGGATTTCAGTACCCCACAGAGGAAGCAAATGGAGGAGAGGCCCTCGATGATGGAAGGTCCTCTGTCCCGAGACCTGTGCTTACACTGCTGTGCATTTCCCACACACACTCCATCTTACTGTATGTAACCCTTAACTCACTAAACTGGCAAGTTTTCCTGTTTGGTTTTAATCATCATTGCATTTCCACTTAACAATTTGTTTCACTTTCTTTGTGAGCTTCTTGTTTATTTGTTTTAATTTCTGGTTTTAAGTTACATTATTAACACCGGTGCTTCTAAAAGATCAGAAGGCCATGCCTGTCGTCATCTGTGTGTTTGCTAATGAGCCCCTGTTGTGTGGTGGGGGCTTAATGGTGATGTAGTGTTCCGGAAGAGGCTCGATTTAAAATAAATAACAAAAGATAGAAGCGTTTGTCCATACTCTGTCCCGGTAGGATAGTAGATCACACTGATCACCTACCTACCATAGTAGACAGGAGATCATACCAGTATTTCCTATTACAGTAGAAAGCAGGCCATAGCAGGAGTCTATCACAGTACATAGAGATCACAGCAACAGTCTATCGAAGTAGTGGTCACACCAGGAGTCTCTCACAGTAGATAGTAGATTACATCTTTATTATTGTTTTTAGTAGTAGTAGTGTGTAAAGTAAATTCAGAAAGTGCTGAATTGATGTTAAGACATTTCAGATGCTATGTAAGAATTTCCATCCATTTTGTCAGAGCTGGCCATGAAGCTATGTTTTCATTGGCCGGGTGCGCCATGTCAAGGGAGAGATACAGTTGGAATGCCCGCTGGGCCTTCTGGGGGATGGTGTAGGAAGAGAAGGGCTTGGATTGGGAAATGGTGCTGCGTATGTAAGGGACTGAAATGGTCTTTGATGTTCACGTTTTAAATGTCTCTTATATTAATGAAATTGAAATTTACATTGCAGACTCAATCCGCTAGTAGCACACTCCAGAAACACAAATCTTCCTCCTCCTTTACACCTTTTATAGACCCCAGGTTACTACAGATTTCTCCATCTAGTGGAACGACAGTTACTTCCGTGGGTAAGTACAGCAGCAGCAGCAAGGGAAGCAGCAGACAGAAGGGCCTGATGCCCTGTGTAGCTCCCCAAGTGGCTTGGGCATGCATGGTTGCTGGTGCAGACCTTTGCTTAGGAGTCCACCCCGTCTTGCTGCCTGCAGCAGTGAACCTCATAGTCAGTTTCCATGTCCGTTTTATAGAGTGCCTTTTCTTTGGAAAGGTGTCAGTCACAGCATGTGGGTGTTTATTTATCTGGGGCATACTGAGGGAGTGAGGCAGCTGTGTATTCTGTGCACTGAAGGTAAGATTAAAATGTACTATGTTTCAGTGGGATTTTCCTGTGACGGAATGAGACCAGAAGCCATAAGGCAAGATCCTACTCGGAAAGGCTCAGTGGTCAATGTGAACCCCACAAACACTAGACCACAGAGCGACACCCCCGAGATTCGTAAATACAAGAAGAGGTTTAACTCGGAGATCCTGTGTGCTGCCTTATGGGGTAGGTATCTCCCTGCTGTCGGAGTCTGTGGTTTTATTCGGAAGAACAGATTTGTCACCGTTTGAGGGACGAACGATTCCTGTGGTCCCTGTGCCATGCCTTCAGTTCAGCTGAGTGTGTGTTAATGGAACAGAGTGCTTGTGTGTGAGTGGCTCTGTCATGTCAGCAGTAGGACGTTGGGAAGGGTCCGTTTCTCCGCATAAGGATGGATGAACAGTGAGGAGGAGGAGGAGGCAGGAGTTGGCCCTGAGCATGGGAAGAATGAAGTTAAAATCTTGCGCTTACCTTTTTGTCTGGGACTTTCTTTCACCGGCTTCCAAACGAGACTCTAGAAGCAGTCGTCAGGGGCCACTGTCGCCCTGGCTTGTCTTACGTGTGTGTCCTCAGGGTCTGCTGCACACGCCGGTGTGCCTTCTCCGAGTCCAGCTTCCATCCTGCCCTTGTCCTGACATCTAGTGCCGTGGTTTGTGCTCTGCTTTCAAAGTGCCCATAGCGTGTCCTCCTCCCTGAGACCCCAGCCGCCACATCGCCTGCAGTAGAACACCAGCCGCCCTCTCTACCCCAGCCTCTCGTGATCCTCTCTCTGTTTTTGGGAGAAATGACTGAGGCTGAACAAGGGCTCAACTTTTACCTTTAGAGCCCTACAGCGTCCCCAGCCCCAGCTCTCACTTGCCTGCCTCTGAAGCTCCTACTCAGCCCTCAACCGAGGGCCTTTAAAGAGCTGTCACCTGACTGTTGGGTCAGGACCCGAGCTGTGTTCATATGGTTGTAACAGGATAAATAAATAAAAGAACCAGAGACTGATGGTATTGGGGTTCAGGCTTTAAGCGGAAGAAGAGCAGCCGGCCACTAGCTCTTACCTCTACCTCAGCTCAGATGAAAGGGCCGATCCTCAGACTCCAGCTTCACTGCTGCTCACATGCAGACTGCTGTGCTCCTCCTCATCGCGGCCAGAGACTGATCTCAGACCGAATGCCTCTACCTTTTATAACTCTCAAATCCTGGGAGTACTCTTGGGATTCAGAGATCATCTGCCTCTGAACCCTGAGCCCTGGGATTAAAGGTGTGTGCCTGGCTTCTATGGCTAACTAGTATGGCCGCTTTGTTATTTTGATCTCCAGTGGCTTGAATGAATAAACAATGTGTCGCCATATATGGTCATACAACAAAGACTTTATTATCTGTCTAGATCAGTGGTTCTAACCCTAAGGGTCACAACCTCTTTTGGGGTCAGGTGCGGTCTGCTTTCAGTACAAGTCTGTAGTGTCTGGAAGAGTAAGGGAGTAAAGCCTTGCGGTGGGAGCCACTGCTTCTGAGCTGTCGCCTAGCATAGGTGGGCAGCAACCGCAGTGTCCATGGGACACGCAGACACTTCCTGACTAGGAGCAAGCAGTCCACCAGTGTGGTCGGTCGGCAAGGCGCGGGGGAAGGTCCACTGCTCTGACATTCTCACGCAGTGGAAAGGTAAAGAAACAGTGCAGTTGTTTCCTGGTGGTGGGAACTGGTAGAGACCAGCTGGTAAGCCGGTGGAGATTCCGGAGGCGTGCTTTCTCTGCAAGTCACTTATAAGTTTGCCGGCTGTGAGGCTGTGCTATCAGATGATGGTCTTTTCAAGTATCTAATGTGGTCCGATTTGTAAAACTCAAGAAATAGTGAGTCCACAATACCACCGGGACTGAAGGATGCTGGGAACAGGTAAAGTGATGGGGCTTCCTCAGTCCATTTCCAAACCTAAGTAAACGTCACTGTCTTTCCTAGGCGGCAGGGATCAGTTGCTTTAACCTGACTGTTCTGAGCATTGCTTTCTGAACAAAGGAAGCTATCGTCCTTTCAAAGTAGAGAATGTTTTCCTCTCCTTATGGTAGAGCTCCATGCTGGCACAACCTAAAACGTAGGCCACTCTGTGTTCTTGAAACAGGAGTGAATCTGCTAGTCGGCACAGAGAGTGGTCTGATGCTCTTGGACAGAAGTGGCCAAGGGAAAGTGTATCCTCTGATCAACCGAAGACGGTTCCAGCAAATGGATGTTCTCGAGGGCCTGAATGTCCTGGTGACAATATCTGGTAAGTGTCTTGTGAAGCAGAACCTGTGACCTATCGCTCGTAGTGTGTCTAGCCTTACATACTGGGCCCAGCACCTTCTGGAACTTCTGGCTAAGGGAGGTACGGAGACAGTTGATGATGTCAGAGAGGGTAGATAGCCACTTCATGCGGACAGCTGCCCCTGTTACTGACACCCTTTCTATGTGGGGCACACTGTTGGTATACTGTTTGTATCTGTCAGTAAGGATATGCAGTTATTAATTAAAACATGTAGTTTATATTGCTGTAGCGAGCACTGGCTTGGTGTTCTATATACTGTGATGCGTTTATTCCATTATTCTGTCAATCTAGTTTGGGTGCCCTAAGAAAGTGCTGTCTGTACTTCCTCCTGAGCCCCTGGTGACAGCTGACCACCTTTTTGGTGACTTCACTATTCTAGAATGTCATATCACTGGATTCATATAGCACTAACTTTGTATGACTGTTTGTCTATCATAATTCACGGGCCGACACCTTCTCTTTGGCAATAATTTATTTTTGTGAAACACCGAAGGCTTGCAACCAGATCCACTTCAGTCCACAGCATTCCGATTATTGGTTCACTGTGGTGCGTGCAGCTATTTCTAGGTCCTTTTATTTACTCCACTAGTTGATTTGTCCTCTCTTTTGCTAATGACCACATGTACAGCGAGCCTTGACATCAATAACTGTTCAAAACCTTTGTTTTCATTTCGGTATTGTGTTTGCCACGTCGCTGCTTGACGACTGGATGTAAACTTAGAGTGTGTTTATAATATGCATGGATAGCTTGGCTGCGGTTTGGCTTAGAATTGCATAGAATCTGTAATTCAAGCTGGGAAGAACTGACAGTGACTTTTTCTGTCCATGAACCCAAAATATTTCTTCGACAAATAGATCTTTAAAAGTGTTATTTTGTGAGATTTGTGCCTATTTTATTTCTTTAGTTAATATGAATAATATTAATTTCAATTTCTATTTTTTTTTTTTTTTTTTGGCTGTTGGTATATAGGAAAGTTATCAACTTTTATGTAATAGGCTTGCTATCCAAAAGCATCACTGTAATTGTCTCCATGGCTTTCCCAGACGGGACTGTCTCCAGCACCTTCACATGGTCAGCTATTTGGAAGTTCATTTAACTCTGGGATTCTGGTCTCTCTTGTATTTATCTTGTTAGGCAAAAAGGATAAGTTACGTGTCTACTATTTATCCTGGTTAAGAAATAAAATACTACATAATGACCCAGAAGTTGAGAAGAAGCAAGGTTGGACCACGGTGGGCGATTTGGAAGGATGTGTACACTATAAAGTTGGTAAGCTCTCAGGGAGTCATAGTGTTTTGTTTCTTCAGCTTAAGTAGTTCTGTCTTAAATTATGTGCCCTTTGATGGTCAGGTCTCGTCTAGATGTCTTACTGTGTTGTTCTCATCCATAGTACAGCGCAGTTTGTGTTTCTGCTCACTCTGTCCCCCGCCTTCCCTGGCCTTTCACCTCATTGACAATGCTCCTTCTCCTCTGTAAGGTGTGATTCTAAGTAACCTCTGAGTGAGGGCTACCACACTAAACCTTTGATTCCTCTACCCTTTAGGCTCTTGTTTAGAGTAGGAGGCCCTTAGCAGTCACTAAGAGGACATTTGAGAATATTTAACTGGCAATTTGGAGCTACCGTGTTCCGTTTTATAAATGACTGTGGCTGGCTAATTGTTGTTTCTTGACAACTGTTTTGTAATTGTCATTTTCCTCCCTTGGAACATTCAGTGATTCTTACAAAGCTGGCTAACAAAATCCAAACAAAGTTCTGTTGCATTTGAGAAAAATGAAGGGCGCTGATTAGAAATACATGGGAAGTGAGGGATCGTAACAAAGTTACACTTCTAAGGACTTCCTAGAATGTGGCTGGTTAGAAATACATGGGAAGTGAGGGATCGTAACAAAGTTACACTTCTAAGGACTTCCTAGAATGTGGCTGGTTAGAAATACATGGGAAGTAAGGGATCGTAACAAAGTTACACTTCTAAGGACTTCGTAGAATGTGGCTGGTTAAAAGTGCTGGTTAGAAATACACGGGAAGTCAGGGACTGTAACAGAGTTACACTTCTAAGGACTTCCTAGAATGTGGCTGGTTAAGGTTGGAGACTTCCTTGAATGCTGACTTGTGCTCGTATATTTTACCAAGGCAGAGACTATCTGCAGTTGTTTTGCCCACCTCCTCCAGGATATTGTAATCTGGGACATTGTCATTTTTGTCTACAGTGCCAGCTCACTGGTTAATAATTATTACAAGAGTCATATTATTTGGAATGCTTCTAAGTTTCCACCAAGAGCAGGAGGCTAAAATACAGTTAGTTAGTGTTAGCAATCTTTAATGGAGTTCCTTTGTGGCACCAGTACCTCTTCAGTGTCAATAGCTGTGGTACTCTTTACGGAGTGTTAGCTGTACGCATAGGACAATAGCCATCATTCCAGGAAAAGTCTATTAACAGCGTTCACTGGACAGCCACTTAAAGTCCCGTGTATGACTTTTGAACATTTGACAGTGTGAGGCCTTTAGCAAAGCTGAGTCATCACAAGTCCTCACACCCACAGTTAATCGAGTAGCTGTGTGGTGTTAGTTCATGTGGTACAGATACCACATGTGCTCAGGACACACAGGGACCTGGATAGCTGTGAAAGAGTGTGAGAGTTTCATTGTTCACACAGCGTTTATTCCTTTGCTCCTTTCACGGTCCTGTCCCTGTGAGTCCCTTGTCACGCTGTTACCATTGTGTAGTAATGGTGAGTCCCCCAGTCCTTAGGGCGGGCTGCTCTTGGTAATAAAGTACTTAGAATCTAAGACATTAGGATCGTCAGCTAACCCATTCATTGTTACTTTAGAATTGATTGAGCTAGAAAATGAATTATACACCGAAGAATTAGAAAAGCAGAGTGTGTGGCTTGGGCTCTCTATTTCCCATCTAAACTCCTTGCTCTTTGGATGAACAATAAAAGCATATTTTATAATGTTTGCAAATGACAGCTAAAAGAATTTATGGCTCTGTGTCAATACTGATAGTATTTCTCTTGATTTTTTTTTTATGTTTGTTTCAGTAAAATATGAAAGAATAAAATTTCTGGTAATTGCTTTGAAGAGTTCTGTGGAAGTGTATGCGTGGGCACCGAAGCCATATCACAAATTTATGGCCTTTAAGGTAAAACCACCAGTTTTAAATGGACTAAAGTCTAAACAGTTAATATAAAGCTATATATTCTGTCAAACAAAAAGCTATATATAACATATTAGGCATGCATAAATATTTTCTAAGTTCTCAGGTGATCATTTTGCCCAAATGGTACTCACATGCTCCCTTAAAACGTAGATCTTCAGCTGGGAGATGGTGGTGCACACCTTTAATCCCAGCACTCAGTGGGCAAAAGCAGGTGGGTCCCTGCAAGTCTGCGGCCAGGCTGGTCTATAGAACGAGCTGCAGGACAGCCAGAGCTACACAGAGAAACCCTGTCCTGAAAATCCAACATGATGATGATGATGATGATGATGATGATGATGAAAAGAGATAGGTGTGATGAAGACCCAGATACATCGTTAAAAGGGCTTAACAAATTCTGTTGTAAAAGTGGATGTATTTAGTGCAGTACAGTTTAAAAACTAAGTAATAGGCTGGGTGTGATAATGGATGCCAGAGAGCCTGAGGCAGGAGGATTATTGTGGAGTCAAGACCAACCAGGTGTACATAGCAACACCCTATCTCAAAACAAAGAACAACAACAAAACAAAAACAATAAGTTACAGAGATTATTAATGATATAACAATTGATATTACACAGTAAATGGAAGAAGGGGATATCTACAGTATGGTCCTGTTTTTATTTGAATTTAAAAAAAAAAAAGAAAACCACTGTCATTTAACAGGATCTTGATATTTGCAGTAAGATGGTATCCCCATTCTGCATGCAGTTTGGGTGAACTAATAATGTTTGTGCAAACTCTGGGCTGTTTTGGTTGTGAGTTCACATGTACTCGTAATTAGTCTTGTATTCTCTTCCAGCGCATGTGGTTAGAGGTAGTACACTGGACATGATGCTTCATACTGCCTCAGCTTCCACACCCCAAATGCAGAGAACTAACAGTCATTGTTCTGTGCACAGTTTTAGTAATTTATTTTTGGGATTGCCCTAAATCCAATGTACAAAATTCTTAATTAAAATCGACACTGCTCTAGCATTAGATAAAAATACCAGCTGTTTCTATTTTGAGACATAGAACCTTAAGAACAGTCCAGGAACATTTTAGTAGAGGACAAGCAACAACATATGTGCTCTAAAACGATAGCATTTAAAGTAAGTTTGATATAGTTTGTTGAAAGAGGAAGTATCAATTCCTCGGTGAATCAAAGTCGGTAGGGTTAGCATTTTTGCTAAACCTAGTATTACTGAATAAAGATAGCAATTAGAGCAATTAGAGAATTACTTAGATTGTCTTTTGGGATCTAGTAGTCGTATTCCTACATGCCAAGTGCTGTGCATGTTGCTCTGTAAGCATTACCTTACTTTCCTATTCCAGTTCACTGTCCTAGCCCTGTAAGCTGTGCTGACAGGAAGGAAGGAAGGACGGACGGCTCACGGGCCGTCGCGTTGTCTGTAGCCCCCGTAGTAACAGCCCCCGTCAGATTCCCGGTGGTATTGCTCTCGCTGCTACTCATTCCGCTGCTGTGCTGTGCCTAGTCCTTGTTGACTTTGCACGTATTCTAATCAAGACACAGGACAGGACAGAGCACCCTCTTGCTAGGTAGGGAAGTGTCTTCCAGCTGTCAGTTAATGCCTGCAGCCAGCTTCTCATCTGATACTGTAAGCTTGTCTTCCTGCTTCTGTCTTGATTATCTCTGTAGTCATTTGGAGAACTGGTACATAAGCCATTACTGGTGGATCTCACTGTTGAGGAAGGCCAGAGATTGAAAGTGATCTATGGATCCTGTGCTGGATTCCATGCGGTTGATGTGGATTCGGGCTCAGTCTATGACATTTATCTACCAACACACGTAAGAAAGACCCCACACTCTATGGTTGGTTGATTGGCTTCACTTGTTTTGACTTTACCCTTTACTCTGCTTAGTGAACTAACACAAGCAGGGTTCCCTCATTTCCCCCCATGGTGTAGGGTGAGTATGTAAGTGAAGCGCCATTTTTCAGTAGCATCGTGTTTCAGGAACAGTAGAAATCTGCTTTCCTGGCTCTGTGAAGGCCTTCTGAAGACCGTTGAGCACTCGCTTTGACTAACACGGGAAGGAGTTGGGACAGTTGCTGTCAGACTAGAACACCATGGGTTGGGAATGTCTCTGAAACGAGTCTGCTATCGAGTTATGTTCCTAGAGACTCAAACGTGTGAGTCAGTGAACCTGTAAAGGGTAGACTTGGGGTTGTATGTTGCATGGATTTCCCAAGATTCCTACTTTCTGTGCCAGGGGTACAGCAGTACTTATTGCATTCTCTAGGCAGTCTTACTGAGCACTTTGACGGGGCTGGAGATAACCACAAGCATGCTCCCTTGTCTCTCTCCTCTAGATTCAGTGCAGCATCAAACCCCATGCAATCATTATTCTTCCCAACACGGATGGAATGGAGCTTCTGGTGTGCTATGAAGACGAGGGGGTTTATGTAAACACATATGGAAGGATCACCAAGGACGTGGTTCTGCAGTGGGGAGAGATGCCCACATCTGTAGGTAGGGTGCGTCATGGCGAGGCATTTGTGAGAGGAGCCCACCAAGACCACATCTGTTTATTGTACTAGCTTGCATGCCAATCATACTTTCGGTTATTTATTGGTTATCAGCAGAAGGGAGAAGAAGTTAACACATAATCCAAGTAATTCTTGGGTACTTTTAAGAGCTGTGCTATTGCTAGGTCCCGTTTGACTCTTATTAATTTATCCATATAAAATAGGGCAGATTTGGTTCCCCTCCCCCCCCCGACCCATTTGTGTGGGGTGAAGCAAGTCAGAAAGAAATGTGGTTTGCTCTTGATAGTGGCAGACCCTCAGTTAAACACCCTCTTGCGTGGTCTTCTGCTTTGTACCCAGGAACAGGGGCTGGGGTTTGACTTTTCCGTGGCTTTATGTTTACATCCCTAAACTGTGTGCTTCCTTACACCCTCTCTCGGCTGGGTTCTGAAACACGTACACTGACCCACACACCATGGCTATTCCCAAAAGCTGCAGAAAGGTCTAGGGAAAATCAGTTCTTTCAACTGTTGGCTCGTATGACTCCTTCCCGTGATAGACGAGGCCCATTGGCACATTCCCTCACTCTTGGGTCCATGTTGTAAATGAACCCAGGCCGGGTGCATCGGAGATGGGCCTTCAGTGATTGAACACATGCCTAGCCCCAAGGCAGGGCCCCTGGAAAACCAAGCTCCCCCCAGTCCCCAGTCCAGGCACTCGGGTAGATGGTGTGTATGTGTGTCAGAAACGTCTGGTTGATCTTCCTCTATGTTAACACTTTTTTTTCTCCTCTTCTCTAAAAGCATATATCCGATCGAATCAGACAATGGGCTGGGGAGAGAAGGCGATAGAAATACGATCTGTGGAAACTGGCCACTTGGATGGTGTATTTATGCACAAAAGGGCTCAAAGACTAAAATTCTTATGTGAACGTAATGACAAGGTAATGTTTCCTTATGGCTTCTGTGTAGCTGGGATTTTTTTTTTTTTTTTTTTTAAGAGTGGCTTATTCTTCATGGTATTGGCGGTGAATTTCCTTGCGGTTCTAATAGATTCTAAAATAAATTAATTAAGGAAAGATTCTGACTTGCTCTTTAGGCATACCCTGGTGGTGGGCACCACGGGGCAGCGAACGGCCTGCTAACTGCCCTCTCTGGTTATTTGCAGGTGTTCTTTGCCTCCGTTCGGTCTGGTGGCAGCAGTCAGGTTTATTTCATGACCTTGGGCAGGACTTCTCTTCTGAGCTGGTAGAGGCAATGTCAGCTGGGATCACTGACCCCCGGAGTCGTCAAGACCCTGAGAACTTGGAATTCCTTGCAACTGGAGCTCAGAGCTGCGCGGGTGCAGCCGGGACAGCTGTGTATGCAGGCCCCTTGCGTGTTGGGTCCTCTCCCCTCCTTCCTACACTTTTCGCCAGTTTATTCCCATTCGCTTCTTTTCCTTACTCAAAAATAAATCAAGGCTGCATCGCAGCCGGTGCTGTTTAGACTTTACCATCGGTGCTAGGAGTGTTTGGGGATGAGCAGCAGGCCAGGAAGGGCGCCTTTCTACAGCTCCAGGATTCCTTGTCTCTGAGTGACTCTGGCCTGTGGGTGTCTGAAGGCTGTGATGAGCACACCATCAGATGTTGGCAGTGGGCACAAGGAGGTAAAAAGTGGCGTGAGAAGCAGCTTGCTGAAGCAGAGAACAGATTTAATATAGTAACATTAACAATGTATTTAATTGACATTTCTTTTTTTTTTTTTTTTTTTTTTTTTTTGTAATGTGACAATATGTGGACAAAGAAGAAGGTGCAGGTTTAAGAAGTTAATATTTATAAAATGTGAAAGACACAGTTACTAGGATAACTTTTTGTGGGTGGGGCTTAGGTGGGCGGGGCGGGTTAAGGGGGTCCCATTTTGTTTCTTTGAAATGTTTTGGAGGGGGTTGTCCTGGCCAAGAGCACAGTCATTTTCCTGTGCACCAAGTTTTGCCTAAATTGTGCAGATGGTTCTTTAAAAAAAAGAGAGAGACTGAGAGAGAAAGAAAAAGAAAAACGCGTGCATCTTGTTCATTGGCCAGAACTTGGTCGTGTGACAGGGTTAGCAACTGCCTCTGCTAAAGGTTTAATTTCTGTTTAAGCCTGGAAGAGCGACAGTGGACCTCACCACAGTCTGCACCTGCAGTCAGAAAAAAAGTCAACTTTCCTGTGGGGGGGTGGTGTTGTTGTTTTGCTTTTTGCCTACCTCATTGTTTTTAATGCATTGAGAGGTGATTTAGCTTACGGATTTGGCAGAAAACATTAATTGCTTAATTTAACCTTAATACCAAAAGCATCCGGCTGAAGTTTGACTGACTTTGTCACAAGTCTGATCAGGTACAAGGAAAACTGTCTGTGAAGGCGTGGACACTGGCCTCGTGGGAAGCAGGCTGCTGTCTCCACCAGGTTCGCGATAGTGGTTGGTGGGCAGCCTTCAGCAGTCACCAACACATGAGATGCCATCGTCTCAACTGGAATTTGGTAGCAGGCAGGTGGTCACGTTTGAGTAGTCACACAAACTGTTCATTGTTTCAGGAACCTTTTTTTTTGGGGGGGTGAGGGTTTGTCCCTTTTTCTAAAAAATGCAATGCACTAAAACTATTTTAAGAATGTAGTTAATTCTGCTTATTCATAAAGATGGCAACCCCCGTGTTTCAGGTGTAATATCGAAGCCCTGGCTTTTCTTCTTTCCTCGCTTGCTCTCTCGTTCAGTTTTTTGTTTTTGTTTTCTTTTTTTTAAACTAATTTTTCTTTACAAATATGTCTGTGACATTTGTAATAAATGTCTTGTAATAATTTGCTTCACGGTTTCATGGTCATCCCTACACCCCCTCTGAGGATGCTGGCGTCTCAGTGAAGAAGCCACGCTGAGCCCTGGCCCCGCCATCTCTCTGTGAGTGGAGCTCGCAGGGGCTGTGTGCTTCATCCCCAGACAGAAGCTTGTTGTTTCAAAGGTTTGGTCCTGCTCTGTGGTTAGCTTTCTTTTACAGCGTGATGCATCTCTCCCCAGTCCCATGTAACAGTTCTCTGTGTCTAGTGCCATGCCTGTCCCATCGGTCCCATCCGGACACCACCCATCATTCTCTTGCTCCTGGTATAGTAGTTTTGTGAACAGCTCGAGTCTAGTAAAGATAATGGTTGGTTATAAATGCCAACAAAGTGGGTCACAAAACTCTAGCAGCCTTACTCTTTGAGGTAAAAGGAGGTAAAAATAGTTTACCATCGGAAAGAAACACGGTGTTTCTCCCCTAGTTGTGGCTAACAAAGCTATTCAGGTGGTGGCAGCCGCTTTCCCCCCGGGTTTGGAATGCTGTGAGGGGTGAGCACGTGACTTTGAAGAAACCTCAAGCCTCAAATACCAAGGAGCAAGAAGTCATGGAGCAGGTCACTGTCCACCTTACTTCTGTGTCCCAGGACACCACTGTCACAGTCCAGCGCCCAGGCTGCCAGCTCTGTCTTTAGTGACGGGTGGCAAATACTTCAAACATATGGTGCTGGAATTATTCATATCTAGAACTTAACCACGGGGGTGGGGGTGGGCTCCCAGCCCCAGTGTGCACCCCTCAGTTGACCCAGACCTCTTCCGTGACCAATCTGATTGAAACAGAACAGGAGCAGCTGTCCCCTCTGTCGTCTGGCCGTCCCTTCTCCGGCTTGACACCTGGCAGACCAAGTGTAGATTGAGTTATACAAGTTAACTCGGGGGTGGGCTGCTGTGACTCCGTACGTATTTGTTTAGGACACTCCCTTTCGTTTTTTGTTTTTTTACAAAACTACAGAACAGTATTAAGGTGACACACTGGTCTGTGTGGGCCATGGAGCTGCTGTGGGAGTGATCCATCCGCACAGTACCACCATGCCCGGGTGTGTCTAGGGCCAGCCAGAGCTTCAGTGCCTTTCTGTGCATTAGTCGGAGGAGCCTCCTCTGTGCTGAGCGAAGCGTGGTACGCACATTTACGTGGGAGGACATGTTTACAGAAAGGGTTTGTTGTACTGATGTGCCTCCCAGCTGCCATTTACTTCTAAGTGACTTCTGTGGGCTCTTGGGTTTCTAGCTTAGGTGTAGCACACTTCAGGACCTGGTAATCCCCGATGTCACCAGTTATGCTGAGTAATAATAATAACAGGTGAGAAGGTGCGTTAACTTTACTAGTCATGAAGCTGGGCGGGCTATGACAAGTACGCAGCCTGTGCTTTTTCTCTTTTTTGCAGTGCTAACTTGTCTGCTGTTATACAAATTATTGTTCCCCCCTACCTTACTTTCCTAAATAAAGTGAAAATAATTTCTACTTGAGTGTGTCCTGACCCTTTAGACGCTTCTCTGCCTCCCCGCCATCAGGCCCATCCAGGCCACAACAGGTTCCCACATCCTGCTGTCCCTGGGCGATTGCTGAAGGACAGCTACGAAAGTAGCAGACACGCACAGACTTCAGGAGTTAGGTGGAAAGTTCATCTCGCGTCGCTAGGGTGAAAACGAGAGCGAAGGAAATTGGATCCTTGCGTGTCTAAATAGGCCTGCCGAGGTGGCTCAGTTGTTAGTAGCGTTTGCTATCCCAGTAGGACCAGAGTTGGGCTCAGCGTCCACACACATCGGGCAGCTCATAGCTAACTCCAGCTCCAGGGGAGCTGTACCCTCCTTCTTTTGGGCCGCACGTGGAAGACACATGGCACACACACAAATGGAAAGCAATCTTTTTAAAAACGTAAAGTAGCATGTTCCCAGTGAGACGTAAAGTAGCCCTTTCTGGGTTGGTGCTTAAATGCTGTCTTGGGTACAGTAGCTAGCTCCAAGACGAGAGAGAGTAAAGCAGTAAGAGCCTTGGCCGCCAGGTGATGCAAGGTTTATCCTGCTTGCGGCTGGTAGCCAATTAGGCATTAAAAAAAAGTCTGATGGCATCGTCTTGGACTATTAGTGAATTTCCCTCTTCTAGCTCCACCCCCATGCCCATCCCCACCCCAGGTTGAGAGTTCGCAGGGGTGAGGGGTGGGCGAGCTAGAAGTTACTGGAATTAAGCTTGGCCTCTTAGCTGAGATGTGGTTGAGTTGCTTGCTTCCGTGGTGTAACCACTTTTAAAGAATGACATCTCCACACTCCCCTTGGCAGGAGCAGATGGGGCGCTTTGCAAAGTGGCTGAGAAACAGAGTTGGCAGAAGTAGTGACCACAATTTTCTTAGGTGAGAAGACCAGTGCATTGGAACACTAGGCTCTCAAGCCTGGCCATTTCTCCTGGCCTCTCAAGGTTAATCTGTTCTTTATAATGAGAATGAAATAAAAATTGATGTTAATCCTGGGTAAGTCCTGCCTTGGTGCAGTGTGGTGGTGAGCTGCGCTGGTCCAGCCAGGTCTGAGGAGAGGTAGAGTACCCCGCCAGGCCGGGTGAGGCCGGTGCAATGGTTCGGATCCTCTTGGTTGTCAGCTTGATACACCTGGAAAGATGGGGAAGCATTTGAAACCTGCCTCTGTCAAATGGGCCTGTGGCCATGTCTGTGGGCATTTTCTTAGATGCTAACTGGTGCAGAGGAGCCCAGCACGTTGGGGCCAATACCACCCCTAGACAGATGGTCCTAGGTTGCATAACTGGCAGAAGCATCGAGCAATCCGGAGTCGCCCGCCCCCCCTGGATTCTGCTTCAGTTCCTGCATCCGGGTTCTTTCCCAGTTTGTGATCCGGAAACACAGATGAAAGAAAACCTTTTCTCCCTCCGACTTGGTTGGTGTTTTACCACAGCGACAGGGAAGCAAACTAGAACTGCCAGTCTGTACATTTGAGGCCAGGGCCCTTTTCCCCTGGGTCCCCAGTTGGAGTTGCCATGGCAACACTGAAGGCTCTCCCTGACTGGTCTCCAAGGGATTTGAGTTTGGTCTAGCCCTTTTTCATTTGTTCGATCATTCTGCGTGGGATTGCTTTTTCTTGTTTCCAAGAGATCTTCATTTCTGGTTTTATCCAAAGGGTAGAAGTCTGGCAAGGTGTCCACGTTAAGAGCTAGGGCAAGCATGTCCTGTCCCTTGAGTTCGCAGAGCCCACCTAGACCAGTGTTAACCGATCTCCCTCAGTAAATGGTACGGAATACTGTCTTGACACTCAGATCATACGGTTCATCCAACGCAAAGCGCGTAGGTCGGTGGTCTTTGTCCAGGCCTCCCACGCACTTCTGCCGTTATCTCCTGGTAACAGGCAACCTCTTGCCTCCTGGTCATGTTCAGTTTGCCTCCTCCGTATTCATGGATCCCAGCATTCACGCTGTGGCCCTTTGCCTTCAGTGTTCAGGCCATCCTCCTGTAGCGTGCGCTAGTAGTTAATACGGTTTTTATTGGCGCTCTTGGTTCTTGATCTTGTCCAAAGTGCCTGCCTTCATCTTCACGGCTGATTGCCTAAACCCCAGCTCACAAGGCTTCACTCAAGGAGAGATACAGGGTTACTCTGTCACTCCAACGCCATCCTAGATTTCTAGGGTGTGTTTCCAGGTTCAGAAACCAAATGGTCCTTTCCTCCCTAAGTAATCCTGCTGCTATAAACATCAGGTTCCTTGTAGATTGAATCCAGGGGTCACAATTTAGAACAAAGGCCATCTGGAAGCTACCATCTGCAGTCTGGCCCTGCCTATTGTGGACAGTCGGTGGACAGGGCCTCAATTGTCCCATGTATTACTGGCATAGAGGATACTTCCTTGGTATCTGAAGGACTAGTTGTCCCCACACCTTCCTTAGCAGGGTACATCATTGAGTAAGTTCTGGGAACTTAGTGGTTTTCGGTCAAGTTGAGCAACCCCTATGTGCTGAGCCGTCTTCAGGGGAAACTGACCTAAAGGGTGCCCTGGAATAGTGATCACTGCTGTAGAGACTAAAATAAAGCCCCTAGTCTCGGTGCACACGCAGCCTTGTGTGCGTATGCGTGTGTGTCCATGTATTTGTACATGCATGCACATGAATAAATAGAGAGGTCCTTGTCAATTGCTCTCCACCTTATTTTTGGTTTTGAGTCTAACCTTTAACAGCTGAGCCATCTCTCCCACTTATTTTTGAGAGTCTAAACCTGTATGTAGCTTCGCTGATTGGATTAGATTGACTGGCCTGCTCTCAAGCTTCGGGGGTTACCATCTCCTTCTCTCTAGAGCTGTGACCATGAGTGCATGCCTTTGTGCCTCGATTTTTACATGTGTGCTGGGAACGCCGATCCTCATACTTGCCTGCAAGGGGTGTGCCAACTGAGCCCCCCCCCCAGCCCCTGAAGATTTGTACTTTTATTAAACTACAGTAGCATGTGGCTTCCTGAAAAGTCGGTTTGAGTTTGGATTGCCTGGATCAAACGAGAGATGATACTCCCAGGCTGCACTTCCGTGAACTCCCGCTAAGGGATCTGGACGCACATCAGCCTTGTTACAGGAGTGCCGGCCAGCTGCAAGGAGCCCTCAGCCAGTGCCAGCAAAAGTTGGTTAAGATAAGGGAAGTAATTAGAAATAATTATGTAAGCTGGAGATGCTCGGCTGATGAGACCATCCTATCTTGCCTCCTGGGTAGTAGCAGAGCCAGCAATACAGCTGCTATTCTAGGCCCTGAGCACTTTTAAAAGTGCCTTCTCAACCTGGGCAAGAGGAGACTGACTCTCAACACCAGGCTTGACTATTTGAAGAGCTATCAGTACAGGAGCTAGATGGGAACATTAGCAGAAGAGGACACAGAAACGGGACAGGATTAGCCTCAGTATGAAGGGACAATTAGAGTTTGGGAGATTAAACAGGCAACTGGTGGCTGGTCAGGCTTTGTGCCTCTGAGAGGAGCCTGAGGTCCCTTTGGTGACCAGCTGCCTGCCTGAAGTAGTTAGTGCCCAGTATGTTCAAGGGAAGTAGGTAGTCCGTAGTAACTTGACAACATTTGGGGTCTTCATACAAAGTGACTGAAGATCTTTGTAGAGGTGAAGGGACTCACAAATGGGGATGAGGCACCATACTGGAGGCTTGCTCTGGGTACACCGAAATGGAGTCAGCAGCAGCAGAGGTGGTGGCTTCCTCCAGCTCCCTCTCCACAGCCCGTGGAAACTGTAAACTGTAGAAATAATAGAGACTAGAGAGACGGCTTTTGTGGTAGACCTGAGTTCAGTTCCTTGTACTCAGATCAGTTGACTGACAATGCCCTGTAACTCCAGTTCCAGGGGCATCTGACGCCATGCACGCACCCACTGAAAAGAGTCTAAAACTGTACACATCTTCTTGCTTCAATAACTATACACACAGACAGACAGACAGACGTGTTTTGTCTGCATGTATGTCTGTGTGCTTTGGAGGTCAGAAAGGGTGTCAGATCCCCATGGACTTCATTTATAGATAGCTGTAAGTGGCCAGATGGTTGCTGGGAATTGAACTATGATCTTAAATTTAAATTTTATGCTCTGGCAAAGTAACCTCTGTTACTGTACTGAGTATGTTTTCTAAGCAAAAGTCTGGTCAGTCGGAGAATTGAAGGTTCTCTCCTTGTCCACCATTAGCCTCTCTATCTCCCTAGGTAACTTTTAAAAATTAATTTGAGAGCCAAGGGTGGTGGCACATCCCTGTAATCCCAGCACTTAGGAGGCTGGGACAGGGAAATCAAATGTTAGGCTGTCCTGCCCTAGCATGAGTTAAAGACCGTCCTGGGAAATTTAGTAAGAGCTTCTCTCAAAAAGTCAGCACACACACATAAGCCAGGTTTCTTTCTAACTCATAAAAACAAAAACAAGCAAATGTATTTGTGTCGTCATAGCCACTCCTTCTGACCTCCCTTTCATGCTCAAGCAGTAATTCATCTCAGAGCATCCCATGACCTTATGAAGGAACTTTGCAATAACTGGCTTTAATGAGATAAGATTTAAGTAGACCTCAGTGGATTCCTTATGTCCAGGCAGATGAATGCTAATCGTGCATCACTCACCACAGCCTCCTTTGTGACATTCATCATCCCAGAAAGTCCCTTCCTAGGTCCCTATGAAAACCGTTAGTGTATTATTCTCCGTATAGTCTGTGGTCAAATGTGTGACCTCTATACCACTGAAAGGGGACATTTCTGGTGTGAATGTGACTAGCCTTTCCCAGTGTTCTGATGACTCTTTAAACCGTGGTAAATAGTTTAACTACATTTTCCCTGATTTTCAGCGTGTTCTTCCTCCTAGAATGTTGAACAAAAGGTTAAGAAGATATCTTTATCTGGTCTACCTGATCTTCAATCTTGCTTTCTGGATTGAAGATGTAAAATACAACCCTCTTTTCCTACAAAAATTCCTTGTAGACCACCACAGCTTCCTCCCTTCCTAGATGAGTTGCTATCTAGGACTTGGCCAGATCTCAGTCTCAGATTCCCTTCTGTGATTGCTGTTCTTCTCCTTACCTGGGTTAGATGTTTTCTGGATTTCATTTCCTTCTCTCTTTTGTTTTCCTTCCTTATTTTCTTGAAAAACATCATTGAGCAACTTCCTCAACAGAGTTTGTGGGAAGAAACCTTTACAGATTCTGAAAATGTTCATGTTCATCCTGTGTCTCATAATTGGTAGGTTTTTTTTTTGGGGGGGGGAAGGAGTAAAATTCTATATTGACCCAAGTTTCTTTCAGATTCCATTGTGTTCTGTCATTTGATTATTGCTCATTTTAAGACGTGTGTGGATATCATCCTGCTCTTTGATGCTTGAAAGTTTTCCCTGTTCTAGTTTCCGTTTCTATTGCTGCGATAAAATACTCTGACAAAAAGCAAGTTAGAGAAGAGTTTATTTCAGGTTACATTTTCAGGTTATAGTCCACGATTGCAGGGAAATCAAGGTATCGGGAACTTGAAACAGCTGGCCACATCGTCCACAAATAGCAGAGAAAAATGGATGCTTGCTTGCTTGCTTGCTTATGCCTAACTTCTCTTTCCCATTCATACAGTTCCGTTGCCACCCACGGGGGACTGTAGCGTCCCACATCTCAGGACATGCCCACCAGGTGCAGACCGTCCCCGATGAGACTGTGACCCTGGGTGTGTCAGGTTGACAGTTAAAGCTAATCTTCACACCCCTGTAGAAGCATTGCGGGTTTTCCCCTTTACTGTTGGTGTTCATTCTGTGTTTAATCATTGGACTTAAAAGCATATGGTACATTAAGAGACCCTTTCATTCTGTAAGCAAGCTGATGCTTGTTTTCTCCACTGCTTTTGCTAACTCCAACAGGTGACCAGATCTACCTGATAAATTGACGCTTACTTTGTCTTTTTTTTTTTTTTTTTTTTTTTTTTTTTAATTAAAGACTTGGTTGTGTTGTTTTGGAATATCTTCACCTTAACTTATCTACTGACTTTGCTTTCATGTTGGCCAATGCTATTTAAACTCTGGTAAAAATATTAAGCATTGACAGAGGGCATGCTCCCAACTACTGGCAACAACAATAAGGGGTTTTGGTTTTTTGGTGTTTTGTTTTTGTTTTTTGTTTTGTTTGTTTTTTGGTTGTTGTTGCTTTTGGTTTTTCGAGACAGGGTTTCTCTGTATTGTTTTGGAGACTGTCCTAGAGCTAGCTCTGTAGACCAGGCTGGCCTCGAACTCACAGAGATCGTCCTGCCTCTGCCTCTGCCTCCTGAGTGATGGGATTAAAGGCGTGCACCATCAACGCCTGGCAACAATAGGTGTTTTAAAATGATTAAGACAGATCTACATGAAAGCAAGGCTAGCAAGCAGGAGAGTCAATGTTCTTTAGTCTTGAGAGGCTTATTTGAAAATAGTGCCTTAGAAAATAGGTTGGAGACAGAAGCTGATGAGCTGGGGGTTTTGTAGTCACTGGGAGGCAAAAACATGGATGTTAGGTCTTCGTTCTTAGAAAGCCAACTCTTAGAAATCTTATACTAAAAGGAGAAGCCAATTGAGATGAACCAAGATATTGTTCTGTTTTCCTCGTGTAACATCTGACTTAATGGGCAGCGTGAATTCAACACTCTAAGAAGATGAAACAAGGATGCAGGACTCTGATAGTCCCGTGAGTCTGAGAGACAAATATTCCAGTGGCCTGCTCACTAAGCGGGACCCTGGAAAAACCCCAGACTCCCTATGAGACCATAGAAGGACTGGGTTACACTCTAGGATTAGGGGCAAACCTGAAAAAAAGAGCCTTCCCAAATGCTAAAATGGCCAGTTTCAAATTAGACCCATGCAGTACCAGACAGTTTCCTTTAACTCCAACTGCATGCCAAAAAGCAAAAGAGATTCTCTGTGGAGAAAGACAACTTTAGAAAATCTCTAATTATAGCTATAATATTCAGCATGCAATAAAAATTATCAGTTATCCTCAGGAAGGAATACATATAAATTCAGGAAAATACACTGTGTCAAAGATATCAGATATCAGAGTTACCTTGGAACATTTATGGTCTGGTTTAAGAAAATCAGACTAGAATGTTCTATATAGAGCTGGGGTCAATGAAGTAGACTCATGGGAATTTTGAACAACTGATAAAAGCTTTACTTTAGAGGCTTTGCAGATGACACTTTGCTGGAAGTCATGGTAAACCCTATGTTCTTCAGTATCGAGGCAGACAAGGTTCTGAGCAATCGAGAGAAATGATTTGGATATAAGAGTTCTTTCACAGAATTACTCTAGGAGCCATGTGCTGGGGTGTCAGCTTCACACACCGTAATGACACTGGAGGCAATTCCATCTATGCACAGAAATTTGAGGATGAAAATTTCATCCCAAAGCATCCAGATCCTGGCATCTTGTCCATGGTGAATGCTGGACCGAAACACCAATGAACAAATCTAGTAGACTGTTACAGAATGATGCTCCTCGGCAGAGCCTGCCTGCAAAAATTCATCACAGCTGAGCTTGTTAGCTGCTAATATTCCTCATAGACAAGGAACCTCACTTGAGTGTTCAGTTTTTCCTCCCAACCATTTGTATGCAATTCTGCCCTAAGAGCTTGTTCCTCTGGGGCTCAAGGGGAGTGCTGGGCACACAGGATGGGGAAGGTTAATTTCCTGAGACTGTATCTAGGCAGCTATGGGGAAGCCATCACCCATGCTGGATGTAGACTTCCTGGCAACTTCAGTCACCCATGCTCTGTAAGTAAGCCTAAGAAACTAATCGATTCCCCAAGATAACTTTGGTAGAATTGAACTTTGGTTTGTAGTTGGGGGGTCTTACAAAGAAGGGAATAGATCTTTATATCGTTTTCTCTCAAATTCCCCGAAGAAATTCAAGCAACACGCAAAACTAAAACAATCAGAAAAAAAAAACGTCCAGCCATAAAAAGGAAGTTTAAGCACATGTAAATAGATTGCAAAAGCAGATAGGGACATGAAGCAAGGTGGGATTACGCCAGCTACAGAACGACAATCACTGTGTGATTTCATTCATATGAGCTCCCTAGCTCATTCAATTCAGAAAGACAGAAGTAGAATTATGGCTTCCAGAAACTGAGCAAAGAATATAGAAGTTTCATATTTGCAATACTAAAAGAATCATGGAGGTGGGTTTGTGCATGTGTGCACACACATGCGGCATTTGTGTATTGTGTCCTCTCCTATTCTTTTCCAACGTAACACTGAGACAAAGTCATGGTTAAGTGTTGTTAAATCTATTATCGTATGTGTCATAGGATATTAAAAGAGTAAGTATTCCTTGTGGGATTTTGCCAACTAATCTTGGGGGAGAATCGTGCATTTTGGTTGCATGTAGAATAGTTATGCTAGGTGGAATTATGACTTTGTTACTGTCTCCATTTGGACATAGGGAGGTGTGGTAGGCTTTCATGATGACAAGGGGTTTACTTGTAGTAGTTAATATTGACTGCTGCTTTGATGGGATCTTGAGGCACCGAGAAGACATGCCCAGGGCCATACTGTGAAGGCATGGTAGAAGGGGCGGAGAACTGAATGGGGTGACACCTTCTTAGAGGCAACCTAGATAGAGAGCGGTTTGAGGAAACATCAGTGCTGCCTGGCTGCCTGTCATTGCTTTTTGCTGGTGAGTATATCTACTCTTTGCTGACATCGGGTTGCAACTTCCAGCATACACCAAAACCCAGCAACTTTCCAGGAATCCTCCATCCAGGTCTTTAGACCAGACTGTGACTGCTGGGGTATGGAGCTTCACAGACTGAGAAGTTACAGGGTACTCACCCTCTTCCCTGTGCAAACAGCCATTGTTGGACTACCCAGCCCCTATAGATTATAAACTATTCTAGTGAGTCCCCTTTAGCAATATATTTATATCTATCCATTCTGTACCTGAGATAATCAACTTTAAAAAAGTAGAAAAGTTTACTTGGCTTCACCATGGTTTTGGAGGCGTCAGCCTGTGGCTGCTTTGCAGCTTGTGATGAGGTGACATGTCATCATGACCGTATGACAGAGACGACTGCTCACCTCATGGTCAGTCAAGTGGACACCAGATGAGCCATTACACAGCATCCCTACAACCCTACAAATGGATCCTCAAGACCTCTCCTCAAACCAGGTTGTCATCTCAACGCAGGGCTCTACAGGTGGTCCCTTGACTTCTGCCAAGCCAGCACACAATTTTCAGCTTTATTGTGGGCTGAAAACGTTACTCACCGGACAGAAACTGTGCTTGGAATTTTGATCTTTTCTCCATATTGAATAACTCACGGAATCTGTTTGACTTTCAGAGAGCTGTGCTTTGGAGTTCTGGTTGGTTACTTTCCATGCCTACTTCACAGCCTCTCCCACGATTCTAGAAGGGAGCAGTGAGCTTCAGTCCCATCCAAGTGGTCACCACAGTCTTGAGAGTTTGACAGGTGAGAATCTGCAGTAACTGAGCTGCTAAGCTGTGGTGGTCAGGATGCTAGGCATATTAATCACACAGACCCAGGACATTTTCAGCTTACTTTACAATGGGTCACATTGCAATCCTATGGCGAATCAAGGCACACGTATACACAGTTCGTGGTCTGTTTGTACTTGATTCCCATTGTCAACACAGACACACAACCTCCCTTGTCACTTTGCCCCGGACCCTGCAATATAAAGTGTGGAGTCTCTCTCTTCTGCTATTGTGGGCATCCTTTCTTTGCAGTATTCTTGAGTCAAGACTCTCATTAACTGGATCGTCTAACTTCCCTGTAGCTATTATTACTGGGCAAAGAATGGTCTTGAAACCAAATGACTCAAAATAAAGATGCTGATGATTTCTTGTGGTTTCATGGGACATCTGGGTGCTTCGTGGCCCTGTGGGCTGGCTCAGCTAAGAGCCTGGCCAGCTGGAACGGCATGGTGTTGAAGTCTTTCTTCGTGTGGTTCTTCACTTTCCAGCAGGCCAGCACGAGTTTGCTCACATGCTGGTCCCAGGAACAACAGTGTTTTACAGTTTTGGTTGTGAGCCTAGCCTTTAGAACAGCTGAACCGTCTCTCCAGCCCCACCCGTGACTCCTGAGACTCGGCTTTGGAAGTCTCTGGTGGCCTCTGCCATGTGCTATGCTCAAATCCAGACAGTTGGGACAACAAGTTAATGCAAGACAACAACAGAGAAGAGAGAGGAAGGACATCGAGGACAAGAGATCGTTCTGGTTAGGATAGGCTGCAAGGACCGACCAGACCGAATAATGAGGAAAATAGAGAGAGATGCAGATCCTTTGTCTTGTGGTGTTTTGGTTCCCTATTCATACTCAGTCAAAATGTGCACATTCACTGTTTGGTTGCTTCTCCAAATCTACCTTGGCTGGCATAAACTGGGCATACCTTCCCTTAGGATGCACAGAAGACAAATGTTTGAGTCCCGAAATAGCTGTGTACAGTAACCCCATGATTTAGTGTAGTGGCTGCCCCACACAGGAGAAACCAGCAGTGCTATTTAGCCTTTGAGCTTTGGGGTCATGATTGGAGGGTGCACCCAAAATGGAGCTTCGGGAGAAACTGTAATATGGTAGTCCACTCACGGTGTGGCATATCACTACTGGTTGCTGAGGGGGGGTGCATCCTGCCTCCGCATTGCTCAACACGAAACTGGTTTATCAGCTGTTTGCTGTTAGTGATGGCAGAAGGGACTGGACAGTGGCTGCGGTAACCCTTTGTCTCCCAGACCCTGGGGGAATGGACCACAGGCTCTAATGTTCTTTCTGTCTAGGCCAGCAGCCCCCATAAACACCAGGCTACTCACACTTTATAGCTCAGCTTCCTTAGGTAGGCAAGGAAAGGTAAAGCTTGGGAAGGCAAATAGGAGTCAGCGATGGCTTGGTAACCAGGGCCCCTTTACTGCATAGGAACATTTTTTCGTCTTCCGCCTGCCTCAAAAGGTAGACTCAAAGGGTTGACATCTTGGTAAGGGTAGGCTCCCATTAAGCAGGGTGTTCTGTGGAGAGACGGTTTCTAGGGGTGCGGCTGCTAGGGAAGGACAGGCTACTCAAGAATCAGTTGCTGTCGTCGGTGTAGGCGAACGGAGTGTAAGCTGGTGAGTTGGAGCCTGGCTCACAGGGCCTTTAGCAGAGAACAGCCCCCCCCCCCAGTCCCCAGAGAACAGCCGCCCCCCCACCCTGTCCCAAGCCCTCCAAGGTCACCTTAAGGTCATCTCACCCGGCCTCTCATTTGTCAAAAGGAGGCACACAGAGAGGCTGTGACTTATATCTAGTGCTGTCCAGGGCTTCTGAGTCCTCACTCCCTCCAGTGAAAGCCAAAGGCTCCTTCACAGCTGGAGAGCTGCCTTCCCTTCCTTCCCTTTCCTTCCCTTCTCTTCCTTTCCCTCCCCTCCCCTCCCCTCCCCTTAAGGTAATGGGCTAAAATAGAGCCCACGGACTTTTTGTGCCTTGAGGCACTGAGGGCTCACATCTGTGGCCACTCTTGAGGTTCCCTGCATCCTGCTGTCTTAAAGAGCAGGGTCGGCTGCCCAGCTTGCCCTTAGCCAATGAGAACTCAAGCTGGGGAGGCTGCTGATGACAGGAAGTGGAAGGGGAGTGGGGTTGCCCCCCAGAGCGCAGTGGACTCTGCTGCCTCTTCCGGCCAGAGCCCTGCCCTGGCAGCCTCTCTGGGGGAGGCAGCATTTGCTCAGAGAACTCCCTGCTGGGGGCCTCCTCTTGCGTGCTAGAAAGGCCTGTGAACCCATCCCAGAGTCAAAGGAATTCAGGGGCCCCTGAGCCAGCTGTCTACCCAGGGCTGAGTTTCCCAGGACCCCTGGCACAACCTCTCCCCTGGAGCTGGGAATTAATCGGTGGCCACCTGCGCTCTGTTATCTGCATTTCATAACGTGTTTCTGTTTCGCAGAAGTCAACTGCACACTGTTTTCCCAAGCAAGCAGAGGAGTTCTGGCAGGCTCCTTCACAGGCACTCTGCAGTTGGGAAATCCCTGTGTGCAAACAGCCCGTCTTTCAACACAAACCAGGAATGCTGTCTTCCCTTCTGCATATTCGGTGGCTCACATCTACTCAGGGGCCCTGCTGTGGCCCTGTCCCACACACTGGCCAGGAGACAGCATGCAGGCTGCGTCGCCTGGGAGTGTCCGGGCCTCTGTCAGGCCAGCTCAGCCTCCACACTTTCAAAGTGGACACAAAGCACAGGACATGCTAACTTCACCAATGAAACGGTATCTGTGACGTACATGATTCCCTGCTCGCTGGTTCTGTTTTCAGACTCCCCCACAAAAGCCTCGGAGTGTCCAGCTGCCCACGCCTTGGGGCCCCTTGTGGACCTGAGGAGGGTTGCTCACTGTAGCAACCACACAGGAGACTCGGCCAAGAGTATCGATCTGTAGGAGGTGCTGGGCTCGGCTGAGATCCAGGGGCCTTATCACACCCACAGAATGCCCTCGTGGGGTCATGGATATTGAACAAGAACAGAGACATGTGCACGTGACTCCATCCACCCCTTCCTCAAAACAGGCCTGGAAGGGACTAGGAAGTTTGTCAGGGTGGTTAAGAGGCCTATTGCAAGATGCAGGGACCAATCCCCTCCACTGGTAACATTTTCTACAAAATCTCTTCTGGATGTCTAAAAAAAAAAAAAGTAGACTGTGGCAGTGGATCCACTCAGGGGACAAGAGAATTGGACGCTTTGGAAAAACGCACTGTTTTCTAGGATGTGCACAGTCCCGGAGGACTCCGAGACAGAGTCACATGTCGCTCAGGCCTAGTATCCAACTCAAACTCACTAGATAGCCAAGGGTCACCTTGAATTTCTAGACATGTTGCCTTCATGCCCTGAGTGTCGGGGTTACAATAATTGCACCAAGAAATCTGGCCCAGGAGCACATCCTGGGGCAGGGACTGACTCACTGATGGTGCTTACCCCGCCGGACCCTGAACCTAAGAAGCGCAGTCAGGCGTCCCCGGCTGACTGCAGGAGATGCTCTTGCCTAAGGAGAGGTGAAATTACATTACAGGGGTCACAGCTAGAGGTGATAAGATGGGAGGTTTTCCAAAAGGGACAGGAGTACTTCCACAGTGAGGACCAGGTCCAGGGGAGGGAACACCTGGGTAAAACCCTTTTAAAATCTCCATTCCCCTCTCTTGCCTGACCTCCTGAGGGTCAAAGGGGAGGAGGCTGAAGAGTGCGCAGGGCAGAGGTGGCCAGGCTGGCCTGGCTAGGGTGGTGTGAGCGTGTGCATGCACGTGCAGTGGAAATTTCCAGGCTCCTCTTCACTGAGTCACTTTGGGATCCTGCCCATCAGTGGGATGGCATCCATGTCGTGCCTGCCTGCCTCCACAGGTGGTCTTGTAGCTAATGGGCAGGGCTTACCCTACTTGCCCTTCAGGGAGTGAGGCATGGAGGGCAAGGCAAGACACAGCCCCAAGGTTGAAACATGAACACATCTCTGCCCCTCCTAGGCTAGCTCAGGTGCCAGGGTGAAATCTTGACTCCGCCGCATTGTGCAACCCTGGTTTATTTTCTCTCTGTGTAGCACGCTTTAAGTGAACAGCTGGACTGCATAAGTTGGCTCCGGAAAGACACTCATGTTTAGCTTGTGGCTTCATGTCAGGTCACGGGCCTCTCGCAGCCCCGCCTCAGCTAGTCTCCAGATGCAACGGCCCAGCTTTAAGAGAGCTGTGTCCTGTGGTCTGCTATGGCCTCTGGGAATCAGCTTTGAGAAGCTGCATTGAGGAAGTACTTCCGTGCCTCTCCATAGAAGCTGGGAGCTAGCAACAGGCTGACATGGATTTTACATAAGCCTCTTAGGAAAGAAAAGGTCTCAGAAGAAAAATCGCTAAACTCCTTGGAGGCTCTGTAGTCCTGTCCCCCAGGTCCTGGCTCCCTGGGGCCGCTATCTCTTTCTCTGAGTAATCTTGGGTTAATTCATAAGTGATGTAGAGAGGGGCATTCAGCACTTACGAGATCGTCCGTGTACTGCACTGGGCCAGGGTGGGAACTCGAGACCTAACAGGTGGGATGCAGCTGCTGGCATCCTTGGGATTCAAGACACTGCTGTACAGGTCATAAGATCTATAGGAGACTCACATGGGCAGATTCCTGGCATTTCCACACGGGAAGAGCCCAGGGTGGGCTGGGTCTAGATGGTTACTTCCCAACAATGGCAGGGTCTGGAGGACGAGGAAGAGGCGCCAGACACAGGCACCATGGAAAGGGACACTGTCCTTTGAGTCAGCAAAGCCACCTTGCCACCTGAGAGGTGGCTGATCCCAAGGACACTCCCTGAAGTAGACAAGGCTTCACAATATTTAGGAGGGGATGCACACACAAAGGAGCGTGTAAAATCACAAGAGGCCCACGTTAGTGACCGCACAGTACTGTCATTAAAGCAGTTGGGAGTCCTCTGGGACTGTGCACATCCTAGAAAACTGGGTTTTCCAAAGCATCCAATTCTCTTGTCCCCTGAGTGGGTCCACTGCCACAGTCTACTTTTTAGTTTATTTATTTTTTTTTAAAAGACATCCAGAAGAGATTTTGTAGAAAATGTTACCACCAACCTTCTCTGCTCCAACACGCCCAGAGGTCATGGGTCTGTGCTCGCTCTGTGCTGACAGGTGACATCATTCACAGAGCACAGGGCATGCAAAATGCTTCACCGCGTCTCACCGGCAGGCTGCCCGTGTTCCTGTGACGTCCTTACTTTATGTCTAAAGGGACCGATATGTACCCCAAGTGAAAGAGGTGTCCACAGGCCCCGTTCTCAGGCTTGCTCCGACTGCTCTTCCTGGAAGGGTTTTAGGCCTGTGGGTGGTAGAGGCCAGCTGGATTCTCCTTTTGTTTCTATATAATGCTTGGCGTAGCATCGACGCTGTGCGAAGTGAGTTTAGGGCTGTGATTTTTCTGAGACGAGTTCTTACGGGGATATGAAGAAATGAATTTTTAATCATTATTGTCTTCATAAACGGTTGGGCACTGACTGAATATATTTATTATGCCAAAAGCTATGGGTGTCATCTATGAATTCTCTGCTTCAATTCGACGGACCACTGTAATGTAGGTACCAACTAGGACCCTGACTCACGGTAGAAAACTGGTGTGTCTGGAGTGTTAGAGCTGAGGCTCACGGGGCTGAGCTCAAACCCAACCAGCTCCTTGCTTGTTGTCTACCTCTTATACTAAAAAGAAGCTCCTTATGTAAGCTCATTTTTGCTCCCAATCCCTTCCACTGTTATGGTAAGAAGAAAGGTGATCTTGTATGGGGAATAGCATCAGACATGTGTTAAACCTGACAATCTAGAGGAGACAAGACCGAATACATGATTGTCCAATTAAAGCGAGTTGTATTTTGGTGTGCACCCAGGAGTTGCCAGCTGGATGTCTCGCCCTAAGCCAGGATTTGAGAGAGCAGCCTCTTCTGGCCTCTTGAAAGTCCCTTTCATAGAAGAGATGAGGTGTTCACAGGGTAAGAGAGTTGGCTGTTATACCTTGCTAAAAGGATATAATGGAAAGGGAAGGAACAAAGGCAGGGCTATACATCGTGTGAATGGGGTTGCAAGCAGCTTGCCCTAGATATCAGAACTAAGAAACGGGAACCAGTCTTAAATACAAATGGAGCCCTTAACTTGCAAGGACCTGACACAGGGCAAATAGGAACTTCTTTAATAACAAGCAGATACCTTAACCTCCCCGGGACAGACAGGAACTCCTCCTCCTCCTTCTTTTTTTTCCAAGACAGGGTTTCTCTCTGTAGCCCTGGCTGTCTTTGAACTTGATTTGTAAACCAGGCTGGACTCAAACTCACAGAGATCCTCCTGCCTCTGCCTCCCGAGCGCTGGGATTAAAGGCATGCAGACAGGAATTTCTTAATCACGAATAGAAACGTTCGTTTGCAAGGGCTTGACGTAGGACAGACGGTAACTTTAACTGTCCTAAGTGCCAACGGAACTCTTAACCTGCAAGACGTATCGTTTCAGTTTTGGTCTCACACATAAATGACACTTTGATTGTATTTATGTTTGGGTTTTCATTTTCAACCATTTCTCAGAGATCCCTCACAGACTCCTTGTAATCTGAGCTGAATTAGACCGGTGAGCTGGTCAGAGAGGGTCTTGCTGTGTTTTGAGAAGATTCGTAGAGGCTGCGAGAGAACGAGATATGGAGACAATGTTAGCTCTTAGTGCTTAGCTCTCTTCTGCATCTGTGTGCCCTAAGACAAGCGAGGGGCAGGCGTTAGGGCTGGGGCCTCGAAGCGGTATGAGTAAGAGGTCAGTCAAAGAAAACGTTCATTTCCTATTGGACAACCGTGATGGTGTTTGGCCCGGTTGATAAGATACACAAGAATGAAAGGGGCAGTGTCTAGAGCAGTGGTTCCCAAGCTTCCGAACGCTGCGACCCTTTGACACACTTCCTCATGTTGTGGTGAGCCCCATTCATAACATTATTTTGTTGCTACTCCATAACTGTCATTTTGCTACTGTTATGAATCTTAGTGCAAACATCTGATGTGCAGGATATCTGATATGTGATTCCCCCATGAAAAGGCCGCTGTACCCCCAAAGGGTGAGCCTGCCACAGAGCTGCCACAGTGCGGAGCAGGCTGGGGCAGAGGTGGTTTTACGAACACAGAGGCCACACCAGATCCCTTCAGTCTTCTGGAAGAGTTGCTGGAGATGTTCCTCAGAGTGTCCGGACTGGTTATAGCCCACCATGTGTCAAGTTCTGTTTCTGTGTGTGGTCTGACCTTGTCTGTCTTTGTGTTCACGGTTTCACCCCCTCACCTGCACGGGAGACCCAACTGGACTGGGTTTTAACCTGGAAAGACTCAGATGGAGAAGGGCAAAGGGAGAAAGGACAGAGCCCATGTTCCCGTTGACAAAAACACCCATCCTGTGCCTTTCTAAGCTGGATCACCTGATGGGAGATGTCATTCTGTAAATATGTTTCTCTTATTGGTTAATGGATAAAGCAGTGTTGGCCAATAGGAGAGCAAGATGGGCGGGACTAGGAGGATTTGAGGAAGTGGTAGGGAGATTCAAGATGGAGGACACAGAGAGAAGAATGCCTGGCCCTCTCTCCGGTAAGATAAGACCACGTGGAAATACTTAGATTAATAGAAATGGGTTAATAATTAAGACAGAGCTTGCCGATAAGAAACTAGTAACTGGCCAACAGCGTTATATCTAATACAGCATCTGTGTGTGTTATTTGGGGCTGGCGCGGCCATGAGCCCAGATCAGTGGGAAACAACTCCTAACAATCACCAGAGCCAATGTCTTGAAGGTGCAATTGCTGCTGCCATGTGTAACTGAAGTTAGTGGGTTTTTTGTTTTGTTTGTTTTGGGGACATACCACCCAGCTCCTTCCCCCCCCCCCCCCAATACGTGGAGACTTATTCTGACTTAGGAATGCTTGGCTTGTTTCTAGCCAGCTTTTCTAACTTTCATTAACCCTTTTCCTTTGGGCTTTTTACCTTTCTTTATTCTATATGTCTTTCTTCTCTTCTTACTCCATGGGGCTGTGTGTCTGTGTGTCTGTGTGTCTCTGTGTGTCTGTGTGTGTTTGTGTGTGTGTCTGTGTGTCTGTGTGTGTGTGTGGCTGGTCCCTGGTGTTCTCCTCTCCTCCTTTGCTTGATCCCTTCCTCTCCTCTCTTCTCTTGAGCCTACATTTCTCCTCCTGTTTATTTTCTCAGGCCTCCAGTTCTACCCATTTCTCTCTCCTGCCTAGCTATTGGCCGTTCAGCCCTTTATGAGACAAATCAGGTGTTTGAGACAGGCAAAGTAACACAGCTTCACAGAGTTAAACAAATGCAGCGTGAAAGAATGCAACACAGCTTTGCATCATTAAACAAATATTCCACAGCGTAAACATCTGTGACACATCTTAAAAGAATATTTCACAATATGTAGCCGTTGACTGGCATGTGACTCGGTGTCTTCCATGGCCGTTCCCGATGCCCCGGGAAATCAGTCCCCCTTCTTGTCCTGTTTTTCCACAATACTTTTCTCATATAAACCCATGCCATTTGGACCTCTCCTCTGAGCCAGCTACATCTGCTTGCAACCCTCAGGTCATTCAGAAAAGAAATCGTTAGTACATGTTAGCTTCCGCGGTTTTAACTCGTTTAAAAAAATATCTGTTAAGGCAGCAGTGTGCGTACAGGAGTCAGATGTCTACAGGGGTGCCCCTGGAGGCCACCTACAAACCGGGGCTATGGGGTTGAGCTTCTCTCCAGCTTGAGTACCTCTGGTTGAGGGATTGGGGGGTCTGGGAGTGCCCAGGGCTGGATTTAGTTTGATGTATCAGAATTAAGAAATGTAAGGTTTTCTGCATCCAAACACTGTGGAGCAAGCTGCATTTGGGAAGCTGCTCTGGGCTTGCAAAATTGTGGAGAATGCGTTTACAGTGATTCACTTTCCAGTCGACTAGCAGGCATGGGAGAGCCTAAGACAGCATGGTTGTAGCGCAAAATCTTCCCAATATATAAAGGACTCAATCTCCACAAGCTGGAAATCCTTCCATGAGGAGGAATGGCATGCCTGGATGATGTGAGGGAGGTAATCATGGACAGACCAGGCCTTTGTGCCTGACTTCTGTTATATACATGGGCTGACTGGATTGGGGGCCCGAAGCTTTTCAGGCTTTTTAAGTGAATTATCAGTCCAGGATTTTTTTTTTTTTTTTTTTTTTTTTTTTTTTTTGCAGAGAATGACTTGCTATCCTTTCTAGGAGGGCTGGAACAATGGCTACTTGGCTCATCTTAGATCCTGGAGCAATGGCAGCATGGGGGGCCAAGGAATCATGATGCTGAGGTAATACCCCAGGGTTTTGAGGATGCACTGTTCCAGGGGCTGGCTAGTTAATGAGGACTTTTGAGCATGCCAAAACACCCCTGGCCACTTAGAAAGGCTGTTTTAGCGCTTAAGAAATCAGGCATGATTTTGGCAGCCTGGGCTGGAGTTAGGGACTTAGATTTACTGGGGATTGTTTTTTTTTGTTTTTTTTTTTTTTTTTTTTTTTTTTTTTTTTTTGGTCTTCACATGTAAAAGTACTGAATCTGAAGAAGAAGCAATGGCTGGGGAAATTTATATAAGACAGAATTCTGACCCAGGCCTGCAGCACCCAATCCAGGACACACCCATTGTCTGCAGTGCAGAGTCAAGCCTGCACAGGGCGTTAAGAACAAGGAAACCAAAAGATGCCTCTAACAACTGCCGCCTAAGGGGCTCCAGACAACAGCTGACAGCTCTGGCAGCTTCCCGTTTACAACCAATGGAAGGAAGGTTAGCACCAACAGGGAGCAATCACACGAACTGCCCGCGTCCAGTTTACCACACACAGCACCCCAGGCCAGCAGCTGGTGCTTCCCCTGCCCTCCAGGAGACTCCCCACTGCCATCTATCTGCCTATTCAATCTGCCCGATCTCAGGCGACAGGGGCTGATTTGCTGGCTCGCTCTCTCATTTGGCCGCCTTTATTTCCACAGAATGAGGACTCTGAGCAAAGAAGAGACAGGCCAACCTGGGGCGTGCCTGGCTCTGTGCTCCACCAAGTCCCGAAACGACAGAAGCAAGGGGGAGGAAGGGTTGTCACAGTAAGAATTGTCGGGAAACGTGGACAGGCATGCCTAAGCGTTCCGTGATTGCTGAATTCCAAGAAACTGGGGCCCACTGAGTCCGTGGCATCGGCGACCACGGTTCTTTCTGTTCTCCTCTTAATGATGTGAGCTCTCAGGTCACAAATTACGGTGCTTGTGTGTGTGTGTGTGTGTGTGTGTGTGTGTGTGTGTGCGCTCCCAAGTGGCCAACCTTAGAGCTTGCAGAGTTCTCAGACCTGGCTGAGGAGACCGGTACCATCATTGCATATGCCCACTCTGGTGGGGGGCGGTAGGTGCTGACGTCCCGGAGTTAGGCGTCCGAGACCTGGGAGGGAGCAGTATCAGTATCAGGTGCTTTCAAAAGTTCATGGGCTGGAGTTTTTTTTTTTTTTTTAAACTGATTTTGGTAGATTTGTGTGTTGTAGGTGGGTTTTTGGTCAGGACCTCAATCAGCTCTGTTCCGACAGCCGTTCTCCAAATAACCACTCAAACAAAGACTTAGTATTAATTATAAATGCTCAGCCGATAGCTCAGGCTTATTACTACCTAGCTTTACAGCTTAAATTAACCCATTTTTATTAATCTATGTGCTGCCTCAAGGCCCGTAGTTCTCTGCCTCTTTTGCATATGTCCTGCTTCCTTTCTGTTTAGCGGGCGACTCCTCTGACTCCGCCCTACTTCTTCCCAGCATCCTCTCTGCCCTGAAAAACCCTGTCTGATTATTTCACAGCAGTGTGCCCATACTTTCACAGCTTAACTTGGTAGATTAAGCTGGTGGCCATCTTTCATTTGCATAACAACATAGAGCCTGTTTGTGTTGTCCAGAGGGTGCTATGCATTTGCTTGCACAGATGAAGTGCACAGTCTCCTCCTTTGCCTTAGCATTTGCACGCACAACATAACAGGGGCTGCCTATAACCTGGGGCCGTGCAAGGACCTTAGGAGTGGGGTGTGGAGGGAGAGTGAGGCTTGGGGATGGTCTCAGTGGCTCTTCCATGGAGTCCAGAGAGAAGACCTTAAGGCCTGATGATGAGCCAAGGAATCCTGGCACTTGAGGGCTGTGCTGTGTTTCAGCCTAGACATCATTTCCGTATGACTTTACGCCTTGAAAAGCATGGCAAGAGTAGTAAACAGGGCCCTTATAGAATTCAACCAGATTCTCCGAATATCTGTCAATATTTTATTATATCGACACTTTCTTTTTCTATCCCTTGTACCCTGTGCATGCATTAATTAGTACTTCTCCTGAATCATTGAAAGAGAAGACTAGGCATATCTTCTATTCATATACATACATATATACATACTTACATATACATACACACAGAGACATCTGGGGATCAACTCCCTGACACATGAACTGCTTTCAGGGAACAAAATATGTCCAAACTGCACGGTGACATTAAAGTCATAAAGTATATAATGCCACAGGTGACAGCCAGCGAAGATGGCTCAGTAAAGGGGTCATCGAGGCTCTTAAGAAGGTCACACTTATCTCAGCCACGACAAACCGAACGCCAGAGTGGGTATTTGTTGGTGAAATGGCAGCCTACCCAGGCCATGGTTTGAGCTGGAATCGGGCTCTCACTTCTGAGACTTTGAAACGAGGGAGCTGTGTCTGCCCTTGCTCTCAGGACACAGGGACCCTGTAGAGACAAAGGTCTGCATTTTCAATCCAGCCTGGTCACTTTTCTCGTTGGAGAAAACTGGTTGGCACTGGATTCTAACCATCCTAATGCAGGTTTGCCTTTTGCCTCAAAGGACTATGTCACGTACTGGTTATCTGCAGAGTAGGGGCTCCAGGGAAGGTCTGGGCCTGTGGTCAGTAGTTAGCACAGCTAAGGTCAGCAGAATGATGGTTAGAGTAGCCATCCTGAGGCTGGGCCTATGTCCTCAGAGCAACATTTTGATTTGACAGCCGAGGAGCCCACTATGGGCTCCACTCCACTGAACCCCAACTTTTGATCAGATTCTGATCATGTTGCCCTGTGAAAAGTTGGTGCAGTCAGGGGCATCCTGGGAACATAAGAACCCTTGTCATCTCAGGACAGACTGTGCGGACCCTGATATGGACAGGACAAAGAGACTTAGTCCTGCTGGTGTGTGTGGTAGCTGGTGGCCCGGAGTCTCCTGGCCGTCAGCCTCAACCAGGACGGGGAGGGGCCCTGGTGCTCTGACATCTCGGCTCGATCCATGCATCCAGAGCCACCAGCTGTTACTTCAGCATTGTGAGTCTCACCAACCACAGAAACGGGCAGAATGAGGAAAAGGACAGCCCACATGCACCCACAGTTTGTAAATTGGGGGGGGGGGTTGGTAGGTAAGGGAGCAGGGATCAGCTGTGGGCAGCTAACAGGCGTTGTTAGCTTGAGAGGGGCTCAGACGTAGGAGAGGGGGAGGGATGTGCGTCCCAAGGTGCTCCGGGGAGCAATTCTTTTCCTGTCCTTATGGAACAACATGACTTGGCTTTGCTGACTCAGGCTTTTTGTTACCTTGACAAGATGAGTGACTATTACTCACTGTCCGGAGGCCTGGGCCATCGAGACCTGGTGCATGCAGCTTGAAACGAGTGAACGAATGTAGTAAGCAGTGCCTAGGACACATGAACACGGGGAGGGAAATCCTGAGCTCTGTCCACAGACCAGGTATCTGTAAGAGTGCTCTGTCTCCTTAGGGAACTGGCTCCCAGGGCCAGGCACAGATATCCAGCGCGCACCGGGTATCTCTAGAGGAGAGAATGGACGCCATTCCCCTCTCTATCACCCTGCATCTCTTACTCCTTCACCCTCCACAAGTGCCACAGCCTGTGTCCTGGCATCTGCTTTTACTTCACCAAGGTGCCAGGCCTTGGATGCCTGTGGCGAGCTGTAAGGCAGAAGCAGGTCCAGGCCTGAGCTGGGAGTGCAGAAAAGCAGGGACAGGGCTGGGAGCTGGCAAGGTTGACATGACCCGCAGCCAGCAGCTCCAGGCTCCCTAAACTTGGGCCCTGCAGCTTAGAACAGTGCTTGTGCACACAAGTGAGAGCCAAGACCCAAGAGCTGAGGCAGGGCCGTGTCTTGCTAGGATTCCCCTGGCGACAGCTGGCTTGTGTTCTTGTGTCCCTGTAGCTCAGGCTGGGACTTTGAGACCCCTGTGTTTATTAGTCTGTATGAGCTCCGCAGAAGGTGCTCACGTCACTGGGAGTTTTCCTATGTGCCCAGCCTTTTCAGCTGTCAGTTTTTTTGTTTTGGTTTTTAAATCCTAAAACAACTGCTACAGAGAATATTATTGTCTCCACACCGCAGGACAGCACGCTGAGGTATACAGGGTAAGCCACGTGTCCAGCTACTGTCGCAGTTTGAATGTAATCGGCCTCCATCATCTCACAGTGGTACTATTAGGAGGCGTGGCCTTGTTGGAGTGGGTGTGGCCTTGTTGGAGGAAGTGTGTCACAGTGAGGGTGGGCTTTGAGGTTTCCTATGCTCAGGATACTGCCCGGTATTACAGTTGACTTCCTGTGGCCTGCAAAGACACAGCTCCTCCTCCAGCGCCTGCCTGAATGCTACCATGCTCCCCGCCATGATGGTGATGATGATAATGGACTGGACCTCTGAAACTGTAAGTGAGCCCTCCTCAATCCAGTGTTTCCTTATTAGAGTGGTGGTCAGTCTCTCTCTATAGCGCTATCTAAGACTACTTTCTATAGCTTCACATTCGCCCTTTGACTCCATAAGCCAAGCGGGTGCTTAGAAACTTTTTTCTTTGGGGGGGGGGAGCTCGAGCTATGAGATGGCTCAGTAGTTAATACCGCTTTTCCAGACCACCCTAGGATGCTTCCCAGTACCCACGTCAGGCAGCTCAGAGCTTCCTGTAACCTGAGCTCCAGTAGATACAACATCCCACTCTCACCTTTGAAGCTCCTGCACACACATGGTATATATATCCTCACGCAGACAGGCACACATACACATATTTAAAAAAAAAAAATCTGGAGGCTGCAGGGATGGCAGAGCAGTTAACAGTGCTTGCTGCTGCTCTGTCAGAGGACCTGGAATCAGTCTCCAGTACCCCATGTTGGGGAGTTCACAATTGCCTGTAACTCTAGCTCTAGTGGATCTAACGCCCTCTTCTGGCTACCACAGGCACCCACACACGCAAATAAATAATAATAAAAAAATTAACATTCAGAAGATCTATAAACGCTAGGCAAGCTGGGGCTGTTGGTAACTCCTTTTGTTCACGGGGCCTGTCATTTTTCAGGGTGACTCTCTAATGCCTGCAGTGAAGATGCATTGAGTTTGAAGATTGTCCCAACCCGGTGCTGGCCGGTCTTGATGGGAACAAGTTTGGGGTGGCCCCTCGTCTAACCCTCCACACACACAGTCTGCTCTGGCTTCATTCCACCTGGCAGGAGTAGAGAACACTATTGGGTCGAACCTTTGCAGAAAGAAAAGCAAAAAAAAAAAAAAAAAAAAAAAAAAAAAATCGCTTCAAAGAGTGGTAAACAAGCCCAACCCACCACTGGGTTACATGCCATTCTTCACAAAACTGTTGTGTTACTACAAGCCGGAGAGTTGGGGATGGCTCCAGGCTTGTTGGAGAGGTTTGCCAGCTTGTCTCTGTCTATCTTAACCTTTGAGAATGTAGATGAGCGATGAATAAAACGTTATCCACCATCTATTCTGTATCTGTGGTATTCTTGGCTTAACTACCACTCCAGCACACCACCGCCACCACGGTGGTATAAATCATGCCTGCGTGGTACTCTCTCCTGCCTTATTACGATCATCCTAGGCTCTGCACTACCGGAAGGCACAAGTGGAGGCCTAGCAAAGAACCGCATGCTAGATGGTTTAGAACCTCCAGATTTAATCGTATCACTAATTGGAGACCTCCCGTCTGACTGTGGGTTCAGCCACACCCCCTCTGCGGGATGGTCCTTCCTTATCTTTTCCATACCCTGGTGTGGCTGGCTTCCTCGGCAGCCCCTGGCTTCTGGATGTTTCACACCAGTAACAGTTGTCCTCTTTACGATTTTTATTTTATTTTTCATTTTTTTGCGTTTTTCTTTTTGCTGGCATTTCTCCTCTGAATACAGACCCTGGTCAGTGGGTTAGAGCCCACCCCAATGATCTTGCTTTGACTTTCCTAATTCCAAATAACGTCACAGTTAGAGGTACTAGGTATCTGCCTTGGGAAGACCCGTTTACTGTCTTACCTTTGACAAGTTAATTAAGGTCAGCAGGGATCCATTTAATTATTTGCAGAAGAGGCTGTTAGGCTGCTAGATGATTAAATGAGCTACTACATGAACAGAGTTTTTGTAACAGTCAGGCCCTTAGTTCCTGCTGTGTGAGAGCTGTCATCGCCATTATCTATTGCACTTTTATAAATTCGGGCTCTGAAGTCAAGGCGATCACTTGGATTAGCAATCCAAGTCTGCCTGGACGGGGACAAAGCTCCGGGTCCTGCCGCTGCTGCAAATGTAGCTTTTAACTAATCCGTCTGCTTACCAATAAAGACGTGGGGGTCACATGTTGGGGTGGCTGAAAGGCAGAGAAGAAACCAGCTGACCTTCCCCTCTCCAGCTGTCCCAAAGCAAAGTGATGGCCAAACTCCAAGTCCATCCCTACTACTTCCTGTGCACCTCTCTATCCCTCTTCCTGGCTCCGTCGTACTCTATGGCTCCTGTCAACTAGTTGCTGTCTCTGCCTCCTGTCTCAAGGTTAATTTCATTAATCATTCTTGCCGTTCACAGTGCAATCAGATAATGTAAAATCCCACAACTTATTAGGCCCTGGGTGGTCAGAACGCAAGCCACGGCGAGCTCGCCAGTGCCCAGGGTCACTCATGATCTCGGCTTCAGCTCCTGCCCCGTCTTTCTTCCCTCCATGATGTAAGCAGAAATAAACACTCTCCTTCCCAAGTTGCCGTTGGCCTTGGTGTTTATCACTGCAGCAGAAAGGACGACTTTAGGACGCGGAGGCCCTGGGAAGCAGGGAGGAGCCCAGCTCCACACCCCATCCTTCCCGTTCTGGGGATTCACAGTTGGAGTGGGGCACCTGAAATATCAGGGCCACCTGGGGCTTGTGCAGCTTCTGACTGGTGATACCTGAAGACCCTCCACTTCTGGGAGCTCCCTGGATGTGCCCCTGCTGCTGGTCTGCCTTGAGGACTGCTGTGCTAGGTGCTCTAGGACATCTCAAGCCAGCGTGTTTCCGGCCGTCTGTCCCTCGCTGCCCTGCCTCTTCCTTTACTCAGGGTGTCCCCTTTCTTCCCTATAATGGCAGGTGTAGCTCGAATGCTAAGAACCCAGAGACAAATATTGGGGTTCAAGCTGAAGATCAGAGAAGCTAAGCAGCCAAGCTCTTACCTCAACCAAGGCTGGAACGGGGGTATTGACCTTAACGTGGCTGGAGACTAATTGCCCTGAGGCTGAATGCCCCACTCCTATCTTACAAACCTCTCTAGTGCTGGGATTAAAGGCATGAGCTCTGTTTCTCTTTTAGATCGACTCACTCTCACATAACCCTGAGGCCTTGAACTCACAGAGCTCCACCTGCCTCTGTTTCCCGAGTCTTGGGATTAAAGGTGTGAGCCACCACCGCCGAGCTTCTATGCGGTGGCTGGCTTGGCATTCTAATTCCCCAGTCAACCTTTCTTAAATCAATCATAAACAATATATCACTGTAGGATCGCCCTTTGATGAGTGCTACACCCTCCCCTCAGGGAGTAGAAAAATTACTCTGTTTCTCAGCCCAGGGCTATATGGTTTATGAAGTATACAAGTTAACCTGGCTCCAAGTTCTAGAGGCTAGGTAATCCAAGAGCAGGGTGTGATGCCTGGGAGTGTCCTCTGCTGCCTCATGCTGCGGCCCAGGTAGGTAAATGTGAGGGTGTTTTATTCCTTCTAGAATACCTGACAGTGCCGTCTCAGGCCCCATGATCTTCTCCAACCCTAACAGGCTTGTCAAAGCCCCTCCTCCAAAGGTCATTTAAAAGGGTGGAGATTAAATTTCCAGTGTGTGAACTCTCGGGGCACCCGTTGAGACCATAGCAAGGTGTTCTCCAGGAGGGGGAGGCGGTCTACCGGAGGAGGGGCTGAGGACAGGGAAGTGAATTCACGGGGTGACACATGGCTTCAGAGAAGACCAGAATATGGTCCCAGGGGACCAGGGCTGCAGGAAACAGCCAGGAGCTGGGGCAAGGTAGAGGACTACAGGGACCTCTCCTGGACTCAGCCTGGGTCCACACTCTGTGTCCTCTTCCCCCCCTCCCCCCTCATCTTCCAGGACCCGGATAGGACTCAGCTCCTGAGTTTACTCATTAGCCGTGTTTGTGGCTCCCTAGGATCTTCCTGGGACTCACTTCCAAGTCTCGATGAAAAAGACAACAGCCTACTATCCAGCCGGCCCTGAGGGCTTGAACATTCAGTGGCGGCTTCTCTTCATTTAGGTGTGGCAGTCTATTCAGTTACAGCTGCTTGCTACTGAAGGGGCCTGTCGTCACAGTTCCCAAGAGGACGTGGCAGGAGACCATGAAGGGGATGCTCTGCTGGGGCAGGAGGCAAAGGAGGGGGAGGGGCTGTCGGTACTGGGGGGATGCGGGCCTACCACTGGCTGATGGGGATAATTTCACCAGGGTTTGGGGAGACAGCTCTGTTCTTAGTCACCGGATACCTGGCCCTGTGGGGGTGATTTAGGCAGGTGAACGGGAGCTCAGAAAGTGAGGGTTTGACAGAGCAGATGGTCAGGGTGTGGGCATTGCATTGGCTGGTTTGAGACATGAGCAGTCTGTGGGCAATACATGGCTCGGCTAATGCAGAGCAGTCTGATGGGGGGGGGGGGGATTGTGGTGGTGGAGCTAGGTGGACACTCTGGATCCAGTTCAAAACTTGCTTTCTTTTTTCTTTTCTTTTCTTGGATGTGTCCATTTATTTTATTTTTCATTTGTTTACATACCAAACACAGTTTCCCCTCTCTCCTCTCTTCCTTCCCCTCCACCCTTCTACACCTCCCCCATCCGCTCCTCCTCTGCCTTCATTCAGAAAGGAGCCCCATAAACAGACCAAGCCACACAAGTGTTGCACCCACACAGAGGGCCTAGGTTGGTCCCGTGCAAGCTCCCTAGCTGTCGGTCCAGAGTCTGTGAGCTCCCACAAACTCAGGTCTCTGTGGGTTCCCTGTCATGACCTTGACCACCCTCTGCACACATCTGGTGGGGATCTAAAGGTTTCAGTGTGTGCGTGCGGGTATGTGCCAAAATTTCATTGTGAGTCATGCCAACTCAATTCTTCAGTCATTCTTACTTCTATTTGAAGGCAAGAGGGTCCAATGGACTATCAATTAGACTCCCTACCACGAGAGAATACCTATGCTCTCTGAATCTAAGGGAATGGAACTTTTTCCTCTCCCCTCCAGAGCAGAGCATATACGCAGCGAGTGGCCTGTCTGTCAGTGGCCAGTTTCTGGGGTTTCCCTGCTGGATGGGTTCAGTGGAAAGGAAGGCAAGGCTGAGGAGGATGTGTTTGCACCCTATGTGTAAGGGTCACTTCTGTCAAATGCTAACAACACAAATCGTAAGAAAGTTGGAGAGATGTGAAGGAAGCGGTTCCAGGCACATAAACCTTGATAAGAACTGTCACAGAAGACCCTTCTAGAATCAACACTTTGCACAGTGGCTACCACAACCTTAAATGTACACCCCCATGCCCCCACAAACGTTTCTGTCCAACAACTTCCTGTTTAATCTGACCGAAGCCACACATGTTATTGATTCTGTGGTCAGGCGTTATTATTTCAAAACAACGGATGCAAGCCTCCCCTGTTTCCCATTAAAAGCTGCCCCTTGACTCAACTTCCTTAAATTCCCACATTATTTACTATTTCCTACATTATTTACTGTGGTGCATTTTCCTGCCCTGATGTCCATCCCCAAATACATTCATTGTCTTTGGAGGCTTTCCCTGTGGCTCTTATTTAGTGTTTGGCTCACATAAAGGGGGCAGAGGGCTTAGATCAGGGTAGGGGACCGCTCGGTGTCCCTGGAGCTCCAGGGTTGGAGGAAAGACATGCTGGAATTGATGGACGGAACATGGTAGATATTCGGCTTGGGTGCTCGTGGGAAGGTCAATGGCATTGAAATGAGGTCAGAGCCCAGCAGCTCTGTCATTAGGTCCTGGGTCTGTGGGTGTGAGCTCATGTAATCCGTGTGAAGGCTGGTCTCTCTGGGATTCCCCACTCCTCCGCATTCTGCCTGGCAACCTGAGGTGGGAATAAGGACAGGAAGAAGGAAATCAAAATTTCTTCCACAGTGAGCCCTGGCTTCTCTTGGAATGGAACAGCAGAGTAAACTCCATGTTTACTGTTTCTTCTGCTTTCTATTCAACCTTAACCCAGGGTGTCAAAGGAACCCGGCGAATAATTACTACGCAAAGTTGTGTCATTGTTAAGAGACAGAGTCCCTATGGTGGGCAGACTGGCCTTGAACATTGGGACCTGATCAATCTTGACGCAGTTTCATAAGAGCATTACCCAGTGTCCATGTTGGTTTCTGTCAACTCGACACAAACCTGGATGTATCGTGGAAGAGGGAATTTTGACTCAGAAAATGCTTCCGTAAGATTGGCCTGTAGGCAACACTGTGGGGTGTTTTCTCGACTAATGGTTGGTGTGGGAGGGCCCAGACAGTTGTGGGTTTTGCCACCTCTGGGCAGGAGGTATTAGATAGTATAAGAACGTAGGCTGAGTAATCTGTGTCTCTGACCTCTGTTTCAGTTCCTGCTTTTAGGTTCCTGCCCTGACTTCCCTCGGTGGTGGGTTGTGACGACCTGAAAGTTATACTATGAAATAAACCCTTTCCTCTCCAAGTGGCTTTTGGTTATGGAGTTTAATCACAGCAATAGAAACCCTAACTAAGACGCCTAGTATGATGTTATGTATGTGGTTATAAATTAACATAGCTAGCTCAGACACGACCCTCACAACTGCCCAGACCTCGGTTCGCTCTTTTTTTCAACTGGAAGATGGATTTGATTATCACTCAGTTTCCATCTGGTTCTCATATTTTATTTTTATTAGATACTATTTAGTCAATCTGAAACTTGAATTCCAAGGACTACCTTCCTTGCTGTCCAAAGACTGTCAGTTTTATCTTGGCCATGATACTTTAAAAAAAAAACATTTTGTTTCATTTTTAAAAGTTACTTGTATCTGTGTGGGGTTAAGTGCATTGGAATTCAGTGTCCTCCATGGCAAGAAGAGGGAGTTGGATCCCTTTGGAGCTGAAGTTACAGGCAGTTGTGAGTCACGTTGACATGGGGAACTGAACTTGGGGCTTCTACAAGAGTAGTATGTACTGCTGAGTCATGTCTCCAGCCCTAGCCTTGAGACTTTTGTTGTTGTGGGTAAGGAAGTCTTAACAGCTTTCTTTAAGTTTTTTTTTTTTTTTCTTACCTTTTCACCCGTGGGATATGATGAGCTGGTATAAAGAAGGTAGAAAATATCATCAGGGTTAATAGCGTGGGCTGTTTCTTTGTTTCTTCCGTCATTGATATTGTTTGTGATTACTATTTGCAGTGCTGGGTTTTCAAGGACATTTTGTGAAGCATTATTTTCCATCCTCCAATAGGAGGCCTCTAAATGCACATGCCTATACTGTGTGGCAATGTCCAGCATCTATGCAGCAGGGCAAAGGGAGGTTGGGATTGCATAGAGCCGGGACACTATCGGGGGTGGGGGGTGGAGTAGGAGGGATTAGGGGTGGAGGGGGGTCAAGTCCTGGCCCTTGTCTTCTGGACAGGCCAGGGCTAAGGTCTCACTCTCTCCTACGGGGCTTCCTAACCAGCACCCAGGGGTGGGTGGACGGTGATGTCTTTGTTAGGTGTTGGGAAGAAGGGGAGTTGTGAAAGGGAGTTGTGGTGCTGAGGTTGGCCTGCAGCTGCAATCAGACTTTCCTTGCCCCTCTCGCTGTGTGGATCTGGCTTGTGGATGAGAGGGAGCAAGCAGTGATATCATTTGGACTTTCTGGGGGAGTTAATGAGATGTTTCTTTAAGAAGAGAAATTGCTATTAGAGTAATTCCACAAACTGGAAAAAAGGAGATTTAGGAAATCAACTCTTTACCTCACCTGTCTTTGAAAAAAATCATAGAAGGTTAAAAAACAACCAACCAACCAAAAACAAAACAAAACAAAAAACCAAAGAGCCAAATCGACTCCCCTCAAACAATCCCATACCCTCTTTAGATCCCAGGGAGTTGCTGTGGGTAGGAGTGGGGACCGTCTCTCCAAACTCTTTGAAAAACCTCCTTTTCTCTTTAATGGGACCGTGTTTGGGTTTTAACCAGCATCCAGCTGATGGAGTGAAATCCCATCCATGAAACTGTTTACAAATTTTGGATATACAACCAGAATAACTTTAAAATATAATGTCAGCTGGAAGCACATCATTTTAGCCAGTACATACATACACACACACACACACACACACACACACAGAGAGAGAGAGAGAGAGAGAGAGAGAGAGAGAGAGACACAAAATAGGGAAACTCAGAGTTTCCTAGGCCACTTCCCCATCTGGCAAGCATGTACGCACCAGAGCCATGAGCCCGTGCTCTCCTGTGAGGAGGGAAAAGGTGTGTCCACCGCCACCCATTTAGAGCGAGTGACACAGCCCAGTTAGGAAATCCCAGAAGACAGGAGACTATAAATCCCTGTGGGGGCTGCGGAGATATCACTGAAGGTGAAAGTCTGGCCTGGCAGCCTTCCCCAGACACAGAGGAGCAAGGTGAGGCAGAGCTCCAGGTAAGCAGCCCGGAGAGAGGCAGGGAGGGAGAGAGCCGTTTTAATGGGACCTCAGCCAACTCTCCACGCTCTTCCTGCCTTTATCTGGGTGGCCTTTCTCCTCCCTGAGTGTCTACACAAGCGTGAAGGTCATTTTAAGCATCCTTGGCTTTTCCCCACTTTTGTGGGGCGGGGGGAGGGGTGGGGTTGGGTCAGAGGGCAGCAGAGAAGCATCTAGAATCCTAGGATCCCCTGGAGGAACTGAATGGGTTGGGTCCTCACCCTGGGAGGCTGGGCGTGCGGGGCAGAGTGCAGAGCACTCATTTGGAAGGTTCCTAGGACTTTCCTAGTGTGGAATGCTTGTTCATTTGGTTGGTTTTTGGTGGACATGAAGCCTCTCAAAACCATAGCTCCCAGGCAGACTGAGCAGGGCTCTAGGATATGCCTGGCACTCACAGGTATTCGGTAAATGCGTTTTCCTCTTATTCTTTCTATTTAAAGCCCCCACTCTTGAGTCCCCCCTCCCTTTGGAACCTTCCTGTTGCCCCAGCTCCTGCCAGCCCCAGCTGGACAGTCCCTGACCTCAGCCTCCTTACACAGGGTGATCTTGCCAGAACTTCTCTCTGGGTAAACTGAGGCAGAAGATTGAACTGTCCTCCCTAGTTCTGCCTAGGACTCTGCTTGCAGCGTGATGGTGCTATCTTCCCTCTGCACTCCCTCTCGCCAGCCTCGTCCTCTGCCTTTCCAGGAGGCTTGCTTTCTGGGATCGGTGTCTTAAGTGCTAGAGAATGCCTTCCCCGGAGGCTCCTCTGAAGCTCACCTGTCTCAAGGCATCCTTGTCCTTCTTTTAGCTTCTTGGGTTTCCTCAGGAGCTGTAGGTCTGCGAATGCTGGGCGGATGGGTCCTCCCCCACCCCCACGTAGGTTGGCCTGGGCTTTGCCATCACATTCAACTGTTTGACACCCAGAGTTGAGTGATGAGGTCACAGCCCTCCTCCCGTACTCCAGGACAGCAGAGGCAGCCTCTAGGGCTAACGGAGCTGAAGTGTCTCAAGTTGTGCTGATGCAGGCGGGCTCTCGTGGAGCCTTCCACGAGAAGATGCTCCACTTGGGCTCATCAGGTCCTCAAATTTCACCTCTGTTAGATCTGCCTGCAACACAGATCGCTTGGCCCCGCAGAGATTTTTCAGATTCAGTAGGTGTGGGTGGCTGCAGGGGGGGTGTGGGGGGGTTAGGGGGTGGGGGCTTGCATCACAGACCGGAGCTGCTTGTATGGGAAGCCCATTTTGAGGACTATTTTCTTAGGAGATAAGGCAAGGTTCATGCCCATGAAAGAGCGTGTTTATTTGGGAGTTATTTGGGAAGCGCGACCTTGCGAGATCACTGTTTCTCCTCGGAGTCTTGTAAACACACAGGGGATTTGTGATGCAGAGCTGGGCCTGAGCATCTGCATCCCTCACAAGCGTTGCTCATGTTGCTGGAGCACACTCTGAGCATTAAGACTCTGGAAGCAACCTTGCTTGAGAGTGGGGAAGGAGTAAATAAATGTAAAGCATTGGGTGTGTCTGGAGTGCTCGAGAGGCAATAGTCATTGGGATGTTTTACATGTGTGTAACAGGCAAGATGTACAATGGGATCCACTGATTCATGTCACTGAGTGAGTCTGGGATGTATAAACAGCAGGATGCTCACAGCCGTGACTTCCATTACCTTATATAGCAAGGCTGGAGGACTTTTGTGGATGCAGTTCAGGCTCTCAATCCGCTAAGCAAAAAGGAAGAGCAGATTGGTGGATCCCATGTGAGAGCCCCACTCTCTGTAGGTGGCCCTGGAGGTCAGCGTCACAGAGCATCAGCTGGCCTGTTGGCCTTGAAGAGATGCATTAGGGCTAGAGCCCGGGTGGTCACTGGGACCCGGCCTTCAGTTGCTAGAAAGTAGGGACTGTGGGCTCTAAAGGGGAACATAGCCCAGCTGACCGTTGGCTTCAATCATGAAGGACTTTGAGCAGAGAAACCACCTAGGCTGACCTTAGGCATCAGACTTACAGCAGGCAGGTGGGGCTAAATTGCTGAGAGTTTTGTCATTGGTTTCACAGAACTAGGGAACAAAACTATAACCTGGTCTTTCTCTCTGCCTCCTTCCTGTGTATACTAAACGCAGTGGCACCCGTAGCGCCCCATAGTGTAACGCAGATTTTATTCCTGCCAATCACATCTTCCACCAATTGTGCCCGACCGTCCTGCCTCCAGGCTTCACCAGGCCTCCCAAGCCATTTTCAAGTCAGCACCTGCCCAGAACATCTGCTGGACTGTTACTGTTTAACATTCGTTCTCTGACTCTCCCTCTCTGTCTCAGTGTCTCTCTCTGTCTGCCTTTCTCCCTGTCTCTGTCTCTCTCTGTATTTGTAATACCCCACAGGCTTGCTACACGTTATACAGGACGCAAACTTCCTCTACGTCCTACGGAAGTGGTTTTTAACGTGTAGCCCCCTGGACTTGAGGCTTCTGCATCATTTGGGAACTTCCTAGAAATGCAAATCCTTGTATCTTCACTCATGCCTTCTGAGACAGACAGAGCAGAAACAAATGTGTGGGCCAGCATCTGGACTTTAGACATCACTTGTCAGCGTGGCCAGCTGTGTTCTGCTGGGGGCATTCGTGTGAGCTTATTATTTACCATGGCCAGAGAATAGAGGGAGGGCCTGGGTAGAGCACAGCAGCTGGGAACAGGGGAGGCCTGGACATCCAAGTGTTCCCACTAGTTGTGGGAACTAACTTCAAGGCTGCAGAGAAAAGAAATTATACCAAAGTAAGAAAGTGCCAGCCGTTAATGAACCTGGTGTGCTGTATCTACTATGCCCTGTGATGTTACCTGGGAGTTGCTGGGAAGGAAATCCTAGACATAGGATTTCGGACTGTGAGCTTTCTAGTTCTGTTCTCACCACCAGGAAAAGGCAGGTGGTGTTGTCTTGCAGCCGAGAGAAGCCAGAAGTTCCAGTGTGGGAAGGGAGCACAGCCCTTTGGGTAGAACCAAGGGTTTTCAGGCCCATGGAAAACGCAGTGTTTCTGGGATGGTTTCCAGTCAAAGATTGCATTTTCTTACGGCAAGGGATTTTCCCGCACGGTTTTGGTCAAAAGTTCTCGGATTCTGTGTGTATATGTACGTGGGCGGGTGGGGGGATGTGCATGTGTGCTCACTGTTGGCCTTTACTTTTTTTCTCGTGGACTTTCACCATGCAGGGCTCAGGATAGCTTCTCTCCTTGGCGGCCCTCAGAGGAAAGAACGTTTTTGCTGCTGTCCTTCAGTTACTCTTAGATTATAGGCCATTCTAGGTTGGGCACAGTTTCTGAAGAATGGGAAACAATCTTTCAAATAATCTTCCTGACATCTTGAGTGTTCTAGAAGAAAAGCTTCCTACAACATATAGATATAGTGTAGAAAAACAAAGCATACTCACGGCAAAACATTGCTCTCCGTGTATCTCTATTCACTGTTGTGAGGAGCGTCTCCTTTGGTTTCTGCATTCCCGCTCCATAGGGGAGGGGAATTTAGCCTGCTGTTATGCATCTCCATCTCAGATGCCTTGCGTTCATTCCTCTTGGGCTCATCAGATTCCTTTGGGAAGATGTTCACTCCAGTTCCTTATCTGGCTCCTTCTAGCCTTCCTTCTAGGATGCATTCCCAAAGAACGGTAGGAGGGCGTTGCTCAATATATACCTGCTGACACAGAGTGCTCCCTGGCATCCTCAGAACTGTGTTTGTATCTGATCGGTCATAAAGTCACTACTGCTGGGATCCATGGCTGGATCCCAGCCATGTAATGCCCAAAGCATGTGACAGCCAACGTCCTGACCAGTTTGTCCTCGGTACTCCTAGCTGACTCTGCCAGTCCTCTGCATTTTGGCCACAACTTTGTTTGCTTTTCCCCTGGTTCAGAACGCCCAGGTGATAGCCAAAATAACTAGTAACTAGTGAGGGGGCCACCCCAAACAGTCTGAATGGCTGCCAGCACATCTACTGCTCTGCTATGGTGGTGTCTGGGAGCATCAGGAAAGCTGGACCTCCAGACACCTTCAGTGGATATGCTCTGGTTCCCTCCGTGACCACTCTGTTGCTTCCCAATGACAGCCTCATCTGCGTCAACCGCTTTGACCATGACAGCCCCGCCATGTTCTTTGCCTTCCATTCCTCACTGGAAGTACAGGGGAAGGGCTGAAAACTCTCCATTGACCTGGGAGTCTGCAAACAGTCTCGTAGCAACCACGCATCCCTTCTTCGGATGTAACCCATCATCATTGCCTTTTCTCTCTGCTGATCCCACCCTACTAAGAGCACCCAGCCAGGTCAAGGAGTGGTTCCTATACAGATGCGTTTGCAATGAGCAAGACTTATTTCCCTTTCAGCTTCTTTAAAAAACAAAACAAAACAAAATTATTTTCTGCTTGGCTTTCAGGTTTCAAACACAGATTAGGTCTATCTATCTCTTCCATCTGGTATCTCCCTTCCCCATTTTCCTTGGACCCCAAAAGACCTCTCTCTTCTGTTTGTCTTCTTACTGGGAAGCTGTTTCCTCCATGCCTCTCTTACCTACACCCTTCCCCCTCCTTTCTGAGCATCGTGCTTTGCTTCCATTCCTAGGGCTACCTAGGGAATGACTTTGAAAGTCACTCTGCTTTCACTAAAAATATTCCCGGCTCCATCTCACACAAAGGAGCCGGGACCAGAGTCGAACTGTTCTTTGTGATCCAAGGCCATCATTGTAAACCTTAGCTGTTTTGTGTTCCTCACATCCCAAGGTCTTTGTTGGGACCCACTAACATGGAGGGCAATGCTTGTATCTGCTCTTCCAGCCGCCAGATGGTTGTATGCTTTGCTTAGTTCGTTTCTTGTCCCCTTTTACCGGTCAGCCACCTGCTGTAGTTTGCAGTATGTATTTTCTCCTGTCAAAAATCTAATTGCCTACCACTAACCAACCCCCACTTCCAACCTTCAGGAGCTCAGACATGTTCAACATGTGTTGCACTATAACACTAGCAGCCCCCTGCATCTACTTCTGAGTGAACAATCACCCTTTTACTCCATGATAAACTACACTAAGATGTAGCCGCTTGACACAACCACTGTTTTGCATCACGTAGACTACACACTTGAGAAAGGCTAGATAATTCTTCTGTCCTGTGAATTTCAAGTGAGTTCCAACAGTGGCTATCAGTTAATGGATGGCCACGTTTGTGGAATCTAAGATTACCTCACTTGGGTGGTGCCTTTGAGAGGTTCCCAACAGCTCAATTAAGACCCTTTACACATGGCCTCCCTGGGGACAGTCAGGCTGCTTCCAAGGCAGCTGGTTTTCTTCGGGGAACTAGGTGGAAAATGCCTAGCTCTGTCACCTAGCTGCACACACAGTGAACTCACTTCTGTTGCATTCCTTTGGGCACACGTGAGTTACTAGCCTGTCCACATTCACGGGAGGTGAAATGGGCTCCACCTCTTGATGGCAGGCTGATGATAGCACTACAGAAGACTTACGGGGATGGAAGACATGCTCATGGACATCAGTAGGGTCTAAGCTACCCTGTGAAGGAGCCACGTCACACACAGAGAGAGGACATCAGAGAGGGGCTTCTAAGCTGCCACTGTGAGTAAATACACAGACTTCTGTGTTGAGAGCTTACGGCTCCTTTGGCTATTTTAATACTTTGGTCCTTGTTTGCTATATCTGTTATATTTTAGATGAACAAGTTTTCTGGGTAACTGGTTATTTGAATGTTTGTGTTGTTTCCTATATATTCATGTTGTAGGAGTTGGAAGCACACATTTCATCTGAAGGGATTTGGGTGTGCTAGGAGCTGGACTTCAGCGCCAGTACCAGCAGAGCTCCTGGTCATTTAGTTACAGCTGTCTAGAAATGGTCCAGCAGAGGCAGAACTCCAATGCCCAGGAGAAACCCCAAGCCCTGAGCATTGGTTCTTTTCTTTGCTGGCTAAACAGCTTACGATAGATGAGCTAACTCAGTATACTTTGTCTGACGAAGTCCCTTGATTTGAGTCTTTAGAAATGGAAATTGTAAGCTTGACCAAGACCTGATTAAACCCAGCTTGATCAAACCCAGATTAACTTTGAATGCTAGGGATTTAAACTCAGTGAGTAATGAGGCCCCAGCAGCATACCCTCTGTGCTTTAGAGACGAGGAAGCTGTTGGCCTGGATTGTGTAATCGACTGTGGTTGCCCAAGATTACAGAGCTAGTAAATGGCTACATGAAGACAGAACCCAGCTCCTATCTCTATTGCCTACGCTTAAGAATTCCATCACTGAGGGGTCCATCTGAAAGAAGGTGTCAGAAAGCTTAGAATTCCCAACTGGCTTCATAGATCTGTATGTGTTTCCTCCACATACTTAAGGTCATGTTTACATGTTAAACACATTCTATAATTTGGATGTATGCATTTGGTCTTAACTGATTCCATTAGGCAACACCATACACATTTCTAGCATGGTAACTGGGGATGGCTCAGTTATCGACTCTGATGCCGGAAAGTTCCTGGCTATGGAGTGAAACAGCAGCAGCAACCAGGCAGAAGGTTGACTCTGTGGCATCTCACTCAGGTTTGCCAGCTGCTTGTCCTTGCCTCCAGCGCCAACTCCCACAAAATGCCAGGGAGCAAGACCACCCACCACGTATGGAACACTTTCTCTTTTCCAGCGTTCTGTTGACTTCTGCGTGGGTCCGCCAAATTGGGTCCCTTTTACAGATGAGAAGAGCGGACCACTCACGTGATGATTGCAGCCTTTGGCCATGTCTATGGCATGCCTTGTGTTCTTACTTTATGCCCCCATGTGCTCTTGGCTCTTTTCCAAAGAGTCTTGTTGAGGTCCAGGACTACTGAACCAAGGTGAACAAGCTTTCCGTGGACAACTCTGCATAGCAAAGTCTGACCAATGAATTTAGAGGATGGCTCTGAACTGACAGAGACGTTTCAGTTTATGGTTTGACTGGAGATGGGGAATGCCTGTCTCTTAAGGGTGTAAGCTGACGACCATCTACAGGTGATGCTGATGGAAGGGATTTTCTAGGAAGTATCACCATCTCACTAGGCTTTTCCAGGGCATGGTGGCGGTGGTGGGGTTGGCTAAGGAGTGGTCAGCATTCATGCTGCCACAATTACGCAACCAAAACAGCTGCTTGGAGGCAGAAATCACTTTATCCTTGGGGATAGAATCAGATTGATCTTTTTTTCCTATAGAGCAGCAATGATTTGTGAACAGCTCTACCTCCAGCCAGCGCATTCTCCAATAAAGGCTGCTGCTAGCTACCTTGTCATACATTTCTCCTGACTTACTCCAAGGATACTCCCAAACCGTCACTTCTCAAAGTTCTGAGATTTCCTGCCTGAGATGTGACGTAAATATTTATTCTCTTACCAGTTGTAGCAGGCTTTGTATGATGCTGACGCTGAGGCGTGCGTGGGCTTTTAGGATTTTGTTTACCACACTGGGTGTGACTGAGTGATGAGTGCTTGAGCCAATAG